>NC_090651.1:123720546-124426533 GCF_040937935.1 Hyperolius riggenbachi | reverse complement strand
TTGAAAGGGACATATCAACTGCACACAGTATATGGGTTATTTCTGTGGAAATGGTTTATTTGACAAATTGTCACAGGCATACTGTACATAACGTTTAAAGGGAATGTCTGAAGAAGGAAAAAAGAAAAAAAAACTTCCTCCAGCCCCTGGCAGCCGTCCTGTGCCCTCGCTGCAGCTCAGATCCCAGACGGTGGCCCTGGGGTCCCCTCCAGTGCAGATGCCGACATCTACTGTGCCTGCATGAGAGCTACTTGTCGTTGCGCTGGCGTCATCTGGAGCGTACGGCGCAGCAGCTCTGCACCTGCACAGAATAATCCAGATGACGTCAGCGCGACCGCGAGCGGCTCTTGCACTTCCTCTGACATTCCCTTCAATTTCGCTAGTTTGCCCCCCCCCCCCCCCAGCCCTCAAGAATGTCAGCGTGGCCCTAGGCCTAAAAAAGTCTGGTCACCTCTTCCTTAGTGGGTACTTACCTCAGGAGGGGGAAGCCTCTGGATCCTAAAGAGGCTTCCCTAGCCCTACCGTTCTGGCCACAAGAACTTGTCTGAGCAGTCTGCACCTCAGCAGTAGAGTAGACCTGATTGGACCACCATTAAACATCGCTGAATCGCACTGGTTGAGGATGGGAAGCCTCATTAGGATCCAGAGGCTTTCTCCTCCCAAGGTTTTTTTTTTTTTTAACTCAGATTCTACTTGAAGTGGAAAGGTTGTCTAGAGTAGACCAAGCAATTGCATCCCAACTGTTATATTCCTGGTGTAGAGCAAAAAAAAAAAAACACCAATCACGAGCAACTTTTTTAATTTTTATTATTGTTATAAACATACATAGTAGATACACTATACAGTACTATGAATGAAAGTGCCGGCTGCTTACCTGGTAGCAGTGTTCCGGCGAGTCCTCCAGGACGGCCCCTCCTGAGATTGTGTAAGTCCCCCCTCCCAAATCGGAAACACCTTAAGAGAATTAAAATAATTAATTGATGCAGTATAAATCCCACCTCCTCACAATCTCCCACAGTTTATGCAAAGAGAAGAATAACGAACCACACTCCCCTTATAAATAAAAGTTAAAAGTCAGGGTTGGGAACTAGGCGGCCGTCCTGGAGGACTCGCCGGAACACTGCTACCAGGTAAGCAGCCGGCACTTCCTCCCTTCGTCCTCCAGGACGGCCCCTCCTGAGATTTAGCGAGAAATTTACCCTAGGGTGGGATGACTGCTTGCAGAACTTTACGACCAAAAGATTGGTCTTGAATGGAGAGGAGTTTAACTCCGTAATGCTTAACGAATGTCGAATGCCTGGACCATGTCGCAGCCCGACAATCTGTTCCAAAGAGACTCCTGACCTTTCTGCCCATGACGTCGATAAAGATCTGGTCGAGTGTGCTGTAATATGAGCAGGTGCTATTACCTGAGCTTCTGAGTAAGCAAGAGTAATAACCTCCTTAATCCATCTAGACACCGTAGCTCTAGAAACCTGAACTCCTGTTCTAGAACCTCCGAAAGCTATCAGAAGGTTAGCTGAATTTCTCCAGTCCTTGGTTCTTCCCAATGGGACATGAAGTCTAAGATGCAATATAAGTACCACCTCATTCTACCTATCCTGAGTGCATTGAATATTACCTTGAATCAGTAGGCGATTTAGCAATGGATTTAGGTGGGTATATCCATTTGTTGTGGAGGCTACGTGGAAAACTAATTACCGGTAACCATACGTTTTGGCTTCTGCTTGCCTCCACCATAGGTGACCAATGAGAGTTAGAATAGAACCTCTTCTCAGGATAGGACCACTCCAAGGATTGATTTCTTGGTAGATCCAAAACGATAGAGCTTTATGAATGTGACATAAGAGGCCCATGCGGTAGCTTCACCCTCATATCCAGTGAGCTTAATTTACCTCTTTTTTAATTGAGAAATTAGCACATAAGGAAAAGAAAGATTCTCTGATCCTTGTGGAAATCAGACCTAAGTTTCGTAGAAATAAGAGCGGTAACCTGAAATCAATTCTATTCTTCAGGACAGACATGGATGGTGGTTAAATGTATAGGGCCTGTATTTCTCCAATACACCTGGCCACCGCTGTCACCACCAACAAACATCTAAGGACTAAGTCTGTATAGTGAAAGCCTTACTAATTCAGACGAATGGCAGCCTCACTTTAGGATGAGCAGACTGTTGGAATGTAAGTATACTTGAATTCTAGTCTCAGGTACTGAAGTCTAGAAAAGACTTGAGATACAGGGTCTCTTTAAGCAGAGTTTCTCAGAGAGAAATGATACAGTCATGTACCAGGAACATGTCCCTCTTGGAAGGCCACATAATGGGTTATCAGGTCTAACTGCCCCCGACAGTTAGACGGACACCATAAACAAAGCCGATATTTACAAAACATTGCATTCTTTGTAACTAGGTTATAAAGCAATGGCTTATTAATTAATGAGGTGGGTCACATGCCCATGCCAACACAAGATGCTTAATAAAGCCCTTTGAAAGGTGAAGAAGGCTGTCTCCGCTCTATCCCCTGTATGCTGATGAGTTTCTGGTGCCGGAGCAAAAGGTGTGTGGTGCTGTTGCCAATGGCAACCAGCATATAAATTCTTACACAGACCATGCCTTCAGATATCGAGAGGCCACTATAAAATGGCCTGACCCTGCTTCACAAAGATCATCCAAGATCTGCAAGAACAATGGCACCTTTACCAAAGGTAGGGCTACAGCAGATGCCAAACCTGTTTTGGTCAGTCTGACGCAAAAAGAATACCTGTGGTCTGATCCTACATCCCTTTTCGAAGTACCCTTCAAGGGGGAAAAAACAAACGTATGCTCCCCCCTGTGCCGCAACAAAAGTGTTCACACTCTCTGGAGAAAAAACGAACAACATTGTTCCAAGCAGAAACCAGGTAGCTGCAAATTGTCAAACATATTTGTTCGGACGCCAGTTCTGAGATGGTTGTTTGCAAATCAACCTACATGCTAGAATAATATCCCTTCCTTTGAGATAAGCTGATCTCAAGGAAGCACCTTGTTCACTGCCCAGCAGAATGTCTGAGCATAGGAAGTTTAAGATTATGGGTGGACTATAAGTCCCACTTGTTAGTTTAAACTGAGTCACAGATTCACGAATCTGTTTTCCAACCGATTCTCTCATTTCTGGAGAGTACTCCAGACTGCCAGTAGATTAAAGAGAATATTTTCTCCAGTGAAGCACACCTGTCATGCATTTAATTGAGATTCAGATGCCTTGTACAACTCCAGAGTCTTGCATCTGTCGTAATAACGAATGGATTTTATAATCCATTCGATTGCAGATTTGGTTGAGAAGTCCATTTCTCGGGAGAGTGTCACTGGATCTGACATCCAGATCGATTTCTCTATCCAACCACTGACATAGAAATGCTGTTTGACATATTTTGTAGACAGTTTGTGCATAAGCAACAACTGGAATACAGGCAAAATGAAAGACATAGCTTGTCTGTGACCGCCTTTGCTCTGAAAAACTATCAAGAGTGTTTTTGATCCAATCCTTTCTGCAGATCCATCCTAAATACTCTACAGTTGTAAAACAACCTGCATATTATCTTAGGTCTTCCTTCATTTTCACAGCTAGGTAAAGCTAGAAAATATCTTCTGTATACTCAGATTGCTGCTATTAAAATCATGTTCTTTCATAAAGATCCTGGGAACACTTGTAACCCATCAAGGAAGTACTCAGGACTGCAAATGAAAAAGACTTGGGATTGAATCCTGAATTGCTGCCTCAGCATTTATGTTGCGCTTCTGTCCCGACGGACGGAAGGCGTCTGAGCTGCAGCCATTAAGGTACGCTCAGTAGGCAGTAGCAGTTCCAAAGAGCCTCGCCCAAGGACTCCTTACCAAACAGGTGTAGGCTTTCTGAACAGGGAGAGCTAAGGTACTAATCCCAGTCCCCAGTGTCAGAGGTAGAGCCCTTAACCACCACACTAGCCACTGTCCCTTTAAATTTTTTTTTTTTTTTTTTTTTTTTTTTAAACAAACTTGCCATCAGAATAACTTATGCATCAACCTTGCATCTATTTATATGCAAAAAAAAAACAGTGTTGCAATTCAAATGTCTATGTGCAGAATCCCTGCACATAAGTAAAAACACATCTGCTAATAGCTTGACTCCTGTGCATATTCCCTGCACAAAATTATCTTCTGAAAGCACACCTGCTATCAGCATCATTATCTGAAAAGAGCACTTGCTATTGCAAACAGAATGTCTGTGTATAATTATTACACACCATTGTTATCTGAAAATTAGCTTTGCAAACTGAAGGTTTCTGTGCATATGTTTTGCATGTAATTCTGCATTGCATTCAGAACCCTGCATTCAGACTATGTGCCAATCCATGAACATAACTCCTATCTGAAATGCACCATTGCATTCAGAATATCCATGTGCTAAACCCTGCACATAATTATCTGATAAGTAGCATTGCATTCAGGATCTGTAAAGCACACCTGCTGGCAGATAAACTAAGCATGCATATAATTGTCTGAAAATGTATGCACACAAATCATTAACAGAAAACCCAAACTTGTTATAACATTTGTGCACAAATCATTACATGAAAGTATAACTGCTTTCAGAATATTACGGCCAACCAAAATATGTATGCATGTATTTGCATAATCCGCACCACACCATTCATTGTAATCAGCCAAGCTTCAATCAAAATGCACAATCCCTGATTGTGGAAAAATCTACTTTGAGACCCAGATTTAAACGATTCCAACAATCAAGCAATTGATTATGTATATGGCTGCTCCCCTGTGGTATGAACGCTTGAATTTGAGGGAATTGCCAGAACAAAAAGGTGTAGCCTGCATAGGGCAAGAGGGTAAAGCTGCCCTGAAAGCTGAGAAAGTTGTAGCCATTTCCAGTTTCATGGGTTTCATCAGGTCAAATAAAGCTACTGTGGTACCTTCAGGTCTAGGAGCATAAGACTTAGACTTGATATAACCGACCAAACAAAGTCTTAGAGGTTCCTTCAGGCAACTTGCAACCACATTTAGTACATCAGCTAGACTTCGAAGTGCTTTTGAGTTTCTGTAGTACAAAACAACTCAAACACCAAGAGTCTTACTAACATGTACCCATTAACAATATGACAGGAGTCTGCAATAAACACTGCAATGTGTTTGCCTACCGGTGGATGTGACCTGACTGCTCAGTCTCACCAGTTGCAGCACTCTCCTGAGCTTCTGTGGTGGGCCCACTTGACTGCACCATGACCCCCTCAGAGCTGTAGCGTCTGCGTGTATTAGCGTGGCCATGGCGGTTTACAAAACTCGCACTTTTAGCCGTCTAACACGATCAGTACGCATGACGTTTTATGCATGACGCAGTACGCACCACGCGCTCACGCGTATCCAATGATGCATACATGCGACCTATCATGCAAACTTGCGTCATATTCGGGCATGCGGAAAATCCGGCATCTCTGCTTACCGCCGCCATGCCCGCAGAAAGTATAATGAAGAGAGGGAACCTCTCCAGTCCCCTTCATTCAAAATAGGAAAAAAAAACAGGTAACCACCTGCTTAGCTTCCTATTCTAGGCCGCACACCAGTAACAAGCCTAAATTATACTTTACAAAAAAATAAAAAAAAAACAAAGAAAAAAACAATAAAAATGGTGCAGCAGGTGCCAACAGGCTTCCCCTACTGAAAGGAACAACCTTCCCTGGTGCTTCCGTGGTGAGGTCTGGGAAACAAACAAAAAACTGTGGGAGATTGTGAGGAGGTGGGATTTATACTGCATCAATTAATTATTTTAATTCTCTTAAGGTGTTTCCGATTTGGGAGGGGGGACTTACACAATCTCAGGAGGGGCCGTCCTGGAGGACGAAGGGAGGAATGCACATACTAGTGATTCATTTGAGGCTGGGCCCACTATTAAGCATGCAACCACACCATCTTGTGGTTTAACTTTGTATTACTGCATAAGCATAGTGTAGCTTACAAATCCGAATCAGTTTTATTTTGCCAAGCATCATTGGGACATACCCAGAATTGGTTTTGGCACATATAGGTCACTTAAAGCCAATGTAACCCCGCTGCTAAAAAAAAAAAGAGAAACCAGATATTTACCTAAGGAGAAGGAAGGCTCTAGGTCTGCACCGGCAGAGGAGAGTCTTCCCTCTCCTCTGCCGGTGCCCTCAGTGCAGCGCTGGCTCTCCCGTGCAAAGCCCTCACCGGGGGCTTCGGAAGTCTTCGGGAGCCAAGTCCTCCGGAAGACAGGCAGCTCCATACTGCGAATGCGCGATGACACGAAAGAGGGCGCTCGCGCGTGTGCAGTGTGGAGCGGCCCATCTTCGGGAGTACTCGGGCTCCCGAAGACTTTCCAAAGTGACCTTTGCCAGCGGAAAGAGCAGTATTTGACCAATTTAGTCAAATACTGCTCCTGGGGACAGCGCAGCACCACGGGCACCGGGAGAGAAGACTCATTAGGACCTAGAGCCTTACCTCTCATTCGGCAAGTATCTGGGTTCTTTTTTTTAGCAGTGGGGTTATATTGTCTTTAAGAAGCAGCAGCCATGGATTTGGCCTGAGAAGGAAATGGAGAGGGGGATGGACACTAGAGGGGCGGGGCATAAAGAAAGTTTAAAGGAAACCAGAGATTAATCAATATAACAGTTTTATACAAACCTGGGGCTTCCTCCAGCCCCCTCCGCACCGATCGTTCCCATGCCATTTTCCCCGCCACCTTCTCCCAGTAGAAGACCCATAGGTTTGGTCAATGCATGCCCGGCTGCAACCCCCCCCCCCCCCATCTCGCTCCTGCAGCTGGGAGTTTTCTGAGCTTGCGCATGCCAATTCAGGCCACGGGAGCACCCGCATCCTGATGGGTTGCGAATGTGCAGTGCACCCCGACTGGTCAAGCTAATGGGGCTTCTTCCGGGAGAAGGGGGAAACAGAGGAAGACGGCATGGGAGCGATCGGTACAGAGGGGGCTGAAGGAAGCCCCAGGTATGTATAAAACTTTTATATTGATTAATCTCTGGTTTCCTTTAAGTATTGTGGAAATCACAGAAGGTTCTTGCACTTTATGAACCTGGAGATAAGTCAGTTTCAGTGCATCTTCACTGAAGGCCGGTTCGGGAACTTTTTTTTAAATTTTTTTTTTTTTTTAAAAACTCCACTTTGTGCAGGAAGCCGATCCTAATGTTAAAAATAGGATCCACCTCTACTGGTTAAAAAAAATGGATCCACTTGTCGCAATGCACTAAGCGGAACAGAGTCTTAACTTGGCACATTTTCCTGGACCAGATGGGAAATTCTATGCAATGAAAGCCTATGAGAATGGACACTGTCCGCTCTCACTAGGCTAGTTGCTGCATCAGCTTCGCACGGTTCGCTCGCTGCTGTGACGTAATACTTGCGTGTTCCCACAGATCACCGCCGCTCGGTCCCTCAGGCACAGCTCGTCACCGCTTGGTCCATCTATATTCAGCCCAGTAGCTGGTATTAGCATGGGGCTCTCCATTGAGCTGCAAAAGACTAATAGGTATCCTTAGAAAGAGGGAAAATTCTCATTGGTTCATAGTGGACCAATGAAAATTCTCCGTTGCTAGGGAGAGATGGCCTAATGCAGCCTATGGAGAGCCCCATACTTCTGCTTGCCTCCGGTCTGAATATAGACAGACCGAACGGTGGTGGGATAGATGAGCGGCAATGCAGATGTGATCGCTGCAGGACACATGATCGAAGCAGAGGGTGAAATTTCTGCAAGGGGACGCAAAATGAACAGAACTGAGTCCGTCTTGCATCCGCTCTAGTGTGAAATGGTCCTAAATCCAGTATGCTGCCTGCAGTTGCTGCCTGCTGGAGAGCTATTTTAGCCTCAAAGAGTTTTTTTTTTTTTTTTTTCTTTACAATCCTCTCAAGCTGAAATACAACCTTTTCCTCCAGGATATTCCTCTCGGCCCTTCGTAGGGAGCATTTGCATAGCAGTTCCAGCTGCACTAGCTGCTTCCACTCCAGTTCCTCAGAGTCTGGCTGGATTTCAGTTTGTACGCAGTTCTGTACCTTAACCTCAGCATAGGTTTTGACTTTAGTTTGAACTGCAGATTCTTTTCTTTCCTGGCAAAATACAGTTAGATGCTGTTGCTCTTTCACAAGCCACTGCTGGTCTGCAATCACAGAGAAAGCCAAGTCAGTTATAGGATCTCTTATAAATGGCAAACATGATTTAGTTCAGAATCTGACTAAGGCCTAATTCACATTACCAAAGCAGGAGAACATGTGTTGCTCTGCAGTGGGTTGCTATGTAGTGTGATTCTGGGGTTATTCATACACCACAGAAGAAACTGCAGGAAATAACTCCAATTTGTATTTAAATACACCCAGCAGCCTGGAGCTAACAGGTAGCAAGTACAACAAACATGAATAGTCAAATGCAATCATTCAAACCGTTGAGACCGGCATTGCTATATTACCACAACCTTATTTTTAACGTTACACCGATGGCAGGCAGATGAGGAGGGAAATATTCCATGTGGTTGGTGGGTAAGGGGGTGGGGCACCAGACACATTAAGGGTCCTTTTCCACTTGCAATCGATCGCAAATGCGCTTGCAAAAGCTTATTTTTCCCACTTGCTGCGATTGCGATGTGAACCATTGTGAGTGAAACACGATTACACCAATAATTGTGCAGCCCGCCGATTGCGATTTGCAGAAAATGAAAACGCGCTAATGGATAAGTGCACGGTGATTTACTTGTAATTCACTGTGCACTCGCGATCAGCAAAATGGCAGCGATTGCTTTTTTAAGCAGATTGCGGCTAGTGGAAAAGGTGCTTGTTCACAACACAGTGTACTCGGTACCCTCCCTAGTGCCCACCAAACACAGGGTTTATTTCCCTATTCATGTCATTTGTTGGCTATTGGGGCAAGTCTGAATAGGGCTCCGCATACATATCCAATTTTAAACTGGCCAATTTTAGCACTGCCATGTAGTATGAGGGCCAACAGATTTGGAATACTATGAACAGACTCTGTAGGTATGCTCTCATACTACATGGAGGTGGGAAAATTGGGCAGTGATCTGCACATATTATAGGTGTGTGTACGGACCTTAAAGGAGGTGGTGGTAAAATAGCTGTGCAAAATTAAAAAGGGCCCTCGGCTAAAAACTCACAGCCAGTAGCTAACACAGCATACCAACATAAACGGGATTATTGGTGCCACATATCCAACACAGGCATGTGGGATAAGACCCTCTGCCGGCGTCGAGGCCAATCTCCTATGCTAATGGTGGATGCATCTACATCCTACACATACAATGGGTGTATCCACAACTGGACACGTCTGATATAGGATAAAAAGCCTATAAGCCAGTTTACTAACGTGTCAGATAGTATATATGCTTTCACTTCTGCAGCTTCTGAAAATTTAGACATGCAGTTTTCATGTGTTATCTACTGATTATATATTTTAAGTTTATAAGGGTTAGGGTTTCTTAAATATCAATAAAGCCATTCTGATATCGGTTATATTTTGTGAGCCTGTAACCAACCACTTCCGGACCACGCTGATTAAAATGTACGCCCTGTTTAGAACCCCTTAATCCTGCCAGGGTGTAAATTTCATCCATTTCCACCACACGCTTCTGCCACTCTTGCTGCTGCATCCCCTCGCTCTATCATCAGTATGAGGGCAGAGCTCCATGAGCAGGTCAGGAGCAGTTTTCATTCGTTTCTGACCCTGTGATCGCTGTCAGCCAATCACATCGATCACAGAGTCAGGAGCCAATGAAATCGGCTCCTGACCAGCTCAGAGAGCTCTGCCATCATAGGGACAGCAGAGCGAGGGGGCTACAGCGATGGGAAAGCAGCGTGAGCAGTGGTAGCGGCGGGTCAGTGCGGCGTGAGGTCAGTAAGCCGTTTTTTCAAACCAGAAGTCTCTGGTCCTTAAGGGGCCAAAGACTGCTGGTACCGAAGTGGTCAGGCAAACCAAACCTGACCTGACTTTCAGCCTGCTGCAGGTCTGGTGAGAATTACATGAACAGGTGAGCAACTACTAGAGGAAAAGCAGCAGGACCGTTACCTCACATATATACATATGGTACAAGTGGCAAGTTTACATTTAGGCCCCTCACACACTGTTGCCCGCGTTATTTTTTCATGCTGCTTCAAGGGCTGTGGAATCAGAGTTAGAGTCGAAACAATTTTGGGGTACCTGGAGTTGGAGGTTTCATAAACTGAGGAGTCGGAGTCTGATGATTTTTGTACCCACTCCACAGCCATGCAAGGGCTGTGGAGTAGGATTTGGAGCAATTTTGGGTACCTAGAAGAGTCAGAGTCGATGTTTTTGTAAACTGAGGAGTCGGAATCAGATGATTTTTGTACCGACTCCACAGCCCTGGCTGCTTCCCCACCGCAAGGGCCATGCAGATCTAAGGAGACTTAGATTTGTGTGATGACTGCCAAAGCAAAGGCTGTAGCACATTACTGCATGATCCATGCCTACCACATGATTATGCAGCAATGCAAGTCAATGGGCTACGCATCATGTGTGCATGACTGAAGGGAATCCCAGGGACTTCCTTCCTACCCAGCAGGGAGTAGCTGGGGAGCGGCTCTAGGCATATGACCCTCACGCTGCACAGTGGCGCAAGGTCATATAAAGGCTGATTTCTGCGGTGCAATGCAGTGCTTGCACTGCTGTTAGCTATGCAACCAGCCTAAAAGTAATGAAAATGATCTTACTCTCTTGTATCTGCTGAGTGAGCAAGGACCTCTCCATCTCCAGTGCCATCACCCGTCACCTGCTCTGCCTGTATTTGCCACTTTAAGCCTTCCACCTCCACTTGCTGCTGATAGGAGGATTTCTAGTCCCTTATTTGCTGCCGATACTCCTCAGACACAGCCGCCGTAGTCCTGCAGAAACAAATAAGCAAAAAGTGCTTTCATAATCCTGTTATGTGCCTCAAGCCAGGTCCCTTGTATACATGTGAAGCTAAACGGCATGTGATGACATCACCAAATCATCTCTCCCATTGCATTCTGGGAAGCTCAATTTTATGAATCACTGGATGTGAATTATTAAAAACGGGATTACAGACTCCAGACACTGGTTGATCTATGGGATCAATTTTTAAAGCCCAAGATAGCACAGTTTTTTTTATGTGCAATTAACGGGATTATTTTCAACCAATTATGCATTAACCGTTTTGTAAAACATGTTGCTGGTCTTGCAAAAAGGAAAAAAAAGCCATTTGAGTGTTCTTCCCTGAAATGTATTTTAGTTGGGTAAAGCCACAGCTATGTGGTAAAAAGTAGGCGAGTTCAACAGTGGGTAGTGCCATATGCAACATATTTAGTGCTGTAGTTCCGGAGCTCATTTGTGTGCTTAATCTGCCCTGGGCACCCCATAGGTTATTACACTTTTTCAGAGCTCTTCAAAGTATGTCCCAACTTTACAATACTTCTGTATCGTAATCCAATTCCAGAAACCCAAAATCTCCACCACCTTTCTAGGTCCCCTCCATCAAATGTGATTTAGCGTTGTTGGTTTTCTGTAGCTTCGCAGCGCTTATAACTATTACTACTTATATAGGGCAGACATCCTCCACAGCGCTGTACAGAGTATATTGTCTTGTCACTTAACACGCCCTCTGAGGGGCTTACAATCTAATCCCTACCATAGTCATATGTCTATGTATGTATTGTGTAGCGTATGTATTGCAGTCTAGGGCCAATTTAGAGGGAAGCCAATTGTGGATGGAAACCCAGAGTGCCCAGAGGAAACCCACACAGACACAAGGAGAACATACAGACGCGTGCAGATAATGCCGTGGCTAGGATTGGAACCAGGGAACCAGCGCTGCAAGGTAAGAGTGCTATTCGCTACCCCACTGTGCTGCCCATACCTATGACTGCTGACAGATTGGGGCAGTAATGAGGTAGCAGTAATCAGGCAGCTGCAAATTAGGAGCTATAAAATTGTGCAGTAGCCCTTTTTTTAATTGAGCAAAAACTACAATTTATTAAAAGACAAAGAAATGTTTCCTGTTTTGTTTTGTTTGAGGGGGGGGGGGGGGGGGGGTCGGCTTTACTTACTTTATCATTTCAAGGCCGTCAGCGAGCCATATTTATCATAAAGGATATTTATTACTATTCACACCGCAGTCCATGCACACATGCCCTAACACAAAATCAGTTAGAACTGGCAGGCCAAGGTTTAGAGAGAAAGAAGGGACACTCTAGTGCAGCCTTTCTCAACCTTTTCACCCTGGAGTGACCCCTCAAATACTTTTTGGATCTCAAGGAACCCCTGAAATTATTTTGCAGGTGGCATGGTCTTTAAATACTGGTGGGGTAGTTAATGCCCTATTACAGTGCCCTTCATTATAATGTCTCTTTATTCTAGTGCTTTTTTATTAATGTGTTCATTATTATTCTGACCACCAATTTTGTGCTTCTTTTTACAGTACCCCCTAATACAGTGTGCTCTCTTTCATACTTGACCCAACACCCACGATAGGGAAAAATGCCATGGAACCCCTGCAGAGTACTCAAGGACCCTGGGGTTCCAGGGAACCCTGGTTGAGAAAACCTGCTATAGTGCAAGCAATGATTCTCTATATATCTCAATAAATGTTACAAACATAAAAAGTAGGATATCAGGAAAGTTATTTTGAAAATTCCCAATCTCCTGCAGACATGTGCAATACTCCTATTATGTTTTGCATTACACTATATAAGCAAATAACGGCATTATGCTGAGCCAGCGCTTCCAGTGTCTCAGAGAATAAACTGCACTGTGGATCTATTGTACTTTCCCCTGCATTAAAAGGATACCTTAGCGCAAAAATAATTTAAAAAAGGGGGAGTAGTCATGTGTAGTGGGCTCTAAACTTACTTCCTGGTTGGGGTGGTCGCGGCTGACTGCGCAGCCATTACCCAGTGGCACGCCTCCTTTGATTGCTCCCGGACCGCTCTGCGCATGCGCACTACGTAGTTCTGACAGTGAGCATGCGCAGAGCGCTCCTGGCTGCACATAGTGCATGCATGGCCGGCAGCGCCTGCGCAGTCAGCTGCAACCACCCTGACCAGGAAGGAAGTTTGGGGAGGTTGGTAGGCACTACCGGATGGGGACAGAGGAGAACGGGGGGAGCGGAGGGCATAAGGAGAGCCCACTAAACATGCCTGCACCCCGTTTTTACATTTTCTTTTTTTGCGCTAAGGTATCCTTTAAAAAGGCCATACACTCGGTATCCTTTAAGCAGGCAATACACTCATCGATTCCCCTCATTGATATACGGCCCGATCAACCAACCAATTAAGCGAATTTCGACCAAAATCGCTCAATTGGGTCAATCAATCCAGGTGAAAAATTTAGGTTAACAGATAGGGAGCGCGTTGCTAGCAGCGTTTTAGTTGGCGACTGATGAGCGTACTCTCACCTGTCCACCGCACAGCCCAGTCTATGCTTCTCCCCAGCATCATCTTCACTTCCGTATCCCCAGGTGCCTGTGTGGCATAATACAGTGGATAGACACTAGGGGCCTGTAGTGGTCACAGTGCCCCTAATGCAGCCATAGGCAAACTACAGCCCGCGGGCCAGATACGGCTTGCAGGCACTATGGAGCCATCCTGTCAAAAGAGGGCCAGATTCTGCTCCTCTCCCTTTCTCCCTCCCGCCGTGCAGAGCATGTACAAGAAATCCAACTCACCCTATCACACTCCCAAGGGGAGATCTCCATGGTAACGGTGGTGTCATGCGAACTGTCATTACATAGTGTGTCACATGATGCTGCTGTTGCCATGGAGATCACCACTGGAGAGTGTGATAGGGCGAGTTATACCCAATCCTTTCCTGCAATTCTTCAGTTTGAAGGAGGAGAGAGCGAGCAAGCTACAGTCGAGAGGAATGTGGCCCGATCCTTAAAAAGTTTGCCCACCCCTGTGCTCTAGTGTCTGTCCTCTGCATTATATCCCACATGCGCCCAGGGAAACAGAAGTGAAGAAGACTGAGCAGCCACCGGGAAGAAGCAAAGACTGAGACCACACGGCGGAGAGGTGAGAACCGCAGGGTGGACACTAGGACCCAGCAAGCACAGATAATCAACGATTTCATGCTGAAATAGATAAAAAATCTGTGTGCAAGCAATCGAACAGATAGATAATATCTCTGATCAGAGAAGGATCTATCTGCTGGCCATATCGACTAATGTATGGCCACCTTTACTATATAATCTCACTAGCAGAATGCCAATATCATTCTACACAGAATGAAAGTCACTGGAACAGCAATATTTATATACACTGCTGTGCTAGATAATATGTGCCTCACTGACTAACGGAAATTTGGAAGACACAATCCCTTAATCCTTTAAGCCTCATCTACATGCGTAGATAAGGCTCTGATCCGGCGGCTTGATTAGCCGCCGGATCGCCTCTTCTGCGCCCCCGCTCGCCCGCACGTGCGCCGAATTCGATACCCGCTCGTCCCCGCACCGCGCATCTTCCGCTCAATTCCATGCCATTGTCCCCTCGCGGGGAACGAGCAGGGAATTGGCGGTAGCAAGATCCGACCTGTCAGATCTTATCAATCGAGCCACATCAGCGGCTCGATTGATAAGCCACATCGCCGCCTCATCTACGCGTGTAGATGAGGCTTTAGACTGTGAGGGCTTATTTCCACTATCGATGTGGATGCAAAGCGATCACCTTGCATCCCCTGCAGGTACTTCCGCTTGTCGTCCGTACAACTGGATGCAGGGTCATGCGGCTTCCCGGCGGCGGCTATGGGGAATTGGATGCGTGCTGCGGAAAACTGCAGCATGCTATCCATAAATTCCCCAGCGTTTAATCGCGCTGGATCACGTAGGTCAATCCGCGTTAATGGAAACTACTCCATTGACGTGAATTGGTTGCAGTTTCTTTTTTTTTTAACAGGTAAGTTTTTATTGAAAATTTCCATTTTTGTGTTACAACATAACATAACATACTATAGGACCCAAGAGAGTCCAACTTATCTACCATAACTGAACAATGTGTCATTTCATCATTGGTAGGAAGTCAAGAGAAGAAGAAGATAGATTCTTCTACGAGAGAAGTCGTGAAGAAGAAAAGAAGAAGAGGAAAGATCATCTCACCATATCATTATATATGACTGTCATCATTGTCTAAAGTCTCATTCCATTGCTGGTTGTAACAAATATTTATTGTATCAGAATAAAAAAAGAGGTTGCCTTTATAAATTCTAGAGTTAAGTCTTAATTTCACTAGTTCCTGATTGTGGTAGTCCGGAGAGACCACCGAGACCTATCGCCCTGTATATTGCAGTGCATGCACCCCCCTCCCACCAGATCCCATCCGAAGCTTCAGCCACACCATAGATTCTTCATTAATTATCACATAAGGATGTTCCGCAGAGCCTCTGTTCAAGTTTTGTATGCAAGTATTTATGTTTTTAGTTGTATTTTTTGTTGCCCCTCATCCAGGTCTGTGAAAATAGATTAGTATTGCTGGCCTGCTAGCAGTGTTCTAGACGTCAGTCAGCACATTCCTGCAATATCTGTCACACCATCCCGACCAGATGTTGTCGAATTTAGTGGGGCAGTTCCTGCTTTTATAGGTCATCTTACATAATGGTAGCATTTTATTAACCATGTTTATCCATTCAGTCTTGGTAGGCACGACAGACTGGTTCCAATGAGTTAGAATTACTTTCCTAGCTATATGGCATAATGTATAAATCATTGCCATTTTGTATTTGCTGTAGCTGCCTTTAACAAATATACCCAGCATCACCATTTTAGCGTCGAATTTGAATGGGGAATCTATCACATTGCGAATTGTTTTTTCTATTTGGTCCCAGTACCTAGCCAGTGCTGGGCATGACCAAAACATATGCATGAAACTTCCTTCTGCCGAATGACATCTAGTGCATAGGTTCGAGTGTGTTGCATTGATTTTGTGTAACCTAGTCGGCGTATAGTATACCCTGTGGAGATATTTCAGCTGGATTAATCTGTCCCTGGACGAGATCAGAACCGATGAGCCCCTAGCCACTACCTCCTCCCACACCTCTCCTTCTATTTTCCCCCCTAGGTCTTGTTCCCATTGGCTACGGAGTCTATCTGTGTTATGGCCCAACTGGTTCATAATTTCTGCATAAATAGCAGAAAGCGGCTTGTCTAGGTGTTTTGTTATCAAGAGGGATTCAATTGGGTTGGATTTAATCAAGATCCTTCCCCTGCCAAATTGAGCTTTGGTCGCATGTGATAGCTGGTGATATCTAAATTGCATATGATTAGGGAGATCATTTGCTAGTCTAAGTTCAGAAAAGGATAATAGGATTCCATCTGGGGCGATGTCCTTTAATACTTTAATTCCGTATCTCGCCCAAACTGCTGGGTCAGGTATAGTAGAGAATTGAGACGTATGGGTTGCCCCATAATGGGGTATAAGGGGACCATTGTTGAGGAGGTGTTAACTTGCGATGGAGGTATTGCCATGCCCTTATAGGAGTTTTCATGACTGCATTGATATTTGAAGTAGAGTTGGCGCCTCTAAATGGCAGGTTTAAAAGGGCTTCGTAGGAGCCCATTATGGCTGCTTCTACTACCACTGCAGGATTAAGCTTGTTGCGAGAGAACCACCAGCGAACACTGACCAATGTGGACGCCAAGTAATAGTGAAAGAAGTTAGGCATAGCCAGTCCTCCCTCTTCTGTAGGTAGCTCTATGATTTTAAGTGACATGCGTGGAAGTTTCTTTGACCATATAAATGGTATAAGAGTTTTATTTAGTTCAGTAAAATGTTTTTTGGGGATCCAGACTGGGGAATTGCGAAAAATATAGGTGAATTTGGGGAGCAACATCATTTTTATCGCATTGACTCTACCAATAAGTGTCAGGGGTAACTCTTGCCAGGTGTTGCATTTGTCCTTAACCTTTTTAATTATGGGGAGGAAGTTGTTATCCAAGAACTTAAGGTCTTTTTGTATTATTATGCCAAGGTACGTAAACTTAGTAGACCATTGCAGGATTGCATTAGAGCTGGTGTATGAAGAGAGGTCCTTGTCTAGTGGAAAAAGAATTGACTTTGTCTTATTTATTTTTAAGCCTGACCACTTCCCAAAACAATCAATTGCCTCTAGGGCGGCAGCTAGGGATGGGCCCGAGTCCTCAAGGTATAGAAGGACATCGTCCGCATAAAGAGATATCTTCTCTTCAAGCCTTCCCAGCTGAAGCCCTCGTATATTACTGGATTGCCTAATTATAATTGCCAATGGCTCAATAGCCAAGGCAAACAAGGCCGGCGAAAGGGGGCACCCCTGTCTCGTTCCCCTAGCCAAGTTAAAGGCCTGTGTAATTTTATTATTTATGCGTAACTTAGCTGTGGGGTTGATATAAAGTAGTCGGATCATCTTAATGAAGTTAGTGCCTATGCCAAATCTGGCCAGTACTTCCCAGAGGTACCCCCATTCCACCGAATCGAATGCCTTTTCATTGTCCAGAGAGGCAACTACTCTATCGCCGCTATTATCATGATTGGCAACAACATTAGCATGGAGTCTTCTAAGGTTGATGTCAGTGCCTTTCCCTGGCATAAAGCCTGATTGATCTGGATGGACAATGGTCAGAATACATTTATTAAGTCTGTTAGCTAATGCCTTTGCAAGTATTTTAGCATCCACATTGATCAGTGAAATCGGCCTGTATGATGTGCACAGAGTGGGGTCCTTGCCTGGTTTTGGGATTAGCGTGATTAGAGCCTCTGCCCATGATGCCGGAGGCCTATCTGTAACAAGAGCCTCTTTAATTGTTTCAAGTAGTTTTGGGGCAAGGGTCTGATGATAGTGTTTGTAGTATTCAGATGGATAGCCATCCGGGCCTGGTGATTTACCGCTCTGCAACCCAGATATAGCATCTGTGATCTCGTCCAGGGTCAGTGGTGCGTCCAGCATCTTTCTACGTTCCTCAGATAAAGTGGGAAAATGGACAGTGTTCAAAAAAACATTTAGTTGAGAGGGTGAATAATCAGCTTTGGAAGTATAGAGTTGGGTATAGTACTTCATAAATATTTGCTCAATATGCAGTTGATCTATGTATTCCTGTCCCTCCTCGGACGTGATTCTGGGTATACTCATGTTTGAGGATGTATCCCTGAGCAGCCATGCAAGGAGTTTATCATTTTTGTCGCCTTTGGCAAAGACATGTTGTGTCTTAGCCAACATAGCTTTTTTACAGCAATTTACCCTTAAAAGTTCTACTCTGCTCAAGGATGTCTGCCATTCCTTAAAGGTTTGAACAGATTTTGTTTCAATGCATTTCTTTTCTGCTTGTTCAGCTTTAGTCTCAGCATTGTCGAGCAGAATAGTATTTTGTTTCCTAGCATTAACAATTTCTGCTATGTAGTAGCCTCTAAGGCACGCTTTATGGGCATCCCAGACCACATCCGAGGAAGTTGTCCCATCATTCTCTGACCAATAATGTCGCATTTTTTTAGTGATGGCTGTGCCTACCAGTGGGTCTGATATCCAGTACCTGGACAATCTCCAGGACCTGGACCTCATGGCCCCCTCCATTTTTAGGTCCATGAGTACTGGGGAGTGATCAGATATACCCCCAGGAAGTATGTCTATCACTTGTATCATCGGCAGGACGTCTGTAGTCGTGTATATAAGGTCTATCCTTGACAGAGTTCTATGCGTCAGTGACGTACAGGTGTATTTTTCCAAGTTCGGATATTTCCACCTCCATACATCAATCAGTGCATATGTATCTGCCCAGGATGACAAATCAAATCTCTCGGGTGTGGTGTGAGTCAGCCTGTCCATCTCAGGGTTTGGTGCTAAATTGAAGTCCCCTGCCCAGAGAACCTTAGCCGGCGGGAGCTGGGCTATAATATTGATTATATCGTTTAGTAGTGTTGCGTCCCCAGTAGGAGGGAGGTACATGCCAACAATTATAAAAGAGGACCCATACAAATCCGCCTGTACCAGCACGTATCTACCAAAGGTGTCCAGCCTGACCTGTTGTATCGTCATATTTAGTGATTTATGGAATAATATGCTAACCCCTCTGGAGTGAGTGGAATATGTGGAATGAAAGTAATGCCCAACCCAGGGCTTTTTTAAAGCCATGATAGTGCCGCCGGTTAGGTGAGTTTCCTGTAGGACACATATATGGGGATGATACTTTTTAAGGAAACCAAAAACCAGGGCTCTCTTAATTTTAGAATTAAGGCCTCGGACGTTCCAGGAAACACAGGTCAAGCTGGACGGCATATTTATTTGTTTAGTATTCGCCATTACAGTTGACTGTATCCATTAAGGAGATATATGACATCATTTAGACATTTTAGTATCCAGGTGAGAGTAGAATAGTAGGAGCAAGAAAGAAGGAGAAAGTAGAAGAGGAAAGAGATAAAGATAATCATCTTATTATGTTCTTGTATAAACATGACCTTGTTCAACCCTGTATAACCCCACAACACCCGCCCTGCTACGCCCATCAACGGACAAGGTAGCTTTATCCCTAAACAACCCTACCTTCACTCAGTTGTCCACCGAGTGAGAGGTTAAAACACAATTCACCAGCGCGTAACTACACACGCTAGTGTAGTGGGGGGGTGGATTAGCGAACCGATTGGATCCGCTGCCCAGCAACACCCAGATATACCTGGGAGGAAGAAAAAGGACTTATATGTATAGTTAACTGGTAGCAGTATTAGGATCTGTTGCAGGCCGAGCATCATTAAATGTGGAAAACCGTTTACCTAGCCTATTCGTTATACTATGAGGTTATACTAGTGTAGTCCTATACAGGTGCATATATCTGATTATATTATGTTATGTGGATATTAGATGCAGGCAATGTAGTTTTATCGTACAGTCACTCAGAGTAAACTTGCGAGTGGAATTGGTCTTTATTAAATTCACTATAATAGTGGGCAGTAGTGAGCTAGGTGTTCAGTATGGAACAGGAGCTCTGCGGATATTGGAGGGGTGGGGTGAGAAACGCTAGTCAGCATGCTTCAGTATTCAGGGTACAAGATTTCTGGGGAGGTCTTGTCACCACCATAGGGGTTGTGCGGTTGATAATTCATTTTAATATAAAATATATTCTCAATTATATATGAGTGCACCAGCTCACTCTTGTGTACAAAGTTTAGGTGCTGACCAGAGAGTAGGAGGTTATGTCGTCAGTAGGTGAATGCACCATGGTTGAATCCTCTTGACTGTGCCCCAGCCCTCATTGCGTCGTACTGATCACAGAGTGCATTCATTGTATTACTGTAGTAGTAGCAGCCAACCCCAAATGTACGTAAGCTAGTATTCAGCATTGGAAAGAGTTATCCCAGTCAGTATCTATGAGGACCTATTACTCTCTGAAAGTGGGGTCCCTTTTCCCCGAGTGTCTTTCCCGGGAACCAAGCACAATGCGCATGGTTCCAGCATGCTCTCTCCCCTTCAGGCTCGTCTGAACTCAGAAGATCCACCCGTTTCCGAGTTCCATACGGAAGCATCTAGCTTTGCTTAATGGTTAAGTGTCTGCTGCCCTCTAGCGGTGTAAATGCTACCTTGCATCTTGTTTACAGTTATATGTCTCAAATAAGGTTTACGTGATATTTAGCTTGTCTTTCACCCATATAAAATACTTAACAGCATTAAATCAGCAGATTCAACTATATCAAACATTAATGTTATATCAACTTAGTCTCAAGGCTCTATATAGACTTAGATTAAAGTAATCAAGTTACTCAGTCAGTAGTTAGCGATTACGGATATACAGTGAGGCACAATATGGAGTAAGTTTCTTCGTTAGGTGGCATTTCAGATTCTTTATGTATAAAATACAAAATAGAGGGGGGGAAGGAGATGAAAAATCAACTGCTCGGGGGGAGACCTGTAGTGAGCGAGGAATAGGATCAGGGTATGTCCATATCCAAGTATAGATTATATACAGCAGTCCAGTATTTTAATCCGCGTTGTGCGCCAGTTTCAGCATGGTTTACATATATAAGGATGTTTCGTTGGTAGTTCACGGATAGTTATCCATAGCAGAAGTCAATAAAGCATGGTTCTCAGTACTCATGAAATCGGGACAGAAGTTGTGGAAAAGTTCCCAGTTAGCTCCAAGTATAGTTATTCTGTACAGCAGCAGCATGTAGTATGTTCAGTGGCTGCTGTTATAAGCTGACAACCTTTCAGGGCGGGCAGAAAGTGCGGGAAGAGGGTAGTTTGAGGGTAAGCACTCGGAGTGTAAGCAAAGCCCGCCACCTTCCTCCCCCCCCCCCCCCCCCCCGTGCAGGTGCCACGTCTATTTAGACATATCCATGTCCAAAAAAGAAAAAAAGGGGGTTGACAGACCGCAAGTCCCAACGGTTAAAGTCTCTCTCCCCTCACACTCCATATGCATAACACAAGAAAGTTATAGATTAGCCCCAGGGTACTCACTCACTCCTTCGGCAGGGTGTCTATCCATTTCATGGCGTCCTCTGGTTTTTCAAAAAAACGTGTAGTTTCCCCATCTTGCACTCGAAGTTTTGCGGGAAATTGCATAGAGTAGTTGATATTTGTTTCCTTGAGCTTGTTCTTTACATGCTGAAACGATTTTCTTTGTTTTTGAGTTTCCATTGTGAAATCTGGGAAAATCATCAGTTTGGCGTTGTTAAAACGAATTTCGCCCGCTTTCCTAGCAGCCGTTAGTATAGAATCTCGGTCTCTAAAATTTAAAAGCTTCAGTATAACTGGGCGAGGGAGAGCTCCTGGTGGGCCTAGTTTGGCCGGGACTCGATGTGCCCTCTCAACCACAAAGTGGTCAGAGAAGGTTTCTGGCGGCAATACTTAACGGAACATTTCCTCAATAAACGTGGCAGTGTTGCTCCCCTCAGCCCCTTCAGGCAAGACCAAGACTCTTAGATTGTTCCTGCGGTTGCGGTTCTCCGCATCCGACTTTTCCTCCAGTTGGGTTAGGCGTAGTTTCATTCCCGGAATCGCTACGCTGTGAGTCTGCACCGTGTCCTCAAGATCCGAGGTGCGGCGTTCAAGCTCTTTGGTTCTGTCACGTAGCTTGCCCAGGTCTCCTCTGAGTAGGCTCAGCCCGGAATCAAGATGGTCAATTTTGACCGTTAATGTGGTTTGGCAAGTGCGGATAGCATCTAAAAGTTCAGCAGGAGTCGGCATGTCCGCCCTGTCTTCCGCTTGCTCACGTGGGCTTCCACTCTCCTTGTTCAGTTTTCCCCGATTAGAGGAGCGGTGCTGTAATGGGGTAGAGGGTGGCTGCTCGGTCGTCTCAGCCGCTTCATCCCTGTCTTTGTTTCCCTTATTCACTTTAGGAGGCGTGTCGGGGTATGGAGAGGCACGGCACGTGGATCTCTGAATCCTCTCAGGCCCAGCACTGGACTCCCAGCACGCATCCACAGATGATGATCCGGCGAGGTTTTCTCCCTCAGGAGGTAAGCAATACGGCTCCAGTGTGTCGCCTCAGCTTTCTTGGGTGTTCCCCAGCAGTTTTATAAAGGATTTTTGGGGTCTGTAGTCCGTCAAGGCTCTAGTAGGGATATGCCGGGCAGCGGAGCTCTGAAAAGCACGTCCACTCAGCTCGCCATGTTGGCCACGCCCCCGGTTGCAGTTTCTTTACGTTGCGGTGTGGTTTCCGCATAGCAACATGTGAAGTGAAAACGGCCCCAAGCCGTTTTGGCCAGGGCTCTCTCTCTCTCTCTCTCTCGTCTCACAATGCTGTGTAATGGGTGTGCACAGAGCCGGGGACAAGGTCCTTCAGCACCCAATGCTGAGACACCAAAGTGCGCCCCCCCCATCCCTCCCACCTCAGCCATCACACACTGGTTGCTATTAGACTAATAGGTGCCCCAGGCCCCCAACCTCCCCAGCACCTTAATCTCTAGTTATATGGCTTGCAGTCACTGTCATGTATCCCCTTTTCTTATTTCTTTCTGCTTCAAACACTATTGGGAATGACAGCTGAATGAGTTGTGCACCCCCTCCTACACTGCGCCCTGAGGCTAGAGACTCTCCAGCCTCTGCCTCGGCCCGGCCCTGGGTGTGCATACCTCCTACCCCTGTGTAAGAATCTGTACTTCATTTGTTCATTGCATCACATCACATGTAATCAATCACCATTATCTGGTATTGTTAACTGTATTGTTTATACCTTGTACAGTGCCATGAAATATGCTGGTGCTATAGTAATCGATAATAACAACACATCTTGTTTAGAATTCATACGAGGGTTGAATGAAAAGTAATGCCTCCACCTCCATAACTTGGGTTTGGATGGGAATATTTTAATAAATCAAACAGAAATAATCCTTAGAATGTGATCTTTAATATTCAATATTCACTTTTCCACATAATCACCAGACAATTGGATACATTTCTGCCAACGATGAACAAGTTTCCTGAAGCCGTCACAAAAGCAGTCGACACTGTTTCCGCAACCAGCTTCTCACAGTTCTCTCAACTTCTTCATCGGAAGTGTAATGACATCCCCGAAGACTTTCTTTCATTATCGGGAACAGATGGAAGTCAGACGGCGCCAAATCTGGACTGTATGGAGGATGCCGTACGGTGGTGAGGTTCAGTCTCTGCAGTTCTGCTGTGGTGACATTTGATGTGTGTGGTCTGGCATTGTCATTGCCTGGTTACCCATCGTGCACAGATCTTCCTATAGCCAGGCAAAGCAATAATTTGACCCACACGTTCTTGTGAAATGCCCATTATGCTTGCCATTTCCCTGTGATACGGCGATTGTCCTGAAATCAGTCTGTCAACTTTCTGCCTGTGAAACTGTGAGGTTTCTGTCACAGGACGTCCAACTCTTTCTTTGTCCCGCAAGTCAGATGTTCTCACCTCAACATCTTTAAATTTACTGGCCCAATGACGCACAGTACTCACATCAACACAACCACCATAAACAGCTTTCATTCTCTGGTGAATCTCCTTTGGGGTGACACCTTCTGCTGTCAGGAATTCAATAACAGCACGTTGCTTAAATCGCATTGACCGACCTTCTGCGCAGGGTTCCATATTTTGCACTGCAACAACACAACCGTCCAACGCTAAGGCTTCCTACCAACTGGAACTGTAGAGGAGAGTCTACTGAACAATCCAGTACTTGCCACAAACCAGTGCTGCCATCTGTTGACGAGTTATGGAGGTGGAGGCATTACTTTTCATTCAACCCTCGTAAGTCTGTGGCACATGTAAAGTGAGTTTATAATCATCTGCAGCGAACCAAGTGATAAACTAGGGTAATATTAATGTGCTAGCCAAATACATATCTTCTATTTTGCTCTGTTACAAATGTCTATTTACCATTAGTACTACATATTTAATTCATTCAGGCTTGCTTTAACTTTTCAGGGTGAGAAGAGGCCTATTTAGGCATTTTTGGTGGATAATAAGCGGGGATTTCTGTCAGAGGCATTTTCAAATAATATATATACAAATGATGGGATAGCTACCAAATACTCAAGCATCTCACCCATTGCAGAATACATCCAATAGAAAAATTATGGGGAGCCACTGAGTATATAAAAATGAAAAAAAACTTTATTAGCACAATATCATACCAAATATTAATAATAGCCCTCTCCCTTCCCATTACCAAACAGCTGAGTCCCTATATCTTGACCCACCCTTACTAGCTAATTGCAGTGCACTCCATTAGGTCCTATAGTGATAGGAAATAGCAAGTTCTTCAGGGCCCTCTTTGGAGGTGGTCTTTAGTATATAAATTTGAACAGCCGCCTTTGAAGTATGAAGTAAAAGGTATGCATCGGTGCGGAAACTGTGATATTTGCACCTACGTATGTGGAAAAGGTGACAAATTCTGCAACTCTGATGGATCTGAGAGCTTCTCGATAAATGACTATATATCTTGTACCACAGAAAAGGTAATCTACCAATTGAGATGTAGCTGCAATAAATTCTACATTGGAAAAACATACAGACCCCTGAAAAAAAGATACAAGAACATGTGAATAATATTATGGAAAAAAAATGAAGAGTCCAGTTGCGGTGCATTTTGAAAAGGTATCATAATTCAGACCCAAAATACCTAAAGGTGAAAGGAATCATATATAAATTAAATATCAGCCCTAGGAGAGGGGACTTTGATAAAGAGTTGTTAAAAAAAGAATCATATTGGATTTACAGATGTAAATCCATGTTTCCATATGGTTTAAACAGTGGATTAAATTTGAAAGTCTTCTTATAAACAGCCACTAGATGTCGCACCTGTGCACCTCAAAGTTAGCCTGTTTGTTTTTAATGAACTTTACACTCTTGAATCCCGCGATATAAGGGGAAGAAAATACCACTGACGTCACGTCTGAAGAAACCCAGAAAGGGTGAAACGCGTCACGTGCCTGCTGACGCCGCTCGAGAAGTCCATGCTCCACTAAGCAGTGACGGCCTCCGCCATCTCCCCCGACCTGGCGTCCATCTTTCCGACCTGGAGTATTCTCAGCAAGTTATAACCTGACCTATTACCCGGCACAACCCGCCACGCAGGGAAACCAGCAAGGCCAGCTGGCGGTACCCGCCGCAGGGGTGATCTACAACGCCAAATGGACTTTAAACGGATACGCGAGTACCGGTAATACCGGCTTAACTTGAAACACGGAAAGTGTCACTGGGGTGTGCATTCTATGTGCACGTAATGAGATGGCGTGTAGAGGCTTAGTCTTACATTGATGTGCAACATACGATTGTGTGATGGAGAATTTTGGATACTTCAAAGGCGGCTGTTCCAATTTATATACTAAAGACCACCTCTAAAGAGGGCCCTGAAGAATTTGCTATTTCCTATCACTTAGCCACTTACATACCTGATATTTTTACTCTTTCAGACAGAGAAAGAAAAAAAGGAACACAGCATAGTTATTTGTGTGCTAGGCACTGTACATACACATGTCTATCTCATTATGTCACATTTCAGTTTGGGCATCCTTTAAGAAAAACAAATCTAACTTCAATTTTAGCTCTATAGTTCTTTATAGTGAACTACACCGCAGTAACTCTTCTCACTTGTCAATAAAACAGCAAATGATGTCCAAATAAATATTACAATTTCATATGCAATATTTATTTATTATTAATCTTAAGTAAAAGTAGATTTTTTTGTACTAATCCATAAAACAAAACCACTATACACTGCCTTAAAGGAAACCTGAGATGGGATTAATTGGTGTATTTATACTTACCTGGGGCTTCCTACAGGCACACGAGGTGCGCGATAGCATCCTTGCTATCCTCTCCAATCACTTGATATGCCCCCCCCCCTCCGGTAATATGGCCGGCCTTCATCAGTACTGTGGAGGCGCAGAAAACTCCAGAGAATGAGAGTGCTGCATGGTGAGGAAGCGCATGACTAGCTGTGACTGGCCAGCTTACCCGGGGGGAGGGGATTATATCAAGTGAACGGAGCGGCCAGAGAGGAAGACAAGGGAGCCCACACATCTCATGGGGCTGGAGGAGGCCTGAGGCAAGTATAAATACACCCATTAATCCTGGTCCTAATAACAGGTACACTTTAAACTGGGGTTCAGCAATGGCAGCCTCCACATTTCTGTAAGCAGTTTCCTTTGAGACACATCTTACATGGTATTCAGCCTACCCTACACAACTTTATCAGGTGCAAGTAGATCTTACACCCTGTACAGACATTCAGTAAGTATTGCCTGGAGAAAACAGCATGTTCTGTTCTAAGGAGAGGCAAGAGAGATAAGTGGGAGGTGCTGAACAACAGCAGCAGCTGTTTAGTGATGAAGCACAGCAGGCTATTAAATAGCATGGGACACCTGTACTGATGCTAGATTTTCACTTAAATCTTTACAAACAATTGCCTTAAAGAGAACCCGAGGTGGCCTTGTATTACGTAAGTGGGGCACAGAGGCTGGTTGGTCACACTAACACCAGCCTCTGTTGCCCCATCGTGTGTCTCAAAGACCCCCCTGCTCGCCGCTATACCCCCGCAGTGCTGGCGACACGCAGCGAGTCGCCAGCACAATGTTTACTCTAGCGCCGTCTGTCAGCGCCGCTCCGCCGCCTCCCCCGCATCGCCGCTACCCGCCCTCGTCCCTTCCCTCCCGCTGATTGGAGGGAAGGGACGAGGGCGGGTAGCGGCGATGCGGAGGAGGCGTGGGAGCGGCGCTGACAGACAGCGCTAGAGTAAACATTGTGCTGGCGACGCGCTGCGTGTCGCCAGCACTGCGGGGAGTATAGCGGCGAGCAGGGGGGTCTTTGAGACACACGATGGGGCAACAGAGGCTGGTGTTAGTGTGACCAACCAGCCTCTGTGCCCCACTTACGTAATACAAGGCCACCTCGGGTTCTCTTTAAATGATTACCATTTAGTATTTATATAGCACCAGACATCTTCTGCAGCACTGTACAGAGTATATTGTCAATTAACTGTCCCTCACAGGGGCTCACAATCTAATCCCTACCCAGGGCCGGCCCGCCCATGAGGCGGGGCGAAACGTTTGCCTCAGGCGGCGCTTCTGAGGGGGCGGCACCCGCCCGTCCGTGGGTGTGGAGTGCCGCCCGAGCTGGAGGTAATAGCGGGCAGGAAGGGGTTATTGGGGCTAGCGGCGGGGAGGGGGGTCGGACCCCCCCCTCCCTCGCCTGGGTCCCCCGTCCTCCGCTCCCCTCCAGCTTGTTATGCGCGCTGGCTGGCTGGCTGCGGCTGTAAGAGGCAACGGGCGGGGATCACTCACCTCTTCCTCGTTCCAACGTGCGCTCCACTGACGTCACTTCCTGCGGCGTAGCAGGAAGTGACGTCAGTGGAGCGCAGGCTGAAAGAGGAAGAGGTGAGTGATCCCCGCCCGTTGCCTCTTACAGCTGCAGCCAGCCAGCCAGCGCGCATAACAAGCTGGAGGGGAGCGGAGGACGGGGGACCCAGGCGAGTGAGGGGGGGGTCCGACCCCCCTCCCCGCCGCTAGCCCCAATACCCCCTTCCTGCCCGCTATCCCCTCCAGCTCGGGCGGCCCCCCCACACCCACGGGGGGGGGGGGGGGCGCAGCGGCGATTTCTTTAAAGTTTGCCTCAGGCGGCAAATGGTCTAGGGCCGGGCCTGTCCCTACCATAGTCATATGTCTATGTATGTATTGTGTAGTGTATGTATTGTAGTTTAGGGCCAATTCAGGGGGAAGCTAATAAACTTTTCTGTATGTTTTTGGATGTGAGAGGAAACTGGAGTGCCCAGAGGAAACCTACTCAGATGCAGGGAGAACATACAAACTCTGTGCAGATAATGCCCTGGCTGGGATTAGAACCGGGGACCCAGCAATGCAAGGCGAGATTGCCAACCAGTACGCTACTGTGCTGATTAACATCTACCACCTGCATGTAGATTTTAACTGCTTGCCGACTGTGTCACTCCGACAGGCTTGGCCGCAGCCCAAGGACCGCCTAACGCCGATCGGCGTAAAGTCCTGGGGCTTCATTTTGCAGGAGATCGCGTGCGCATCTCCGCTTGGTAGGCGGAGCTCCTGAAGCCTATGACAGCCGATCACAGTGATTGGCTGGAGGAGGGATGGAGGGCTTACAAAAAAATATATATAAATAAAAGGGAAATATTTAATCAAAAAATAATCACAAAAATATTTATAAAAAAAACAAAAACAAACATTGGGGGAGCGATCAGACTCCACCAACAGAGTGTTCTCTGGTGGAGAGAAAAGGCGGGGGGGTGTTAATCACTTGTGTGCTGTGTTGTGCGGCCCTGCAGCTTGGCCTTAAAGCTGCAGTGGCCTATTTTACAAAAAATAGCCTGGTCTTTAAAGGGAACCTTAACTGAGAGGGATATGAGTGTTTCCTTTCAAACAATACCAGTTTCTTGGCAGTCTGCTGATCTCTTTAGCCGTATTAGTGGCTGAATCACACACCTGAAACAAGCATGCAGCTAATCCAGTCTGACTTCAGTCAGAGCACTTGATCTGCATGCTTGTTGAGGGACTGTGGCTAAATGTATTAGAGACACAGATTCAGCAGGAGAGTCAGGCAACTGGTATTGTTTTAAAAGGAAAAAATGCACATCCTTTTAGTTTAGGTTCCCTTTAAAGGGGGTAAAGCCTGTGGTCCTGAAGTGGTTTAAGTGAACCAGATGGGAAACCAGAAGGGAATAAAAGTGCCCCTGGGAGGTACTTACCTCTTGAGGGGGAAGCCTCTGGATCCTAAAGAGGCTTACATTGTCCTCAGCAGAGGCAACCCAGAGCTGGGACCCCTGAAAGCCCATTTGTTGCTGCTGCGTACAGGCGCACTAGCAGCTTACTGCTCGGCCTCTCTGAAAGCTGCCTGAGCGGAAAGCCACTAAAGGCAATCGTCATTGTTTTGGTTAGTTCAGGGGTGCCAGCGCTGGATCGCCTCTGTTATGCTGGGTACACACGATGTGATTTCCCGCTCGATCCGCGGGATCGATTATTTCTGACATGTTCGATTGGGTTTCAATCGTTACAGCCGTCGATTTTGCATGTTAAGTGTGCAAAAACAACGGCCGTATCGATCAAAACCCGATTGAACATGTTGGAAATAATCGATCCCGTGGATAGAGCGAGAAATCGCATCGTGTGTACCCAGCATAAAGGAGGATGGGGAAGCCTCATTAGGATCCAGTGACTTCCTGCTTCCGATGTAAGTATCTGTTTTTTAAAATGACAGATTCTCTTTTATGTAAACTGTCTTTAGTAGACAGACGTTTATAAAGCCAAACACTCAGATTATGAAGTCGCTCTCTGTAGATCAGAATATAGGGGCAACACCCCTCCACCAAGGGTGGACAGCTTGCAGTAGTGGACAGATGGGAAGTTCAGTGGTTACCTTTGAGTTCCGGATCCATGCTATCTTCTCATCCTCATCCAGAATGATTCTTGCTCAGTCTGCATTCTACCTAAAAGAAAATGAAAAGATTTGAAAGTGAATTTCCAGTTTAACCACTTGAAGACCCACCCTTTATCCCCCCTTAAGGACCAACGCTGTTTTAGGTGATCTGTGCTGGGTGGGCTCTGCAGCCCCCAGCACAGATCAGCGTGCAGGCAGAGCGACCAGATCGCCCCCTTTTTCCCCACTAGGGGGATGATGTGCTGGGGGGGGTCTGATCGCTCCTGCCTGATGGGTGTTGCAGGGGGGGGGGGGGGGGGGAACACCTCAAAGCCCCCCTCCGCGGCGAAATTTTTCCCCCTCCCTCTCCTATCTATCTCCTCTGGGGATCTGGGCTGCACAGGACGCTATCCGTCCTGTGCAGCCAGTGACAGGACGTCCCCTGTCACATGGCGGCGATCCCCGGCCGCTGATTGGCCGGGGATCGCCGATCTGCCTTACGGCGCTGCTGCGCAGCAGCGCCGTACAATGTAAACAAAGCAGATTATTTCCGCTTGTGTTTACATTTAGCCTGCGAGCCGCCATCGGCGGCCCGCAGGCTATTCACGGAGCCCCCCGCTGTGAACTGACAGGAAGCAGCCGCTCGCGCGAGCGGCTGCTTCCTGATTAATCAGCCTGCAGCTGGCGACGCAGTACTGCGTCGCTGGTCCTGCAGCTGCCACTTTGCCGACGCGCGGTATGAGTGCGCGGTCGGCAAGTGGTTAATATAACAATACATAACGTCTTCTAACAGTAAATGTGACTGTCACTGCAAACTTGAATATATTATGCCTGGAAAGCAAATCTATAGACATGTTCTCATCAGAGCACATAAAAAAAAGCATACATTTGATGCAGTGAGTGCAGGGTATTGGTCCAAATGTTTCCCAATACCTGAATGGTCGAATACATGTACATGAGCCCTTTGTAGCCTTCAGAAGCACTTCATGTTACCTGAAAAAGGGCGGCTCCACACTGCGCATGCGCCAGCGCGCACACTTGCATATGCACTGTACAAAGCCACCCGTCTTCAGAAAGCAGTTGGGACACAAGCACTTTCAAAGCCTCCCTAGGCAGCAATATAAGCGGGGATGACAGGGTTGGAACAAGATGTCCCATATGAACCCCCCCCCCCCCCCGAATACACAAAGCTAAAAGAAAAACGTTTAATTACCTGTGGCTGCTTCCAGCTCTTTGCAGTTCTGTTCCCTTGCTTTTATTACGTGACCCTCCAAGTCAGCCGCAGAGCTCCTCTGGAAGCTGGGCAGTTGCGGGCTACTGCACATGCACAGCCCCGGACCGCACGCCTCCTGATCGCCTGCGCAGTAGCAATGTTTACGTGCATGAGAGCACATCAGGTACATACAGCTGACAGAAGGGCACTGCAGCTGACCAAAGGTCACAGAATGAGGCAAGGGCACAGAAAGACTACAGGGAAAAGTTAAATTGCTGTTTTATTTTTGTGTTTAGGTTTGCTTTAAGCAAAGTTGAACTGATTAAGAAACCAATCTACTGGTAAGTGCCTAATCACTCAAATCAGAATATCCAAGTAATATATTATTCAATTAACACAAATCAGTTACAAGGTTAAAACGACAAGCAATACAACTAAAGAACACCAATTATGCACTGGTCAAAGGGTAGGATATACTGGCACCAAGTGAATAGTCAACTACAGATCCAAAGTATAAAGAAGTGGGTTGAATTGTGATGACAAGATGCCTGGGTGACCAAAATGGCAGGTCTGGTGGACAGTTACAGGTACATAGTAGACAGTACCTACCAAAAGTGATCCAAAAAAAGAAGAGGAAGAGCCAGTGAAGTGGCTGCAGGGTAAGGCCCTGTTCACATCATTAAATGCGGATGGCCGTGCGTTCGGAACGCAATGCATACGAATGCACGCCATTTGCGTTTGTATGCATTGTGCGGCTGATGTCAGCCACACGTTTTGGGAAAAAATGCGTGCAGCATGCGCTTGCGGACCGCACTGGTCTGGAACGCATGCAGTGTGAACATCACACAGTGCAGTCTATGCACTTTCTGATATAGTGCATGTCTGCCTCCTGCACGCGTTGCCGAAATCCGGACGTCAACGTGTGCAGTGTGAACGGGGCCTAATGGGTGCCCAAGACTCACTGGCAGGCATAGGGAGCAAAGGATGGCCATTCTGACCCAACCATAGAAGAGCACTGTGGTATTAAATTGCTGTAGAACTTAAAGGGAACCCGAGGCGAGAGGGATATGGAGGCTGACATGTTTATTTCCTTTTACTGGGCACATTGCCTGACTGCTCTGCTGATTCTCTGCCTCTAGTACTTTAAGCAATAGACCCTGAAGAAGAATGAAGATCAGGTGTCTTTGACAAATCTGACAATATTAGCTGCATGCTTGTTTCAGGGGTGTGATTTAGACTATAGTGACCAGGAAAATGAGCAGGACTGTGAGGCTAGGTTCACAGTGGGACGTTGTGTTGTGATGCGGGGTTAAAGTTTCAACATCACAACGCAACAAAAAAGTCACATCACATGCAATGAAAAGTACCGTATTATTTGGACTATAAGACGCATCTAGTTTCAGAAGTCAAAAACCAAGGGGGAAAAAAAAAGTAAACCTGGTGCCTTTCCCCCCACAGCTGTCTCAAAGCTGTCCAGCACTGCCCAGCTAAACTAACCCCAGCTGCCCCACTAGCTACACTACACAACCTACACTAAGCTGAACTGTCCCCACAACCTACACTGAGCTGCACTGTCCCCACAACCTACACTAAGCTGCACTGTCCCCACAACCTACACTAAGCTGCACTGTCCCCACAACCTACACTAAGCTGCACTGTCCCCACAACCTACACTAAGCTGCACTGTCCCCACAACAAACACTAAGCTGCACTGTCCCCACAACAAACACTAAGCTGCAATGTTCCCACAACCTACAAGAAGCTGCACTGTCCCTACATCCTACACTAAGCTGCACTGTCCCTACATCCTACACTAAGCTGCTCTGTCCCCTCAACCTATAGTAACCTACACTGTCACCATAACAAAGCTGCACCGTCCCCACTACCTACAGTAACCTACACTGACCCCACAACCTACAGTAACCTACACTGACCCCACAACCTACAGTAACCTACACTGACCCCACAACCTACAGTAACCTACACTAAAGGTGCCCATACACTCGTCAGCTTGGCAGCAGATAGATAAGAAATGCATCTGATGATCTATCTGATGTGTTTTTAGAACATTTTTTACCAGGATAGAATTCCAATAGATTTCAGTTTGAAATCTATTGAAATTCGATCTGATGGCATTTTTTTGCCATCAGATTTCCATTAAGGCCAATGCAAAATGATAAGCAATCTCATCAGATCGACCTAAATTTTCCACCCTGCCGTTCGATGGAAATCCATCGAAATCGGCCATCGATCGGTCGGTTGGCCAACCAATTTGCAATAGATCGATCGATCGGTCGGCCAGAAAATCGCCTGAGTGTATGGGCCCCTTAAAGCTGTACTGTCCCCACAACCTACACTAAGCTGCACTTTCCCCACAACCTACACTAAGCTGCACTTTCCCCACAACCTACACTAAGCTGCACTTTCCCCACAACCTACACTAAGCTGCACTTTCCCCACAACCTACACTAAGCTGCACTGTCCCCACAACCTACACTAAGCTGCACTGTCCCCACAACCTACACTAAGCTGCACTTTCCCCACAACCTACACTAAGCTGCACTTTCCCCACAACCTACACTAAGCTGCACTTTCCCCACAACCTACAGTAACCTACACTGTCCCCACAACCTACAGTAACCTACACTGTCCCCACAACCTACAGTAACCTACACTGTCCTCACAACCTACACTGAACCCACAACCTACAGTAACCTACACTGACCCCACAACCTACAGTAACCAACACTGACCCCACAACCTACACTAAGCTGAACTGTCCCCACAACCTACACCAAGCTGCACTGTCCCCATAATCTACACTAAGCTACACGGTCCCCACAACCTACTTTTTTCTCACAACATAAACTGTCTTCCAACATGTAATACATAATACTTGCAGGGGACATCGGTCCAGGTGTCTCAACTGCGGTAGAGCCGAGCCTGCAGGAGCCACATGGACAGAGTGAGCGGTTGAGAAGCAGCTAAGCAAGATGATCAGTGCGTGGTTCAGGAGTAATAATGGCGGAGCCGGTGTTGGAGTTTCTGCAGGAACCGCCCATTAGGACGATTGGTGCGCGGATGCAGAGGAGTGACAGCGGTGGAGCAAGAGCCACTCCACGTGGGCGCCCCGAATAGAGCAAGCGGGTGAGAGGCACCCCAACAGGAAGATTGGTGAGTTGAGCCACAACAGGAGCCACATGGTGAGAGCGTGAGCCATCCATGTCATGCTGGATGCACAGAAGCAGGATGCAGGACTTTGAGCCCGCAGCTGGAATAGGCGAGAGCTTCCGCACTGTCCTGCACCTGCCTGTGGGGGGACACCTGCCTGACTACATTCGGACTATAAGATGCAGGGGCTCCCCCCCCCACACACACACTTTTGGGGGGAGAAAAAGTGGTTCTTATAGTCTGAAAAATAATGTATGCTTCCCTGTATCTGTTTAAGTCAGTGTTCAAAAGTTCCGTACTGCAGCAGCACATTACCTTAATGCAACATTTACAATGCGACTTTAACGGCGCACTGTGAAAATGCAGTGCGGTATCTTGCGTTATATCACTATATAAACGCAGGAAAACAACGTCCCTCTGTAAAACTAGCCTCAGGCAACTGGCACTGTTTAAAAGGAAATAAATATGGCCGCTTCTATAGGCCTCACATCTCGGGCAGTGCTGGGCCGAAATTACGCATTAGCGTAATTACGCATCGTAATTCACTACAAATGCACCGTAAGCGTTACGTGTAAGGTTACGGTATTACGCGTAATTAATTACGCGTAGACCGTAGGTTATGTTATTACGCGTAACAAATTACGCGTAAGACAGTAAACTCCCATTGAAATTACACAGTCTGCCGTAATCGCGTAATATTACGCTCCCGTATAATATAAAAAAGCCGCCGACTTTAAGGGTTAATAGCAAAGCCCCCTTAAGTGCTAAGAGACTCAAATTTGGAGAATATATTAAGGAGATCAGAAGGAATAAGAGGAAAAAAATTTTTTCAAAAAGACCTTATAGTTTTTGAGAAAATCGATGTTAAAGTTTCAAAGGAAAAATTTATACATTTAAAAACCCGCCGACTTTAACGGTTAATAGCAAAGCCTGCTTAAAATTCAGGAACACCAAATTCACAGGGTATATTAAGGGGATCAGTGGGAATAAGAGGAACATTTTTTTTTCAAAAAGACCTTATAGTTTTTGAGAAAATCGATTTTTAAGTTTCAAGGGCAAAAATGTCTTTTAAATGCGGAAAATGTCAGTTTTTTTTGCACAGGTAACAATAGTGTTTTATTTTCATAGATTCCCCCAAGTGGGAAGAGTTTTACTTACTTCGTTCTGAGTGTGGGAAATATTAAAAAAAACAACCACGTGGGGTCCCCCCTCCCAGACCTCTTTAACCCCTTGTCCCCCATGCAGACTGGGATAGCCAGAATGCGGAGCACCGGCCGCGTGGGGCTCCGCACCCTGACTATACCAGCCCGCATGGTCCATGGATTGGGGGGTCTCGGAAGGGGAGGGGCAGCCAAGCTTTCCCCTCCCCCTCCGAGCCCTTGTCCAATCCAAGGACAAGGGGCTCTTCTCCACCTCCGATGGGCGGTGGAGGTGGAGGCCGCGATTTCCTGGGGGGGGGGGGGGGGTTCATGGTGGCATCTGGGAGTCCCCTTTAAAAAGGGGTCCCCCAGATGCCCACCCCCCCTCCCAGGAGAAATGAGTATAGAGGTACTTGTACCCCTTACCCATTTCCTTTAAGAGTTAAAAGTAAATAAACACACAAACACATAGAAAAAGTATTTTAATTGAACAAAAAACATAACCACGAAAAAAGTCCTTTAATATTCTTAATTAACCATTAATACTTACCTGTCCCTTTAAATAAATGATCCCTCGAAATAGCCTCGGAAATGTTCTATCAGTTACAATGTAACAAAGTTATTACAATGTAACAACTTTGTTACATTGTAACTACGCTGCACCCGACGTCACTCGCCGCTCAGCCGCCGCATACACTTACGCGTCCGTGCAGGACGCTAAGTCCCCGCAGCTCCCGCTTCCACCCCGCCCACATCTGTCACCCACATATGTGAGTGACATGTGGGTGACATGTGGGAGAGGCGGGGAGGGCAGCGGGAGCTGCGGGGACTTAGCGTCCTGCACGGACCCGACAGAGCTCTGAGCTATATAGCTCAGAGCTCTCGAAAGCATCTTTGTATTTGGGCTCCAAGGAGCCCCATTGGTCCTTAGCAGACCAATGGGGTTCCTTCTGATTTGAAGGAACCCCATTGGTCTGCTAAGGACCAATGGGGCTCCTTGGAGCCAAAATACAAAGATGCTTCTCAGAGCTCTGAGCTATATAGCTCAGAGCTCTGTCGGGTCCGTGCAGCGCAGACGGGCATGCATCGGCGGCGGCGAGCGACGTCGGGTGCGGCGTAGTTACAATGTAACAAAGTTGTTACATTGTAATAACTTTGTTACATTGTAACTGATAGAACATTTCCGAGGCTATTTCGAGGGATCATTTATTTAAAGGGACAGGTAAGTATTAATGGTTAATTAAGAATATTAAAGGACTTTTTTCGTGGTTATGTTTTTTGTTCAATTAAAATACTTTTTCTATGTGTTTGTGTGTTTATTTACTTTTAACTCTTAAAGGAAATGGGTAAGGGGTACAAGTACCTCTATACTCATTTCTCCTGGGAGGGGGGTGGGCATCTGGGGGACCCCTTTTTAAAGGGGACTCCCAGATGCCACCATGAACCCCCCCCCCCCCCCCAGGAAATCGCGGCCTCCACCTCCACCGCCCATCGGAGGTGGAGAAGAGCCCCTTGTCCTTGGATTGGACAAGGGCTCGGAGGGGGAGGGGAAAGCTTGGCTGCCCCTCCCCTTCCGAGACCCCCCAATCCATGGACCATGCGGGCTGGTATAGTCAGGGTGCGGAGCCCCACGCGGCCGGTGCTCCGCATTCTGGTTATCCCAGTCTGCATGGGGGACAAGGGGTTAAAGAGGTCTGGGAGGGGGGGACCCCACGTCGTTTTTTTTAATATTTCCCACACTCAGAACAAAGTAAGTAAAACTCTTCCCACTTGGGGGAATCTATGAAAATAAAACACTATTGTTACCTGTGCAAAAAAAACTGACATTTTCCGCATTTAAAAGACATTTTTGCCCTTGAAACTTAAAAATCGATTTTCTCAAAAACTATAAGGTCTTTTTGAAAAAAAAAAAAATTCCTCTTATTCCTTCTGATCTCCTTAATATATTCTCCAAATTTGAGGCTCTTAGCACTTAAGGGGGCTTTGCTATTAACACTTAAAGTCGGCGGCTACCTAACATTGATCCATGCGTCAACTTTTCCGCTTGGCAGCATGACCTTACGCATTAATTGCTAGTAGGATTTTACGCGTAAGTCTATAACGTAACAACCTGAATTACGGTATTCTTACGCGTAATTGCGTAAGGGCTATGTGTAATTACAGACATGTACCGTTATTCAATGTCTACGCCGTAAGCGTAATTCCGTAATGCGTAATAGCGTAAAATTACGCGTAATGATCCGTAAGCGTAGCTTTTTCCATTACGCCCAGCACTGATCTCGGGTTCCCTTTAAAGTATTGAAGTAAACCTGAGGGGTAAAATAAGATTTCTAATTACCTGGGGCTACCTCCAGCTCCTGTTTGTCAGCTCTCAATGTCCTTCTGGTCTGATCCGCTGTACTTCTGTGAAGTTTGTGATCCACCTTGGTTGCAGGTCACTGGGCATGTGCTGTTCCAGGCTATGCACTTCCTCCATCAGGAGCATTCTGCATATCAGAAAAACAAACATTGGCTGGCCTTTAGCACTCCGTGACAATGATGGTCCATCAGGACCAATACATAGTTATGTCTGCTGCAATCCATTCAGAGAAACATCTGGCTACACTATAAATCACTGGTATTCGAAGTAACAGTCACAAAGATTTCAAAATGGTCCGGTACATCAGCACACCAGATAGTCTAGTTAGGATGCAACGCACATTTATTTTGCACTATTCCACATAATAATCCGACAATTGTTTCTGGGGCCACACAGGGTCACCCTTTCTTAAGGCATGTGGCATAATCATAAGATTAACACAACACAAATAAGATCCTGTAACACACAAACATGGTAACTGAACCTTCAGGGCTCATTCACACCTAAAGCCTTTTTGCCCTTTTTTCAAGCGCCGGCGAATTTGAAAATCGCCCTAAAAACGCTTGTGCAATGAATCCTTATGGGATAGTTCATATCAGCGTGTTTTGTCCGCTTTCCGCTCCGCAAAGCGCTGCATGTACCATTTTTTGAGCGATTTTGCACAATGGAAGATATAGGAAAAACCGCATAATGCTCACAAATCGATTTATACGCCGATTGCGTTCGCGTTTTTAAGAATAAATACATTGTGTTTTTTCTGGGTCAAAGAGTTCACTTCCTGACTTGTGCCATGAAGTGAAAAAGCAGAATCGCTCAGCAAAAGCACTTTAAATAAAAAAAAAAAAAAAGGGCTTTATAAAAACTACAGCGCCCACCCGAGCACCAGGAGGCGGCAAAGCGCGCACAAAATCGCAAAATGCTGGCGTTTGCAATTTCTATTTTAAATGTGAACAAAGCCTCACAGTCACAACATGCGGTGTGAAGTTGAGTTCCATTTTCGGACCAAACAGTCTCTGGTCCTAAATGGGCCAGAGATTGCCGGTCCGGAAGCAGTTAAAATGTTATCTGCCTTTGGGAACAAAACAAAGGACCTGGCCAGGAAGCCAACACCTGTTGGCACCTCAAGCCTTTCATTGCCAGCGTGAATGCGCTGGAAAGTAATCTCTATATTAGGATTCAGCAGAGCCCCATACTACCTGGGTTCTGGCACATAGCCCTGACCTACTCCCCCCCCCCCCTACTGCGTGTGTGTGTGGGGGGGGGCAGTGGCTGAGGAGTCATCAAATACTATCTTTGCAGGGAGCCAGCGACGCATGTACTACAAACTTCTTCCTGTCCTGCGTTTCAGCTCACAGTAATAGCGCCCCCTAGGGGATGCTGTTACTGTGAGATGGAATGCAGGAACATAATTAGATGCAGCCAGTGGATTCCGGCAAAGGTAGTATTTGATGACTCCTCAGCCACTGCTTGTGTGCGTCTTGCAGCATTCCCCCTCCGTTTGGCTACCTATACTGAGGCACCTATCCCGGGCAGTCTATATTGAGGCCAGGCCCGTTTCTAGGGCTGTGCGGCCTTCCCTGAGCACTATTGGGAGGGGGGCACTGTAATGGAGGGGGGAGTCGCAGCCGCTGGTAGGGCAGCCTGACCTCTCCCTCCCTTCCTCTCCCTGCCCTCCATGCTCCCCCCTCGCACTGCAGAGTGAGAGCGCAGGGAAGCGCTGTATACAGCTACTCACCTCCGTCCCAGGTTCCAATGTCCGCTCACCAGCCGCTGGTCTCCTCTTTGCATAGACTCTTATACACACACTGCGTGTGTATACCGGCTATGCAGAGAGGAGACCAGCGGCGAGTGAGCTGCGATTGGAACCTGGGACGGAAGTGAGTAGCTTTATACAGCGCTTCCCTGCGTTCTCACTCTGCAGTGTGAGGGGGGGCATGGAGGGAGGGAGGGGAAGGGAGGGCTGCCCTACCAGCGGCTGCGGCTCCCCCCTCCATTATGGAGGGGGCACCTACCTACCTCACCTATATTGGGGGGCAGCTACCTAATATAACCTACGAGACAAGAGCAAAGAAAGGGTGTCCGCACGATATCCCTTGCATCATGTTCCTTTATTATGGACGTATCCACACCAAATCACACATCATATAGCTGACATGTTTCGAACCAAACGGTTCTTACTCATAGCTAATATAACCTATACTGGGGGCAGCTACCTAACATACTGGGGGGCAGCTACCTAATCTAACCTATACTGGGGGGCAGCTACCTATATAACCTATACTGGGGGGCAGCTACCTATCTAACCTATACTGGGGGGAAGCTACATATCTAACCTGTATTGGGGGCCCCAACCTACCTAGCTTATACAGGTAGCAACTATACTGGCTACCTATATTGGAGGCACCTACCTAACTAACCTATACTGGGGGCAACTACTCTGGCTACATATATTAGAGGCACCCACCTAGCTAACCTGTACTGGGGGCACCTACCTAACTTTTCCCGGGGGCGCCTGCCTATCTAACCTATACTGGGGGCAACTATACTGGCTACCTATACTGGAGGCATCTACCTGGCTAACCTATACTGGCTCACCTATGCCTGGCTACCTATACTGGGGGGGGACCTATAGCTGGCTACTTATACTGGGGTACCTATTCCTGGCTACCTGTACTGGGGGGACCTATACTGAGTGCAACTAGACCTGGCTAACCTATACTGTGGGCACCTATACCTGGCTCTGCGGGGGGGGCGCAATTTTTGCACCTCCTCACCCTGGGTGCCTTTTAGCCTAGAAACTGCACTGACTGAGGCATCTAATCCTGCCTATCTATACTGAGGCACCTATCCCTGGCTAACCATACTGAGGCACCTAATCCTGACTACCTATACTAGGGCACCTATTCCTGGCTACCTGTACTGATGCACCTACAGTGGTGTGAAAAACTATTTGCCCCCTTCCTGATTTCTTATTCTTTTGCATGTTTGTCACACAAATGTTTCTGCTCATCAAAAACCGTTAACTATTAGTCAAAGATAACATAATTGAACACAAAATGCAGTTTTAAATGATGGTTTTTATTATATAGTGAGAAAAAAAAAACTCAAAACCTACATGGCCCTGTGTGAAAAAGAGATTGCCCCCTGAACCTAATAACTGGTTGGGCCACCCTTAGCAGCAATAACTGCAATCAAGCGTTTGAGATAACTTGCAAGGAATCTTTTACAGCGCTCTGGAGGAATTTTGGCCCACTCATCTTTGCAGAATTGTTGTAATTCAGCTTTATTTGAGGGTTTTCTAGCATGAACCGCCTTTTTAAGGTCATGCCACAACATCTCAATAGGATTCAGGTCAGGACTTTGACTAGGCCACTCCAAAGTCTTCATTTTGTTTTTCTTCAGCCATTCAGAGGTGGATTTACTGGTGTGTTTTGGGTCATTGTCCTGCTGCAGCACCCAAGATCGCTTTAGCTTGAGTTGACGAACAGATGGCCGGACATTCTCCTTCAGAATTTTTTGGTAGACAGTAGAATTCATGGTTCCATCTATCACAGCAAGCCTTCCAGGTCCTGAAGCAGCAAAACAACCCCAGACCATCACACGACCACCACCATATTTTACTGTTGGTATGAGGTTCTTTTGCTGAAATGCTGTGTTACTTCTACGCCAGACGTAACGGGACACGCACCTTCCAAAAAGTTCAACTTTTGTCTCGTCGGTCCACAAGGTATTTTCCCAAAAGTCTTGGCAATCATTGAGATGTTTTTTAGCAAAATTGAGACAAGCCTTAATGTTTTTTTTGCTTAAAAGTGGTTTGCGCCTTGGATATCTGCCATGCAGGCCGTTTTTGTCCAGTCTCTTTCTTATGGTGGAGTCATGAACACTGACCTTAATTGAGGCAAGTGAGGCCTGCAGTTCTTTAGATGTTGTCCTGGGGTCTTTTGTGGCCTCTCGGATGAGTTTTCTCTGCGCTCTTGGGGTAATTTTGGCCGCCTGGCCACTCCTGGGAAGGTTCATCACTGTTCCATGTTTTTGCTATTTGTGGATAATGGCTCTCACTGTGGTTCGCTGGAGTCCCAAAGCTTTAGAAATTACTTTATAACCTTTACCAGACTGATAGATCTCAATTACTTTTGTTCTCATTTGTTCCTGAATTTCTTTGGATTTTGGCATGATGTCTAGCTTTTGAGGTGTTTTTGGTCTAATTATCTGTGTCAGATAGCTCCTATTTAAGTGATTTCTTGATTGAAACCGGTGTGGCAGTAATCAGGCCTGGGGGTGACTACAGAAATTGAACTACAGAAATTGAACAGTTATTTTTTAACAAGGGGGGCAATCACTTTTTCACACAGGGCCATGTAGATTTGGAGTTTTTTTTTCCTCACTAAATAATAAAAACAATCATTTAAAACTGCATTTTGTGTTCAATTATGTTATCTTTGACTAATAGTTAACGGTTTTTGATGAGTAGAAACATTTAATTGCGACAAACATGTAAAGAATAAGAAATCAGGAAGGGGGCAAATAGTTTTTCACACCACTGTATTTCTTGCCATCTATACTGTAATCATCTATTCCTGGCTGCCTATACTGGGAGAACCTATTCCCAGGTTGCCTATACTGAAGCACCTATACCTGGCTACCTATACTGGAAGCACCTTTTCCCGGGTTGCCTATACTGGAAGCACCTATACCTGGCTACCTATACTGGAGCACCTATTCCTGGCTACCTATACTGAGGTACCCATTACTGGCTACCTACAGTGGAGACGCCTATACCTGGCTATTTAATGTAGGGTTGGGGGGCACCCAGGTCCAAATTCTACATCGAGCCCTCAGAAAAAGGCCTCTGACCGCAACCCTGCTGCCACTGAAATTCCGGGCAGCGTTAAATACTATTCTCCCCTTTTATAATTCGGGTCTGGCTATTGTCGGCACCCGGATTACATTGATATTGAAAATCTCGCTGCACCGCTGTAGCAAGCGTGCAAGAAACCGCCTCTCGCATAAAATAAATCCTGCACTAAATACATACAACACACTTTTGCCACTTGAACATGTACAATACAAACATTGTTGCACCAAAATCATTCATTACTAGATTTTTCTCATACACTTACATTGTGCTATCACAACCTTTGTGGCTCTAAAAATAAAATGATGCAACATTGTGGAAATAAAATGATGCAACAAATATCTTGCTTCAATGCCACACTGTCAACTTTTACACTCACCGAAAGCAAAATTAGGAACACCTGTTCAAATTCTCATGAATGCAATTATCTAACCAACCAATCACATGGCAGTTGCTTCAATGCATTTAGGGGTGTGGTCCTGGTCAAGACAATCTCCTGAACTTCAAACAATGTCAGAATGGGAAATAAGGGGGAATTAAGCAGTTTTGAGCGTGGCATGGTTGTTGGTGCCAGACAGGCCGGGCTGAGTATTTCACAATCTGCTCAGTTACTGGGATTTTCACGCACAACCATTTCTAGGGTTTACAAAGAATGGTGTGAAAAGTGAAAAACATCCAGTATGCGGTAGTCCTGTGGGCGAAAATGCCTTGTTGATGCTAGTGGTCAGAAGAGAATGGGCCGACTGATTCAAGCTGGTAGAAGAGCAACGTTGACTGAAATAACCACTCGTTACAACCGAGGTATGCAGCAAAGCATTTTTGAAGCTACAACACGCACAACCTTGAGGCGGATGGGCTTCAACAGCAGAAGACCCCACTGGGTACCACTCATCTCCTCTACAAATAGGAAAAAGGCTACATATTCCACAAGCTCACCAAAATTGTACAGTTGAAGACTGGAAAAATGTTACCTGGTCTGATGAGTCTCGATAGTCAAAATTTGGCGTAAACAGAATGAGAACATGGATCCATCATGCCTTGTTACCACTGTGCAGGCTGCTGGTGGTGGTGTAATGGTGTGGGGGATGTTTTCTTGGCACACTTTTGGCCCCTTAGTGCCAATTGGGCATCGTTTAAATGCCATGGGCTACCTGAGCATTGTTTCTGACCATTTCCATCCCTTCATGACCACTATGTACCCATCCTCTGATGGCTAATTCCAGCAGGATAATGCACCATGTCACAAAGCTCAAATCATTTCAAATTGGTTTCTTGAACATGACAATGAGTTCACTGTACTAAAATGGTACTTCACTGTCACCAGATCTCAACCCAATCGAGCATCTTTGGGATGTGATTGAACGGGAGCTTCATGCCCTGGATGTGCATCCCACAAATCTCCATCAACTGCAAGACACTATCCTATCAATATGGGCCAACTATAGAATGTTTTCAGCACCTTGTTGAATCAATAGAATTAAGGCAGTTCTGAAGGCGAAAGAGGGTCAAACACCGAATTAGTATGGTGTTCCTAATAATCCTTTAGGTGAGTGTATATCACCTGACAAATCCTCCATAGACGTCACATCCAAACTGTTCACAGTGAGAAGTTGCACGGCGTTCCCTGTAAAAACAGAAATGCATTGGAGGGGAAGAGTCACATCACACATTACGCCCCCAGTGTGATTCCTACAGTACATGCAACGTATGCTTCACTGCAACTGTTAACGCAGGTTATGCAATACCGCACTACATGCACCGCATTATGCTCAACAGTCCTGTCGTACCGCACTTCTAACGCCCCAATATAAACGTATCATTAAAAAGTAATTGCATCATGTTAGTAAGGACATCATCTTGTCCAATGCAATGCAATGCACCACTGTGAACATAGCCTTAAAAGTGTAACCGACAAGGTGAAAGAAAAGTTTTATACATACCTGGGGCTTCCACCAGACCCCTCCGCGCAGATCGCTCCTTCACCGTAGTCCAAAGCCTCATAGATCTCCCGGTAGTAGCCCTGTTCTCCACAGCCAGTCTGGCATACTGTGCATGCCCGGCCGTGTGCGCCCACCCCACTTCCCCCTCGTCTCAGTGTCACTTTAAAGGTAAGGTCCAGGATATATATATTAAAAAAAAAAAGGAAAAATCTACTTACCTGGGGCTTTCTCCAGCCCCTGGCAGCTGTCCTGTGCCCTCGCTGCAGCTCCAGTGGCTCCCAGTCCCCGCCAGTGCAGATGCCAACCTCGGGAGTCAACCGGAATGTACTGCACATGCGCAGAGCTACTGCGCCGTACAGTCCAGATGGCGTCACCGCGACTAAGTGAGTCGCACGCTGGAATGCAAGTGGGCCTCTGGTACCGGAAAGGACTCTGGGACACCGGCAAGGAGCAGAGCTGCGGCGAGGGCACAGGACGGCTGCCAGGGGCTGGAGGAAGCCCCAGGTAAGTGGATTCTTTATTTTTAGTCTTCCTGGATGTAAAAAAAAGCTTTTTGAAATGGTCTCGCATACACACACAGATTCACAGTAGACTAGTCTTCACCAGCCACCCCAGTTTAAGCTAGCGAGTATACAAAGGTTTAGATCTTTTTTTCAATAGCATCCATCCGTGCTGTATAGTGCATATACTCCCTCCCTGCATGGTCTCTGTGTGCAAAATTATCCCTGAGACAAGGAAGACATTTTACACCTGATATGTTACTGTACAACAATAACAGTGGCTTGAAGTAATGGATCTCTGGTTAGAATCCCAGCCAGGGCACTTTCTGCACAGTTTGTATGTTCTTCCTGTGTCTGTTTGGGTTTCCTTCCTCCCACATCCTAAAAACATACAGATAAGTTGATTGGCTTCCCCCTAAATTGTCCCTAGACTACTATACCTACACCATACGATACATACAGACATACAGGGCTGTTTCTAGCCTTTTTTTCACTCCAGGCAAGAAAACCTCTCCCCAAGTGCCCTACCCCAGATCAACTCGCACTCGCCAGAACATATTGGGGGGGGGGGGGGGTTTGAGCACTGATGTCAGCCCAGATCTCGGTAAATAAACAAAATACAAGTGAATCTATAGCAGTCACGGCAGTAGCGGTGGGCAGCCGCTCCTTTTTCCCGTACGGGGCTCCAAGCGGCTGCCTGTACTGACTGGTGGGTGAAACTGCCCAGTAGGCATATGACTATGGCAGGGATTAGTTTGTGAAACCCTCTGACGAACAATTAAGTGACAAGACAAAATACGCTGTACAGCTCAGCGGAAAATTTCGGTGCTATATAAATACTAAATAATATTCTAAGCTGCCCATAGATGTGTTAATTTTTTTATGAGTTTACAGTCAATTCAATTACACTGATCTAATATGCAAATATTCATTGTTCAAACAGATCTGATCAATTCACTTGCCATGCATTTTGGACCACCTTACCAAATGACAGTTTGATGATCGGCCATCTTGGAAAATGTAAGTGAAAGGGTACAGTGGCGGATTGATGACCCCTTAGTCTTCCGCTGCACCCACCCTTCACATTTGTACACACTTGCACTGTAAGCACTTGACAGGCAGCCTATTGCGCCAAAGTGCGGGGATCACCTCCTATAAAGCTGCTGGACCCGACAGGACTCAGGATGAGATGTGTGTAGCACCCGTTACGTGAATAGAGCGTGTGCAAGTTACTAGTGCTCGTTACGTAGCACTACCATGCACACAACTCGCACTGCACACATCATTAAAGCACAGCTTAATGAATCAACCCCTTTATTCATTATCGCGTTGTTAAATGTTACACTTGTATGCCAAGTGCACTGCCAGCAGCGTAGCCTGCGCTCATAAATTAAGGGCGCGCTAGTGCAGCACCGCGACACTTGACTAGCGCAGCCACTACTACGATAAGTGACATAGTAGCTGTTGCACTAGTCAAATGTTGCGGTGCTGTACTAGCGCACGGACCTTAAGAGCGTACTGCACTGGCGGCAGCACGTGTAGCGTGCAAGTGTAACTTTTTTTTTTAAACAAAAAGCAAGGCTTTATTAACAGTATAATAAGATCACAAGGCATACAGATATACAAGGTACGTGCATACAGAATGGTCACTGCATTTCAATTTTTTAAGTAAAAGTCACACATGAGATCATGGCATTAATATTACACATCTATAGAAGTAAGTACATTGATTGGAATTGGCACAGAAATAATAAGTAGCGTTCGAGGACTTGATCTTCAGCAAAATTTTATGTGTAGCCTTTTGGGGTCCGTTTATGAACGTAACCAAGTAGGGTGAAAGGGAACTATCGATTTTTCCATCTGTTTAGATGATTTTTTTTCTGTGATCCTCTATGAAGGTATACAAGTATTTTATAGGGTAAAGCAGTGCTGACACGTTTAACCCAACTATCAAAAGTGGGAGGCATGGGCGTAAGCCATGTACACACCACCTCTTGTCTTCCCAGCACTGGTGATGTCAGTACTGTGTGCAGAACAGGGAGAATTCACAACATAGTCAAGCCAAGCCTGTAATTTGAAATAGAAAAAAACCTGTAACAATTTCTCTTCTTACTTTTCTCCTGTACAAGTAAGTCATTTTTCCAGTCTAGAAAAATATACAAAAAAAGAGTCAGAATCACTTAGATTAATAAAGTTATAAAGCTTAATCACCATGATAGCCCCCTGCCCTCAACAGGCACAGGCAAGTGACTGTTGCCTTGCTTTTAGACCACGCTCAAAGTGGTGCCTTGCAGTATAAGGCCTCTTACACACTACATGCAATTCCAATTTTTTTTTATACGATCCGATTTTTGATTCTGATTAAAAAAAGTACTGCGCGCAGCTAAGTTTATTAATCAGAATCAAAAATCGGATCGTATAAAGAAAAAAAAAAAAAAAAGGAATCACATGTACTGTGCAAGAGGCCTAACAGCCGCTTTGTAACTACATTCCCCACCTATGTGAAGTTCACAGTGCGGCGGGAGAGTTTCAGTGTAACAGGTTGCGGATTGGTAGTGTGTTACCACTTAACACGTGAGTTAACAGTAAAAGTGAAGCATACTTTTCATTGACTGTATGCTTCATTGTACCGGATGCACTTGTTCACTTCTTGTTGCTGGATGTTTTGCTGGTGTGGCAGCTGAGACGGCTACTATGTATTGGGGATGCAGAACAAAAGGCCGCGGTCTGGGAGGGCTGATCCGTCTGCAGGGAGGATGAGTGCCAGGATGACATCCTGACAGCCTTTGTGAAGAACGTGTGCTGATGGGCCGCATTTGCACCACAGAGGATGACTGTATGAGTCACTGTACCGGATGCACCGTGAGCATAACATACAGGGCCATTGTCCCGTCTGTTGTGTTCCTGTTGTCACAGGGAATGCAATAGCCACTGTGAACATGGCCTTAAAAGGATACGTCCAGGCACAAAAATCCACTTACCTGGGGCTTCCTCCAGCCCCTGGCAGCCGTCCTGTTCCTTCCCTGCAGCTCCAGTGGCTCCCGGTCTCCTCCGCTGCAAGAGCCTTGCCAGGCCAGCTTTCCGGGCCGGATTCTTGTGCGCTCCACAGCAAGGGTCATGTGGTAGCGCCGACGTCATCAGGTCTGAACTGCGCAGGCGCAGAACTACTGGCGAGGTCGGCATCTGTAGCGGAGGAGACTGGGAGCCACTGTAGCTGCGGCGAGGGCCCAGGACGGCTGCCAGAGGCTGGAAGAAGCCACAGGTAAGTGGATTTTTTTTTTTGTGCCTGGGCGTATCCTTTAAGCACTCCCTACCCAAAGAAAAATAGAAAAATAGAAAAAAAACAAAAAAAAAGTATCTAGAGGTGACAATGTAAATCTATGCTCCCGTTCTGCTTGGTAGCAAAAAAGCATTCAGCATCAGCTAAATAAGATGCAGGTAGAATAACGTGATCTGAACCTTCAACCTCTTCCCGTCAAAATACAGTTTTGTGTGTGTGTCTCTTGTACATTACCTGTGCAGAGCGTTAGCGTGTGTGTGTTCTGTACATCAGCATACACAGCCATACAAAGCACGGCGGCATACAGAGCACAACAGGCTACACAGCACAGTACATCAGCATACAGTGCACAGCAGCATACAGAGCACGGTACAGAAGCATGCACAGCACAGCAGCACACGCTCCTTCAAATTTCCCAGTTGCATGTAATTCCTCATCTCTGTGTAGCTGTTCCTTCAGAAATAATACAGTAATTGCAATGAGACTACTAGTGGTGACAGACTCCTATTAGCAATAGCATGGAACAGTAGTAGCAGTAGGGCCGTGGCCATGTAGATCCGCATGAGCCATCCTCAGCGGTACACGAGCAGCCACCTGCACCTGTGCGTCAGCCCGGTGTAGTTTCAGAATGGGCAGCCCCGCATGCGCAGTAGGAGCCTGCGTCCCATTAAATTGTGCAGCCACGTAAAACTTCCTAAATATCTCCGCTTCCGCATCACGTACACTGCCAAAATTTTCAGGGGAGGGAGGGGACCCCCAGATCTAGCTCTGTGCCATATTGCAGCCCCCGAACCCCACTAGTTCCCGAGGCTGATTGCAGCAGCCCTATCGCGGGAACTAGCGGGGCTCAGGGGCTGCAATTCGGCACAGAGCTAGATCTGGGGGTCCCCTCCCTCCCCTGAAAATTTCGGGAGTGTACGTGGTGCAGAAGCGGAGATATTTTAGTTAAATAATGTCTAACTTCCCACTGAGCATGCGTCATACTCAGTGAGGAAGGCTGCTTCCGGGCTGCCCATTCTGACATTACATCGGCACCCCCCATCCTGCAGATGGAGCGGAGGAGAAAGACGTGCAGCATTTCGCATCCCCGACAGCCAGGAGCCTTCTCAGCTACGCCACCTACCGGCAAACCATCCAGGAACAAGAAATGGAACAGAGCAGCTGTCCAATCAGTAATACCAGCTACAGTCGGGAGCGCCCCCTAGGAGCTGGTAGGAGAAATAGCACTGTAGAGTTTAGAGTGAATGCAATGTAAAAAAGAATTCCGCGAATATAAATAGGTTTATAGTATTACGGTACCAGGGCACCGGCCTTTGCCACAATGTTCCCCTCAGAAGGGGAGACGCTCTCGCCTCGTTATATTGCCCACCTGTATGTACTGCACTCCCATCCTCCACAGCTGTGTGCAGCAATAATATGCGCAGTGCAGAGTGGGGGAAGGCTGGCACTAGGGATTTCTTTTCCTATTAGCACTAGCATGGTGCAGCAATAGCAGAAGGGCCGAGGTCACGTGTCACTGCATGAGCCATCCTCAGCTGTACATAAGCATCACACCTGCCATGACGTCATCCTGGCACTCACCCTCACCGCAGACCGAGCGGCAGAGACAGACATGCGGCCTTTCGCTCCGCATTCCCAATACGCAGGAGCCGTCTCAGCTGCCACACCCACCGGCAATCATCCAGGAACAAGAGCGGCTGTCCTATCAGCAATGCCAGCTACAACTCGGAGCTCCCCCTAGCGGCTGGTAGGATAAATGGCACTGTTGAGTTACAATGGGTGCAGAGTAAATAGATGTCCGAGAGTAAAACTTAGTTTATTATCACCAAGGGGCCGGCCTTTGCCTCAGAAGGGGAGGAGCACAAGCCCCGTCATATTTCCCGGTGGCATGTACTGCCTCATCCCCATCCTCCAGTCCACAGCTCTGCCCAGCAATAAGTGGCAGTGCAGAGAGGCTGCTGGTGGGGACAGGCTGGCACTCGGGATTTCTTTTCCTATTTGCACTAGTGTTGTCTGGATCATGAACGATTCGGATCTTTGATCCGAATCTCTTTTGTGAGTCGAATCATCCGGATCACCAAAATGAATGATTCGGATCAAAAAAGGGGTGGAGCCAGGAGCAGCACGCCCCCCTCTCAGCGAGCAGTGAGGTCCTGGAAGCAGAGCAGAGATGGATCGCTCTGTTGGAAGGGAGCTAGCCTTGCAGGGACAGGTAGATGAGAGAGAGGGGACATGGGTGCCACTGCCAGATATGTGTAGAGCACACATACTGGCTATAATGTGCTGCTGATTTTAGGCTGTCTGTTCCGTAGTTGTACATAGTGAACACATGGGAAACTTTTGGCTCAGAAGCACAGCTCAGTAACTTTGCAGACAGGTGCTGGGCTAGAAGGGCAGGCACTGTGATTGCTGTGCAATATGATCCTCCTGCACTCTGCTCTAAACAGCTACACTTCACTTCTCCCTACATTTATGATGCGTGTTGGAGGTGAAAACAGGACACATTGGGGTGGGGAATGCTTTCTTTCACTGTGAGCATATGATTGCAACATGTGGGTGATGTGTGCAAAAAACATTTCTGCTCTCTGCTCACCCCTCTTTGTCCACTTCCTCCCTTCTCTATCTGTCCACCACCCTCCCCCTCTCTGTCTGTCCACCCCCTCCCCTTCTCTGTCCACTGCAGGGAGAGTCCTGTCCTGCTAGTCATTTCACCCCCCCCCCCCCAATGGTTCCCTAGTAAAAATGATTCGAGATTCGGATCAAAGATCCGGATCTTTTCAATGATCCGATTCGAATCATCCAAATCATTGAAAATATCCGAACTTCCCATCTCTAATTAGCACTAGCATGGTTCAGTAATAGCAGCAGAAGGCTATAAGGTCACGTGTCACTGCATGAGCCATCCTCAGCGGTACACAAGTGGCCCAGCTGCTCACGTGTCACACCTGCCATGACGTCATCCTGACACATCCAGCAGCTCTCAGGCCTGACGCCCACCAGCAGAACTTCCAGAAACGAAGTGAAGAAGAGAGGCCATCCAATCAATAGAAACTACAACCCGGAGCGCCTCCTAGCGGCTGTCCAATCAGTAAAGACAGCTCCAGCCCGGAGCTCCCCCTAGCAGCCGTGCAATCAGCAGAGACCGCTACATCCTGAAGATCCCCTTAGCGGCTGTCCAATTAGTGGGACAACTACAGCCTGGAGTACCCTCTAGTGGCTAATAGAAGAAATGACACGGTTGCTTTAGAATGGATGTAAGTAGATTTCTATGAGTAGTAATTTTTTTGACACTCGTCATGGGCTGATGCAGACTTAAAAAAAAAAACTGCTGTGAATGCCATTTGGTATAAATTATACAATACTGGTCAGGGTCTTTTCCAGGTCTTGCCTTTGCCACAATGTTCCCCTCAGTAGGGGTGCATGGCCACTGTGAAGCCATGCCCCCAGATCGGCACAACATTTTGCCCCCAAATCGCCATGGTAAGTTCTGCCTCCAAACAGTCGTATGCTTCTGGCTGTGAACCTGGAGGTGAGCAAAATGTAAGCCTTAAGTAAAAAAAAAAAGTTTCACTTAACTGGAGCTTCTGCCAGCCCCTACAGCCACCGTGTGCTCTCAATGTCCTGGGACAATGCTCCTGTTTCCTGCAGCAGCTAAGTTTCGTTTTCGGCATTCACAGAGCCACGGTGCGTGCGCAGCCCTGGTCGTGCACATCCTCGCTCATGTTGCCATCCCCGTCATGCGCATGCACAGTACGAGATTTCTCTGCATGCGCAAGACAGGGACGGCAACATGAGGCCATGCAGGCACATTGGTTTCGGCGACTGGTCAGTTGCCGAAAAAGAGAACTTAGCTGCTGCGGGGAACCGGAGCATCGTTCCAGAATGTCGAGGGAACAGGGGGGTAAGTGAAATTCTTTTTTAAATTTTGAGTTAAGATTCCCTTTAACTACTTCAGTCCACAGGTTGTTTTCACCTTAACCTGAACTCAGAACATCCTCTTTGCTCTAAAAGATACACAACAGCATAATAAACTTATTAAAGAACATTTCTTTGTTACAGCTGATAAAAATCCTGCAATAAATCTGCACTGTTTCTACTTCCTGCTTTCATGGAAGCAGACATATTGTTAACATCCTGTGTTTACCAATGACCTCTCTGCCGTGGCAGGCAGCTGATACAGCTCATGGAACAAATTACAAATTGTGCTTAGACAAAGATGAAGGGGAATGAGACAGGCAACTCTATCTAAATACAGATAGGGAACAATTCTATTTGTTTTCCTTCTGTCCTGTACAATAGTTCATGTTATTGCTTTATACATCTTATACAGATTAACAGTAGGGAAGGGGTACGCACACTGATAAGATTTAGATTAGATCAGGGATACTCTTGTACACAGACCTAACTACAAGTCATATTGGAGCAGGAGATATAGTAATGATGGTATTAGGGTAACTAGCACCAGACAGCATAGGCCATCATAGTGTAGTGAAGGACCCACTCTTAAAGAGTCCTCCTTGACGTGGTGGCTTTGCTTAAGATCCTATTGGCTAAAAGGGTTTTCCTTTTGGGCAGCTGGCTTATCTAAGGGACTCTAAATACTTGGATCACCAATCATAATTGCCCGAAAGTGCCAATTCTCAGCTTCATTCACATGAATGGAAGCTGATGTAGCAGCTGTGTCGTTTTTTTACCAGCCCTCAGGATCGTGTCTTTTACATCTGGTTGCTGCAGATGTTTTTCCCAGTCTCTGGCGCTCCTGCCTTGCATTTCCCCCAGGACTAACAGTGCTTTATATATTGGGCCTGACGAAGGGCCTTGCCCGAAACGAACGTGTCGTTGCCTGCCTTTTCTGTAGCACTAAGTTGTTATATTCCTGTTTTGGAAGATATTTGCATATCTATAAGGAGCCTCTCACAGAGAGTAATTTTTTGGAAACCCTCTTTTTTTATTTGTGTCAAAGTATTTTTGATAACTTTTGTACCTATAACGACTCTGCATGAACTGTTTATGGTCCTTTCTATCTACAAATGGAAGCTGGGAAGCACATAAGGCCATCCGGGGAGTGAATGACCCTTGCAATAAATGCATGGTTACAAAAGAGTAGAGACAAAAAGGAAGATTCAGGAGCCCCAATAGTGTAAAATCAATGCTATACAGGTTATTAATTGATAGATTAGTATACTCACAAACACAGGTTGCCAAGCTAGGCAAACACTGAATACACCAATGGGAAATTTTTCCCGTCCCCACTCGAGCTAAGATGTCGCTCTCTGTAGATTGAAAAGGGTAGTAACACCCATCCACCGGGTGGGTAAAAGATCATTTTGAGGAACAGAGTCGCCAATGAAGTATAAAATAAGTTAAAAACAGTTTAAAATGGGGGGGGGAGGAAACTTACCTCCCCGCAAATGAAGACACAATAATGTGTAATAGACAAATTACATTTCTTACTCCAAAAGATCTGCAACGCGTTTTGCGGGTATCATGCCCGCTTCCTCAAAAATACAAAAAGGACCCAGCCTCACACCCCCCCCCCCCCCTTAAGGACCAGCGCTGTTTTTTGTGATCTGTGCTGGGTGGCCTCTTCAGCCCCCAGCACAGATCAGGTGGCATGCAGAGCGATCAGATCGCCCCCCCCTTTTTCCCCCCTATGGGGATGATGTGCAGGGGGGGTCTGATCGCTCCTGCTGGCTGGCATGTTGCGGGGGGGGGGACCTCAATGACCCCCTCCACGGCAAAATTCCCCCCCTCCCTCTCCTACCTGTCCCCCCTGGTGGTAGGGGCTGCACAGGACGCTATCCGTCCTGTGCAGCCTGTGACAGGATGTCCTCTGTCACATGGCGGCGATCCCCGGCTGCTGATTGGCCGGGGATCGCCGATCTGCCTTACGGCGCTGCTGCGTAGCAGCGCCGCTCAATGTAAACAAAGGAGACAAACATCTCCTGCATTTACATTTAGTCTGCGAGCCGCGATTAGCGGCTCGCAGGCTATTCACGGAGACCCGCTCCGTGATATAACAGGAAACGGCCGCTCGCGCAGGGACGCAACTGGCGACGCAGATATGCGTCGCTGGTCCTCCAGCTACCACTTTGCCGCCGCACGGTATGAGTGTGCGGTCGGCAAGTGGTTAAGGTGGCCACACATGATAGAATAAAATGACCCGATTTTACGGTAATTCAATAAAAACGTTCGGATCTCCTGAAAAAAAATCAAAAGCTTTTTTTTCCATTCGACTGAAAAAAAATGATCGGATTTCCCATTTTCTTCGATTTTTATCGATCCGGAATGCCAGATATTTTTCTTCAATCTTCTTAAAGATTGTTTGATGTGTGTTAGATTGCCAATTTATAAATATATATACCCTAATTTTGTCAGAGTATCCAATCATTTTTTTCATAATTGTGGAAAAAATGAACAAAGGTGTGTGGTACATTGGCCATATTTTTGAAATGTTACAATCAGTCAGAAAAATTGATTGCAATTCTTAAATTGAACAGATATTTAAAAAATTGTATGGTGTGTGGCCACCATTAGAGTTGCGCCTATTTTTGCCTTGTATATTGCACATTATTGTGTCTTCTTTTGTAGAGAGGTAAGTCCATCATTAACCCCCCAATTTTAACCTCTTGCCGACCGCGTCACGCCAGCAGGCGTGGCCGCGGCGGCAGCCCCAGGACCGCCTAACGCCAATTGGTGTAAAGTCCTGGGGCTCTGTTTTGCAGGAGATCGCGGGCAGGCTGCGCGCGCATCTCCTGCTTGGGGGGCGGAGCTCCGCCCCGCCTTCAGTCTCCGAGCGGCTATTGCCGCTCGGGAGACTGTTAGACGGCGTCATCGCCGTCTATTTACTCGGTGCAGCGCTGCGATGAGCAGCAGCGCTGCACTGGGGACAGCCGTGTGACACGGTTGTCCCCATGGGGGACAAGAGAGCGATCGGCTCTCATAGGCAGAAGCCTATGACAGCCGATCGCCGTAATTGGCCGGCTGTGGGGAGGGAGGGAGGGAGGGGATTTAAAGGAAGAGGGTTTTTTTTTCAAAATACGGCAACAATAATATTTATTAAACAAAAAATAAACATGGGGGGAGCGATCAGACCCCACCAACAGAGAGCTCTGTTGGTGGGGAGAAAAGGGGGGGGGGGAAATCACTTGTGTGCTATGTTGTGCGGCCCTGCAGCTTGGCCTTAAAGCTGCAGTGGCCTTTTAAACTAAAAATTGCCTGGTCACTAGGGGGGTTTAGCCCTGCAGTCCTCAAGAGGTTAAACGTTTTTTTAATTGATTTTATACCTCATTGGCGCCTCTGCTCCTCACAGTAACAAAAGAGTAGAGGGTCAGGCAGGTGCCCCCACTCCTTCCCACCCCAGTGATCAGAAGCCTGGGTGCAAAAGAGTTGAGGGACTGGGACTCCCATCCATCCCCGAGATCAAAGGAGGACAGCGGCAAGGGACGGATCAGGCCGAAGGAGGCTGGAGGAAGCCCCAGGTATGTATAAATTTCTTCTTCTATCTCCCCCCCCCCCCCATCTCAGGGCCCCTTGAAGGCTAATTTGATATACAGACCTTGATTCACTAAAGCTACTGTGCACAAACAGCACCAGTTAATATTAGCACGAGGTCCAGTCAGCGTAGTGTGCGCTCTTAACTTATGCACAATGCTTTTAACTTCTGCGCAATGTGCTCACAGCGCCACCGCCATAATCCACTGTAGCAGTGGCACTACAAGCACATTGCACCGCAGTTAGAAGCATCTCGTGTAAATTAAGCGCACACTATGTTGACAGGACTGCACGTGTGCTAATAATACCCTGCACGGTTTTTGCGCAGTAGCTTTAGGCCTCTTTTCCACGGACAGTTGAACTGCGTGCTCAGCAAGCAGTTGCCAGGCAGCAGCCAGCATTTGAGAGGCATTTCACTGCCTATCAACTGTCCATGGAAAAGAGGCCTTAGTGAATCAAGGCCATTGCAGCAGGAGAGCTCAGGGCACACCAATTTCCCATGCATATTACACTGCGCCAAAGTGCACCGACAGGGTAATAGGTGTAGTGCTTCCCCCACTCAGTGATGTACTGCCTGCTGGACAGGAAGTACGTCACTGGAATTTCATCGCTCTGTGCCTATGTGCCGCATTACTGCTGCAGTCGGGGATTCACACTTACCGTGTCATCATACACTTGCATTGTTGCATAATCCATGAAGTAGGTACAGATCATGCGGCAATGCACTGCAGTTTGGGGCAGCCTTGTGTCTATTGTGAGTCCCCATTGACTTACATTGCCCTTGCGTGGTGGTCAGAAGTCGTGCCCAGCTCTCCTCAGTAAGCTCCCTCACACCTCTGTCCAGCTACTACCTTCCCTTGTCTTCACTATCTTTCCTATTTTCATCTGGTTGTGGTGCCTGCACGTTGCTCTCACAGTGCTTCTGAGCGTCATTTCCTTCACTTCCCTCACCGTTGCCCACACTCTTCATGTCCCTTTTGGATTCTTGGTTTGTTTTCTCACCATTTATATTTCACTTATACTTTTGGGATTCATTCTCATCCTATTGCACATTATCCATGATACTGTATATATATTTTCTTAGCACATTGCACTTTATAGTGGAAGTTGCTGGCATAATTTATGCATATATTGCATTGCACTTTTAATAGTGTTTGAACCATATGTTGGCTACCTTGGAGTCATAGGTCCATATCATTTATCTGTATTTATTGGGATGATCAATATTATCATTATTTGTTGATACTCATTTTGAGCGCTACATCTCATGCATCTGGATTTTAAGTGTTTTTATGTGCAATATTTGTATTAATAAAGACTGATTCATATTCTAATTGGTTATTTGTGAGTGGTGAGGTACTTTTTAGGATCTTCTTGTCCTTATGTCACGCTCAAGGAAGGGGTAAGTTTTGCTAGTGTCTCTTGCAAAGCGGTGGCTGGATAGTGTAATGGTTAAGGGCTCTGCCTCTGACACAGGGGACCTGGGTTCGAATCTCGGCTCTGTCTGTTCAGTAAGCCAGCACCTATTTAGTAGGAGACCTTGGGCAAGACTCCCTAACACTGCTACTGCCTATAGAGCGCGCCCTAGTGGCTGCAGCTCTGGCGCTTTGAGTCTGCCAGGAGAAAAGCGCGATATAAATGTTCTGTGTTGGTTTGTTGTTGTTTGTTTGCAAAGTACCTCATCATTCCCAGAATCATTACCATGTGGATGGGCTAGCGAGGAGGTTAGGAGGGAAATGCCTCATAGGTCCCTATTCCTGTGGGCCTCTAGCCATCATAGCTGGTCAGGGCTCTACTTACCATCTTTAGTAGTGCTACTGCTATGCATTTCTTTTTCCAATTTTAGCAAAAAAAAGGATGGAAGATGATCAGAAATGATATTTGAGGTTGCAGTGATGTTTTGTCATATAAATCTTCAATAGTAGATGAATTCCCCGGCACTGCGTAAACTTGGGATACAAAAAGCTTTATTGTGTTGGCTTACATGTGTCGTGCCCCACAGCCATTCCATCATTTAGGAACGGATGTATGTTTGTACATGCGATACGTGTCATGCTGGCAGCATACTGTTTTTTATACGGATGTAAGCCAACTAGGGTTCCAACGGTATGAAATATGACGGTATGAGAACTGTCTACAAAAACCACCGTATGACAGAATTACAAAATTATTTCCTTGTCGCTAATCTTTCGGGGGGCGCGCTCAGCAACGGGGGACAACGGAGTAGCGAGGGAAGCCTCAATAGGATCCTGAGGCTTCCCTCTCAAGATAAGTATCTCATTTTGTACTCAAGCTTTGGCTCTGGTACACTTTGAAGTTAAAGTATGATAAGGCCAGAACCCGAAAAATTTGGGGTCTGGCCAGCCAATACCCAAAACTGGCCAGCTATTGGTGCCCACAGTATAGGTTAGTCAGGTAGCTGCCTCCAGTACTGGTAGCCAGTATAGTTGCCCCCGGATAGGTTAGCCAGGTAGGTGCCTTCAGCATTGGTAGCCAGTATAGTTGTGCCCAGTGTGGACTAGCCAGGTAGGTGCCTCTAGCATATGTAGCCAGTATAGGTGCCTCCCATATATGTAGACAGTATACTTGCCCCCAGTATAGGTATAGATGCCTCCCAGTATAGATAGCTATTATAGTTGCCCTCAGTATAGGTGCCTCCCAGTATAGATAGCTAGTATAGTTGCTAGGGCTGATCGAAACCTCTGAATTCCGATTTCGTCGATATTTCGTGTACCGCATGCGAAAACCGAATTTGTGTTCCGAGTGCATTTCTATTGAAGTCAATAGTGCCAACTTATGCGGTTAATTGTAAAGCCTCTGTACATGCTATCATCACCAAATTTGGCATGTATAATAAGCAGATGAATAGGAACATGGTAAAAAAAAATTGTGAAAAGACCTTATAGTTTTTGAGCAAGTAGATTTCAAATTGTCATAGGAAAAATGGTTTTTAAACTGTGTAAAATGATACTGCTACAGTACAGGTTACTGCATTCCGAGTTCTGTATACATATTGTATACATTTCATGAAAATAGACAGCGTGGGGTCCCCCCTTCCAAGCCTCAACTCCTTGTCTCCCATGCAGGCTGGGATAGCCAGAATGCGGAGTCCCGGCCACGTGGGGCCTCGCACCCTGAGCTATACCAGCCCGCATGGTCCATGGTATGGGGGGGGGGGGGCTCTGGAGGAGAGGGGCGGTCAACCTCCCCCTCTCCCCCAGAGCCCCTGTCCAATCCATGGACAAGGGGCTCTTCCCCACCTCCGGTGCCCCAGGAGGAGGTGGGGGCCACCGACGTCCTGGGGGGTTCATGGTGCCATCCGGGGTTCCTCTTTAACAAGCGGACCCCAGAAGCCGCCCCCACCCCAGGAGAAATGAGTATAGGGGTACACGGTTCCCCTTACCCATTTCAGCAGAGTTAAAAAAAAAAATAAAAACACTACAACGAAAAAAGTCCTTTATTGTTCTAAATTAACCAGGGATACTTACCTTGCGAAAATTCCACACCAGTATCCTTAGAAGTGGTCCCACGCCAGTATCCTCTTAGGACATCTCACCACCCTCCCACACCGACGAATTCCCGCCACTGAATGGTCACAGTCAGCCTCTGCATCTGTATAGCAGAGGCTATGAACATGTAAATGTTGCCTTTGAAACAAGAAATTTCGGCAAACAGTGATGCGATCAAAATGGCCACTGGGAAATCCTGGAACGCTGGAGGCCACACTAAAGTGGCGTAACCAGCCATTTTTCACATAGATGGTGGATCCAGGTGACCAGAGCAGGAGGCGCCCTGGTCCCCTGGACCCACCTAGTTATGTGAAATAACGCTCAGTCTGACACTCTGATGTGGCCTCCGGGGAACGGGAATTCCCCAGCAGCCATTTTGTTTATGGCACGGTTTGCTGAAAATTCTTGTTTTAGCAAACAATTTTCATGTTTCTAGCTTATGCAATACAGATTGCAGAGGCTGTCTATAGCCATTCAGCCCCGGGAGTTGGGCGGGTGCGTGGGACCACCCCTGAGGATACTGGCGTGGGACCACTCCTGAGGATACTGGCGTGGGATTATTGCAAGGTAAGTATCCCTGGTTAATCCAGAGCAATAAAGGACTTTTTCCGTTGTCGTGTTTTTATTTCTTTTTTTTTTAACTCTCTGCTGAAATGGGTAAGGGGGTTTCGTGTACCCCTATACTCATTTCTCCTGGGGAGGGGGCAGCTTCCGGAGTCTGCTTGTTAAAGGGGACCCCCGGATGGCACCATAAACCCCCCAGGACGTCGGCGGCCCCCACCTCCTCCTCGGGCACCAGAGGTGGGGAAGAGCCCCTTATCCATAGATTGGACAAGGGCTCTGGGGGAGGTTGGCCGCCCCTCTCCTCCAGAGCCCCCCCATACCATGGACCATGCGGGCTGGTATAGCTCTGGGTGCGAAGCCCCACGTGGCCGGGACTCCGCATTCTGGCTATTCCAGCCTGCATGGGGGACAAGGGGTTAAGGAGGCTTGGGAGGGGGGACCCCACGCTGTCTGTTTTCATGAAATGTATACAATTTGTATGTAGAACTCGGAATGCAGTAACCTGTACTGCAGCAGTGTCATTTTACAGTTTAAAAACCATTTTTCCTATGAAACTTTAAAATCGTTTAATTCAAAAACTAAGGTCTGTTACCAAAGCGACTACGCCTGGGAGGAAGTAGATTGTAGCCGCATGTGGCCAAACAAAGGTGAGTTTCTGCCCGCTCTCCCCGCCGATGCGGCCGTTCTCTTCACCGCCGATGCCCCACCCCCTAAAACCGGTAAACCAGGATTGTGCATAGTACGATTACCATGCCCAATCAAACTGAGGTATACGGTCATACTGCAGCAACCCTAAAGCCGACAATAAAGAATTTTTGGTACTTTTCCATTAGCCGGGCGCAAGTTGCGGGCGGCTAACGGCCTCACAGAACATGTTACTTTGCCCTATTACACTTATGCCCGGCTAACGGAAAAGTACTTATTTTTTTTATCCTATGTTTAAGTAGTGCCGGGGGAATTCATCTACTAATGAAGATTTACATAGGACTCTTTTTCTGTACCCAGAGCACACGTGTTAAAGGGGCAGTACATCTTACCCTAACCCCTCCATTACTGGGTAAACAACCAATCACGAACCACCGCAATTCCTGACGCTGATTTTATTTATCGCCTTTTGTCATATAGCAGTCTTGTAATTGTAGCCATATACAGTATCTGCAGTACATTTTTACAAAGTGTCATTGTTGCCATTAAATGTACAGTATGCTACAGCAACTTCACACACGCCATTTCATTCATCCTTTAGCAATACTTACTGTGATCTGATGGGTCCCAGATAAATGTTGCAGTACTTTAGAGTACCCAATAGCTGTTAGGTTCTCAACATGGCATACGTGTACCCCCGGGTGTACTTTAGTAGGCCTCAGGGAGTACAGTATATGTTTTAAGAATTTCTGAGGCTTAAAGAGTATCTGTATGAAAAAAAAATGCCCCTAGGGGGTACTCACCTCGGGAGGGGGAAGCCTCTGGAACCTATCGAGGCTTCCCCTGTCCTCCTCCGTCCCACCGTGGTCTTGCTATGCCACTCTGAACGGCGGGCATGTAAATATTTACATTCCCGGGTCCAGCACAGGTGCAGTAGTGGCTTGGGAATAGCTGATCCCAGTCAGGTCCGCTCTACTGCGCAGGTGCAAGTCTGAGTCTGCACAGTAGAGTGGACCTGACTGGGATTGGCTATTTCCAAGCCAAGAGCCTCTACAGCGCCCCCGAGAGAGTCCAGAGGCTTTCCCGTCCCAAGGTAAGTACCCCCCGGGGCACTTTTTCAGTACAGGGTCTCTTTAATAATGATAATATACAAATACATCTGAACAAGTATTAATAGTAAATTAAAAATCATCAAGGAATCACAGAAACAGTCTTGTACTGAGAGAATGATAGAAAAGTATTATTTTTCCTCATTCACAATCTATGCAATCCTGATATTGCAGTGTGTGTGTGTGTGTGTGTGTGTGTGTGTGTGTGTGTGTGTGTGTGTGTGTGTGTGTGTGTGTGTGTGTGTGTGTGTGTGTGTGTGTGTGTGTGTGTGTGTGTGTGTGTGTGTGTGTGTGTGTGTGTGTGTGTGTGTGTGTGTGTGTGTGTGTGTGTGTGTGTGTGTGTGTGTGTGTGTGTGTGTGTGTGTGTGTGTGTGTGTGTGTGTGTGTGTGTGTGTGTGTGTGTGTGTGTGTGTGTGTGTGTTCGCCGGCGATTCGCATTTTGCGGAAAACTAAAAATGTTTTTAGAGTGATCACGGTTCTAATGTTTAAACATTGTGAATCTCGATTGCTCAAAAGAAAAAAAATTTACAAAAATGTCCAGTGAGAGATTGTGTTTTGCAGAGGGGTTTTTCCCAATTTCTCACTGGACATTTTTGTGATTTTTGAGCAATCGAGATTCACAATGTTTAAACATTAGAACCGTGATCACTCTAAAAACATTTTTAGTTTTCTGCAAAATGCAAATCGCCAGCGATCCCCGCTGTGAGACCACTGCCATATATTATGTTAGCGCTTTTGAAAGCGCTAGCGACAAATAATTGAACGATGATGGCGGCGGGGAACGGAGGATCTTAGAGGACGGTGTGGACACATGACAGCTGCAGGGGGCTAGTAGAAGCCCCAGGTAAGTGTCAGTTTTTGTTTTAAACCCCCCCCCCCCCCACAGAACCCCTTTAATTGTAATATCAGGGTTGTATGGCTGACCCCGACGAGATCCCCGCACTGTGATTGGCCCAATAGGCTGTCTGTCACTTGACTTTGGACCAATAGGCTGCCTGTAAAGTGACAGCCTGTTGGGCCAATCAAAGTGTAAGGATCTCATCCAACAAAGTGAACCAAACCCCACGTCAGCTAGCTAATTGTAACAGCTTGTTAGTGAGTATTTCTCCTGTCTGGCTCTCAGGGAAATTGCTGATGTTGCTGAAACCCAAGATAAGCTGAAGACATGTCTGACACTTCCCGGATGATCAACTGTGTACACATACCCATGGCCACACTTCCCCTACCCGGAGGATCAACTGTGTACACATACCCATGGACATGAGCTCTCTGCTGCGCATGCACACTATCCCAGTTTGAAATCTATTGTATGGCTCTCACAGAATTACATTTTAAAATGTGGCGTTTATGGCTCTCAGACAAAAAAAGTTCCTGACCCCTGACATATACAGTAGCAGAATGTAATAAATTATGCAGTATAACCATTATTTATCCTGGTTTCCACATCAGAAATGCTTCTGACACGTGTTCCTTGAAAATAAGGCAGGGTCTTAAACTGTACTATTTTATTTTTTCTTCAAAAGATCGTTTAGGCCAGAGTCACATTGGGAATAGCAAACCGCTGCTTGAGCAGTGTAGCTTAGTAAATCAACCCCTAACTGTGAGCCAGATGTAGCCCTGAAAAGAGCCACATCTGGCTCCCGAGCCATAGGTTCCCTACCCATGGTATGTCATTACAGTTTTTTTTAAAGAGGAACTTTAACCAAGGATTGAACTTCATCCCAATCAGTAGGCAATAACCCATTTATCATGAGAAATCTTTACCTATTTCAAATAGATCACCAAGGGGGTCTGTATGACTGGTATTGCAGCGAAACCACTCCCACAATGTGATGTCATGACCATGGTCCTGATAATTTGCTGTCTGTGATCCTCGCTGCGTTAAGAGAAAGAACATATTTTTTTTCAACTGTAAGGCAAGCAGTATCTCCCTCTGTGCATAGACCTCTCAGTAAACAAACATTCTGCAGAGATCAGCTGGCAGGACTAAGGCCTGGAACCTACTAGCAGTACGTTACTAAGCAATTTCTAAGAGCTTATGATTTGAAAAGCTCACGCTAATGTAATGCTATGGGTGTGATCCCACTTGAGCAATATGATTTTTTTTTTAAATCCCCCATAGCATTGTATTAGCTAAGAGGTTTTTAAACCACTAGCGCTTAGAAAAGGCTGCTAGTGGGTTTCAGCCCTAAACAGTAGCCCCCTTTGATAAATGTCATAAAATCTTTCCTCACCCCGATTTACATTCTAAGTGGGCAAACACGGTCTAAATGAATATTATAAAAAATGAGGAATTGTATTTATTGTGCCATTTTCACTACAAGTTTGCGGGAAGTCTTAAATACTGCATGCCATCAGCACACTGTTACGTTTACAATAACTATCAAAATGGAAAAATATGATTGGGTTTACCAAAATAAAATTAAAATAAAGAAGATATTTAGTGCATAGAGGAACATTTATTTATATTATTACAAAAGTTCCATCTATTAACAACCACCTTAACCACTTGAGGACCTAGGGCTTTCTACCCCTTAAGGACCGGCCACTTTTTTTCCATTCAGACCACTGCAGCTTTCACGGTTTATTGTTCGCTCATACAACCTACCACCTAAATGAATTTTGGCTCCTTTTCTTGTCACTAATAAAGCTTTCTTTTGGTGCTATTTAATTGTTCCTGCGATTTTTACTTTTTATTATATTCAGCAAAAAAGACATGAATTTTGGCAAAAAAATGATTTTTTTTAACTTTCTGTGCTGACAGTTTTCAAATAAAGTAAAATTTCTGTATACATGCAGCGCGAAAAATGTGGACAAACATGTTTTTGATAAAAAAAAACCATTCAGCGTATATTTATTGGTTTGGGTAAAAGTTATGGCGTTTACAAACTATGGTGCAAAAAGTGAATTTTCCCATTTTCAAGCATCTCTGACTTTTCTGACCCCCTGTCATGTTTCATGAGGGGCTAGAATTCCAGGATAGTATAAATACCCCCCAAATGACCCCATTTTGGAAAGAAGACATCCCAAAGTATTCACTGAGAGGCATAGTGAGTTCATAGAAGATATTATTTTTTGTCACAAGTAAGCGGAAAATGACACTTTGTGAGAAAAAAAAGAAAAAAAAAAAAAAAAAAAAAAAAAGTTTCCATTTCTTCTAACTTGCACCAAAAAAAAAAATGAAATCTGCCACAGACTCACCATACCCCTCTCTGAATATCTTGAAGGGTCTACTTTCCAAAATGGGGTCATTTGTGGGGTGTGTTTACTGTCCTGACATTTTGGGGGGTGCTAAATTGTAAGCACCCCTGTAAAGCCTAAAGGTGCTCATTGGACTTTGGACCCCTTAGCGCAGTTAGACTGCAAAAAAAGTGCCACACATGTGGTATTGCCGTACTCAGGAGAAGTAGTATAATGTGTTTTGGGGTGTATTTTTACACATACCCATGCTGGGTGGGAGAAATATCTCTGTAAATGACAATTTGTTAATTTTTTTTACACACAATTGTCCATTTACAGAGATATTTCTCCCACTCAGCATGGGTATGTGTAAAAATACACCACAAAACACATTATACTACTTCTCCTGAGTACGGCGATACCACATGTGTGGCACTTTTTTGCACCCTAACTGCGCTAAAGGGCCCAAAGTCCAATGAGTACCTTTAGGATTTCACAGGTCATTTTGAGAAATTTCGTTTCAAGACTACTCCTCACGGTTTAGGGCCCCTAAAATGACAGGGCAGTATAGGAACCCCACAAATGACCCCATTTTAGAAAGAAGACACCCCAAGGTATTCCGTTAGGAGTATGGTGAGTTCATAGAAGATTTTTTTTTTTGTCAAAAGTTAGCGGAAAATTGATTTTTATTGTTTTTTTCACAAAGTGTCATTTTCCACTAACTTGTGACAAAAAATAAAATCTTCTATGAACTCACCATACTCCTAACGGAATACCTTGGGGTGTCTTCTTTCTAAAATGGGGTCATTTGTGGGGTTCTTATACTGTCCTGGCATTTTAGGGGCCCTAAACCGTGAGGAGTAGTCTGGAAACGAAATTCCGCAAAATGACCTGTGAAATCCTAAAGGTGCTCATTGGACTTTGGGCCCTTTAGCGCAGTTAGGGTGCAAAAAAGTGCCACACATGTGGTATCGCCGTACTCGGGAGAAGTAGTACAATGTGTTTTGGGGTGTATTTTTACACATACCCATGCTGGGTGGGAGAAATGCCTCTGTAAATGGCAATCTTTTGATTTTTTTACACACAATTGTCCATTTACAGAGGTATTTCTCCCACCCAGCATGGGTATGTGTAAAAATACACCCCAAAACACATTGTACTACTTCTCCCAAGTACGGCAATACCGCATGTGTGGCACTTTTTTGCACCCTAACTGCGCTAAAGGGCCCAAAGTCCAATGAGTACCTTTAGGATTTCACAGGTCATTTTGCGGAATTTGATTTCCAGACTACTCCTCACGGTTTAGGGCCCCTAAAATGCCAGGGCAGTATAGGAACCCCACAAATGACCCCATTTTAGAAAGAAGACACCCCAAGGTATTCCGTTAGGAGTATGGTGAGTTCATAGAAGATTTTATTTTTTGTCACAAGTTAGTGGAAAATGACACTTTGTGAAAAAAACAATAAAAATCAATTTTCCGCTAACTTGTGACAAAAAATAAAATCTTCTATGAACTCACCATACTCCTAACGGAATACCTTGGGGTGTCTTCTTTCTAAAATGGGGTCATTTGTGGGGTTCCTATACTGCCCTGGCATTTTAGGGGCCCTAAACCGTGAGTAAAAGTCGGGAAATCAAATTCCGCAAAATGACCTGTGAAATCCTAAAGGTACTCATTGGACTTTGGGCCCTTTAGCGCAGTTAGGGTGCAAAAAAGTGCCACACATGTGCTATTGCCGTACTCGGGAGAAGTAGTACAATGTGTTTTGGGGTGTATTTTTACACATACCCATGCTGGGTGGGAGAAATACCTCTGTAAATGGACAATTGTGTGTAAAAAAAAATCAAAAGATTGTCATTTACAGAGGTATTTCTCCCACCCAGCATGGGTATGTGTAAAAATACACCCCAAAACACATTGTACTACTTCTCCCGAGTACGGCGATACCACATGTGTGGCACTTTTTTGCACCCTAACTGCGCTAAGGGGCCCAGAGTCCAATGAGTACCTTTAGGCTTTACAGGGGTGCTCACAATTTAGCACCCCGCCCACTTGCCAGGACAGTTAACAAACCCCACAAATGACCCCATTTTGGAAAGAATACACAACAAGGTATTCCATGAGGGTAATGGTGAGGTCATTGAAAATCTTATTTTTTGTCACAAGTAAACGGAATATGACACTGTTAGAAAAAAAAAATTAAAAAAAATTCTGCTAACTTGTGACAAAAACTAAAATCTTTTATGAACTCACCGTGCACCTCACATAATACTTTAGGGTGTCCTCTTTCCAAAATGGGGTCATTTGTGAAGTCTGTCCTGGCATTTTAGGGTCTCTGCAATCATTACATGTATGGCCAGTATTAGGAGTTTCTGCTATACTCCTTATATTGGGTATACGGGTAATGCACTCTGGGCTGAAAGGAAAAATGAACGGCAAACATACCTTGCTCCACATCAATGGCAGATCTTCCTCCACATCAATGGCAGTGATAACCTCAGGAGAGAGACACCCCGTGCCACCCTTCACTCAGGGTGAGCCACCAACTTATGTGACTGGGCCTCAGAACTTTAGTATACAGCATTATGCCTGTAGGATACAGCAATATGCCTGCCAATAGAGATGACTCTGTGTGGCATTAAAGCATCATCATAGGCCCAAATCACATATAAACCGGGGGTGTCCACACTCAAGGGAAATTCAAACATGCCGTCTTATATCGCCAACCCAGGACAGATCAGCAATATCAAGCATGGAAACCGATCCTTCTTGCCACTTTTATGCTTACCCGTTTGGTTTTCAAGCTTATCTCTCCTCTCCCTGCGACAATGTGCGAAAGACCACTGAGTGTGTGCCTACTCCTGTGTCTGGAGTTCCCTAGGTTCTAATAGTGTACCTGCTCGTGGTACCTCTCAAAACACGGCCCTACACATAGGCCAGGCTGGTCAGGACAGCGGGGACAATAATAAACGGTGTCAGTCCTTGTTCCAGCCCTGCTGCAGACACGGCAACGTTTTCTTCGGATGCGTTGACCTGGGGCACACGGAAGCTGATAGGCGTAATGCCTTCCATGCAGTCGGCTAGTTGCATCTGGGGGGGGGGGGCCTGGCACCTCCTGGATACAGGATGTCCAGAACGATCTGTTCCTGAAATTGAAGGAAAGATCCAGTTCTCCCAGCCTTACTGTAGAGAACAAAGCTGTTGTAAACTGCCAATTGAATCAGATAAAAAGACACTTTCTTATACCAGCGTCTTGTTTTCCGGGAAATTAAATAGGGCGCTAACCTCTGGTCATTGAAGTCCACCCCTCCCATGTTGACATTATATTCGTGGACGACAAGGGGCTTTTCAATGACCTTAGTTGCCCGTTGAATTTGGACTGTCGTGTCTGTGTGAATGGTGGACAGAAAGTAAACGTCCCTCTTGTCCCTCCATTTCACCGCGAGCAGGTCTTCAGTACGCAAGGCGGCCCTCTGCCCCCGTTGAAGTCTGGTGGTAACGAGCCGTTGGGGGAAGCCCTGGCGACTAGGCCGCGCAGTGCCACAGCATCGGATTCCTTCTAACTTTAAGTGCTGAAAGAGGGCCACACTTGTGTAATAATTGTCCACAAAAAGATGGTACCCCTTCTGGAACAAGGGTGACACCAAGTCCCACACAACCTTTTCACTGCTCCCCAGGTAGTCAGGGCATCCGACCGGCTCCAATTTTGAGTCTTTTCCCTCATAGACCCTAAAACGACATGTATAGCCTGTGGCCCTTTCACAGAGCTTATACAGTTTCACCCCATACCGGGCGCGCTTGCTTGGGATGTACTGTTTGATGCCAAGGCGCCCGGTAAAGCGTAAGAGGGACTCGTCTACGCAGATGTTCTGTTCAGGGATATAAGCATCTGCAAATGTTGATGACAGGTGGTCTATGAGGGGCCGAATTTTGTGGAGCCGGTCATAAGCAGGGTGGCCCTTTTCATGACAGGTTTTGTCGTCGTTGAAGTGCAGGAAGCGCAGGATGGACTCAAATCGTGTCCTGGACATGGCAGCAGGGTACAAGGGAACATGATTTACTGGGTTCGTAGACCAATACGACTGCAGTACATTCTGTTTCATTAGTCCCAAGTGAAGGATAAGGGCCAAAAAGATTTTAATGTCGGAAACTTGGACTGGTTTCCACCCGAAAGGCTGGGCATACATGCTCTCCGGGTGCTCGGTGATGAATTGTGTGGCTTTACGGTTGGTCTCAACCACAATTAAGTCCAGGAGAACCTGGGTGATGAACAGCTGCAAAAAGTCTAGGGCCGTTCCTAGATGAGCTGTCGCCACCTGGACTCCAGACTGGGCGGTGAAAGGGGGCACTACGGGTGCGGCGGAATCAGGGGATTGCCAATCTGGTTGTGCCAGCACCTCTGGGAGTCTATGGGTACTACGGGCCCGTCTTCTTATTGGTGGCTGCGATGGGGGTACTACTGCACTTGCCACCGTACCAGTTTCAACTTCCATGCTGACGCTCACCACTTCGCCAGGGTCTACGGAAGCACTGGCACTAAGTCCAGGAGATGCTGCGCTGCTGGTGCCTGCCTCACCAAGAAAACTATCATCAGCGCTAGCACCACCCTGCTGCCCTTGAGGCGGATCCTGCGACACCTGCGGTCTAACGACTTGGGGTCTGGTACGCCTGGCTCTAGCCGGGACCATAGCCTCGTCATCACTTTCGGTCAAGGAACCACTGCTTTCTACAGGTTCAAATTCGGACCCGGAAGATTCGACGGATGATTCTTCCCAAAAGAACTCATCCGACTGGTCCATGTACCTGTATACCTCGTCATCGGAAAGCCCCCTTCTTGCCATTGTGGATTACTAAATTTATGGGGGTTTCCTCCGAGACTACCCAGAAAAAAAGAGCACCTACCTAGCAAAAAGGGAGTATTTGAGAGGTATTGGGGTTGGTGGGAAGTGGGGTCTCAGAGGCAATCAAACAATCACGGGACAATCAAATACAATTACAGCACAATCGAATCCAATCACAGCACAATCAAATCTGATGCACTCGGAAGGTGATGGGGGGAGGGTGGGATTGGGTGTGGCGGGAAGTGGGGTCTCAGGCAATCAAACAATCACGGGGCAATCGAAGTCGATCACGGGACAATCAAATACAATTACAGCACAATCGACTCCAATCACAGCACAAGCAAATCTGAGGCACTCGGAAGGTGGTGGGGGGGGGGGGGAGGGGGGGGTTGGGTGTGGTGGGAAGTGGGGTCTCAGGCAATCAAACAATCACGGGGCAATCGAAGCCGATCACGGGACAATCAAATACAATTACAGCACAATCGAATACAAGCGCAGCACAAGCAAATCTGATGCACTCGGAAGGTGATGGGGGGAGGGTGGGATTGGGTGTGGCGAGAAGTGGGGTCTCAGGCAATCAAACAATCACGGGGCAATCGAAGTCGATCATGGGACAATCAAATACAATTACAGCACAATCGACTCCAATCACAGCACAAGCAAATCTGATGCACTCGGAAGGTGGTGGTGGGGGGGAGGGTGGGGTTGGGTGTGGTGGGGGGGAGGGTGGGGTTGGGTGTGGTGGGAAGTGGGGTCTCAGGCAATCAAACAATCACGGGGCAATCGAAGCCGATCACGGGACAATCAAATACAATTACAGCACAATCGAATACAAGCGCAGCACAAGCAAATCTGATGCACTCGGAAGGTGATGGGGGGAGGGTGGGATTGGTTGTGGCGGGAAGTGGGGTCTCAGGCAATCAAACAATCACGGGGCAATCGAAGTCGATCACGGGACAATCAAATACAATTACAGCACAATCGACTCCAATCACAGCACAAGCAAATCTGATGCACTCGGAAGGTGGTGGGGGGGGGGAGGGTGGGGTTGGGTGTGGTGGGGGGGAGGGTGGGGTCTCAGGCAATCAAACAATCACGGGGCAATCGAAGCCGATCACGGGACAATCAAATACAATTACAGCACAATCGAATACAAGCGCAGCACAATCGAATACAAGCGCAGCACAGTCAAATACAATGCACTTGGACGGTGATTAGGGGGGGGGTCTGAGGGCGATTTGAGGGGGTGGGGGGTTGATCAGGAGCCTGCACGGGGCAGACTGAGTCCTGATCTGATGAGAGGCAGACACAGGGGGTTACTGATCGCAGATCAGTTAGTGATCGCTGGGGAGGACAGATGTAAACAAAGAGCAGGGGATGTAATCAGAAGGGGGGTATGAGGGCAATCGAGGGCCTGGGCAGGTGATCGGTTACCCCCGCGGGGCAGTTAGGGTCTGCTCTGATGGGTGGGGGTGCTAAGGGGTGATGGACAGGTGATAGACAGGTGATCAGAGGGGGATCAGAGGGGGATCAGGGGATAAGGTAGCTGTATACAGATGTATACAGTATACAGGGGGGTAGTCTGGGATGGGGTCTGGGGGTGATCTAAAGGTAGGGGGGGGGGATCAGGGGTGATTAGGTGGCAGTTAGGGACCTAAACTAAAGGGCAGCGTCGCTAGTTAGTGGCAGGTGGGGGGGTGGGGGTTTTGCAGGGGTGCAAGGGTGCTGGGCAGGGGTCTGCTGGGGTGATCAGGGGGGGTATGAGGCCTGGGGTGGTAGATCAGGGACTCTGTGGGCAAAAAAAAACACGTGTGCTGGCTACTTACAATGTGCTTCCTCCTCGCTAGTGGTCTCTGCAACAATGAGACCACGAGGCGAGGAGGAAGCACGTATAAGGCACTTTGTTTACCTAACAAAGTGCCTTATACTCCCTGATTGGGCAATTATGCGGATTCCTCCGCTCGCCGGCTCTGCTAAGTGGCCGGCGAGCGGAGACAAAATGCCCGAGTAACGATCCCGTGCGGAGGATCGCGTCACGGAATACGCGATCGCTCCGCCCATGCCCTTAGAAGGACCGCCGCCTCTGTGGGTGAGCCGGTCCTTCAGGGCTTCACTTCCCGGGCCGCCTCTGTGCGTTAGGCGGTCGGGAAGTGGTAAAAAGGACTTACGAGCCCAAAACAGGAAAAAAATGTCTTTACCTGTATGACTTTGTAACGCACGGAGGACGCCATCCGCACGCGTGTGGATCGGGGAGGGAGGCCCTAGAGCTGCGCAGCCGCACTCGCATCGGTGCGGACTGCGCAGCCGCGGCCTCCTCCGGCGGCCATATTTGAGGAGGAAGGAGCGACCGACCCGGGCTGTGGGGTCGGGGTCCGGCTGGGGGGAGCAAAAGCAGCGGGGACCCGGCGGAGCTGCACGGAGGGCGCGGATGGCGTCCTCCGTGCGTTACAAATTCATACAGGTAAAGACATTTTTTTCCTGTTTTGGGCTCGTAAGTCCTTTAACCAAGCATAATTCATTTCATTGCAATGTAATTTTAAAAGGACCCGCTGTCTACTCACAGCAGTAGTAGCCATTTTGTATCCGGACTTAAAGGGAACCTAAACTGAGAAGGATATGGATTTTTCCTTTTAAAATAATACCAGTTGCCTGACTCTCCCGCTGATCCTGTGTCTCTAATACAGTTAGTCACAGCCCCTCAACAAACATGCAGATCAGGTGCTCTGACTGAAGTCAGACTGGATTAACTGCATGCTTGTTTCAGGTGTGTAATTCAGCCACTACTCTAGCCAAAGAGATCAGCAGAACTGACAAACAACTGGTACTGTTTAAAAGGAAACTTCCATATCCCTATGTTAAGGTTCCCTGCAAGACGTGCCCGCTAGTTATGCATGTGTAACATCCATTTTATGCTGATGGTTAATCTTACTGGGGTTACATCAATTCATGTCATTTGCACATAAACCATTCATGTTATGTCTTCTAATGTACCTGAAATGAAGGGAGCATTTCTGGTGATTTGGACACTTAGGGCTTAATTCACTAACCGGCGCTAAGTGATAGCGCCGGAGTGAACAGCCATTTCGTGCCCCATAAGTAGCTTTCCGGGCACTAATAGTCCCTCAAAGCTACATAGCGCACAAGACCACCCACATCGCGCGCGGCGGGACAGTAATAGTGCGCAGTGCGACGATAATGTCGCACCCGCTACCTTGTAAACTTCGCACCCAGTGTGTCGAAAACGGATGCACTGACAAGGCAGCGTGTGCGACATTATCGTTGCACCGTGCACTATTACTGCGCGCGATGTGGGTGGTACTGTGGGCAAACTACCTAACACTGTGGTTTGCACCCACTAACTGCTAAGGCCACCTAACCGGCTTAGTGCCGGTTAGTGAATCGAGGCCTTCATGTGCTTTAGTGATTATCACCAAAGCTGCTTGTCTATTAGCACAGCATGGTTAAAGAAATACCCCACAAGGTGTTAATAGAATTAGCCCACATGTTTTAGAAAACTGTACAGACAACAAGGTTGATATAGAAATCACTGTGGATTATGGAGTGAATTTAAGGTATCAGAATCTGACTTTTTTTTGTTTTTGTTTTTTTAATTACTCTGACAAAAAATACTGACACATCCTAACTGTTTTATCTTTGAAGCTTATAAAGTGAACCTGAGGTAAAAATGAAATTAAGTCATTTTTAGGAGTAGTAAACATAACGGTTAAAGAGCAAAATGTTTATTTTTTTTTTATATACCTCCTAATTTGGCCCTACACTACCATTCACACATTACATGATGCATACATAGGCATACAGTATGCCTACGATAAGGATTAGATTGTTATCTAGACCAAAGCACTGTACGTTTTACCTTTTTTTTTTTTTTTTTTTTTTTTTTTAAATCTGAGCTGGCAGGCTGATTGCGGCGACCCCCTCTGCGTAGTGCAGGGAACACAGGCTCATGCGGGTGCTTGTTCCCTGCTAATCTCGCAAGAAGCGAGATGACTCCTTTTGGTGGTCCCCAGAGAGCTACACTGCTACTGCCAATCGGCGTTAGGTGGTCGGGAGCAGGTTTAACATCTACAAAGTAGGTTGAATGTTTTAGGGCGCGTTTCCACTTGAGCGGAAACCGCCGCGAATCCGCAGAGTTTCCCCGCAGGCGAATAGTGCGGGGAAACTCTGCCACAGGGTGCAATGGTAACGCCGGCCAAATCGCTACGGCCGGCTTTTCCATCCGAATCGGCGCGGGAGGCTGCGGATCCCATAGCCGTGCATGGCACGGCTGATGGGATTCGTGTGCTTTCCCCGCAGAGCCAGTTCGCGTCTAGTGGAATCGCGCCCTCACAGTCTCTAATCAGTGTCAGCCTATTAAGTGTCACAAAGTTAGAAAAAGATCAATAGTTCATGTATTTTATTTATCCCTGCCCTCAGAAGTTGTATTCTCCCAGGAAACTTATGTCTGTAATTTGCTTATCGTTGATGCTTACTATATACCCAACAATCTACTGGCAAGACAAAATCTATCACTTACATGCCTAGAAATTAACTTTTTCAGGCAGCAAAATAAAGCAGGTAAAACAGCCTGGTTATTAGCATTTTGTACTGCACATACCCGTTTATCTCATGTCACATTTTGCCTCAGGTACATTTTAATCAAAGAACTTACCGGTACGTATTTGTCAGACTATAAGACGCACCTAGGTTTTGAGTGCAAACATTGGGGGGGGGGGCGAAAAAAACTAAACCTGGTGCATCTACGGTCCAGGGGCATCTTGTAGATGTTCTTTCCCTTTGGTGTCCTCCTCCTGTCCCCTTGGTTTCCTCCTAATGCCCCATTTATGTCCCTCTTTGTATCAATATCATATCCCCCTTTGTGTCCTCCAGATTTTCCCCTTCGTGTCCTCCAAATGTCCCACTTTGTGTCCAGATTTTCCCCAGAGTGTCCTCTAAATATCCCTCTTTAAGTCCTCCATTTGCCCCCCTTCAAGTCCTTAATATGTATCACTTTGTGTCCTTCTGATGTCCCCCTCCATCACTCGCTTCATTGCTGGAGCCCGCAGTGATGAGCTTCTGGCTGCCTCCTGTCTTCCTGATGTCCACCTCTATGTCCTACTGCATGAATGCAATTAGCGGCAGTGGCAGCCGCTATCACTCACCTCATCACTGGAGCCCGCGGTGATGAGCCACTGCCGGCCCCCTCCTGTCCTCGGTGTTGTCCTCGGTGTGTCCGGCGTCTGGATCGATTTCCCCCTCTGTTAATATAACAAGCAGCGGCAGCCGCGGGCATCATCATCATCCAGACGCGACCGGCACTAGAGTGAAGGCATGTGAGAGGGAAGCGCCTGACCATGCGGGTTCCAAGGATGAGGTATGTGATGCCCGCGGCTGCCGCTGCTTGTTATATTAACAGAGGGGGAAATCGATCCAGACGCCAGACACACCGAGGACAACACCGAGGACAGGAGGGGGCCGGCAGCAGCTCATCACCGCAGGCTCCAGCAATGAGGCGAGTGACAGCGGCTGCCGCTAATTGCATTCATGCAGGGAAAGTTTAGGACACCGGTGAGTGCAGGGAGTCTCCGACATCGTGGCAGGTCAGCGGTTAATATTGGCAAGTCGGGGGCTCCCTGCCTTTGGACTATAAGACGCAGGAACTTTTTCTCCCTACGTTTGGGGGAGAAAAAGTGCGTCTTATAGTCCGGAAAATATGGTAGTTCTCTAGTTGTCTTTAGAGACTCATATAAACAGAGTTAGCTCATCAACTGGCCAGAGAACGTGCTTACAATGTTGAAATACACTTTCAAATGTAATGAAAAGCACCATATTTTTTCGGACTATAAGATGCACCTTTTCTCCCCCTAAAGTGTGTCTGTATCTTATAGTCCGAATAATAACACATACGGATTGGCGCCAGGTGTCCCCCACAAATTCCTTCATATTGCAGCGTCTGCTGCCACCAGTCCCAGACACTGTGCCAGGGGTGCCCTTAGGCATCATAGGTATGGCGTGATAGGTGCATGCCTCTCCAATCAGCAGGAAGTACCCTGGCATCTGGTTACTGCTGCTGAGGGAGTGCACCAATGATGGAGCCGTGGTCTCGCCCACAAAAATCATCGGTTCCAGTTAAGAAAGGGAGCAGTGTGCAGCTGTGATTGGTGGGTCTGGGGCAGCACCCCTGCCTGATTGGTATATAGCTTTTCAAGGCTTGTCGAAGGCTATGTGCGGACCGAAGCGGCGCACACCGCACTGGCTGCATGGGAGAGAGATGACACAGAAGGACAAGTTACACTGGAGGACATGGAGATGAAGGAGGACATGGGGATAAATGAGGAGACGAGGACAAATAAGGAGACAAAGCGACACAAGAGGTACAAGGAAGGCACAAGGGGGACAGAATAAATGGGGGCAAAAAGGTCCATAAGATGACACTGCACCATGGACGCACCAGGTTTAGTATATTTTTTCCCTGTTTTATGTCCTCTAAACCTAGGTGCATCTCATCATCAGTGTTACTCAGACGTTTCAGCAGGACAAGCTGTTCTTTGTATAGAGTTCTATGGCTTAGGCGCGGTTCACATTAGCGTTTTTTTCCGGATCGTTCCGTATACTGTACAAACGGAACTGATGTGAATGGATCCAATGTTAACAGATTGGATCCATTCACATGCGTCCGTTGGTACGGATACGTTCCGGTCCACAGATCTAAAAAATGCTGCAGGCCCTAATTTTCCGGACAGTTCTGCCCAGCGGAATGGATCCGGACACAAAATACTGCAGCATTGGGGCAATGAGAAACGGAACGTTTTTTCTAACTAGTGAATAAACAGACTGTTCCACAGGGGATGGGGGCATGTGCCGACGTGCCGGGTGTTTGAGGGTTTATTCATACCTTATTTGCAGTAGTAGCCGGCGGTAAAGGCTTCCGTCGTCTTCCGCGTCATGTGACTGTGTAGTCACAGCAGAAGAAGAGGGAGCCTCTACCGCCGGCTACTGCTGAAAATAAGGTATATATTTTCTGAATGAAAACGGATCTGATCAATCATTGATCAGATCAGTTTTCACTATGTGAACCAGGCCACGACTGAGCCATCCGGATCCGGTGAAGCGGAGACCGGATCCGCTTACTGGATCCTTTTGGCTCAAAACGCCAATGTGAATTGGGCCTTACTAGATGGATAGTTGCAGTGAGGTTCCTAGTTAAACTGAGAAATATGTAACATTAGCGGTTGATGTTGGTCTCTTGGCTTCAGCTTTATCTTGTCAGTACTTCTTAGAAAGTTCAGTGTTTACTGGGGACAAAGTTTTTTTTTTTTTTTTTGCCTGCAGTCTAACTTGAGACAAGTGAAAGTGGCCAGGGGGTGCTTGTTTTTGGAAATGCTGAAATATCTGGCTTGAGGTGGATAAAGCTCCCACAGTCCCAAGGTTTGAACCTGAGTCTTCTCCTAGCTGAATACTAGGATGGTTAAGGACGTCAGGAGGTGCTCTTCATAACCCAAGACCCGGACGTTGGGTTCCAGAGGTATTGTTTGAGGGACATTTGGGGTTTTATCTCTGTGCTGGAGATTGCGTTTGATGGAGCCCATGAAACCTCTGGAGTTTCACCAGTACATTGCAAAATGGGTGCTCTGAGGCTCCAGCCCAACCAGGTTTTCCACCGGTAAATCCTCAGGAATATCTGCTATCTTATGTTCCATGGTTTGCATGTCCAGCATAGCCGGGAGAAAAGGCTTACCAATCAGAGGAGTCATGCTGTTGCAACTGGTTGGGCGCATTAGCGTACTACCTTTGTCTTCTGGAGCTGGGCCACTTTCTACAGGAAGTTCACTGCTGATGACATCAGGATCCTGAAAGATATAATAGCTGGTGAGGATTTGTTATAGATGTATACAGCAGCATCAATACTAATACACAAAACTGCTCGGCAATCCAACAGTATGCCCATGCTGTAAAACATAGGTGTTAAACTCCAGTCCTTGACGGCCATATCCATGCCAATGTTTAGGATAGACTGAGAAATGAGTTCTAGTTGATGAACACCACCTTTTCTGATTTAGGCTTTGTTCACATTATAAAATCGCCAGTGCAATCGCAAGCGCTGCTCTATTTATTGAGTTTTCAATATAGCAGAGGAGTTGGGTGTAGCGAGTGCACACTATATATATCAGCTGCAAAAACATTTAGAATGATGGTGCAACATCCAGAATAATGTATAGTTTATCCAACATTGCTAAGAGAAAAATAGATTTCCGGGAGCAGCTCATCATAACAGTAAAACTCAACTTTTAATAGACTTCCTTAAAATGAATGGGAACCGCTTTAAAAAACAAAAAACAAAAATGAGATAGATACTTACCCAAGGAGAGGGAAGGCTCTGGGTCCTATAGAGCTTTCCGGCTCCTCTCCTGGTCCCGTCGTTCCGGTGTTGGCTCGCCTGGTAGCAGTATTTGATTAAATTAGTCAAATACTGCTTTGCCTGGCCAAAGGAGACTCCAGAAGTCTTCAGGGAGCCCGAGTGCTCCTGAAGAAGGGCGGCCCTGTATTGCGCCTGCGCAAGCACACTCTCTTGCACGCTCACACCTGTGCAGTATGGAGCCGCACGTCTTTGGGAGGACACGGCTCCCGAAGACTTCCAAATATCCTTTCGGTGGGGGATTGAAACAGGGGGAGCCAGCACAGGATAGAGAGCCCCGAGAGAGGAGACGGAAGGCTCTATACAACCCAGAGCCTTCCCTCTCAACTATTTGCTTCATTTTTTGTTTTTTTAAATGCGGTTCCCGTTTACTTTAAAAAGTACTTCCATGCAGCAATAAAATTGTAGATACAGAGAGATACTTATCAAGCACATGCAGTCAGATAAAGGTGCGGAGAATGAGTCAATCCTCCGCACCGCTATGACTGCATGTGCTTGATAAGTATCTCTCTGTATCTACAATTTTATTGCTGCATGGAAGTACTTTTTAAGGAAGTCTATTAAAAGTTGAGTTTTACTGTTATGAGCAGCTGCTCCCGGAAATCTCTTTTTCTCTTAGCAATGCTGTATTTGAGTTTTTCCCTGCGCTTAGAAAAACACTTGTGAGCTCTTTTCTAAGCGCTTTTGCTAAGCGGTTAAGATTTTCACTTCCTGACGTTAGTCAGGAAAGGAACTCTTGTAGCCGGAAATAAATACAATGTATTTATTAATAAAAGCACTTTTTCAAGCATTTTGCTTTTTCCCTGTACCTTCCATTGAGCCAAAGTGCTCAGAAAATGGTACATGTAGAGCGTTTGCGATTTCAAGGAAACTGAAACGCTAAAATGTGAACACTGTCATAGGAAATCATTGCACAAGCACTTTTAGGGCAATTTGCTAAATCGCCATGGCTGAAAAAAAAAAAATTTGGCTAACACTCAGTGTGAACAAGCCCTCAGTCCCATCAATTTGAGCTGTGCCAAAAATGAGTGAGGACTTCAGCTATTGAGGACTGAAGTCTGACATCCCTGCTCTAAGCCAAGGTAATGGTTATTATAGTGGTGTCCAGTAAAGTGAAGCTGACTGCATACAGTTCAATAGAAATGATCCGTTTTCAAAAGACATGATTGTTTTGACCAAAACCTTAGGTTCCTTTCAGACTGGTGCGGTGCAATGGGTCATTTTACCACATCTCACCGCTATGCTAATGAAAGCCTGTGGGTGATTTCATACAGTATGCGGTGTGCCAGAAGTAGCCAATCTACCACATGGACAAACAAACGTTACCACGCAACCTCAGCGGCGGACTGGAAGTCATGTAAGTCTATGGCAAAACAGGGTTTGATACAATGTTTGCATTATGATGTTGCGGCTCTAAAACAGGAAGTGACCACAACAAGAGTCACTTCCTGTTTGGATCTCGGCCAGAAGAGGATTACCACACTCTGTGGTGCAGCCCCTGTATACAGTCTGAAGCCGGCCTTACTGCAATCCTGCTACTGCACTGAAGATCAGTTTTCTAACTTTTTTTCAAGTTAAATTGAAAAAAAAAATTGTCAGGCAGGTTGGAAAAACCTTGTTACTCTTACCGTTAACGGTATTTCTTCCAGTCCCTCAGGATGGCCTCAAAATGAGAGATTCCGTGCCCCTCCCCCTAAGGAAACACAAGCCAATTAAAAAATGACAATAAATAGCTCCACCTCTTCCCCCTATCTTCAGTTTAATGTATAGAGAAACACCCTCTAAATAACCAATTCTAAAAATTTTACTAAAGCCCAAAATATGCATATTCATATAAAGCCTACTAGTAACGTACACTTTCATACTTACGCTTTCCCTATAGGGCGGGAAACCCAGGCCATCCTGAGGGACTGGAAGAAATACCGTTAACGGTAAGAGTAACAAGGTTTTTCTTTCCAACGTCCCTCAGGATGGCCTCAAAATGAGAGACAAGCGAGAAACTGCTTACCTCTAGGGTGGGACCACTGCCTGCAGCACTTTCCTACCGAACGTTTGATCCTGATTTGATAAAACGTTCACTCTGTAGTGCTTAATGAAGGTATTTGGAGACACCCAAGTTGCTGCTCTACAGATTTGTTCCAAGGATGCGCCTGCTCTTTCAGCCCAGGACGTAGATAATGATCTTGTGGAATGAGCCGTCAATCTTTCAGGTAGTGCTTTGCCATTGTTTTTATATGCCATAGCAATTGCTTCTCTAATCCAACGTGAAATAGTTGATTTTGAAGCCTGTAACCCTTTATTTGGACCTGCAAATAAAACAAACAAATGACTCGATCTTCTGAATTGTTTCACCGTAGTCAGGTACTTAAGAATCGCTCTTCTTACATCAAGACAGTGTAATTCCTTTTCCTTTGAATTTTTTGGATTATCACAAAATGAAGGTAGGACAATTTCCTGGGAACGATGATAAGATGAATTCACTTTAGGAAGATATGCTGGATCTGGTCTAAGAATTATCCTATCATCTAAAATAGTCATTAATGGATCCTTCACTGATAGTGCCTGAAGATCTCCAACTCTCCTTGCAGATGTAATTGCCACCAGAAAAACCACCTTTAAAGTTAATAAATGTATTGATATTCTTTCCAACGGCTCAAAAGGATCCTTAATTAATGCCTGTAGAACTAATGGTAGATCCCAAGCTGGCATAATCTTCTCTGGCACCCATCTTCCCATTTTGATTACTCTCAAAAATCTCATGATAAGAGGATCCCTAGCAAGCTGCTTGTCAAGGAAAACTGATAAAGCCGCCACCTGAACCTTTAATGTACCTGGAACCAACTTAAGATCCACGCCTCTTTGTAAAAAAATCCAACACATCAGGTACACCAACTCCTTTACGTGTAGCCTTTCTCCATGCTAAAAAAGTCTTCCAAACACGAAAGTATATTCTCCTGGTGATAGGCTTTCTACTTTTCAAAAGAGTGTCAATCACCTTTTCTGAACACCCTTTCTCTCTTAACAGGACCCTTTCAGGATCCAGGCTGAAAGTTGAAGCCAGTGAGGATCTGGATGAACAGCTTTCCCCTGTATCACAATGTCCCGAGACACTGGTATCTTGAATGGGTCTTCCATAGCCAAGTTCACTAACTGTGGGAACCAACATCTTTTTGGCCAAAAAGGTACCACTAATATCATCTGGGCTTTGTCCTTTACCACTTTGCAAAGAACTCTCTGGATTAATCTGAAAGGAGGAAACGCATACATCAGTCCCTCCCCCCAGTGGACTGAGAAGGCATCCATTCGGTTCGACTGGGTTCCTGTCTGTATAGAGCAAAAGTCTCTGGTCTTTGCATTCTGAGCTGTAGCAAATAGGTCTAAGATTGGCTGACCCCATTTCTTTACCAGCATATTGAAAATACGTGGATTTAACTGACGACTCAGTATCTGCCCACACATTCAATTCTCCTTTGATGTGAACTGCTGTTAATGAAATTATATACTTCTCTGACCATTCCATGATCTCCAGTGACAGGTTTAACAAACTTTCCGACCTCGTTCCTCCCTGCTTGTTGAGGTACGATATAACCACCATATTGTCTGAAAAAATGACCACCTCTTTTTGACAAATCCTGTCCTGGAAACTTAGCAAGGCATTCTTTACTGCTAATAGTTCTCTGAAATTTGACGATCTCCTCGAGATCTCTGTGGACCATTTTCCCTGGGCCTGTAGTTGAGCACAATGAGCACCCCAACCCCAGGCACTGGCATCTGTTGTAACCCTTACTGGGTCGTTTTGTCTCCATTTCCTTCCTTTGGAAAGAATCTCTGAACTCCTCCACCAATCTAGTGAAATCTTCACCTCTCTGCTTATCAATATCCTGTGATCCAGTGAATCCTGTGTCTTGTCCCAGTTCCTCAAAATGCTCCTCTGTAAGATTCTTGAATGCGACTGGGCCCACTCTACTGCTGGTATTGCCGATGTCATTAATCCCAGCACCGACATCAATTCCCTTATCGTTAGAGTTTCTGACCCCTGGACCCTTTCTACCGACATTATTAACTTTGAGCTCTTCTCTTGAGTTAGAGAAATAATTTCTCGGTCCGTGTCTATCATGAAGCCTAGAAACTTCATACTTCTTGATGGGGTCAGATTCGATTTTTCTGTGTTTATTAGCCAGCCTAGAGATTGCATAGTCTGTAGACATAGTAAACAGTCCTTTTTCAACTGATCTCTGTTTAAGTTGAGGATCAGGAAGTCGTCCAGATAAGGTATCACATTTACGTTCTGTAAGTGCAGAAATTGGATCATTTCCGCAATTACCTTCGTGAAAATTCTTGGGGCTGATGTCAGACCAAAGGGAAGAGCCCTGAACTGGTAATGGGCAACCACACTTCCCTTCTGAATGGCAAACCTCAAAAACTTTTGATGCACCGGATTTATTGGCAAGTGCAGGTAAGCATCCTTGAGATCTATCGATGCCAAAAACATACCCTTCATCAGCACATTCCTCACTGAATAAATATTTTCCATACGAAATTTCTTTTCCTTTATAAACGGGTTTAACTCTTTGAGATTCAGAATTAATCTCTGATCCCCTGATGGCTTCTGAACTAGAAACACATGGGAATAAAAACCCCCGTTCATCTGTTCTAGAGGAACCCTGCAAACTACCTTCTGAGAAACTAGTTTTGCAACAGCCCTCCACAAAAAAATCTGCTTTGCTGCGAACCTTTGGAAGATTTGTAATACATTTTCTGACTGGGGGCAAACTTTGAAACTCCAGACGATAACCCTCTTCTATGATTTTCAAAATGAAATGGTTGCCGGTGATCAGACACCAGCTCTGAAAAAAATACTGCAGTCTGCCCCCTACCTGTATCTGATAGTCATTTATCTTCGGAAGTCTTGGGGTTCCCTGGCTTATTGAATGCAGATGAACCCCTACCTCTTCCTCTGGAAAAAGCCCATCTGCCTCGAACTCCAGACTGAGCCCCTCTACCTCTTCCTCTGGCGAAGTAACCTGTTTTTGCACGAAAAAATTTCTTATTAACCACTTTCTTCTTTTTGTCAGGAAGTCTTCTACCTTTTTCTGCTGATCTAGTTAACACAGTTTCTAAATCTTTACCAAAAAGCAAATCACCTTCAAAGGGCATCGCACAAAGTCTCTGCTTTGAAGTGATGTCCCCTTCCCAGGTTTTCAGCCAAATCGATCGCCTGGTAGCATTAGCCAAAGCAGCTGCCCTGGCCGAATACCTCAAAGCTTCTGCAGCCGCATCTGCCAAGAAAGCTACTGCTTTCATAATCAAGGGGATAGACAGTAAAATATGCTCATGCGGAACTCCTTTAATGAGATCCTCCTCAACAGCTTCTACCCAAGATAATAAATTACGTGCCACGCAAACAGAAGAGACTTCTGGCTTGAAACAGAACGTAGCTGCCTCCCAAGTTCTTTTACTAAGTACGTCCGATTTTTTGTCCATCGGGTCTTTCAGTAACCCAGAATCCTCAAAAGATAAGTCAGAATCTTTTGAATACTAAGAGATCGCCGCATCTATCTTGGGACATTTGACCCAAACTGCTTCATCGGATTCGGAAAAAGGAAATCGTCGCTTAAAAGAACTTGGTATAAAGGCTCTACGTTCTGGTTCCTTCCACTGGTCCGAAATAATTTCTTTCAGGGAGGAATGTACTGGAAAGGATCTGCTAGGCTGACCCTTTAACCCTTTATAAATTTTATCCTGAGTAGACAATACAGGTTCCGACACCTGGATTCCCTCATTTTCATATATAGCCCTTAACAACTCAGGAGTATCTTCTGCAGAAAAAAGATATTTTGACCCCCTAGAAGTAGAGGCTTCTTCCTCCAGTAAAGGATTATCTCTTTGCTCTCCTTCCTCCATTGAATCCTGCTCTGAGGCTTCCCCTTCCTCCAAAGCAACCTCAGGCTGGGAAACTTGACTACTCACAACCTGGCTCTTTTGCACCGGATCAACCATTGCCGTACGAAAAGCCTTGAAAGTAGTGCATAATTCTTCTCTAATCATAGAGACCAGATCTTGAACCACATTAGTATTAGATTTTACAGGGGTTTCACATTTTTGACAAATTGCTTTTTTCCAAGTAGTGGATAACTTTACATCACATACATCACATCTTCTGGATTTTTCTAAACACTTAGCAGGACGACCAGATCTAGCAGAACTACTATCCGATCTCTTATCCCGCTTTTTTGTATCCACACTGGTCCCATCTTGCTCCTCCGTCACCTCCCCCTTAGGTCTGGATCTGGATGAGCTGTTTCCTTTCTCTGTATTTTTATTCTGAAAAAATACCAGAGAAAAAAAGAGTTTTAGTTGAATCCTGCTCTGCAAAAATCACACATACCCTCAAAACAACCATATAATACCTGTCCTGAGGCAAGAGCATTGCTCTGGGCGCTTTGCACTGTAGCAGGTAATATCGAATCTGCAGGAGAACAGGGCTGCTCCATCTCCCAGATTCCGCACAAACAGAGTGTCAGGACGAATACAGACCCTGAGTCTGTTAAATAAAACTTCCTCCGCCCCCTGCCAGGCAATGAACTAAAGTTAAATTACCTGCAGCTGTCCTCTGCCTCCGTCACATCCGGACGCCGAGTCCACGAGGCGGAAGAAAACACAGAAGCCGTAGTACCTCCGCCGGAAATGCGTCATCCTAGACGAAAGTGCGCATGACTCATGCGTCTCCCTAGACGCATGTACGCGTGACGTATGTGCCTCCGCATACGTAAACACGCCTGACTCCGCGCGAGATCCAACCTTGCCGGACACCATCTCGCCGTCATGGCTGCCGCATCAGTCTCCGCACTAACCGCCGCCTCAGACGCCGCTTCAACCGCGCACCAGCCGCCATATAAGCCTCCTTCCGAGCCCCGCAACCCGGTAAGAGACCACACAGGGGGAATTACAGGGGGACCTGGCTCCCACCAGAACCACCAGGCCATGCTAAAAAATAAAAAATTTTGTCGCAGACATTGGCTTATGCTCCCGGGTGGACCGGGAAACACAAAAAACTGAAGATAGGGGGAAGAGGTGGAGCTATTTATTGTCATTTTTTAATTGGCTTGTGTTTCCTTAGGGGGATGGGCACGGAATCTCTCATTTTGAGGCCATCCTGAGGGACGTTGGAAAGAAATTTTGATTTTATTTCATCATCAATGTGATGCGCGGACAACAGCGAGTTGGGGTTGGCAAGCACGGTGACCGTTAGTCATGTAAGCCTATGGTGATGTAGCTTTTTTTTTTTTTTTTACATTTTCTGCGTTTGTGCTGAGACGCGCATGCGTGGAAGCATATTTTTTCAATACACTTCCGTGCAATACTAGTTTCGGGCCCAGGAAGTACCTCGCAGGTTGCGGCTTAGCTTCCGATTGGAGGAAGCTCACGGAGGTGGGGACAGAAGCGGGCAGAGAGCACAATACGTTAAATGAGAGAATTCAAGTTTTCACTATACATATATATGCAGGCTCTTAAATTTCAGCGTAGTTCTCAGCTGAGGTGGTTGGTCATAGTTGCCTCTGCTGAGAATCTAGGGTATGTCTGGTGGCCCCAATGCATCCCTGAGAGATCTATAGTGCCAGATTGTCTCAGCTGCCTGCATTGTCCTGCTTACCACTCCCGCTTGAAGCCACTCTGCCAAAAAAGAAAATAATATATATATATATATATATATATATATATATATATATATATATATATATATATATATATATATATATATATATATATATATATGCCTAAGGAGAGGGTATCCACTGCATCCTAATGAGGCTTCCTTGCTGTCCTTTGATCCGCCAGCTGATCGGGGCCTGCACGCTTCTGGCATAAGCAAGGCCACACCTGCACAGTAGCATGGAGCGGCTTGTGCATGAGCGGGTTCGGCTTAGACAGGCGTGGCCACTCTTTTGCCTCAAGAAGAGCGCAGCCCTGGTCAAATTACTGACAAGCCCTCGTCAGAGAACTTAGGAGGGTCTGTGCTCGGCCCCCAGAGGGAAGGATTAGGATCCAGAGGCTTCCCTCTTCTTAAGTATGCAATTTTGTACCCGAGCGTACGAGAGGAATTGGCGCAGGAGACTTGGGAGCTGGATACAGCCTGTATGGCTTTTCCTGCTCCTGCAAAATTCTCATCGATGTTAAATACTATTCCCCCTCCAGGCCACCATGGGTGGCGGGGAATGAAATAATTCAGCTTCCAGCAGTTGCTGGAGGCCCGAATTATAGTGTTTTATAAGTAACTTCAGCTCCGTCTTCTGACGGCGCTGAAGTTACTCACTGCTGCGCCCAAGTCTCCTGCTCTGGAATGAAAGTGTACCCAAGTTTCGGCTCAGGTATACTTTAAATCTTACATTCACAGGGGAAGGTAAAGTTTCTTGGGTACCTGTCCTTTACATTTGCTCTTTGCACTGTTTCACTGATTAAGCAAATAATGTCACAGATCCTACCTGTGTGCAGTAGATGATCCGCTCCAGTATGGTAGAGAAGTTTAGTCAGTAATCAGGTGTGTGCTGCCAACACTGCGTCATTATTCTATATGTAAAACACAGAGTGCAGAAAGCAGGTCAGTTAGCCACCACTACTTGCTCTTAGATTCCTGAGATATTCCAACTTCCTACCTAAAAAGTGCCCATTAACCGAACAATACTTTTTCTCGGATGTGATCATGCGATCAGATTTTTTTAAAGATCAAATTGTACAGAAAACCACCCAGTATGTGGCGAAAATCAACATAAGACAATTCTATGATTAATTGGTATACAGAATTTTGTCTATATGAATGTTTGATTTTACAATCGAAACTGAAGAGAGAAAGCACACTAATAAATCAGTTTATGGGAACAATCAATAATTACCCACCAATTACTTGTGATCATTAGATTTGCTGGGATCACATCTAAGTAAAATATTGTACCGTTAATGGGCACCTTTAGAGGACACAAACAGGAAGTGGCAATATCTGAGGAATGGGATCTGACAGAGACAAAGTAAAGGTAAGTAGCTAATCATGCTACAGAGGAGAACATACAAACAATTTTTATTTAAAGTAAACCTAAAGCTTAAAAAAAAAAAAAAAAAACCCTCATACTTACATCAGTAGGGGCGAAGCCTCTGGATCCTGATATTTATGACACCTTAGCTGCCAGCTGTGTCCCTCTTCCTCTGCATGGCCACGCTCCCCTCAGTGTACGAGCAGGGGCACATGGACGGCCATGCCTGTGCAGTAGCACAAAGCTGTGCATGCACGAAGATAAAAGCTGTGCATAAGTGGCTCCGTGATACTGCATAGGCGCCGGAAGTACTGTGAGCCTGCACCTACGTACACACCTACAGGCACCTGCGTACATGGAGGGGAGCACAGCCGAAAGGCTGTAGGAGAGGGCCTCTGGAAGATCAGAAAAGCCTCAGAACCATCTAGAGCAGGGGTGCCCAATAGGTGGATCGCAAACTACCGGTAGATCGCTACTGCCCATTTGGTAGATCGTGGCCATTTGCCCGCGTCACATTAAATTTTGAGGTCGGCAGCTGTCAGATTCTGCTGCCGGTCAATCGGAAGAGGCAGAGAGGAGAGGTAGCCAATAGGAGAAAGGCGGTGGAGGAAGCCGCAACATCATAGCTGGGGCGGCGCTGGGCACACTGCATCCACGCACGTTGCCTGCCGCCCCCTTCACCCAAGTGTTCCTTTAGCCGCCCATTTGCACTCCAACCGCGGCTGAAGGAGGGGAGACCAGGACAAGCCCCAGACACCCTGCTGGAACTGGAGGGAGGTAAGTGGCCCAGACCCCTGCACCTAGCTATATATACACTGAAGGCACTTACACCTAACCATGCTGTACCTGGCAACCTATACAGAAGGCCACTACACCTAGCTATATATACTGAAGGCACCTACACCCAACCATGCTGTACCTGGCTACCTATACAGAAGGCCACTACACCTAGCTATATATACTGAAGGGACCGACACCCAACCATACTGTACCTGGATACCTATACAGAAGGCCCCTACACCTAGCTATATATACACTGAAGGCACCTACACCTTACCATGCTGTACCTGACTACCTATACAGAAGGCCACTACACCTAGCTATATATACTGAAGGCACCTACACCCAACCATGCTGTACCTGGCTACCTATACAGAAGGCCACTACCCGTATTTCGCGCCGTATAAGACGCTCCGGAATATAAGACGCACCCAGGTTTAGAGGGCAAAAAACAGGGAAAAAAAATATATAAACTAAACCTGGTGCATCCATATTTCAGGAGTGTCTTATACATGACCTCCCCCAAATGGTGTCCTCCTGTGTACCTCATGTGCCCTCTTATCTCACCCTGTCTACCCAAGTTGTCCTGTGGTCTCCCCTGTGTCCTCTGATCTCCCTGTGTCCTCTGGTCTCCCCCCTGTGCCCTCTGGTCCCCCCCGTGTAGTTACCGCGTGGTCTCCCTTGTACCCTGTGGTTGCCCTCCTGTGTCCTCTAGTCCCCCCTGTGCCCTCCCCCGTGTCCTCTGGTCCCCTCCTGTCCCCTGCGGTTGCCCCCCCCGTGTCCTCTGCCCCCCTGTGCCCTGTGGTCACCCCCCGTGTCCTCTGGTCCCCCCTGTGATCGCCCCGTCTCCTCTTGTTTCCCTCTGTGGTCCCCCCTGTGTCCTCTGGTCCCCCTGCTGTGTACTCTTGTCCCCCCCTGTACCCTGGGGTCACCCCCCTGTGTCCTCTGGTCCCCCCTGTGGTCGCCCCCCTGTGTCCTCTTGTCACCTCTGTACCCTGTGGTCCCCCCTGTGGTCCACCTCCTGTGTCCTCCTGTCCCCTGTGGTCCCCCCTGTGGTCGCCCCTGCTGTGTCCTCTTGCCCCCCCCCCAGCGTCCTCATGTGTCCCCGCTGGCCTGGCCTGCCCCTCGCTTGTGTCTCCGGTCCCCCGCTTAGGTCTCCAGGTCCCCTGCAGTCAGCGGTAGAAGCTGAGCTTACCTCCTCCATGTGTCCCCGCTGGCCTGGCCTGCCCCTCGCTTGTGTCTCCGGTCCCCCGCTTATGTCTCCGGGTCCCCTGCAGTCAGCGGCAGCAGCTTACCTCCTCCATCTTGCCCGCGGCGATTGAAGACATCCGGCTTCCCCGTGCGGCTTCCTCTAGTGCCGGCTACTAATGACGCGTCATTAGAAGCCAGCACTAGAGGAAGCCGCATGTCTTCAATCGCCGCGGGCAAGATGGAGGAGGTAAGCTGCTGCCGCTGACTGCAGGGACCCGGAGACATAAGCGGTGGACCGGAGACAGGCGAGGGGCAGGCCAGGCCAGCGGGGACACATGAGGATGCTGGGGGACACAGGCAGGGAATCCCCGATGGCGGCGGGTCGTATCGGCGGGAGCATGGAAGTCGGGGATTCCCTGCCTTTGCCATATAAGACGCAGGGACTTTTTCTCCCCATTTTTTGGGGAGAAAAAGTGCGTCTTATACGGCGAAAAATACGGTATATATACTGAAGGCACCGACACCCAACCATACTGTAACCTGGATACCTATACAGAAGGCCCCTACACCTAGCTATATATACACTGAAGGCACCTACACCTTACCATGCTGTACCTGACTACCTATACAGAAGGCCCCTACACCTAGCTATATATAATGAAGGCACCTAACTACACTATACCTAGCTATCTATACTGAAAGCACCTATACCTAGCTACCTAAATGTTGGTAGATCTCCTGGACTCGGCAAATTTTAAAGTAGCTCGCAAGCCGAAAACGTGTGGGCACCCATGATCTAGAGCTTTCCCCCTACTGAGGTAAGTATCGAACTTGCGTTTTTTATGTGACTTCAGGTTTATTAAAAAAAAGAAAGAAAAAAAGAAAAAAGTCATCCAGAGTTCAGGACACTTTAGAAACAGCTATTGCCCCTTTTACAGTCCATTGCCTCGTGCTGGTTTGCTGATAGCAATGAAGCACTGAACCCCTTCCAGACAGTTTTGGTATTGTTGGGTTCCATTCAGGTCAGTAACAAATCAATGAAAGGAGGAGCACTGTGTTACACTATTTATAATCACATCAGTCAGAGAGGCTCTTACAGGCCCTCAACTTGCAGAAACACTTACACTAGTCCTGGGGAATCTTTTAAGGGGGGAGGGGGATTCATACGTCCACTACTCGTTACAAATTCCAGCACCTCTTGGTTGATTTTGCATGGGTACGGCATATATCCTAATGAGAAGAACTCCCACAGCAGCACTCCAAAGAACCTGTAACAGATTGGAAGTCTTAACTATACTTTTATGGCCTAAAGACTAATATTATGTAAAGCAAACTTGACCTATTTTTTCCTTGCTTAAAGTGGAGCCCGCTCCCCACCATGTATGAGCAGGACAGCTGTGCTCGTACACAAAGATGAGTGCAGCCAAAAACTTTCAGAGGGTCCCTGCAACTGTGGTGGTCTCAAAGAAAATGAGGGAAGTTTCTGGAGAATCCAGAGGCTCACCTCTTCTTAGGTAAGTATCTCCAGTATTGGGCATCTCCAGTGATCTTTGAGAATCCACAGGGAATAGCTTAAGCGAAACCGTTAATGTGGACTGGATTTTTTAAAGACTGTCTTTAAAAAATCCAAAGGTTGTGGGACTGCGGTCACATTTTCCTTTTGAATAAACCTGGGTTATCCTGGAGTTATTAAGGAAAAAAAAAAATCCCTTCTAGTGAGGATGCTGAATGCAGCTTCATTTAACACACACACACACACACACACACACACACACACACACACACACACACACACACACACACACACACCTTAGCAGCTTTTACTATGATCTGATATGTCACAGGTGATGGCAGAAAATCCTAACCACTTAATGGCAGACAGTCAAAGTCCTGGTTATAGCTGTGTTTAGAAAAAGAAGCGTTAGTAGTCAGGGCCAGCGCTACAATACAGGCAAGAGGGGCAATTGCCCCCAGGCCCCAGAGTCCATAATGGCCCCCCAAGCAAGTGGATCTTGGTCAGCCGCAGATATGCGGCATAAGTTGTGTGGGTAAAGGAGGGTAGCCAGCAGCAGGCAGGAGCTCCCCGAGTGCTCTCCCCCCAATGTGCTGTGCGGGTCCCTGAGGGTACTACACATCTGTCAGCATCGTTGGGAAGTCCAGAAAGTCTTCTCCACTTCTTTCAGTCACAGCGTCTCCTCTCTGCTACCATCTAGTGGTGCCTCAGTACTGCACCACTGGAGGATTCAGAGAAGAGACGCCGTGACTGTGTGAAGTGGAGAAACCTTTCTAGACTTCCCGACGACGCTGATAGATGAGTAGTATCCTGGTCCTTTTGTTGCGATGCCCACCACACTGCATATGAGGAGGCGGCAACTCAATCCAGGGGACACCTCTAGCTATCTTGATGGGGGGCTAACTAATCATGTGGGGGGCACATCTGGATACCTCTATTGAAGGGGGGCTACCTATTTATGGGGGCACATCTAGTTATCTACACTGGGGGGGGGGGGACTACCTAATCATGAGGGCACATCTAGCTATCTATTCCGGGAGGGGGGCTGCCTAATCCTGGGGGGCACATACAGCCATATTGGGGGAAGGGGGGCTACCTAATCATGTGTGGATGAGGACACATCTGGCTAACTCTACTGGAGGGGGGAGGCTGCCTATTTATGGGGCACATTTATCTATACTGGAGGGCTACCCAATCATGGGGGCACATCTAGCTATCTATTCTGGGCTACCTAATCCTGGGGAAAACTACTGGCCATCTATACTGGGGGATGGGGGGACTACCTAACACTGGGGAGCACAGCTGGCCAGTCTGATGGAGACTTTGGGGGGGGAAGGGGGTCCATCAGTGGTTGGGGAAGGAGGAGGGGTCGAGCCCCCCCCCCCCCCCCCGTTACTTTTGCCCCGGGGCCCCATTGGAGCTAGAACCGGCCCTGTGGGTAGTGAATAAATGACATCAGTGTATTGGTTACCAGGAGTCGGTCTTGGAGGTAAATATTCCTTCTACAAAGGCTTCAGGTGGCATCCACTTAAAGTGGACCCAAATTAAAAATATAAGATTTCAGAAATAAAATCTATTTTCTAAATAATAATAATAATAATAATAAATAACAGCCTTTTTTCAGCTGCATGATGACAAATATAAAATATTTTACATTTATTGGAGGAACCCCTCCCTTCCTTCCAAATTGCTAGGAAAAAAACCGGCGAGTAGGTGGTGTCCGGCAATGGAGGAATTGCTAAGGGCTGCCCCCAGTATAATCCTAGTTGAAAAGAGAAGGGTGAAAAGCATGCACTGAAATGCTCATAGGTTTGAAGGAGTCTTACGCATTTTCTGAGAGGGACAGCGAGATGGAAAAAATACTCCAGACAGAGCATTATAAAAGGTTACATGGTACAATACAAAAAGACAGGCAGTTATTTAATTAGCTTTTCTCTTAAAGGGAAACCGAGGTGAGAGTGATATGGGGGCTGCCAAATGTATTTCTCTGTAAACAATGCCACTTGCCTGGCAGTCCTGTTGCTCTTCTGGCATACGTAGTATCGAGTCAAAACTCTGAAACAAGCATATGGCTAATCCAGCAAAACCTGAGTCAGAGTACCTGATCTGCTGCATGTTTGTTCAGCGTCTATGGCTAAAATATTAAAGACACGGGACCAGGAAGACTGCCAGGCTACTGGTTTTGTTTTAAAAGGAAATAAATAGCAATGGCAGCCTCCATATCTTTTTGCAAAAGAGATATATTTTTATCTTATCTACAGATTACCTTTTTAGCAACTAGAAATTGCCCCAGAGGCTTCCCATGTCATTCTCAACCCCACCGCTGACCAGGGTCCTCTTTAGGCCCACACTTCCCTCCATGTACGAGTATGCACCTGTTTCATACTTGTGTTTGCAAGCCCTAGTGGTAATAGTTATAAATCAGCATGGTACCACAGCGTAATACTCAGACTTTAGATTCTTACCTGTAAATGTCACATGCCATTCCAAAGTCAACTAGTTTGGCCACACATCCACTGCTGGTGTGAGTCAGAAGGCAGTTTCGGGCCGCAATATCCCTTGTGGACAACAAAACCAGGTAAGTGCACTATGTAAAGGACTTTCAATCAGTTTCTCTGACATAACTGTATAGCTATATACTTAAAGAAACACTGAAGCGGAAAAAAAAATTATTTGTATGTGTAGTACAGCTAAGAAATAAAACATTAGGAGCAGAGATATGTGTCTAATATTGTTTCCAATACAGGAAGAGTTAAGAAACTCCTGTTATCTATGCAAAAAAGCCACTGAGCTCCAAGACTTTCAAAGTCGCAGAGAGCTCCTCTTCTGAAGTTGTTATCTCAAGTGTCAGTCACTATTTTCTTTTTCTCTGCCAGAAGCCAGGTCAAAAGTTTGCTGGGCTGCTCTGTAAAAGCATTTAGAATGCCGAGTAGTGTATACACTGCAAATGATACAATAAACTGAGAATGATACAATGTTATAAAAACACTATAAAACTGAAAATAAAAATATGAGAATATTTTCTTTGCTTCTAATGTTCTAGTAATTATCCATACTACACAACCAATTCATTATATTACAATTTTTTCCGCTTCAGTGTCTCTTTAAGAGGCCTGGCTGAATCTGGGGCCTAAGGCCGTATACTATATGCTTTAAAGGAGTTATCAGGCAATTATAAAGCAAAATAAGTGCTACTTACCGGAGGCTTTGTTTAGCCCCAAGCTCCCAGCATGTCCCTTGCTGCAACTCCTGTGAGGTAAATCTCGGCCTGAACTCTGTGTGATATAAACTCTGATGTCTGGCTTACCTACGACTACCCTTTTTCTGTACACTTTTAAATACTAAATAAATCCCAATTGATCGTCTTTAACCAAGTGAGGTGGTGGGTCCACTTATTATCAACCATATCGGTGGCCAATGTGGTTTGCATAGGCTGAGTGACCATTATTGAGCATGACCTGATGGTGAAAAGTGGAAAAGTGTGATGGAGTGCTCCCCTCCTGTCTTTATGGTTTTAATTGGAGTTTTAATAGGGGATATCAAGCGGTTTTGTATTGCATATATTTGATAAGCACATGTAGAGCCTCCTGATTCAGTTACTATATTATAGTGGTTTCAAATTACAGAAGGGGGGTAGTTTACTACATCTGAAACCTAGCAGTTCAAGACAGGGCTGTGGAGTCAGAGTTGGAGTCTGAGTCGTGGTTTCAGAAACTGAGGAGTCAGGAGTCGGAGTCGCATGATTTTTGTACAAAATCCACAGCCCTGTTAAGTATTAGACTAAGGAGTCGGAGTCGAGGAGTCGGAGTCTGTGCAATTTTGGGTACCCGGAGTCGTGGTTTCAGAAACTGAGGAGTCGGAGTTGGAAGATTTTTGTACTGACTCCACAAGCCCTGGTTCAAGAGGGTGCCGTCCACCCAATCAAGCAGAATTTCCCTATGAGGTTTTCTGCTGGGTCCCTTAAAGTGAACCTAAAGTCAAGTTAAAAAAAAAAAAAAAAAAAAGAGATTAACCACTTGAGGATCACAGTCTTTCTACCCCTTAAGGACCAGAGCCTTTTCTCCATTCAATCCACTGCAGCTTTCACGGTTTATTGCTCGGTCATACACCCTACCACCTAAATGAATTTTACCTCCTTTTCTTCTCACTAATACAGCTTTCTTTTGGTGCTATTTGATTGCTGCTGCGAGTTTTAGTTTTTATTATATTCATCAAAAAACACATGAATTTTGTCATAAAAATGACTTTTTTTAACTTTCTGTGCTGACATTTTTCAAATAAAGTAAAATTTCCTATACATTTGAGTGCGAAAGTTATTTTGCTACATGTCTTTGATAAAAAAAAAATCATTCAGTGTATATTTATTGGATTGGGTAAAAGTTATAGCGTTTACAAACTATGGTGCCAAAAGTGAATTTTCCCATTTTCAAGCATCTCTGACTTTTCTGCCCACCTGTCATATTTCATGAGGTTCTAAAATTCCAGGATAGTATAAATACCCCCCAAATGACCCCATTTTGGAAAGAAGACATCCCAAAGTATTCACTGAGAGGCATGGTGAGTTCATAGAAGATTTTATTTTTTGTCACAAGTTAGCGGAAAATGACACTTTGTGACCAAAAAAAAAAAAAAAAAAAGGTCACAGGTCATTTTGAAGCATTTGTTTTCTAGACTACTCCTCACGGTTTAGGGCCCCTAAAATGCCAGGGCAGTATAGGAACCCCACAAGTGACCCCATTTTAGAAAGAAGACACCCCAAGGTATTCGGTTAGGTGTATGGCGAGTTCATAGAAGATTTTATTCTTTGTCACAAGTTAGTGCAAAATGACACTTTGTGAAAAAAAAACTATAAAAATCAATTTCCGCTAACTTGACAAAAAATAAAATCTTCTATGAACTCGTCATACACCTAACAGAATACCTTGGGGTGTCTTTTTTCTAAAATGGGGTCACTTGTGGGGTTCCTATACCGCCCTGGCATTTTACGGGCCCAAAACCGTGAGTAGTCTGGAAACCAAATGTCTCAAAATGACTGTTCAGGGGTATAAGCATCTGCAAATTTTGAAGACAGGTGGTCTATGAGGGGCCGGATTTTGTGGAACCGGTCATAAGCAAGGTGGCCTTTTAGATGACAGGTTGTATTGGGCCTGATCTGATGGATAGGAGTGCTAGGGGGGGTGACAGGAGGTGATTGATGGGTGTCTCAGGGGGTGATTAGAGGGGAAAATAGATGCACTCAATGCACTGGGGAGGTGATCAGAAGGGGGTCTGAGGGGGATCTGAGGGTTTGGCCGAGTGATCGGGAGCCTACACAGGGCAAATTACGGCCTGATCTGATGGGTAGGTGTGCTAGGGGGTGACAGGTGGTGACAAGAGGTGATTGATGGGTGTCTCAAGGTGTGATTAGTGGGGGGAATAGATGCAAGTAATGCACTGGCGAGGTGATCAGGGCTGGGGTCTGAGGGTGTGGGCGGGTGATTGGGTGCCCTAGGGGCAGATAGGGGTCTAATCTGATGGGTAGTAGTGACAGGGGGTGATTGATGGGTAATTAGTGGGTGCTTAGAGGAGAGAACAGATGCAATGCACTTGGGAGGTGATCTGACTGCGGGTCTGCAGGCGATCGGATGGTGTGGGTGGGTGATCAGATTGCCCGCAAGGGGCAGGTTAGGGACTGACTGATGGGTGGCAGTGACAGGGGGTGATTGATGGGGGGCAGTGACAGGGGCTGATTGATGGGTGATAGGTGATTGGCAGGTGATTGACAGGTGATCAGTGGGTTATTACAGGGAAGAACAGATGTAATTAATGCACTGGCAAATTGATAAGGTGGGGGGGGGGGGGGGGTCTGAGGGCAATCTGAGCGTGTGGGCGAGTGATTGGGTGCCCGCAAGGGGCAGATTAGGGTCTGATCTGATAGGTAACAGTGACAGGTGGTGATAGGGGGTGATTGATGGGTAATTAGTGGGTGTTTAGAGAAGATAACATATGTAAACAATACATTTGGGAGGTAATCTGACGGCGGGTTTGTGGGCGATCTAATGGTGTGGGTGGGTGATCAGATTGCCCCGCAAGGGGCAGGTTAGGGACTGATTGATGGGTGGCAGTGACAGGGGGTGATTGATGGGTGGCAGTGACAGGGGCTGATTGATGGGTGGCAGTGACAGAGGGTGATTGATGGGTGATAGGTGATTGGCAGGTGATTGACAGGTGATCAGTGGGTTATTACAGGGAAGAACAGATGTAATTAATGCACTGGTGAATTGATAAGGGGGGGTCAGAGGGCAATCTGAGCGTGTGGGCAGGTGATTGGGTGCCCGCAAGGGGCAGATTAGGGTCTAATCTGATAGGTAAAAGTGACAGGTAGTGATAGGGGGTGATTGATGGGTAATTAGTGGGTGTTTAGAGGAGAGAATAGATGTAAACACTGCACTTGGGAGGTGATCTGATGTCGGATCTGCGGGCGATCTATTGGTGTGGGTGGGTGATCAGATTGCCCGCAAGGGGCAGGTTAGGGGCCGATTGTTGGGTGGCAGTGACAGGGGGTGACTGATGGGTGATAGGTGATTGGCAGGTGATTGACAGGTGATCAGTGGGTTATTACAGGGAAGAACAGATGTAATGAATGCACTGGTGAATTGATAAGGGGGGGGGGGGGTCAGAGGGCAATCTGAGCGTGTGGGCGGGTGATTGGGTGCCTGCAAGGGGCAGATTAGGGTCTGATCTGATAGGTAAAAGTGACAGGTGGTGATAGGGGGTAATTGATGGGTGATTGATGGGTAATTAGTGGGTGTTTAGAGGAGAGAATAGATGTAAACAATGGATTTGGGAGGTGATCTGATGTCGGATCTGCGGGTGATCTATTGGTGTGGGTGGGTGATCAGATTGCCCGCAAGGGGCAGGTTAGGGGCTGATTGTTGGGTGGATAAAAAAAAAAATAGCGTTGACAGATAGTGACAGGGAGTGATTGATGGGTTATTAGGGGGGTGATTGGGTGCAAACAGTGGTCTGGGGGCAGGCCAGGGGGGGTATGAGGGGTGCTGTGGGCGATCAGGGGGCGGGGGGGGGGGGCGATCAGTGTGTTTGGGTGCAGACTAGGGTGGCTGCAACCTGCCCTGGTGGTCCCTCGGACACTGGGACCACCAGGGCAGGAGGCAGCTTTGTATACTTTGTATACATTACAAAGTGTATTATACACTTTGTAGCGGCGATTGTGGGTTTAACATCCCACCAGCGCTTCCGTATGGCCGGCGGGATGTTGCGGCGGGTGGGCGGAGCCAGTTGCCGGGGGAAGCGCGCGTCATCAATGACGCGATCGCTCCCCCGGCATACGAAAAGGACGCAACGCCCTTGGGCGTATTGCGGTCCTTTAGGGATCCACTTTGCCGCCGCCCATCGGCTGTGGGCGGTCGGCAAGTGGTTAACTCACCTGGGGCTTCCCTCAGCCCCTTGCAGCCAATCGGTGCCCTCGCAGCCCCGCTCCGATGGTCCAGGACCTGCCGGTGAACACTTCCGGTTTGGCCGTCACCGGCCGACAGGCATGGGAACGCGAGTGATTCTTCGCGTTCCCAGCCTGTATATCGCCCCCTATGCTGCTATTGCGGACCATCGGCGCGGGGCTGCAAGGGCACCGATCGGCTGCAGGGGGCTGAGGGAAGCCCCAGGTGAGTTAATCTCATTATTTTACTTGACTTTAGGTTCACATTAAAGGTAACCTTAAGTCAAAAATAAAAAATGAGTTTTACTCACCTGTGGCTTCCCTTAGCCCCCTGCAGCTGATCGGTACCCACGTAGAGTCGCTCTGATGCTCCTGGACCGTCCGGAGGTTACTTCCGGGCCGGGAACGCGAGTGATTCTTTGCGTTCCCAGCTACAATAGCACCCTTCCTTGCCGCAATAGCAATATAGGGGGTGCTATTGTAGCTGGTGACGGCGAAACCGGAAGTAGGTCCAGGAGCATCAGAGCGACTCTACGTGGGTACCGATCAGCTGTAGAGGGCTGAGGGAAGCTCCAGGTCAGTAAAAGTCATTTTTTATTTTTGACTTAAGGTTACCTTTAACCCCCCTGGCGGTATAAAAAATTCCGCCAGGAGGGAGCGCAGCAGTTTTTTTTTCTTATATCATGTAGCGAGCCCAGGGCTCGCTACATGATAGCCGCTGCTCAGCGTCATCCCCCCGCTTCGATCGCCTTCGGCGATCTCCGATCAGGAAATCCCATTCAACGAACAGGATTTCCTGGAGGGCTTCCCCCGTCGCCATGGCGACGGGGCGGGATGACGTCACCGACGTCGGGACGTCATTGGGAGTCCCGAACCACCCCTCAGCGCTACCTGGTACTGATTGGCCAGGCAGCGCACGGAGTCTGGGGGGCACGGCACGACGGATACCGGCGATCGAGCGCGGGGCGGCGGCGATCGGTGTGCTGACGCGTCCAGCAAAAAAAATAAAATTAAACAAATCGGCCCAGCAGGGCCGGAGAAAACCTCCTGCGCGGCTTACCCCGCCAAGGAGGTTAAACAAGGTGCTACTGCTCAGAGGGGAGCGCAGACCTGGACTTCAAGAGAGTACTGGGCAACAGGGAAGGTCTGGAGGAGGACATGGGAAAACTCTGCAGGATCCATAGACTTCCATCTTTATAGGTAAGTATCTGTGCTTTAGGTCACAATCCTATCAATGCGGCAAAGATGGAGGCCCGAGCATTTGCAGCAATATCTACAATATGAATAAAAGTTAGTACAAAGGATTTGTTCCCCCATTAAAGAATACCACAACCGAAGGGTTGTGGTAAAAATGATTGCAGCATGACTAGCATGTGACGCTCGGTGTAATGGAGCGCACACGCAGCACAGAGGGGTCAGCGTGCTTCTGAGTCTCGCACTGTGCGCCGGCCAGAAGTGAAGGGGGAAGGACATACTGCGCACACAGTGCGCAGTATGTCCGGGGCAAAGTTCAGAAAAGCCACCGCACACCGGCATGTATAGAGTGAGAACGGCGGCAGATGGAGGGGGGCAGGAGGATGAGCAGGTATGTGCTGATTACTACCTACACAGTGCTGCAATCATTTTTACCACAATCCTTCGGTTGTGGTATCCTTTATCAATGCTCGCCAAGTTTTGCAAATCAGGCCCACAGTGACTGAACAAAAAATAAATAAATAAAAATCCATCCAATGAGAAGTGGCAGTGGGCAAAAAGCAGTGCACCATACTTACCAAGCGATCCCTCACCAGGCGTCATGGTCAAGCTGTCGAAGGCCACCACTGCGCTGGGACTGGTCACCACAGGCTCTTCTTTCTTCATCCAGACCTGGGCAAATTAGAGGTGGTGAGTTCAGAAAGCAGTTAATGTCCATGCTAAAGCCTGGTACACACACATGCAATTTTGATTGGACAATTTTACTACTTCCATGTGGTATAAGAGCTTACCTGCACAATCTGTTCATACACAGTGTTCTCCCCAGGCCTAATTAGGTGGGCGGGTCGCCCGGGTGTTTTAAATCCCGGCCCAGCTTCCAAAAGTCAGGCAGGACTTTTTTTTTTTAATACAAGCCGGCGCCGTAAGAGGGCTGCGTGACACACAGGCACTCTGGCCCTTCTATCCCCCTTCCTTCCCACAGCACTATCTCCTTTTCATGGGATGGAGGCGTGGGGGAGGGATTACTGGACATCCAGGGCGCACTGTGTATCTGTGCTGCAGGAGCCGGCTACGGGACGGCTACCCACATAGACTTGAAGTCGGCTGCAGTACCGGATCAGCTGAGCCCTGGGATGGCTACTGGCACATGGAGGGACCAGAAGACAGCCCCCGGCAGCACCTCAGCATCAAGGACAGCAAGGGAAGTCGACCACCAGCTGCACCGGGCTCCCAGCTTCAAGCACGAGACGCCAGAACACCGCTCATTGCAACCATGCAGTCGCACCACTTGGCTGCCAGGACGCAAGCTGGGGAAGTCGGAGGCTCGCTTGGGAAACAACACTGAGCCTCAGCAGCTGAGTGGCCGCCACACACGTGGTTGCGACCGCGGGCCCAGGAACCTCACTGCCTCACTCTGGCCACCCACGTGCCCGGCCCTCCGCATCGGAAATCCATTGCTACTGTTTCCAGGTATGCAAGACCCCACCTGACGCCGTTCAGCGTGTGAAAGTGGGAACGGACCGTACCATTAGCACCGGCTCCCCCTGTCTGCTGCGTAGAAGAATCCTCTGGCTAGTAATAAGGTGCAGTTATTAGGAATATCTAGAATAATTGATTGTGCTGACAGCTGGGATCAGAGGCGCACCGGGGCCCAGGGGGGAGCATGTCTGTGGCCTTTGCTTCAACCAGACCCAGGGGGGAGAGGTCACCCAGCAAACCATCCAAAAGGTTTAATCATCTTATTCTATGGGGGAGGGGATACCTGCAGCCTCTCATCTTGCAGCCCCCGTGTATCATCATGCAACCCCCATGTGTCACGGTCACCATGCAGTCCCTCATCATACAGCCCCCCAGTGTCAACATCATCCATGTGTCACCGACTCACCATGCAACCCCTTATCATGCAGCCTCCATGTGTCATCGTGCAACCCCCATGTCACACCATGCAGCCCCCATGTGTCATCATGCAGCTGTCGCTGTGCAGACCCTCCTGTGTCATCATGCATGACAAATCATGTGCATGATGGATGGGGCATATATGAGAGCATGCTGCATCATTAGGTTAACATCTGTCCATATGTAGCAGGACGTATATCTGTCATCAGGTGTATATTTATATCAGTATATACATCCACATCCCATATATAAATGTATAATATATAATGTACTGGCACACCTATCCATTGCTGGGCACTGAGCTCTGCACAGGTGCCATGGCTGAAGCTAGACCCTTCACTGTTGAATTTTCTGGGGCCCTTCCAGCCCCTCGGCTGCTGGGCCCTGCTCCACCTGCATCTCACGCTAGCGCCCTGGTCCTACTTACTATGATGTCGAACAGCTGCAAGCCAGCCAAACTGACCACAACCACAATCCCATGGGGTCAAACTCTCACTTTTGCTGTCTTTCACCTTCTCTCTCTTCTTGCTCTCCCTTTCCTCTACTCTTGCTCTGCTCTTTCCTCTCTTCTCTAAAAGTACCCCAATATACTACACTGCTCTGTGCTCAGTACTGTTCCCCAGTATACTACACTGCTCTGTGCTCAGTAATGTGCCCCAGTATATTACAATGCACTATATTGACCTTAGGGCCCTTTTCCACTAGCTGCGATCTGCTTCAGAAAGCGCATCGCAGCAGTTTTGCAGATCACAATGAGAACCATGATAACATGTTAATCGCCGTGCTCCTTTCCCACTAGCATTCGTCGTTTTTTTTCTGAATCGCAATTGGTGGGCGATCGTGCTCTGTTCCCGGCAGCTATATGTTGCAATCGCGGGTAGTGGAAATTGTAGGTTTCGCGATTGCATTTCCTAGTGTAAAAGAGACCTTACTTCCCCACCCGGCTACTTTGTCATGCCACCCGGCTGAAAAGAATTTCTGGGGAGAACACTGCATACAATCCACAATCTGTTGACCTTCCTACTACATGCAGGTAGTAAAATTGGACAGTGATCTGCCAATCAAAATAGCATGTGTGTATGCACCTTAAGTTGCAGTGGATGAGGTGGGGGCTGCAGAAGCTATGTTCCGACTCAGACTGCTGGTGTGTCGGTACGCCCTAGATAGTTGGCTTCTCCTAAATGTCATAACATAACCATATTGTGTCACAGTGAGTAGAACAACTGGTGCGCTCAACCACCTTACAGTTGCCATGTGCCTCGATCGATCCAGCAGCTCCCAGGATCATCAATGGAATCAAAAGCAAAGGATCGGCACTGTCGCCCTGTTCTTTTGATAACATATTGTGACATCACGCTTGCTCCATGTTACTCCTGCACATTCGCAAAAGAACTTTCAGTCTCTGAAATAGCCGATTATCAGCTGATTTCAGGGACATGAGCATTTGCCCTACATTTTGTGCTGCCCTGCCTGGAAACCACACCTTAAGCTGTCTAAAGGTCTGCACCATTCTCTGTATGGATTGCAGAATTCTGCAGACGGACTGCTCCTTTCTGCGTACGCGCTGCCCATTCTCTGTACGGACTGCACCTTTACTTCAGTGCCACAGCAAGCAATAGAGCACTATGTATGGAGAATGCTGCACTCCAAACAAGGAATGGTACAGTCCTTTATGCAGCTTCCAATGTGGCTTGCTGGCAGTGCAAAATTACAGGGCAAATGCGCATGTCTCCAAAACCAGCTGATAATCAGCTGTTTCAGACACTGCAAGTTCTATTGCACATGACTAACACGTTGCTAGCGTGATGACGCAATACACTTACAATCTTCTAGGACATACCAAGGAGGTAAGCTGAAGGGCAAAGGGCTTGAACATTGGGGCCAGTGTGCAGACACAGGGACATACATACAGCACCAGTAGCATTGAAGAGGGCAGCAGCAGTGACATACTGAGGGGCAGACCAGTGTTACAATGCCTAGCTTTAGGTAACAAGATGATGGCTGCAGCAGCTTTGCTCGAATTATAATCATGCTGCCAGAAAGAAGGCAGTAATGCCTAGAGATGGGGATGGAGCCTCCTACTAGGCAACAATAGGGAGTGGAGAAGCAGCCACATTCTAAGGGGCAGGCCAGAGGAGAACATTTTAAATCGGCGCCGGTATACTTGGGCGCAGGATACAGCGGTATATGGCTGATCCTGCTTCTGCACAAGTTTTTAATTTCTATTACCCCTCCAGGCCGCCATGGATAGTGGGGGAATGAAATAATTCGGCTTCCACCGATTGCTGGAGGACGAATTATTGTATTTTTTAAGCAACCCCGGCTCCGTCTTCTGACGGAGCCGACGTTACTCACTGAGCGCTGCAATAGGAGTGATTCCTATTGTAGACTATGGAGGCGCCGGCTGCGTCCAAATCTAGCAGCGCTAAAAAGCACTGCTCCGAGGCCAGAGTACTCTAAACAGTTGGGCCCTGTGTACATCACATTAAAGTAGAGGGAGGGGCAAAGTAACTAAAAGGTGGCCACTAACAATCTAAATTCTAGTGAAAAATCGTTCAAGCGATCAATAAATTCTAACATCCAATCGGACGAATTTTTTTTATTTTTTTTTTTTATAATTGTTTATAATCGAATGTGCCCCTCAACAGATTATTTACAACCAATCCGATCAGAATGTCTGAGCGCTCAAACAATTTTTCCACTACAAATTGGACAGTTAGTGGCCACCTTAGGGTGCATACACATCCAAAATTGATTTGCCAATCACAAGCCACTTTTACCGCCTCCATGTAACATGAGGGCCAACAGACTTTGAATGCTAAACACAGATTATGCAAGTAAGCTCAGAATCACATACCACATGGCAGTGGTAAAATTGGCCAATCAAAATTGGAGTGTGGGTAGGCATGTGCACGCCTGAATGCATAACTGCATGATGCACGTGCAGCAGTATATACAGCACGGCGCACTCCCTCATCTTTCCCTGTTGCACATAATGCCTCCCCTCCATCCACTAGCATGGCACAGCAATAGCAGATGGAGCAGTGGTCACGTGTCACTGCAGGTATCATCCTCAGCGGTACACGTGAGGCCCACCTGCGTCACAGTAGCAGCTATGACGTCATCCTGGCACGCGACCGACCTCCTCGCAGACAGAGCAGCAGCAACGGCGGAGACAGACGTGCGACCCTCTTTCCGTATCCCCGACAGCTAGGAGCTCTCAGTCAGCCCCGACATACACCGGCTCCAGGAACAAGCAGTCATAGAGACCGGCTGTCCTGATAGTAGAGACGGCTACATCCCGGAGCTCCCCCTAGCGGCCGCTCGTAGAAATGACACTGTGAAGGTAAAATATAGATGCCATAGAATTAGATTTCTGAGAGCAGACATCAGTTTCTGGCGTTTTGACGCTCATCCTGGGCTGATATTACTTAAAAAAAAACGGATGTAAATTCCTTGTGGTAGCAATAATACATGATCAGTCATTTCCAGGGCCAGACTTTGTCCTGAGCAGCCAGACATTGGCCAAAATGTTCCCCTGCTGCCGCTGCAAAGCCCCTCCTCCAAATCGAAGAGCATTCCCGCCCCCCATTTGGTCGCGATAAGCCCCGTCCGTTTTAAGCTCCGCCTTCACAGCCTTTTGCATATGTGCAGTAGGCTGCGAACCTGGCGAATTAAAGGGCAACTGAAGCAAGAGAGATATGGAGGCTGCCATATTTATGATCCTCTGCCTCTAATACTTTCAGCCGTAGCCCCTGAACAAGCATGCCGCAGATCAGGTGTTTGTGACATTATTGTCACATCTGACAGATTAGCTCCATGCTTGTTTCTGGTGCTATTTAGACACTACAGCATCCTAATACATCAGCAGGGCTGCCAAGCAACTGGTATGATTTAAAAGGAAATAAATATGGCAGCCTCCATTTACCTCTTGCTTTAGTTGCCCTTTAACTCAAATGAAGGAGAAAAAAAAAAAAAAAAAGAAGAAGGCTTTTCAGTAACCTGGCACTTTTACCAACACACTGCAGTTACCTGTGCCTTTGACATCCTAAAACGATGCTCCAGTCACCCCCAGCGGCTAAGTTTCATTGCCGAGCCACTGCGCCTGCATGGCCCTAGACACGCATTCTCGCTCACGTCACCAACCCCGATTTCTCTTATTGCGCATGCGCAGGACAGCAATGTGAGCGAGAGCGCAGATGAGCAGGCAGGGCCGCGCAGGTGCAGTAGCTTGGCGACTGGCCAGTCACCGAAAACGAAACTTAGCTGCTGCGGGGGACTGTAGCATTGCTCCAGCATGTTGAGGAGGGCACACGGCCACTGCGGGATGCTGGTAAAAGCCCCAGGTAAATAAAACTATTTTGAGATAAGGTTCCCTTCAAAGCGGAACTGAAAGCTGAAAAAAAAAAGTTTCACTTTAAAAGCTTGGGCGCTTTTGGGATGTTTTAAGCGCGCTTTTGGTATTTTTTTAAGCGCCAACGATTTTCAAAATCGCCCTAAAAGCTTTTGTGCAATTATTCCCTATGAGAGTGTTCACATATGAGCGGTTTGATTCCAATCCGCTCACCAAAGCGATGCCTGTACCATTTTTAGGGCGATTTGCCTCAATGGAAGGTATAGGGAAATTGCAAAGCGCTTGAAAATACGCTTTGTATAGTGATTTCCCGAGCGCTTTTAAGAATAAATACATTGGGCTCTATTCTCAAAGACTTCCCGCATGCGGTAAAGTACATGCGGGAAGTTTGCGACCAAAACACCGTCAAGTTGACATTCTCAAAATGTTCCGCATGTTTTTCCGCATGCAGAAAAAGTGCGGTAAAAGTGCGGGATTCATGCGGAAAAATTTCCGCAAAAGTCGGTATTTTCCACAATAAAAAATCAATTCTCAAAAATGTTCAGGCGCATCATTTCATCGTTATTTACCGATTTTTTTTATCACCTACAAATAGTAGGTGATATATTCCGCATCCCATTGACTTTAATGAGGTGTGGAGGCTAAGGGCTGTGCTTGGTGGACTTTAATTTTTTTTTTTGTAAACACTTTTTCATGCGACCTTTTTACCGCATGATTCCCGCATGAATAATGGCTGTTTCCGCCTCTTTTTTCCCGCATGCGGAAAACATGCGGAAAATATTACTGAATGTGGAAAAAATGCGGAGTTTACTGCTGGTGGGAATATAGCGGTAAAATTTTGCGGAAAATTTGGCTCTTTGTGAATAGAGCCCATTACATTTATTATTTTACGGATCAAAGAGTTCATTTCCTGACTTGAGTCAGAAAGTGAAAATACAAATTGCTCTGCAAAAGCGCTAAGAAAAGCACTGTAAAAAAAAAAAAAAAAAACGAACGCGCAGTTAAGAGTTAAAATCTAAATCACTCACAAGATCGCAAAACATTGGCAACAGCATTCTGCATGTGCAATACTTCGTTTTTCATATTTCACATGTGCAGAGCGCTCTCGTCCATGGGAGCACGATTAGGAGGCCTGCAGACCAGGGCAGTGCATTAGAACGAAAGGAGGGTGCTGCGGGGGACCAGAGCATCGGTCTGTCCCCTGCAGGAAACTGGTACAAGCCCCAGGTAACTTGAAGGGATACTGTAGGGGGGTCAGGGGAAAATGAGTTGAACTTACCTGGGGCTTCTAATGGTCCCCCGCAGACATCCTGTGTTGGCGCAGCCACTCACCGATGCTCCGGCCCCGCCTCCGGTTCACTTCTGGAATTTCAGACTTTAAAGTCAGAAAACCACTGCGCCTGCGTTGCTGTGTCCTCGATCCCGCTGATGGCACCAGGAGTGTACTGCGCAGGCCCAGTATGGTCTGTGCCTGCACCGTGTGCTCCTGGTGACATCAGAGGAAGCGAGGACACGGCAACGCAGGCGCAGTGGTTTTCAGACTTTAAAGTCAGAAATTCCAGAAGTGAACTGGAGGCGGGGCCGGAGCATCGGTGAGTGGCTGTGCGGGCACAGGATGTCTGCGGGGGACCGTTAGAAGCCCCGGGTAAGTTCAGCTCATTTCCCCCCGACCCCCCTACAGTATCCCTTTAAAGAACACCTGTAGTGAGAAGTAAGTGGATGCTGCCATATTTATTTTCTTTTAAACAATACACATTGCATGGCAGTCCTGCTAGAGTACATTTGAAATCGGCGCCGGTAGACTTGGGTGCAGGATACAGCCGGTACATGGCTGATCCTGCTTCTGCACAAGTCCGGGCCGTTTTAATTACTATTCCCCCTCCAGGCCGCCATGGATAGTGGGGGAATGAAATAAGACGGCTTCCAGCGATTGCTGGAGGCCGAATTATTGTGTTTTTTAAGCAACCTCGGCTCCGTCTTCTGACGGAGCCGACGTTACTCACTGAGCACTGCAATAGGAATGATTCCTATTGTAGTCTATGGAGGCGCCGGCTGCGCCCAAATCTAGCAGCGCTGAAGAGCACTCCGGTCCTGCTAAACTATATGGCTGCAGTAGTGTCTGAATCTGCATCAGAAACAAGCATGCAGCTAATCTTGTCAGATCTGACAATAATGGCAGAAACACCTGATCTACTGCATGCTTGTTCAGGGTCTATGGCTAAGTGTAGGGTCGGATTACCGACCAGGCAACAAAAGCAGTCGCTTGGGGCCTCATTCAGAGTCAAAGGGGCCCCATCAGCACATAAACCAGCCCTCGCCATCCTGTCAGCGGTGGCTGGATGGTATAATGGTTAAAGGGACTCTGAGCAGTGCAGCAACTATGGAAAGATGCATATCATTTTAAAGCTCTCTTTCTCCTCTTTCCAATGATATATAAACTGCCACCCTATGCCTTTTAGTTTTCGCTATTTTCATGATCGCGGCCATGGCAACTTTGATCGCGAAAATAGCGAAAACTAAAAGGCGTAGGGTGGCAGTTTATCATTGGAAAGAGGAGAAAGAGAGCTTCAAAATGATATGCATCTTTCCATAGTTACATTGTATTACACAGGACGACTTTTCTCCAAAGTCGGCAGCCGATTCAGCACAATGCAATGAAATATAAGGAACCCAGGGGGATATAATTACAAACATCATGCTGGTAGGTGTGAGGATGTAATTAATTCGTTGTGGGTATGCTTAAAGGCATACCCATAGGTACTGCTCAGAGTCCCTTTAAGCGCCAGAGCTGCAGCCACTAGGACGCGCTCTATAGGCAGTAGCAGTGTTAAGGAGACTTGCCCAAGGTCTCCTACTGCATAGGTGCAGGCTTACTGAACAGGCAGAGCCGAGATTCGAACCTAGGCTGCCTGTGTCAGAGGCAGAGCCCTTAACCATTACACCATCCAGCCATGGATGTTTTACAAGGACTCTGGGAATTTCTTATTATGGACCATCATCATTCTTGCGTCGCTCTTTGGAGTTTTCATCGTTTTGATGATACGTGGTAATTTTATACCACTAAGATTGATTGGATATTCAATTACTGCCTCAAATAACTTTATATCAAAATATGGATGGTCTATGGTGTTGTTTATACACCTTTTGGAACTCTGGTTTGCCTGCTATTTCTATGCAATGCAATTTGTTTGCCGTTGTAATTGTTGTGTATATATATATATGTGTATTGTTATTGATTGTATATGCATGAAATTGTATTATTTATAATAAGGCTAATAAATATATAATTACACTATGGGGCTATGGAGGTATGGATGTTGAAGTTACTGCATATAGGAGCGGGAGTCTATTTATTTGTATCATATTTTTCTGCTGGCTTTGTTATATTCAATACCGGCATTGTATTCTTTTTGCTCCCTCTGATTCACCTTAACACCCTTGCCGCTCCAATTCCCGCGGCAAGGGGGCAGCAGAGCACTTTTTTTTTATTTATTTTTTTAAATCATGTAGCGAGCCCAGGGCTCGCTACATGATAACCGCTGAGCAGCGGCATCCCCCCACCCACTCCGATTGCCTCCGGCGATTAGAGTTAGCAGGAAATCCCGTACAGAATGGCGCGGTAGCGGCGAATCGGCAGGTAGTGGCGGCGATTGCGTACCACACACAGCTAGCAAAGTGCTAGCTCCGTGTAGGGAAAAAATTTTTCAAAATCGGCCCAGCGGGGCCTGAGAAATCCTCCTACGCAGGTTACCCCGAGCTGAGCTCGAACGACGGGTCCCGGAGGCCCGATTTGGCGTGCGGACGACTGAATGACGGGACGTTCAAACGACCCTTCGTTCGCAAAAATCCGCCGTGTGTATGGGCCTTTATACTTACGTCATATGCGCTCCAGCGTTATCCTACTCTCCTTCTTGTGATGTGGACTACTTGTCCCTCCGGGCTGCCCATACACTTACATGTTGTGCGTTCCAGCGTGGACTGTTTGCTTCCTTCTGATGCCTCCTCTTCGCCGCATTGGCTGGCGTAATGGGGGCGGATCACGTGATGCGCGTCTGGCGCTCACGTGACCGCACCTCTAGCGCTATATCTTCCTGGCATACATGCCGGTTTGACACAGGATCCACCTCTCTTGAGAAAGCGGCGTGACTGCCGCAATACCGGTAGAGAAGTCTGCCGGGGGCCTCCTCCATTCTTGAGACACCTCCATGGTCTTATCCTTCCTGGGTCATGTACCCTCGTTTTTCTGCGCTCCATGCTGTCTATACGGTCCCAGCATCCTACCACTTAGCTTTTTCAGCATCATGGGTTATAATTACCACAGATTTTCATGTATGGTCTTGCACTATATGCACTTTTTTTTGCAGGTTGCACTTTCTATATATGGTTTATCCATAACCTCGTATAATGTTTTTGTATATGTCTTTGCACTTTATTATAATATGATCTCATGAACCCGGGTTCAAACCCCGTGGCAGTTCTTACGTTGAACTACCCAGGTGATAGCATTATTGCTATGCCATCAGCTACTACATTATGTATTATATATTAACCATTGCAGTGTGGTGTCTCATGGGTTTTTAATTGTTTTTAAGTTTGATAGCGCTGTATAAATTGTATCAATAAAACTGTGATATTTTGTGATATATAATGGTGTGGTGCTATTTGTGGTCATAATTCTAGTTGTACATTGTTCTCAGTGACTTAGCACACATTCATTTTCCCGGTGCTGCCAGAACTTTTGTTTGGTGGTTGAGCCTCCATATACCTCTCGACAGGCGTGGAGCTCACGAGTCCCTAAGGACTCTAACTTGTGATTTAAATGGGGCTTAATTGCCTTAGCTGTGCGGCTGGGAGAGAGGGGGTTAGTTACCCATAAGTCCGTCGGCTTTCCTGCGTTCCAAACGTCTTGCACGCGTCCTATTGGATGCGTTGCAAGACTCACTACTGCACACTTCCTCCTTCCGGTTTGAAGCCTAGAAACTTCCCTGACCCTTTCTCCCTATCTACCCCCAGAATCATCATTAGCCTTACACTCTTCCCGTTCACACTGGGGATAGCAAAATGCTGGCTTTTTTGTGATTATCGTATATTTAATACCATACATTTTTGCAATTGTGATTCACATTTTAAAAACATTGCAATCATGATAGCTCTAAAATCGCAAAAAATGCTGCTTGTATCGCGTTTGCGTTTACCACAAATCTTCGGTAATTGCAACAGTGAGATCTCTACCATTCTACCATATAGTTTACATTACACTAGCGACTTAAAAAGCAGATTGGGCCCTTGCAGGCTGTTAATAAGCACCTCTCTCTCCCCATCCATCCTCAGTAGCCTTACCCTTTTTTCTTCAGATCATACAGATCACATTGTAGGAATGTCATGTTTAGTCAATGACGGACAAAGTCAACAGTGGGCCCCTGTGCAGAATAAATGTAGGGGCCCCATGTGAGTGGGCGTGGTCATAACAGATCATGGGTCGATTCAAATATTGTCAATAACATAAAAGTATGTGAACCTAAGTTACAATCTGTAAGCACTGTATTAATGTCGCACACATTTTCCACCTATTCATCATATCTTGTACTTCACTAGGCCACAAGCAATTATCACTGCTCCCCATGCAGAAGTGTCATAGATCAAAACTTGTAAAAATATAAATGGGCAAAAACCTTTTGTTGTTATTATTTAGCACTGTTATCTTCCACAGTTGTTTTACAGAGTAGTCTAATGTCCTACCATATTATTATTATTATTATTATTATTATTATTATTATTATTATTATTATTATGTATTTAAATAGCACTGACATCTTCTGCAGCACATTACAGAGTGCATAGTCATGTCACTGACTGTCCTCAGAGGAGCTCACACTCTAACCACTACTATACTCAAGGTTTAATGTCCTTCCATACTATAATTATGTATTTATATAGCACTGACATCTTCTGCAGCACATTACAGAGTGTATAATCATGTCACTGACTGTCCTCAGAGGAGCTCACATGCTAACCACTACCATTCTTATGGTCTAATGTCCTTCCATACTATAATTATGTATTTATATAGCACTGACATCTTCAGCAGCACATTACAGAGCACATAGGCATGCCGTTCACTGTCCTCAGAGAAACTCACACAATCTGCCGACATACACAAACCTAGAGGATGATCTGGGCCTGACTGATGGAGCTAAATGGGCCCCACATGACATGGAGCCCCTGTGAGGATGCACAGACAGCACAGGCCTACGTCCGCCACTGGATGTAGTATTTTATATCTGTCATTGTATATGTATACATATAAGATGGATTGTCCATTTCTGTGTTGTCTCTCTTCTATTCTCTTTCAGATGGGGTTTAACAAGTAGTTTTCATGTTAAAGAAGAGTTAGGCATGTGACCAGTTAAAACATTTATTTGTTCCTCCTCCTTTCAACTTTCTTCCAATCTTTGGGCTTGATTCACAAAAGGGTGCTAACTTAGTTAGCACGCCTAAAAGCCCCTTAGCACGCCTAACGCCCTTTAGCACGCAAAACGTTGCACTGGGTGCACCTAAAACGTCGCACCGGATGCCCCCTAAACGCCGTTTCAGCCGCACCCGGTGCGACGTTTTGCGCGCTACCGGCAGCGCTAAACTTTGCGTGCGATCAATAAGAGCTTTAGGCTGGTTTCACACCAGGACGTTGCGTTTTAGGGGACGTTATGGTCGCATAACGTGCCCCTAACGCAATGCCTGGTGCTCTCTAATGTGGACGTCAGAGTGAACCGTGTTGTGCAGCTCACTCTGGCGTCCGTGATGCCGTGATGCGCACTCTTGGACGCATGCAGCATCACGTGGTCCCGCCCGGCCAATCGCCACACAGAGCGGCCGCTCCAGGAAGTGAACACTGCACGTCACTGAGTGCAGTGAATATTAATTAGCCATGTGCTTGGCCGCTCTCCGCTCCTCCCCAACATTACAGCGCATGTGCAAGCAGTCTAACAAGTACTGCATGCAGTACGCTCTGTTATGGCGCAGCGTTACTGAGTAACGCAACGTGGGCACTGTGAACAGCCCATTGATTTTTCATTGCTGTGCGGTGGCCTGCGTTACAGGCTGCTCTAACGTGCGCCTGTAACGTCCCACTGTGAAACCAGCCTCAGGCCTGCTAACTGCTTAGCACCCTAGTTAGCATGCCCAAAGCTTTAGGCGTGCTAACTGAGTTAACACCCTTTTTTGTATAGAGCCTTTTGTCTCCCATTCATTCTTTTTTCTAGTATGGTATATATGCTATATGAACCATTTTTATTTCCAGATAACATTGTATGCATGCACTGTGTAATATTTTATAAGTGTCATTATATGTGTTTATACATGTAAGATGGATTGTTCTTTGCTATATTGTTTCTCTTCTGTTCTCTTAGGACTCATGGTAAAATCGTGATCGCAGAAAAATTGCATAATTTTGACTGCAAACACAATTTTACCAAGATTTTTCCTGCAATTTTAATGTAAGTCAATATGAAAGCTCTCAGAAAACTATGGAGGCCAATAAGCGCTCAGAAAAGCGCTTATAGTGTGTCTGAGTACTTACAGATAGGGCTCAACAAGTATTTTTCATGTTGAAGAAGAGTTAAAGGACCTATTGCTATTTATCATCCTTAGGGGACAACATTCCCCCCCCCCGTTTCATTCTGCCATGTCTTATGTGCAACTCCCAGTCTCCAGTGGGGGCCCGACATGCTCCCCCGGCTCGTCCTCAGCTTCCTCAATTAATATGGCTGCCTGGTCCTGCCACACCTACGCTGTTCTCATAGCTGCAAGTGCGGCTGTGCAGCTCTGAGTCCTCCTTAAGTTCTGACCTCGTTCCCAGCAGCCTTGTGTACATAAAGCACGCAAGACCACTGGGGATGAGGTCAGAGCTGGAGGAGAACTCAGAGCTGCGCAGCCGCACTTGCGGCTAGGAGAACAGCGCAGGCGCGGCAGGACCCTGCGGCCATATTATCTGGAGAAGCCGAGGACGGTCCAGGGGATCGGGTCGGGACCCCATGGGAGACTGGGAGTTACACATAAGACATGGCGGAATGAAATGGGGGGGCGCAGGTGGCGTCCACTAAGGATGATAAATAGCAATAGGTATTTAACTTTTTTTTTAAAGTTTTTCACCTCGTAAGCATCCTTCCTTTAAGCATGTGAGTTGTTAAAACATGTAATTGTTCCTTCTCCATTCAACTGTCTTGCACATTTTGTCTATCTTTTACTCTCTTTTCCAGTGTAATATATATATGCAAATAAGAACCATCTTTTTTTTTCACAGATAACATTGTACACATGCAATGTGTAATATTTATTATTATTATTTATATATATTTTTATACTCTCTGTGGACTAATTTAAAAGGCAAGTGCTGTCTTAAAGTGTGCATTTGTTTCCTGTATTTGACATATTGTTTCTGTGGCAGCTGTGGGTGGTTTGCCCAGTTGGTGGGAGCACTGGGGTCCACCTGCACTTCCCTTTTGGTGTTACATGAGGAGTGGGGGTCCATGCGCAGCATCAGAGCCCGGGGCCCCTGATATTCATGTGCCCCCTGCTGGTCACACGATCTATGATTGTGCGCGACCAAGGTCTCTCTCCAGTCTATGTTCAGCTCTTGCTGGATTTGGTACTGCAGATACAGGTGCACGTATTTGCATCTTTTTAATGGCTGACCGGCTGCTAAGTGCTATTATGGACAGTGGATTTGTTTTCTATATTTGGCATATGTTTGTCTACATGTAAGAGGGATTATTCATCTCTGTGTTGTCTTTCTACTGTTTTCTTACAGATGGTGTTCAACAAGTATTTTTCTTGTTGTAGAAGAGTTGGGCATGGAAATTGTTAAAACATGTATTTGTTTCTTCTCCTTTAAACTTTCTCCCATTCTTTGTCCCTCATTCATTCCCTTTTCCAGTATAATATGAACATGCAATATGAACCATCTTTTTTTCCAGGTGACATTGTAGAAATTTCTTGTGTAGTATTTTATATCTGTCATTGTATGTGATAATGCCTGTAAGTTGTTTTCTCTTTTTCTATGTAGTCTCTCTTCTGGGTCCATATGCAATTCACTTTTTTGCCGAAGTTTTCTCCTAGGAGATAATTGTTTTATCTTCGATTTATAATAACTTTTAATCACTTTGCAATTAAAAAAATACCAAAAAGTAGGTGAAATGGTACTATCAAAATTATTTTGCGTATTTGTTTGCTTTCTGGTGGTTTAAAAAAGCATTTTATCAACAAGTTTAAAAATATCACTTAGGACAGGGGTCGGCAACCCGCGGCTCCAGAGCCACATGCGGCTCTTTTTCACCTTTGCCGCGGCTACTAGGCCGCGGCTCCAGTAGTGTGTGTCAGTGGCTGCGGCGCGCGTGTGACGTGTGCTGCCGCTGGCCGGTGTACTGTCAGCTATTGCAGCCCCGCACGTTGTGCAGCCCCGCATGCGCAGTAGGAGCACAGGGCTTCGGGCGGCCATTTTGCCGTAGCCCTGCAGTGTAATGCAGGCAGGACGTGACGTCGGGAAGGAAGAGGATCGTGGGATTTGCTCGGGACCGGAGGTCGGGATAGGAGGAGATCGTGACAGGAGGTCTTCTGACTAGGTGAGTAAATGGGTTTTTCTTTTCATATCTGCTGAAGGATTGTGCATATTGGGGTCAGATCTGCTGAAGCATTGTGCATATTGGGGTCAGATCTGCTGAAGGATTGTGCATATTGGGATCATATCTGCTAACGATTTGTGCATATTGGGGTCATAGCTGCTAACAATTTGTGCATATTGGGGTCATATCTGCTAACGATTTGTGCATATTGGGGTCATATCTGCTAACGTTTTGTGCATATTGGGGTCATATCTGCTAACGATTTGTGCATTTTGGGGTCATATCTGCTAACGATTTGTGCATATTGGGGTCATATCTGCTAACAATTTGTGCATATTGGGGTCATATCTGCTAACAATTTGTGCATATTGGGGTCATATCTGCTAACGATTTGTGCATATTGGGGTCATATCTGCTAAAAATGTGTGCATATTAGGGACAGATCTGCTAACGAATTGTGCATATTGGGGTCATATCTGCTAACAATTTGTGCATATTGGGGTCATATCTGCTAATGATTTGTGCATATTGGGGTCATATCTGCTAATGATTTGTGCATATTGGGGTCATATCTGCTAATGATTTGTGCACATTGGGGTCATATCTGATCCTGTATATAGCATTAAGGTAAGAAACAATATATGCAGTGTTAGATTTGTTTTATAATGGTTTTGCGGATCCCAGTTTTTTTTCTCTTTTCGGAAACGGGTCCAAGTGGCTCTTTATGTCTTAAAGGTTGCAGACCCCATGACTTAGGAGAAAACTCAGGTGAAAATGTGATTTGCATATGGGCCCTGTTCTCTTACAGATGGGGCTCTAGAAGTATTTTTATGTTGAAGAAGAGAGGGGAATGGGATTTGTTATAACATGTAGTTGTTGCCTTTCTAAGTGAACCTTAGTAGGCCCCTTGTTTCTGCACATCAATGGAATTTTCACATCTCTTCTGGCAGATTCTCAAGGCCAGCAGTTTGCTTTTGCCTACCCCCTACTGATAAACAACAACAATCGAGGAAGAGCTTAATTAACCCATTCCTTCCCAAAGAGAAATGTTAATATATAAGGCCAGCTTCTTACTGTCCCTCAGGCCATCAAGAGCTGCTTCTCACATTGGAAAAAAACAAGCTAATTTGCTGGAATCTCTAGGGATTTTAAATAAAACGCAGAGAGGTAAAAAAGGTGGTCTGGCCCATAAAAATTGTCACACTCAGACTCCAGGGACCCAGGCCCATTCAAGGAAAAGAACTTTCCAGCGATCTCCAGTGATGTTTACTGGAAATCATAGGCTGAAAGTAGCAGTGGTTGCCATGTCCCTAGTCAGAGATGCAGTAACACCCCGGCAGTGAACCCAGTCATTATTGCTAAGCCCCATTCAGTCACAGCATCGCTCTGCAATGCCTACTGTATAAACAATAAGACAGCCATTATTGCAGACCTTATTCAGACATGCGATTTTTCATGCATCACTAAAACTTGGATTGATGAAAATGCGGGCCACACATTTGAAGTAACCATCCCATACAATTACTCAGTCCTAAGTAAGGGAAGACGAGACCACAGAGAAGCGAGTGTAGCAATTTGTGGCAAAACAACCCTGCAGCTCAGAGACCTGAATGTTGGCTCAACAAAGTCCTTTGAATCAGAGCCGGCCTTGGGGGGGGGCAACTTGGGCAATCTCCCCAGGCCCCGCGCTTGAACAGGCCCCGCACCACTTGACTGCCCCCGGCCGCTGCCCATGCGGCCAGCTGGAGGAGAGCAGCGCAGAGAAGAGGGAGAGCTGTGAGCAGCGGTGGAGAAGGGAGGCCATCTCCCCCCCCCCTTCCCTCACCTTAGGGCTCTCCCTCCCTCGCTCGCTCTCCCCTTCGAACTAATGTGCGGGTCGCTGGCAGTGGGCGGAACTTACCTTCCGTCTCGCGCCAGCGCCGGAAGTTCTGGTTCCCCTGCTCTGGACTGGACCAGACCAGAGTAGCGGCAAATCCATCCCACGCTGGCACTGCATCCAGACGAAAGGTAAGTCCCGCCCGCTGCCTGCTGGCCACCGCACATTAGTTCGGAGGGGAGAGTGAGCGAGGGAGGGAGAGCCCTAAGGTGAGGGAAGGGGGGGAGATGGCCCCCCTTCTCCACCGCTGCTCACAGCTCTCACTCTTCTCTGCGCTGCTCCCCTCCTGCTGGGGGCACACCTGGCTACCTATTCTGGGACATATACCCCCCGACTACATATACTGGGCACATTTACCCCTACCTACATATACTAGGCACATATAACCCTGACTATATATACTGGGGACATATACCCCTGACTACATATACTGGGCACATATACCCTGCCTACATATACTGGGACATATACTGGACACATATACACCTGCCCACATATACTGGACACATATACCCCTACCTACATATACTGGGCACATATACCCCTGCATACATATACTGGGCATATATACCCCTGGTTACATATACTGGGCACATATACCCCTGGCTACATATACTGGGGACATATACCCCTGGCTACATATACTGGGCACATATACCCCTGGCTACATATACTGGGCACATATACCCCTGCCTACATATACTGGGACATATACTGGGGACATATACACCTGCCTACATATACTGGATACATATCCCCCTACCTACATATACTGGGCACATATACCCCTGCGTACATACACTGGGCATATATACCCCTGGCTACATATACTGGGCACATATACACCTGGCTACATATACTGGGCACATGTTAAAGAAAAGAAATCTGGAGAGGAATAGGGTGGCTATTGGGGAGGAGGAGGCCACAGTACAGGGTGGGCCATTTATATGGATACGCTTTAATATGGCCATTTATATAGATACACCATTTTATGTGAATGGTGAAGTTAACAAACAACCACCGCTATTGGTCTGACACTAACCCACATTGGATAGATCCCTCCAAGACTGTTGGAACAAGAAAATTTATAGTATGGTGTGGTTTATGGGGTGTATCCATAGATATGGTGTATCCATATAAATGGCCCACCCTGTAGTATCCTTTAGTTTTGCAATATGTAATATTTTATTTCTTCCATTGTATGTGTAATTGCATGTACGTTGTTTTCTCTTTTTCTGTTTTGTCTCTCTTCTGTTTTCTTACAGATGGCTGTCGACAAGAATTTTTCATGTTGAAGAAGAGTTTGGCATCAGGTTTGTTATAACATGTATTTGTTCTTTGTCCTTGCAACTTTATTACTCTTTTTGTGTGACATTTTTTCTCTTTTCCAGTATAATATGTATGCATGTATAAACAATCTTTTTTTACAGATCACTTTGTGTGCATTTTACGTGTAGTATCTTATATCTGTTATTGTATGTGTTAATGCATGTAAGTTGGTATTTTTTTGTCTGTCTTCTGTTTTTTTACAGATGGGGTTTACAAGTATTTTTCATGTTGAGGAAGAATTTTGCATGTGAATTGTTATGGCGGTGACAGTTGGGCATATTTGTGTCTTCACATTCACTGTGCAGATTTTGCACACTAACTGTTAAAGAAAAGAAATCTGGAGAGGAATAGGGTGGTTATTGGGGAGGAGAAGGCCACAGTACAGGGTGGGCCATTTATATGGATACATTTTAATATGGCCATTTATATAGATACACCGTTTTATATGAATGGTGAAGTTAACAAACAACCACCGCTATTGGTCTGACACTAACCCACATTGGAAAGATCCCTCCAAGATTGTTGGAACAAAAAACTTGATAGTATGCTGTGGTTTATGGGGTGTATCCATAGATACGGTGTATCCATATAAATGGCCGCCCCTGTAGTATCCTTTCGTTTTGCAATGTGTAATATTTTATTTCTTCCATTGTATGTGTAAATGCAAGTACGTTGTTTTCTCTTTTTCTGTTTTGTCTCTCTTCTGTTTTCTTACAGATGGCGGTCGACAAGAAATTTTCATGTTGAAGAAGAGTTTGGCATCGGGTTTGTTATAACATGTATTTGTTCTTTCTCCTTGCAACTTTATTACTCTTTTTGTCTGACTTTTTTTCTCTTTTCCAGTATAATATGTATGCATGTATAAACAATCTTTTTTTACAGATCACTTTGTGTGCATTTTACGTGTAGTATTTTATATCTGTTATTGTATGTGTTAATGCATGTAAGTTGGTATTTTTTTGTCTGTCTTCTTCTTTTTTACAGATGGGGTTTACAAGTATTTTTCATGTTGAAGAAGAACTTTGCATGTGAATTGTTATGGCGGTGACAGTTGGGCATATTTGTGTCTTCACATTCACTGTGCAGATTTTGCACACTAACTGTTAGAGAAAAGAAATCTGGAGAGGAATAGGGTGGCTATTGGGGAGGAGAATGCCACAGTACAGGGTGGGCCATTTATATGGATACACTTTAATATGGCCATTTATATAGATACACCGTTTTATGTAAATGGTGAAGTTAACAAACAACCACCGCTATTGGTCTGACACTAACCCACATTGGAAAGATCCCTCCAAGACTGTTGGAACAAAAAACTTGATAGTATGGTGTGGTTTATGGGGTGTATCCATAGATATGGTGTATCCATATAAATGGCCCACCCTGTAGTATCCTTTCGTTTTGCAATGTGTAATATTTTATTCCTTCCATTGTATGTGTAAATGCAAGTACGTTGTTTTCTCTTTTTCTGTTTTGTCTCTCTTCTGTTTTCTTACAGATGGCGGTCGACAAGAAATTTTCATGTTGAAGAAGAGTTTGGCATCGGGTTTGTTATAACATGTATTTGTTCTTTCTCCTTGCAACTTTATTACTCTTTTTGTCTGACTTTTTTTCTCTTTTCCAGTATAATATGTATGCATGTATAAACAATCTTTTTTTACAGATCACTTTGTGTGCATTTTACGTGTAGTATTTTATATCTGTTATTGTATGTGTTAATGCATGTAAGTTGGTATTTTTTTGTCTGTCTTCTGTTTTTTTACAGATGGGGTTTACAAGTATTTTTCATGTTGAAGAAGAACTTTGCATGTGAATTGTTATGGCGGTGACAGTTGGGCATATTTGTGTCTTCACATTCACTGTGCAGATTTTGCACACTAACTGTTAGAGAAAAGAAATCTGGAGAGGAATAGGGTGGTTATTGGGGAGGAGAAGGCCACAGTACAGGGTGGGCCATTTATATGGATACACTTTAATATGGCCATTTATATAGATACACCGTTTTATATGAATGGTGAAGTTAACAAACAACCACTGCTATTGGTCTGACACTAACCCACATTGGAAAGATCCCTCCAAGACTGTTGGAACAAAAAACTTGATAGTATGTTGTGGTTTATGGGGTGTATCCATAGATACGGTGTATCCATATAAATGGCCCACCCTGTAGTATCCTTTCGTTTTGCAATGTGTAATATTTTATTTCTTCCATTGTATGTGTAAATGCAAGTACGTTGTTTTCTCTTTTTCTGTTTTGTCTCTCTTCTGTTTTCTTACAGATGGCGGTCGACAAGAAATTTTCATGTTGAAGAAGAGTTTGGCATTGGGTTTGTTATAACATGTATTTGTTCTTACTCCTTGCAACTTTATTACTCTTTTTGTCTGACTTTTTTTCTCTTTTCCAGTATAATATGTATGCATGTATAAACAATCTTTTTTTACAGATCACTTTGTGTGCATTTTACGTGTAGTATTTTATATCTGTTATTGTATGTGTTAATGCATGTAAGTTGGTATTTTTTTGTCTGTCTTCTTCTTTTTACAGATGGGGTTTACAAGTATTTTTCATGTTGAAGAAGAACTTTGCATGTGAATTGTTATGGCGGTGACAGTTGGGCATATTTGTGTCTTCACATTCACTGTGCAGATTTTGCACACTAATTGTTAGAGAAAAGAAATCTGGAGAGGAATAGGGTGGTTATTGGGGAGGAGAAGGCCACAGTACAGGGTGGGCCATTTATATGGATACACTTTAATATGGCCATTTATATAGATACACCGTTTTATGTGAATGGTGAAGTTAACAAACAACCACCGCTATTGGTCTGACACTAACCCACATTGGAAAGATCCCTCCAAGACTGTTGGAACAAAATACTTGATAGTATGTTGTGGTTTATGGGGTGTATCCATAGATACGGTGTATCCATATAAATGGCCCACCCTGTAATATCCTTTCGTTTTGCAATGTGTAATATTTTATTTCTTCCATTGTATGTGTAAGTGCAAGTACGTTGTTTTCTCTTTTTCTGTTTTGTCTCTCTTCTGTTTTCTTACAGATGGCGGTCGACAAGAAATTTTCATGTTGAAGAAGAGTTTGGCATTGGGTTTGTTATAACATGTATTTGTTCTTTCTCCTTGCAACTTTATTACTCTTTTTGTCTGACTTTTTTTCTCTTTTCCAGTATAATATGTATGCATGTATAAACAATCTTTTTTTACAGATCACTTTGTGTGCATTTTACGTGTAGTATTTTATATCTGTTATTGTATGTGTTAATGCATGTAAGTTGGTATTTTTTTGTCTGTCTTCTTCTTTTTTACAGATGGGGTTTACAAGTATTTTTCATGTTGAAAAAGAACTTTGCATGTGAATTGTTATGGCGGTGACAGTTGGGCATATTTGTGTCTTCACATTCACTGTGCAGATTTTGCACACTAACTGTTAAAGAAAAGAAATCTGGAGAGGAATAGGGTGGCTATTGGGGAGGAGGAGGCCACAGTACAGGGTGGGCCATTTATATGGATACACTTTAATATGGCCATTTATATAGATACACCGTTTTATGTGAATGGTGAAGTTAACAAACAACCACCGCTATTGGTCTGACACTAACCCACATTGGAAAGATCCCTCCAAGACTGTTGGAACAAAAAACTTGATAGTATGTTGTGGTTTATGGGGTGTATCCATAGATACGGTGTATCCATATAAATGGCCCACCCTGTAGTATCCTTTCGTTTTGTAATGTGTAATATTTTATTTCATCTATTGTATGTGTAAATGCATGTATGTTGTTTTCTCTTTTTCTGTTTTGTCTCTCTTCTGTTTTTTTACAGATGGTGGTCGACAAGAAATGTTCATGTTGAAGAAGAGTTTGGCATCGGGTTTGTTATAACATGTATTTGTTCTTTCTCCTTGCAACTTTATTACTCTTTTTGTCTGACATTTTTTTCTCTTTTCCAGTATAATATGTATGCATGTGTGAACAATCTTTTTTTACAGATCACTTTGTGTGCATTTTACGTGTAGTATTTTATATCTGTTATTGTATGTGTTAATGCATGTAAGTTGGTATTTTTTTGTCTGTCTTCTGTTTTTTTACAGATGGGGTTTACAAGTATTTTTCATGTTGAGGAAGAATTTTGCATGTGAATTGTTATGGCGGTGACAGTTGGGCATATTTGTGTCTTCACATTCACTGTGCAGATTTTGCACACTAACTGTTAAAGAAAAGAAATCTGGAGAGGAATAGGGTGGCTATTGGGGAGGAGGAGGCCACAGTACAGGGTGGGCCATTTATATGGATACACTTTAATATGGCCATTTATATAGATACACCATTTTATGTGATTGGTGAAGTTAACAAACAACCACTGCTATTGGTCTGACACTAACCCACATTGGAAAGATCCCCCCAAGACTGTTGGAACAAAAAACTTGATAGTATGGTGTGGTTTATGGGGTGTATCCATAGATACGGTGTATCCATATAAATGGCCCACCCTGTAGTATCCTTTAGTTTTGCAATGTGTAATATTTTATTTCTTCCATTGTATGTGTAAATGCATGTATGTTGTTTTCTCTTTTTCTGTTTTGTCTCTCTTCTGTTTTCTTACAGATGGCGGTCGACAAGAAATTTTCATGTTGAAGAAGAGTTTGGCATCGGGTTTGTTATAACATGTATTTGTTCTTTCTCCTTGCAACTTTATTACTCTTTTTGTCTGACTTTTTTTCTTTTTTCCAGTATAATATGTATGCATGTATGAACAATCCTTTTTTACAGATCACTTTGTGTGCCTTTTACGTGTAGTATTTTATATCTGTTATTGTATGTGTTAATGCATGTAAGTTGGTATTTTTTTGTCTGTCTTCTGTTTATTTACAGATGGGGTTTACAAGTATTTTTCATGTTAAAAAAGAATTTTGCATGTGAATTGTTATGGCGGTGACAGTTGGGCATATTTGTGTCTTCACATTCACTGTGCAGATTTTGCACACTAACTGTTAAAGAAAAGAAATATGGAGAGGAATAGGGTGGCTATTGGGGAGGAGGAGGCCACAGTGCAGGGTGGGCCATTTATATGGATACACTTTAATATGGCCATTTATATAGATACACCATTTTATGTGATGGGTGAAGTTAACAAACAATCACTGCTATTGGTCTGACACTAACCCACATTGGAAAGATCCCTCCAAGACTGTTGGAACAAAAAACTTGATAGTGTGGTGTAGTTTATGGGGTGTATCCATAGATACGGTGTATCCATATAAATGGTCCACCCTGTAGTATCCTTTAGTTTTGCAATGTGTAATATTTTATTTCTTCTATTGTATGTGTAAATGCATGTATGTTGTTTTTTCTTTTTCTGTTTTGTCTCTCTTCTGTTTTCTTACAGATGGCGGTCGACAAGACATTTTCATGTTGAAGAAGAGTTTGGCATCGGGTTTGTTATAACATGTATTTGTTCTTTCTCCTTGCAACTTTATTACTCTTTTTGTCTGATTTTTTTTTCTCTTTTCCAGTATAATATGTATGCATGTATAAACAATCTTTTTTTACAGATCACTTTGTGTGCATTTTACGTGTAGTATTTTATATCTGTTATTGTATGTGTTAATGCATGTAAGTAGGTATTTTTTCGTCTGTCTTCTGTTTATTTACAGATGGGGTTTACAAGTATTTTTCATTTTAAAAAAGAATTTTGCATGTGAATTGTTATGGCGGTGACAGTTGGGCATATTTGTGTCTTCACATTCACCGTGCAGATTTTGCACACTAACTGTTAAAGAAAAGAAATCTGGAGAGGAATAGGGTGGCTATTGGGGAGGAGGAGGCCACAGTACAGGGTGGGCCATTTATATGGATACACTTTAATATGGCCATTTATATAGATACACCATTTTATGTGATGGGTGAAGTTAACAAACAATCACTGCTATTGGTCTGACACTAACCCACATTGGAAAGATCCCTCCAAGACTGTTGGAACAAAAAACTTGATAGTATGGTGTAGTTTATGGGGTGTATACATAGATACGGTGTATCCATATAAATGGTCCACCCTGTAGTATCCTTTAGTTTTGCAATGTGTAATATTTTATTTCTTCTATTGTATGTGTAAATGCATGTATGTTGTTTTCTCTTTTTCTGTTTTGTCTCTCTTCTGTTTTCTTACAGATGGCGGTCGACAAGACATTTTCATGTTGAAGAAGAGTTTGGCATCGGGTTTGTTATAACATGTATTTGTTCTTTCTCCTTGCAACTTTATTACTCTTTTTGTCTGACTTTTTTTTCTCTTTTCCAGTTTACTATGTATGCATGTATAAACAATCTTTTTTTACAGATCACTTTGTGTGCATTTTACGTGTAGTATTTTATATCTGTTATTGTATGTGTTAATGCATGTAAGTTGGTATTTTTTTGTCTGTCTTCTTCTTTTTTACAGATGGGGTTTACAAGTATTTTTCATGTTGAAAAAGAACTTTGCATGTGAATTGTTATGGCGGTGACAGTTGGGCATATTTGTGTCTTCACATTCACTGTGCAGATTTTGCACACTAACTGTTAAAGAAAAGAAATCTGGAGAGGAATAGGGTGGCTATTGGGGAGGAGGAGGCCACAGTACAGGGTGGGCCATTTATATGGATACACTTTAATATGGCCATTTATATAGATACACCGTTTTATGTGAATGGTGAAGTTAACAAACAACCACCGCTATTGGTCTGACACTAACCCACATTGGAAAGATCCCTCCAAGACTGTTGGAACAAAAAAATTGATGGTGTGGTGTGGTTTATGGGGTGTATCCATAGATACGGTGTATCCATATAAATGGCCCACCCTGTAGTATCTTTTAGTTTTGCAATGTGTAATATTTTATTTCTTCCATTGTATGTGTAATTGCATGTACGTTGTTTTCTCTTTTTCTGTTTTGTCTCTCTTCTGTTTTCTTAGAGATGGCGGTCGACAAGAAATTTTCATGTTGAAGAAGAGTTTGGCATTGGGTTTGTTATAACATGTATTTGTTCTTTCTCCTTGCAACTTTATTACTCTTTTTGTCTGACTTTTTTTTCTCTTTTCCAGTGTAATATGTATGCATGTATGAACAATCTTTTTTTACAGATCACTTTGTGTGCATTTTACGTGTAGTATTTTATATCTGTTTTTGTATGTGTTAATGCATGTAAGTTGGTATTTTTTTGTCTGTCTTCTGTTTTTTTACAGATGGGGTTTACAAGTATTTTTCATGTTGAGGAAGAATTTTGCATGTGAATTGTTATGGCGGTGACAGTTGGGCATATTTGTGTCTTCACATTCACTGTGCAGATTTTGCACACTAACTGTTAAAGAAAAGAAATCTGGAGAGGAATAGGGTGGCTATTGGGGAGGAGGAGGCCACAGTACAGGGTGGGCCATTTATATGGATACACTTTAATATAGGCCATTTATATAGATACACCATTTTATGTGATTGGTGAAGTTAACAAACAACCACTGCTATTGGTCTGACACTAACCCACATTGGAAAGATCCCCCCAAGACTGTTGGAACAAAAAACTTGATAGTATGGTGTGGTTTATGGGGTGTATCCATAGATACGGTGTATCCATATAAATGGCCCACCCTGTAGTATCCTTTAGTTTTGCAATGTGTAATATTTTATTTCTTCCATTGTATGTGTAAATGCATGTATGTTGTTTTCTCTTTTTCTGTTTTGTCTCTCTTCTGTTTTCTTACAGATGGCGGTCGACAAGAAATTTTCATGTTGAAGAAGAGTTTGGCATCGGGTTTGTTATAACATGTATTTGTTCTTTCTCCTTGCAACTTTATTACTCTTTTTGTCTGACTTTTTTTTCTTTTTTCCAGTATAATATGTATGCATGTATGAACAATCCTTTTTTACAGATCACTTTGTGTGCATTTTACGTGTAGTATTTTATATCTGTTATTGTATGTGTTAATGCATGTAAGTTGGTATTTTTTTGTCTGTCTGCTGTTTTTTTACAGATGGGGTTTACAAGTATTTTTCATGTTGAGGAAGAATTTTGCATGTGAATTGTTATGGCGGTGACAGTTGGGCAAATTTTTGTCTTCACATTCACTGTGCAGATTTTGCACACTAACTGTTAAAGAAAAGAAATATGGAGAGGAATAGGGTGGCTATTGGGGAGGAGGAGGCCACAGTGCAGGGTGGGCCATTTATATGGATACATTTTAATATGGCCATTTATATAGATACACCGTTTTATATGAATGGTGAAGTTAACAAACAACCACCGCTATTGGTCTGACACTAACCCACATTGGAAAGATCCCTCCAAGACTGTTGGAACAAAAAACTTGATAGTATGGTGTAGTTTATGGGGTGTATCCATAGATACGGTGTATCCATATAAATGGTCCACCCTGTAGTATCCTTTAGTTTTGCAATGTGTAATATTTTATTTCTTCTATTGTATGTGTAAATGCATGTATGTTGTTTTCTCTTTTTCTGTTTTGTCTCTCTTCTGTTTTTTTACAGATGGCGGTCGACAAAAAATGTTCATGTTGAAGAAGAGTTTGGCATCGGGTTTGTTATAACATGTATTTGTTCTTTCTCCTTGCAACTATATTACTCTTTTTGTCTGACATTTTTTTCTCTTTTCCAGTATAATATGTATGCATGTGTGAACAATCTTTTTTTACAGATCACTTTGTGTGCATTTTACGTGTAGTATTTTATATCTGTTATTGTATGTGTTAATGCATGTAAGTTGGTATTTTTTGTCTGTCTTCTGTTTTTTTACAGATGGGGTTTACAAGTATTTTTCATGTTGAGGAAGAATTTTGCATGTGAATTGTTGTGGCGGTGATAGTTGGGCATATTTGTGTCTTCACATTCACTGTGCAGATTTTGCACACTAACTGTTAAAGAAAAGAAATCTGGAGAGGAATAGGGTGGCTATTGGGGAGGAGGAGGCCACAGTACAGGGTGGGCCATTTATATGGATACACTTTAATATGGCCATTTATATAGATACACCGTTTTATGTGAATGGTGAAGTTAACAAACAACCACCGCTATTGGTCTGACACTAACCCACATTGGAAAGATCCCTCCAAGACTGTTGGAACAAAAAAATTGATGGTGTGGTGTGGTTTATGGGGTGTATCCATAGATACGGTGTATCCATATAAATGGCCCACCCTGTAGTATCTTTTAGTTTTGCAACGTGTAATATTTTATTTCTTCCATTGTATGTGTAATTGCATGTACGTTGTTTTCTCTTTTTCTGTTTTGTCTCTCTTCTGTTTTCTTACAGATGGCGGTCGACAAGAAAATTTCATGTTGAAGAAGAGTTTGGCATCGGGTTTGTTATAACATGTATTTGTTCTTTCTCCTTGCAACTTTATTACTCTTTTTGTCTGATTTTTTTTTCTCTTTTCCAGTATAATATGTATGCATGTATAAACAATCTTTTTTTACAGATCACTTTGTGTGCATTTTACGTGTAGTATTTTATATCTGTTATTGTATGTGTTAATGCATGTAAGTTGGTATTTTTTCGTCTGTCTTCTGTTTATTTACAGATGGGGTTTACAAGTATTTTTCATGTTAAAAAATAATTTTGCATGTGAATTGTTATGGCGGTGACAGTTGGGCATATTTGTGTCTTCACATTCACTGTGCAGATTTTGTACACTAACTGTTAAAGAAAAGAAATCTGGAGAGGAATAGGGTGGCTATTGGGGAGGAAGAGGCCACAGTACAGATGTGGGCCATTTATATGGATACACTTGAATATGGCCATTTATATAGATACACCATTTTATGTGATTGGTGAAGTTAAGAAACAATCACTGCTATTGGTCTGACACTAACCCACATTGGAAAGATCTCTCCAAGACTGTTGGAACAAAAAACTTGATAGTATGGTGTAGTTTATGGGGTGTATCCATAGATACGGTGTATCCATATAAATGGCCCACCCTGTAGTATCCTTTAGTTTTGCAATGTGTAATATTTTATTTCATCCATTGTATGTGTAAATGCATGTATGATGTTTTCTCTTTTTCTGTTTTGTCTGTCTTCTGTTTTCTTACAGATGGCGGTCGACAAGAAATTTTCATGTTGAAGAAGAGTTTGGCATCGGGTTTGTTATAACATGTATTTGTTCTTTCTCCTTGCAACTTTATTACTCTTTTTGTCTGACTTTTTTTTCTTTTTTTCCAGTATAATATGTATGCATGTATGAACAATCCTTTTTTACAGATCACTTTGTGTGCATTGTACGTGTAGTATTTTATATCTGTTATTGTATGTGTTAATGCATGTAAGTTGGTATTTTTTTGTCTGTCTTCTGTTTTTTTACAGATGGGGTTTACAAGTATTTTTCATGTTGAGGAAGAATTTTGCATGTGAATTGTTATGGCGGTGACAGTTGGGCAAATTTTTGTCTTCACATTCACTGTGCAGATTTTGCACACTAACTGTTAAAGAAAAGAAATCTGGAGAGGAATAGGGTGGCTATTGGGGAGGAGGAGGCCACAGTGCAGGGTGGGCCATTTATATGGATACATTTTAATATGGCCATTTATATAGATACACCGTTTTATATGAATGGTGAAGTTAACAAACAACCACCGCTATTGGTCTGACACTAACCCACATTGGAAAGATCCCTCCAAGACTGTTGGAACAAAAAACTTGATAGTATGGTGTTGTTTATGGGGTGTATCCATAGATACGGTGTATCCATATAAATGGTCCACCCTGTAGTATCCTTCAGTTTTGCAATGTGTAATATTTTATTTCTTCTATTGTATGTGTAAATGCATGTATGTTGTTTTCTCTTTTTCTGTTTTGTCTCTCTTCTGTTTTCTTACAGATGGCGGTCGACAAGACATTTTCATGTTGAAGAAGAGTTTGGCATCGGGTTTGTTATAACATGTATTTGTTCTTTCTCCTTGCAACTTTATTACTCTTTTTGTCTGATTTTTTTTCTCTTTTCCAGTATAATATGTATGCATGTATAAACAATCTTTTTTACAGATCACTTTGTGTGCCTTTTACGTGTAGTATTTTATATCTGTTATTGTATGTGTTAATGCATGTAAGTTGGTATTTTTTCGTCTGTCTTCTGTTTATTTACAGATGAGGTTTACAAGTATTTTTCATGTTGAAAAAGAACTTTGCATATGAATTGTTATGGCGGTGACAGTTGGGCATATTTGTGTCTTCACATTCACTGTGCAGATTTTGCACACTAACTGTTAAAGAAAAGAAATCTGGAGAGGAATAGGGTGGCTATTGGGGAGGAGGAGGCCACAGTACAGGGTGGGCCATTTATATGGAAACACTTTAATATGGCCATTTATATAGATACACCATTTTATGTGATTGGTGAAGTTAACAAACAATCACTGCTATTGGTCTGACACCAACCCACATTGGAAAGATCCCTCCAAGACTGTTGGAACAAAAAACTTGATAGTATGGTGTAGTTTATGGGGTGTATCCATAGATACGGTGTATCCATATAAATGGTCCACCCTGTAGTATCCTTTAGTTTTGCAATGTGTAATATTTTATTTCTTCTATTGTATGTGTAAATGCATGTATGTTGTTTTCTCTTTTTCTGTTTTGTCTCTCTTCTGTTTTCTTACAGATGGCGGTCGACAAGACATTTTCATGTTGAAGAAGAGGTTGGCATCGGGTTTGTTATAACATGTATTTGTTCTTTCTCCTTGCAACTTTATTACTCTTTTTGTCTGACTTTTTTTTCTCTTTTCCAGTATACTATGTATGCATGTATGAACAATCTTTTTTTACAGATCACTTTGTGTGCATTTTACGTGTAGTATTTTATATCTGTTATTGTATGTGTTATGGCATGTAAGTTGGTATTTTTTTGTCTGTCTTCTGTTTTTTTACAGATGGGGTTTACAAGTATTTTTCATGTTGAGGAAGAATTTTGCATGTGAATTGTTATGGCGGTGACAGTTGGGCAAATTTTTGTCTTCACATTCACTGTGCAGATTTTGCACACTAACTGTTAAAGAAAAGAAATATGGAGAGGAATAGGGTGGCTATTGGGGAGGAGGAGGCCACAGTGCAGGGTGGGCCATTTATATGGATACATTTTAATATGGCCATTTATATAGATACACCGTTTTATATGAATGGTGAAGTTAACAAACAACCACCGCTATTGGTCTGACACTAACCCACATTGGAAAGATCCCTCCAAGACTGTTGGAACAAAAAACTTGATAGTATGGTGTAGTTTATGGGGTGTATCCATAGATACGGTGTATCCATATAAATGGTCCACCCTGTAGTATCCTTTAGTTTTGCAATGTGTAATATTTTATTTCTTCTATTGTATGTGTAAATGCATGTATGTTGTTTTCTCTTTTGTCTCTCTTCTGTTTTTTTACAGATGGCGGTCGACAAAAAATGTTCATGTTGAAGAAGAGTTTGGCATCGGGTTTGTTATAACATGTATTTGTTCTTTCTCCTTGCAACTATATTACTCTTTTTGTCTGACATTTTTTTCTCTTTTCCAGTATAATATGTATGCATGTGTGAACAATCTTTTTTTACAGATCACTTTGTGTGCATTTTACGTGTAGTATTTTATATCTGTTATTGTATGTGTTAATGCATGTAAGTTGGTATTTTTTGTCTGTCTTCTGTTTTTTTACAGATGGGGTTTACAAGTATTTTTCATGTTGAGGAAGAATTTTGCATGTGAATTGTTGTGGCGGTGATAGTTGGGCATATTTGTGTCTTCACATTCACTGTGCAGATTTTGCACACTAACTGTTAAAGAAAAGAAATCTGGAGAGGAATAGGGTGGCTATTGGGGAGGAGGAGGCCACAGTACAGGGTGGGCCATTTATATGGATACACTTTAATATGGCCATTTATATAGATACACCGTTTTATGTGAATGGTGAAGTTAACAAACAACCACCGCTATTGGTCTGACACTAACCCACATTGGAAAGATCCCTCCAAGACTGTTGGAACAAAAAAATTGATGGTGTGGTGTGGTTTATGGGGTGTATCCATAGATACGGTGTATCCATATAAATGGCCCACCCTGTAGTATCTTTTAGTTTTGCAACGTGTAATATTTTATTTCTTCCATTGTATGTGTAATTGCATGTACGTTGTTTTCTCTTTTTCTGTTTTGTCTCTCTTCTGTTTTCTTACAGATGGCGGTCGACAAGAAATTTTCATGTTGAAGAAGAGTTTGGCATCGGGTTTGTTATAACATGTATTTGTTCTTTCTCCTTGCAACTTTATTACTCTTTTTGTCTGATTTTTTTTCTCTTTTCCAGTATAATATGTATGCATGTATAAACAATCTTTTTTACAGATCACTTTGTGTGCATTTTACGTGTAGTATTTTATATCTGTTATTGTATGTGTTAATGCATGTAAGTTGGTATTTTTTCGTCTGTCTTCTGTTTATTTACAGATGGGGTTTACAAGTATTTTTCATGTTAAAAAATAATTTTGCATGTGAATTGTTATGGCGGTGACAGTTGGGCATATTTGTGTCTTCACATTCACTGTGCAGATTTTGTACACTAACTGTTAAAGAAAAGAAATCTGGAGAGGAATAGGGTGGCTATTGGGGAGGAAGAGGCCACAGTACAGATGTGGGCCATTTATATGGATACACTTGAATATGGCCATTTATATAGATACACCATTTTATGTGATTGGTGAAGTTAAGAAACAATCACTGCTATTGGTCTGACACTAACCCACATTGGAAAGATCTCTCCAAGACTGTTGGAACAAAAAACTTGATAGTATGGTGTAGTTTATGGGGTGTATCCATAGATACGGTGTATCCATATAAATGGCCCACCCTGTAGTATCCTTTAGTTTTGCAATGTGTAATATTTTATTTCATCCATTGTATGTGTAAATGCATGTATGATGTTTTCTCTTTTTCTGTTTTGTCTGTCTTCTGTTTTCTTACAGATGGCGGTCGACAAGAAATTTTCATGTTGAAGAAGAGTTTGGCATCGGGTTTGTTATAACATGTATTTGTTCTTTCTCCTTGCAACTTTATTACTCTTTTTGTCTGACTTTTTTTTCTTTTTTTCCAGTATAATATGTATGCATGTATGAACAATCCTTTTTTACAGATCACTTTGTGTGCATTGTACGTGTAGTATTTTATATCTGTTATTGTATGTGTTAATGCATGTAAGTTGGTATTTTTTTGTCTGTCTTCTGTTTTTTTACAGATGGGGTTTACAAGTATTTTTCATGTTGAGGAAGAATTTTGCATGTGAATTGTTATGGCGGTGACAGTTGGGCATATTTGTGTCTTCACATTCACTGTGCAGATTTTGCACACTAACTGTTAAAGAAAAGAAATCTGGAGAGGAATAGGGTGGCTATTGGGGAGGAGGAGGCCACAGTACAGGGTGGGCCATTTATATGGATACACTTTAATATGGCCATTTATATAGATACACCATTTTATGTGATTGGCGAAGTTAACAAACAATCCCTGCTATTGGTCTGACACTAACCCACATTGGAAAGATCCCTCCAAGACTGTTGGAACAAAAAACTTGATAGTATGGTGTAGTTTATGGGGTGTATCCATAGATACGGTGTATCCATATAAATGGTCCACCCTGTAGTATCCTTTAGTTTTGCAATGTGTAATATTTTATTTCTTCTATTGTATGTGTAAATGCATGTATGTTGTTTTTTCTTTTTCTGTTTTGTCTCTCTTCTGTTTTCTTACAGATGGCGGTCGACAAGACATTTTCATGTTGAAGAAGAGTTTGGCATCGGGTTTGTTATAACATGTATTTGTTCTTTCTCCTTGCAATTTTATTACTCTTTTTGTCTGATTTTTTTTCTCTTTTCCAGTATAATATGTATGCATGTATAAACAATCTTTTTTTACAGATCACTTTGTGTGCATTTTGCGTGTAGTATTTTATATCTGTTATTGTATGTGTTAATGCATGTAAGTTGGTATTTTTTCGTCTGTCTTCTGTTTATTTACAAATGGGGTTTACAAGTATTTTTCATGTTAAAAAATAATTTTGCATGTGAATTGTTATGGCGGTGACAGTTGGGCATATTTGTGTCTTCACATTCACTGTGCAGATTTTGCACACTAACTGTTAAAGAAAAGAAATCTGGAGAGGAATAGGGTGGCTATTGGGGAGGAGGAGGCCACAGTACAGGGTGGGCCATTTATATGGATACACTTTAATATGGCCATTTATATAGATACACCATTTTATGTGATTGGTGAAGTTAACAAACAATCACTGCTATTGGTCTGACACTAACCCACATTGGAAAGATCCCTCCAAGACTGTTGGAACAAAAAACTTGATAGTATGGTGTAGTTTATGGGGTGTATCCATAGATACGGTGTATCCATATAAATGGTCCACCCTGTAGTATCCTTTAGTTTTGCAATGTGTAATATTTTATTTCTTCTATTGTATGTGTAAATGCATGTATGTTGTTTTCTCTTTTTCTGTTTTGTCTCTCTTCTGTTTTCTTACAGATGGTGGTCGACAAGACATTTTCATGTTGAAGAAGAGTTTGGCATCGGGTTTGTTATAACATGTATTTGTTCTTTCTCCTTGCAACTTTATTACTCTTTTTGTCTGACTTTTTTTTCTCTTTTCCAGTATACTATGTATGCATGTATGAACAATCTTTTTTTACAGATCACTTTGTGTGCATTTTACGTGTAGTATTTTATATCTGTTATTGTATGTGTTAATGCATGTAAGTTGGTATTTTTTTGTCTGTCTTCTCTTTATTTACAGATGGGGTTTACAAGTATTTTTCATGTTAAAAAAGAATTTTGCATGTGAATTCTTATGGCGGTGACAGTTGGGCAAATTTGTGTCTTCACATTCACTGTGCAGATTTTGCACACTAACTGTTAAAGAAAAGAAATCTGGAGAGGAATAGGGTGGCTATTGGGGAGGAGGAGGCCACAGTACAGGGTGGGCCATTTATATGGATACACTTTAATATGGCCATTTATATAGATACACCGTTTTATGTGAATGGTGAAGTTAACAAACAACCACCGCTATTGGTCTGACACTAACCCACATTGGAAAGATCCCTCCAAGAATGTTGGAACAAAACTTGATAGTATGGTGTGGTTAATGGGGTGTATCCATAGATACGGTGTATCCATATAAATGGCCCACCCTGTAGTATCCTTTAGTTTTGCAATGTGTAATATTTTATTTCATCCATTGTATGTGTAAATGCATGTATGTTGTTTTCTCTATTTCTGTTTTGTCTGTCTTCTGTTTTCTTACAGATGGCGGTCGACAAGAAATTTTCATGTTGAAGAAGAGTTTGGCATCGGGTTTGTTATAACATGTATTTGTTCTTTCTCCTTGCAACTTTATTACTCTTTTTGTCTGACTTTTTTTCTTTTTTCCAGTATAATATGTATGCATGTATGAACAATCCTTTTTTACAGATCACTTTGTGTGCATTTTACGTGTAGTATTTTATATCTGTTATTGTATGTGTTAATGCATGTAAGTTGGTATTTTTTTGTCTGTCTTCTGTTTTTTTACAGATGGGGTTTACAAGTATTTTTCATGTTGAGGAAGAATTTTGCATGTGAATTGTTATGGCGGTGACAGTTGGGCAAATTTTTGTCTTCACATTCACTGTGCAGATTTTGCACACTAACTGTTAAAGAAAAGAAATCTGGAGAGGAATAGGGTGGCTATTGGGGAGGAGGAGGCCACAGTGCAGGGTGGGCCATTTATATGGATACATTTTAATATGGCCATTTATATAGATACACCGTTTTATATGAATGGTGAAGTTAACAAACAACCACCGCTATTGGTCTGACACTAACCCACATTGGAAAGATCCCTCCAAGACTGTTGGAACAAAAAACTTGATAGTATGGTGTTGTTTATGGGGTGTATCTATAGATACGGTGTATCCATATAAATGGTCCACCCTGTAGTATCCTTCAGTTTTGCAATGTGTAATATTTTATTTCTTCTATTGTATGTGTAAATGCATGTATGTTGTTTTCTCTTTTTCTGTTTTGTCTCTCTTCTGTTTTCTTACAGATGGCGGTCGACAAGACATTTTCATGTTGAAGAAGAGTTTGGCATCGGGTTTGTTATAACATGTATTTGTTCTTTCTCCTTGCAACTTTATTACTCTTTTTGTCTTATTTTTTTTCTCTTTTCCAGTATAATATGTATGCATGTATAAACAATCTTTTTTACAGATCACTTTGTGTGCCTTTTACGTGTAGTATTTTATATCTGTTATTGTATGTGTTAATGCATGTAAGTTGGTATTTTTTCATCTGTCTTCTGTTTATTTACAGATGGGGTTTACAAGTATTTTTCATGTTGAAAAAGAACTTTGCATATGAATTGTTATGGCGGTGACAGTTGGGCATATTTGTGTCTTCACATTCACTGTGCAGATTTTGCACACTAACTGTTAAAGAAAAGAAATCTGGAGAGGAATAGGGTGGCTATTGGGGAGGAGGAGGCCACAGTACAGGGTGGGCCATTTATATGGATACACTTTAATATGGCCATTTATATAGATACACCATTTTATGTGATTGGTGAAGTTAACAAACAATCACTGCTATTGGTCTGACACTAACCCACATTGGAAAGATCCCTCCAAGATTGTTGGAACAAAAAACTTGATAGTATGGTGTAGTTTATGGGGTGTATCCATAGATACGGTGTATCCATATAAATGGTCCACCCTGTAGTATCCTTTAGTTTTGCAATGTGTAATATTTTATTTCTTCTATTGTATGTGTAAATGCATGTATGTTGTTTTCTCTTTTTCTGTTTTGTCTCTCTTCTGTTTTCTTACAGATGGCGGTCGACAAGACATTTTCATGTTGAAGAAGAGGTTGGCATCGGGTTTGTTATAACATGTATTTTTTCTTTCCCCTTGCAACTTTATTACTCTTTTTGTCTGACTTTTTTTTCTCTTTTCCAGTATACTATGTATGCATGTATGAACAATCTTTTTTTACAGATCACTTTGTGTGCATTTTACGTGTAGTATTTTATATCTGTTATTGTATGTGTTATGGCATGTAAGTTGGTATTTTTTTGTCTGTCTTCTGTTTTTTTACAGATGGGGTTTACAAGTATTTTTCATGTTGAGGAAGAATTTTGCATGTGAATTGTTATGGCGGTGACAGTTGGGCATATTTGTGTCTTCACATTCACTGTGCAGATTTTGCACACTAACTGTTAAAGAAAAGAAATCTGGAGAGGAATAGGGTGGCTATTGGGGAGGAGGAGGCCACAGTACAGGGTGGGCCATTTATATGGATACACTTTAATATGGCCATTTATATAGATACACCATTTTATGTGATTGGTGAAGTTAACAAACAATCCCTGCTATTGGTCTGACACTAACCCACATTGGAAAGATCCCTCCAAGACTGTTGGAACAAAAAACTTGATAGTATGGTGTAGTTTATGGGGTGTATCCATAGATACGGTGTATCCATATAAATGGTCCACCCTGTAGTATCCTTTAGTTTTGCAATGTGTAATATTTTATTTCTTCTATTGTATGTGTAAATGCATGTATGTTGTTTTTTCTTTTTCTGTTTTGTCTCTCTTCTGTTTTCTTACAGATGGCGGTCGACAAGACATTTTCATGTTGAAGAAGAGTTTGGCATCGGGTTTGTTATAACATGTATTTGTTCTTTCTCCTTGCAATTTTATTACTCTTTTTGTCTGATTTTTTTTTCTCTTTTCCAGTATAATATGTATGCATGTATAAACAATCTTTTTTTACAGATCACTTTGTGTGCATTTTGCGTGTAGTATTTTATATCTGTTATTGTATGTGTTAATGCATGTAAGTTGGTATTTTTTCGTCTGTCTTCTGTTTATTTACAGATGGGGTTTACAAGTATTTTTCATGTTAAAAAATAATTTTGCATGTGAATTGTTATGGCGGTGACAGTTGGGCATATTTGTGTCTTCACATTCACTCTGCAGATTTTGCACACTAACTGTTAAAGAAAAGAAATCTGGAGAGGAATAGGGTGGCTATTGGGGAGGAGGAGGCCACAGTACAGGGTGGGCCATTTATATGGATACACTTTAATATGGCCATTTATATAGATACACCATTTTATGTGATTGGTGAAGTTAACAAACAATCACTGCTATTGGTCTGACACTAACCCACATTGGAAAGATCCCTCCAAGACTGTTGGAACAAAAAACTTGATAGTATGGTGTAGTTTATGGGGTGTATCCATAGATACGGTGTATCCATATAAATGGTCCACCCTGTAGTATCCTTTAGTTTTGCAATGTGTAATATTTTATTTCTTCTATTGTATGTGTAAATGCATGTATGTTGTTTTCTCTTTTTCTGTTTTGTCTCTCTTCTGTTTTCTTACAGATGGTGGTCGACAAGACATTTTCATGTTGAAGAAGAGTTTGGCATCGGGTTTGTTATAACATGTATTTGTTCTTTCTCCTTGCAACTTTATTACTCTTTTTGTCTGACTTTTTTTTCTCTTTTCCAGTATACTATGTATGCATGTATGAACAATCTTTTTTTACAGATCACTTTGTGTGCATTTTACGTGTAGTATTTTATATCTGTTATTGTATGTGTTAATGCATGTAAGTTGGTATTTTTTTGTCTGTCTTCTGTTTATTTACAGATGGGGTTTACAAGTATTTTTCATGTTAAAAAAGAATTTTGCATGTGAATTCTTATGGCGGTGACAGTTGGGCAAATTTGTGTCTTCACATTCACTGTGCAGATTTTGCACACTAACTGTTAAAGAAAAGAAATCTGGAGAGGAATAGGGTGGCTATTGGGGAGGAGGAGGCCACAGTACAGGGTGGGCCATTTATATGGATACACTTTAATATGGCCATTTATATAGATACACCGTTTTATGTGAATGGTGAAGTTAACAAACAACCACCGCTATTGGTCTGACACTAACCCACATTGGAAAGATCCCTCCAAGAATGTTGGAACAAAACTTGATAGTATGGTGTGGTTAATGGGGTGTATCCATAGATACGGTGTATCCATATAAATGGCCCACCCTGTAGTATACTTTAGTTTTGCAATGTGTAATATTTTATTTCATCCATTGTATGTGTAAATGCATGTATGTTGTTTTCTCTTTTTCTGTTTTGTCTGTCTTCTGTTTTCTTACAGATGGCGGTCGACAAGAAATTTTCATGTTGAAGAAGAGTTTGGCATCGGGTTTGTTATAACATGTATTTGTTCTTTCTCCTTGCAACTTTATTACTCTTTTTGTCTGACTTTTTTTCTTTTTTTCCAGTATAATATGTATGCATGTATGAACAATCCTTTTTTACAGATCACTTTGTGTGCATTTTACGTGTAGTATTTTATATCTGTTATTGTATGTGTTAATGCATGTAAGTTGGTATTTTTTTGTCTGTCTTCTGTTTTTTTACAGATGGGGTGTACAAGTATTTTTCATGTTGAGGAAGAATTTTGCATGTGAATTGTTATGGCGGTGACAGTTGGGCAAATTTTTGTCTTCACATTCACTGTGCAGATTTTGCACACTAACTGTTAAAGAAAAGAAATCTGGAGAGGAATAGGGTGGCTATTGGGGAGGAGGAGGCCACAGTGCAGGGTGGGCCATTTATATGGATACATTTTAATATGGCCATTTATATAGATACACCGTTTTATATGAATGGTGAAGTTAACAAACAACCACCGCTATTGGTCTGACACTAACCCACATTGGAAAGATCCCTCCAAGACTGTTGGAACAAAAAACTTGATAGTATGGTGTTGTTTATGGGGTGTATCCATAGATACGGTGTATCCATATAAATGGTCCACCCTGTAGTATCCTTCAGTTTTGCAATGTGTAATATTTTATTTCTTCTATTGTATGTGTAAATGCATGTATGTTGTTTTCTCTTTTTCTGTTTTGTCTCTCTTCTGTTTTCTTACAGATGGCGGTCGACAAGACATTTTCATGTTGAAGAAGAGGTTGGCATCGGGTTTGTTATAACATGTATTTGTTCTTTCTCCTTGCAACTTTATTACTCTTTTTGTCTGACTTTTTTTTCTCTTTTCCAGTATACTATGTATGCATGTATGAACAATCTTTTTTTACAGATCACTTTGTGTGCATTTTACGTGTAGTATTTTATATCTGTTATTGTATGTGTTATGGCATGTAAGTTGGTATTTTTTTGTCTGTCTTCTGTTTTTTTACAGATGGGGTTTACAAGTATTTTTCATGTTGAGGAAGAATTTTGCATGTGAATTGTTATGGTGGTGACAGTTGGGCATATTTGTGTCTTCACATTCACTGTGCAGATTTTGCACACTAACTGTTAAAGAAAAGAAATCTGGAGAGGAATAGGGTGGCTATTGGGGAGGAGGAGGCCACAGTACAGGGTGGGCCATTTATATGGATACACTTTAATATGGCCATTTATATAGATACACCATTTTATGTGATTGGTGAAGTTAACAAACAATCCCTGCTATTGGTCTGACACTAACCCACATTGGAAAGATCCCTCCAAGACTGTTGGAACAAAAAACTTGATAGTATGGTGTAGTTTATGGGGTGTATCCATAGATACGGTGTATCCATATAAATGGTCCACCCTGTAGTATCCTTTAGTTTTGCAATGTGTAATATTTTATTTCTTCTATTGTATGTGTAAATGCATGTATGTTGTTTTTTCTTTTTCTGTTTTGTCTCTCTTCTGTTTTCTTACAGATGGCGGTCGACAAGACATTTTCATGTTGAAGAAGAGTTTGGCATCGGGTTTGTTATAACATGTATTTGTTCTTTCTCCTTGCAATTTTATTACTCTTTTTGTCTGATTTTTTTTTCTCTTTTCCAGTATAATATGTATGCATGTATAAACAATCTTTTTTTACAGATCACTTTGTGTGCATTTTGCGTGTAGTATTTTATATCTGTTATTGTATGTGTTAATGCATGTAAGTTGGTATTTTTTCGTCTGTCTTCTGTTTATTTACAGATGGGGTTTACAAGAATTTTTCATGTTAAAAAATAATTTTGCATGTGAATTGTTACGGCGGTGACAGTTGGGCATATTTGTGTCTTCACATTCACTCTGCAGATTTTGCACACTAACTGTTAAAGAAAAGAAATCTGGAGAGGAATAGGGTGGCTATTGGGGAGGAGGAGGCCACAGTACAGGGTGGGCCATTTATATGGATACACTTTAATATGGCCATTTATATAGATACACCATTTTATGTGATTGGTGAAGTTAACAAACAATCACTGCTATTGGTCTAACACTAACCCACATTGGAAAGATCCCTCCAAGACTGTTGGAACAAAAAACTTGATAGTATGGTGTAGTTTATGGGGTCTATCCATAGATACGGTGTATCCATATAAATGGTCCACCCTGTAGTATCCTTTAGTTTTGCAATGTGTAATATTTTATTTCTTCTATTGTATGTGTAAATGCATGTATGTTGTTTTCTCTTTTTCTGTTTTGTCTCTCTTCTGTTTTCTTACAGATGGTGGTCGACAAGACATTTTCATGTTGAAGAAGAGTTTGGCATCGGGTTTGTTATAACATGTATTTGTTCTTTCTCCTTGCAACTTTATTACTCTTTTTGTCTGACTTTTTTTTCTCTTTTCCAGTATACTATGTATGCATGTATGAACAATCTTTTTTTACAGATCACTTTGTGTGCATTTTACGTGTAGTATTTTATATCTGTTATTGTATGTGTTAATGCATGTAAGTTGGTATTTTTTTGTCTGTCTTCTGTTTATTTACAGATGGGGTTTACAAGTATTTTTCATGTTAAAAAAGAATTTTGCATGTGAATTCTTATGGCGGTGACAGTTGGGCAAATTTGTGTCTTCACATTCACTGTGCAGATTTTGCACACTAACTGTTAAAGAAAAGAAATCTGGAGAGGAATAGGGTGGCTATTGGGGAGGAGGAGGCCACAGTACAGGGTGGGCCATTTATATGGATACACTTTAATATGGCCATTTATATAGATACACCGTTTTATGTGAATGGTGAAGTTAACAAACAACCACCGCTATTGGTCTGACACTAACCCACATTGGAAAGATCCCTCCAAGAATGTTGGAACAAAACTTGATAGTATGGTGTGGTTAATGGGGTGTATCCATAGATACGGTGTATCCATATAAATGGCCCACCCTGTAGTATCCTTTAGTTTTGCAATGTGTAATATTTTATTTCATCCATTGTATGTGTAAATGCATGTATGTTGTTTTCTCTTTTTCTGTTTTGTCTGTCTTCTGTTTTCTTACAGATGGCGGTCGACAAGAAATTTTCATGTTGAAGAAGAGTTTGGCATCGGGTTTGTTATAACATGTATTTGTTCTTTCTCCTTGCAACTTTATTACTCTTTTTGTCTGACTTTTTTTTCTTTTTTTCCAGTATAATATGTATGCATGTATGAACAATCCTTTTTTACAGATCACTTTGTGTGCATTGTACGTGTAGTATTTTATATCTGTTATTGTATGTGTTAATGCATGTAAGTTGGTATTTTTTTGTCTGTCTTCTGTTTTTTTACAGATGGGGTTTACAAGTATTTTTCATGTTGAGGAAGAATTTTGCATGTGAATTGTTATGGCGGTGACAGTTGGGCAAATTTTTGTCTTCACATTCACTGTGCAGATTTTGCACACTAACTGTTAAAGAAAAGAAATCTGGAGAGGAATAGGGTGGCTATTGGGGAGGAGGAGGCCACAGTGCAGGGTGGGCCATTTATATGGATACATTTTAATATGGCCATTTATATAGATACACCGTTTTATATGAATGGTGAAGTTAACAAACAACCACCGCTATTGGTCTGACACTAACCCACATTGGAAAGATCCCTCCAAGACTGTTGGAACAAAAAACTTGATAGTATGGTGTTGTTTATGGGGTGTATCCATAGATACGGTGTATCCATATAAATGGTCCACCCTGTAGTATCCTTCAGTTTTGCAATGTGTAATATTTTATTTCTTCTATTGTATGTGTAAATGCATGTATGTTGTTTTCTCTTTTTCTGTTTTGTCTCTCTTCTGTTTTCTTACAGATGGCGGTCGACAAGACATTTTCATGTTGAAGAAGAGTTTGGCATCGGGTTTGTTATAACATGTATTTGTTCTTTCTCCTTGCAACTTTATTACTCTTTTTGTCTGATTTTTTTTCTCTTTTCCAGTATAATATGTATGCATGTATAAACAATCTTTTTTACAGATCACTTTGTGTGCCTTTTACGTGTAGTATTTTATATCTGTTATTGTATGTGTTAATGCATGTAAGTTGGTATTTTTTCGTCTGTCTTCTGTTTATTTACAGATGGGGTTTACAAGTATTTTTCATGTTGAAAAAGAACTTTGCATATGAATTGTTATGGCGGTGACAGTTGGGCATATTTGTGTCTTCACATTCACTGTGCAGATTTTGCACACTAACTGTTAAAGAAAAGAAATCTGGAGAGGAATAGGGTGGCTATTGGGGAGGAGGAGGCCACAGTACAGGGTGGGCCATTTATATGGAAACACTTTAATATGGCCATTTATATAGATACACCATTTTATGTGATTGGTGAAGTTAACAAACAATCACTGCTATTGGTCTGACACTAACCCACATTGGAAAGATCCCTCCAAGACTGTTGGAACAAAAAACTTGATAGTATGGTGTAGTTTATGGGGTGTATCCATAGATACGGTGTATCCATATAAATGGTCCACCCTGTAGTATCCTTTATTTTTGCAATGTGTAATATTTTATTTCTTCTATTGTATGTGTAAATGCATGTATGTTGTTTTCTCTTTTTCTGTTTTGTCTCTCTTCTGTTTTCTTACAGATGGCGGTCGACAAGACATTTTCATGTTGAAGAAGAGGTTGGCATCGGGTTTGTTATAACATGTATTTGTTCTTTCTCCTTGCAACTTTATTACTCTTTTTGTCTGACTTTTTTTTCTCTTTTCCAGTATACTATGTATGCATGTATGAACAATCTTTTTTTACAGATCACTTTGTGTGCATTTTACGTGTAGTATTTTATATCTGTTATTGTATGTGTTATGGCATGTAAGTTGGTATTTTTTTGTCTGTCTTCTGTTTTTTTACAGATGGGGTTTACAAGTATTTTTCATGTTGAGGAAGAATTTTGCATGTGAATTGTTATGGCGGTGACAGTTGGGCATATTTGTGTCTTCACATTCACTGTGCAGATTTTGCACACTAACTGTTAAAGAAAAGAAATCTGGAGAGGAATAGGGTGGCTATTGGGGAGGAGGAGGCCACAGTACAGGGTGGGCCATTTATATGGATACACTTTAATATGGCCATTTATATAGATACACCATTTTATGTGATTGGCGAAGTTAACAAACAATCCCTGCTATTGGTCTGACACTAACCCACATTGGAAAGATCCCTCCAAGACTGTTGGAACAAAAAACTTGATAGTATGGTGTAGTTTATGGGGTGTATCCATAGATACGGTGTATCCATATAAATGGTCCACCCTGTAGTATCCTTTAGTTTTGCAATGTGTAATATTTTATTTCTTCTATTGTATGTGTAAATGCATGTATGTTGTTTTTTCTTTTTCTGTTTTGTCTCTCTTCTGTTTTCTTACAGATGGCGGTCGACAAGACATTTTCATGTTGAAGAAGAGTTTGGCATCGGGTTTGTTATAACATGTATTTGTTCTTTCTCCTTGCAATTTTATTACTCTTTTTGTCTGATTTTTTTTCTCTTTTCCAGTATAATATGTATGCATGTATAAACAATCTTTTTTTACAGATCACTTTGTGTGCATTTTGCGTGTAGTATTTTATATCTGTTATTGTATGTGTTAATGCATGTAAGTTGGTATTTTTTCGTCTGTCTTCTGTTTATTTACAAATGGGGTTTACAAGTATTTTTCATGTTAAAAAATAATTTTGCATGTGAATTGTTATGGCGGTGACAGTTGGGCATATTTGTGTCTTCACATTCACTGTGCAGATTTTGCACACTAACTGTTAAAGAAAAGAAATCTGGAGAGGAATAGGGTGGCTATTGGGGAGGAGGAGGCCACAGTACAGGGTGGGCCATTTATATGGATACACTTTAATATGGCCATTTATATAGATACACCATTTTATGTGATTGGTGAAGTTAACAAACAATCACTGCTATTGGTCTGACACTAACCCACATTGGAAAGATCCCTCCAAGACTGTTGGAACAAAAAACATGATAGTATGGTGTAGTTTATGGGGTGTATCCATAGATACGGTGTATCCATATAAATGGTCCACCCTGTAGTATCCTTTAGTTTTGCAATGTGTAATATTTTATTTCTTCTATTGTATGTGTAAATGCATGTATGTTGTTTTCTCTTTTTCTGTTTTGTCTCTCTTCTGTTTTCTTACAGATGGTGGTCGACAAGACATTTTCATGTTGAAGAAGAGTTTGGCATCGGGTTTGTTATAACATGTATTTGTTCTTTCTCCTTGCAACTTTATTACTCTTTTTGTCTGACTTTTTTTTCTCTTTTCCAGTATACTATGTATGCATGTATGAACAATCTTTTTTTACAGATCACTTTGTGTGCATTTTACGTGTAGTATTTTATATCTGTTATTGTATGTGTTAATGCATGTAAGTTGGTATTTTTTTGTCTGTCTTCTCTTTATTTACAGATGGGGTTTACAAGTATTTTTCATGTTAAAAAAGAATTTTGCATGTGAATTCTTATGGCGGTGACAGTTGGGCAAATTTGTGTCTTCACATTCACTGTGCAGATTTTGCACACTAACTGTTAAAGAAAAGAAATCTGGAGAGGAATAGGGTGGCTATTGGGGAGGAGGAGGCCACAGTACAGGGTGGGCCATTTATATGGATACACTTTAATATGGCCATTTATATAGATACACCGTTTTATGTGAATGGTGAAGTTAACAAACAACCACCGCTATTGGTCTGACACTAACCCACATTGGAAAGATCCCTCCAAGAATGTTGGAACAAAACTTGATAGTATGGTGTGGTTAATGGGGTGTATCCATAGATACGGTGTATCCATATAAATGGCCCACCCTGTAGTATCCTTTAGTTTTGCAATGTGTAATATTTTATTTCATCCATTGTATGTGTAAATGCATGTATGTTGTTTTCTCTTTTTCTGTTTTGTCTGTCTTCTGTTTTCTTACAGATGGCGGTCGACAAGAAATTTTCATGTTGAAGAAGAGTTTGGCATCGGGTTTGTTATAACATGTATTTGTTCTTTCTCCTTGCAACTTTATTACTCTTTTTGTCTGACTTTTTTTCTTTTTTCCAGTATAATATGTATGCATGTATGAACAATCCTTTTTTACAGATCACTTTGTGTGCATTTTACGTGTAGTATTTTATATCTGTTATTGTATGTGTTAATGCATGTAAGTTGGTATTTTTTTGTCTGTCTTCTGTTTTTTTACAGATGGGGTTTACAAGTATTTTTCATGTTGAGGAAGAATTTTGCATGTGAATTGTTATGGCGGTGACAGTTGGGCAAATTTTTGTCTTCACATTCACTGTGCAGATTTTGCACACTAACTGTTAAAGAAAATAAATCTGGAGAGGAATAGGGTGGCTATTGGGGAGGAGGAGGCCACAGTGCAGGGTGGGCCATTTATATGGATACATTTTAATATGGCCATTTATATAGATACACCGTTTTATATGAATGGTGAAGTTAACAAACAACCACCGCTATTGGTCTGACACTAACCCACATTGGAAAGATCCCTCCAAGACTGTTGGAACAAAAAACTTGATAGTATGGTGTTGTTTATGGGGTGTATCCATAGATACGGTGTATCCATATAAATGGTCCACCCTGTAGTATCCTTCAGTTTTGCAATGTGTAATATTTTATTTCTTCTATTGTATGTGTAAATGCATGTATGTTGTTTTCTCTTTTTCTGTTTTGTCTCTCTTCTGTTTTCTTACAGATGGCGGTCGACAAGACATTTTCATGTTGAAGAAGAGTTTGGCATCGGGTTTGTTATAACATGTATTTGTTCTTTCTCCTTGCAACTTTATTACTCTTTTTGTCTTATTTTTTTTCTCTTTTCCAGTATAATATGTATGCATGTATAAACAATCTTTTTTACAGATCACTTTGTGTGCCTTTTACGTGTAGTATTTTATATCTGTTATTGTATGTGTTAATGCATGTAAGTTGGTATTTTTTCATCTGTCTTCTGTTTATTTACAGATGGGGTTTACAAGTATTTTTCATGTTGAAAAAGAACTTTGCATATGAATTGTTATGGCGGTGACAGTTGGGCATATTTGTGTCTTCACATTCACTGTGCAGATTTTGCACACTAACTGTTAAAGAAAAGAAATCTGGAGAGGAATAGGGTGGCTATTGGGGAGGAGGAGGCCACAGTACAGGGTGGGCCATTTATATGGATACACTTTAATATGGCCATTTATATAGATACACCATTTTATGTGATTGGTGAAGTTAACAAACAATCACTGCTATTGGTCTGACACTAACCCACATTGGAAAGATCCCTCCAAGATTGTTGGAACAAAAAACTTGATAGTATGGTGTAGTTTATGGGGTGTATCCATAGATACGGTGTATCCATATAAATGGTCCACCCTGTAGTATCCTTTAGTTTTGCAATGTGTAATATTTTATTTCTTCTATTGTATGTGTAAATGCATGTATGTTGTTTTCTCTTTTTCTGTTTTGTCTCTCTTCTGTTTTCTTACAGATGGCGGTCGACAAGACATTTTCATGTTGAAGAAGAGGTTGGCATCGGGTTTGTTATAACATGTATTTTTTCTTTCCCCTTGCAACTTTATTACTCTTTTTGTCTGACTTTTTTTTCTCTTTTCCAGTATACTATGTATGCATGTATGAACAATCTTTTTTTACAGATCACTTTGTGTGCATTTTACGTGTAGTATTTTATATCTGTTATTGTATGTGTTATGGCATGTAAGTTGGTATTTTTTTGTCTGTCTTCTGTTTTTTTACAGATGGGGTTTACAAGTATTTTTCATGTTGAGGAAGAATTTTGCATGTGAATTGTTATGGTGGTGACAGTTGGGCATATTTGTGTCTTCACATTCACTGTGCAGATTTTGCACACTAACTGTTAAAGAAAAGAAATCTGGAGAGTTATAGGGTGGCTATTGGGGAGGAGGAGGCCACAGTACAGGGTGGGCCATTTATATGGATACACTTTAATATGGCCATTTATATAGATACACCATTTTATGTGATTGGTGAAGTTAACAAACAATCCCTGCTATTGGTCTGACACTAACCCACATTGGAAAGATCCATCCAAGACTGTTGGAACAAAAAACTTGATAGTATGGTGTAGTTTATGGGGTGTATCCATAGATACGGTGTATCCATATAAATGGTCCACCCTGTAGTATCCTTTAGTTTTGCAATGTGTAATATTTTATTTCTTCTATTGTATGTGTAAATGCATGTATGTTGTTTTTTCTTTTTCTGTTTTGTCTCTCTTCTGTTTTCTTACAGATGGCGGTCGACAAGACATTTTCATGTTGAAGAAGAGTTTGGCATCGGGTTTGTTATAACATGTATTTGTTCTTTCTCCTTGCAATTTTATTACTCTTTTTGTCTGATTTTTTTTCCTCTTTTCCAGTATAATATGTATGCATGTATAAACAATCTTTTTTTACAGATCACTTTGTGTGCATTTTGCGTGTAGTATTTTATATCTGTTATTGTATGTGTTAATGCATGTAAGTTGGTATTTTTTCGTCTGTCTTCTGTTTATTTACAGATGGGGTTTACAAGTATTTTTCATGTTAAAAAATAATTTTGCATGTGAATTGTTATGGCGGTGACAGTTGGGCATATTTGTGTCTTCACATTCACTGTGCAGATTTTGCACACTAACTGTTAAAGAAAAGAAATCTGGAGAGGAATAGGGTGGCTATTGGGGAGGAGGAGGCCACAGTACAGAGTGGGCCATTTATATGGATACACTTTAATATGGCCATTTATATAGATACACCATTTTATGTGATTGGTGAAGTTAACAAACAATCACTGCTATTGGTCTGACACTAACCCACATTGGAAAGATCCCTCCAAGACTGTTGGAACAAAAAACTTGATAGTATGGTGTAGTTTATGGGGTGTATCCATAGATACAGTGTATCCATATAAATGGTCCACCCTGTAGTATCCTTTAGTTTTGCAATGTGTAATATTTTATTTCTTCTATTGTATGTGTAAATGCATGTATGTTGTTTTCTCTTTTTCTGTTTTGTCTCTCTTCTGTTTTCTTACAGATGGTGGTCGACAAGACATTTTCATGTTGAAGAAGAGTTTGGCATCGGGTTTGTTATAACATGTATTTGTTCTTTCTCCTTGCAACTTTATTACTCTTTTTGTCTGACTTTTTTTTCTCTTTTCCAGTATACTATGTATGCATGTATGAACAATCTTTTTTTACAGATCACTTTGTGTGCATTTTACGTGTAGTATTTTATATCTGTTATTGTATGTGTTAATGCATGTAAGTTGGTATTTTTTTGTCTGTCTTCTGTTTATTTACAGATGGGGTTTACAAGTATTTTTCATGTTAAAAAAGAATTTTGCATGTGAATTCTTATGGCGGTGACAGTTGGGCAAATTTGTGTCTTCACATTCACTGTGCAGATTTTGCACACTAACTGTTAAAGAAAAGAAATCTGGAGAGGAATAGGGTGGCTATTGGGGAGGAGGAGGCCACAGTACAGGGTGGGCCATTTATATGGATACACTTTAATATGGCCATTTATATAGATACACCGTTTTATGTGAATGGTGAAGTTAACAAACAACCACCGCTATTGGTCTGACACTAACCCACATTGGAAAGATCCCTCCAAGAATGTTGGAACAAAACTTGATAGTATGGTGTGGTTAATGGGGTGTATCCATAGATACGGTGTATCCATATAAATGGCCCACCCTGTAGTATCCTTTAGTTTTGCAATGTGTAATATTTTATTTCATCCATTGTATGTGTAAATGCATGTATGTTGTTTTCTCTTTTTCTGTTTTGTCTGTCTTCTGTTTTCTTACAGATGGCGGTCGACAAGAAATTTTCATGTTGAAGAAGAGTTTGGCATCGGGTTTGTTATAACATGTATTTGTTCTTTCTCCTTGCAACTTTATTACTCTTTTTGTCTGACTTTTTTTCTTTTTTCCAGTATAATATGTATGCATGTATGAACAATCCTTTTTTACAGATCACTTTGTGTGCATTTTACGTGTAGTATTTTATATCTGTTATTGTATGTGTTAATGCATGTAAGTTGGTATTTTTTTGTCTGTCTTCTGTTTTTTTACAGATGGGGTTTACAAGTATTTTTCATGTTGAGGAAGAATTTTGCATGTGAATTGTTATGGCGGTGACAGTTGGGCAAATTTTTGTCTTCACATTCACTGTGCAGATTTTGCACACTAACTGTTAAAGAAAAGAAATATGGAGAGGAATAGGGTGGCTATTGGGGAGGAGGAGGCCACAGTGCAGGGTGGGCCATTTATATGGATACATTTTAATATGGCCATTTATATAGATACACCGTTTTATATGAATGGTGAAGTTAACAAACAACCACCGCTATTGGTCTGACACTAACCCACATTGGAAAGATCCCTCCAAGACTGTTGGAACAAAAAACTTGATACTATGATGTAGTTTATGGGGTGTATCCATAGATACGGTGTATCCATATAAATGGTCCACCCTGTAGTATCCTTTAGTTTTGCAATGTGTAATATTTTATTTCTTCTATTGTATGTGTAAATGCATGTATGTTGTTTTTTCTTTTTCTGTTTTGTCTCTCTTCTGTTTTCTTACAGATGGCGGTCGACAAGACATTTTCATGTTGAAGAAGAGTTTGGCATCGGGTTTGTTATAACATGTATTTGTTCTTTCTCCTTGCAATTTTATTACTCTTTTTGTCTGATTTTTTTTCCTCTTTTCCAGTATAATATGTATGCATGTATAAACAATCTTTTTTTACAGATCACTTTGTGTGCATTTTGCGTGTAGTATTTTATATCTGTTATTGTATGTGTTAATGCATGTAAGTTGGTATTTTTTCGTCTGTCTTCAGTTTATTTACAGATGGGGTTTACAAGTATTTTTCATGTTAAAAAATAATTTTGCATGTGAATTGTTATGGCGGTGACAGTTGGGCATATTTGTGTCTTCACATTCACTGTGCAGATTTTGCACACTAACTGTTAAAGAAAAGAAATCTGGAGAGGAATAGGGTGGCTATTGGGGAGGAGGAGGCCACAGTACAGAGTGGGCCATTTATATGGATACACTTTAATATGGCCATTTATAAAGATACACCATTTTATGTGATTGGTGAAGTTAACAAACAATCACTGCTATTGGTCTGACACTAACCCACATTGGAAAGATCCCTCCAAGACTGTTGGAACAAAAAACTTGATAGTATGGTGTAGTTTATGGGGTGTATCCATAGATACGGTGTATCCATATAAATGGTCCACCCTGTAGTATCCTTTAGTTTTGCAATGTGTAATATTTTATTTCTTCTATTGTATGTGTAAATGCATGTATGTTGTTTTCTCTTTTTCTGTTTTGTCTCTCTTCTGTTTTCTTACAGATGGTGGTCGACAAGACATTTTCATGTTGAAGAAGAGTTTGGCATCGGGTTTGTTATAACATGTATTTGTTCTTTCTCCTTGCAACTTTATTACTCTTTTTGTCTGACTTTTTTTTCTCTTTTCCAGTATACTATGTATGCATGTATGAACAATCTTTTTTTACAGATCACTTTGTGTGCATTTTACGTGTAGTATTTTATATCTGTTATTGTATGTGTTAATGCATGTAAGTTGGTATTTTTTTGTCTGTCTTCTGTTTATTTACAGATGGGGTTTACAAGTATTTTTCATGTTAAAAAAGAATTTTGCATGTGAATTCTTATGGCGGTGACAGTTGGGCAAATTTGTGTCTTCACATTCACTGTGCAGATTTTGCACACTAACTGTTAAAGAAAAGAAATCTGGAGAGGAATAGGGTGGCTATTGGGGAGGAGGAGGCCACAGTACAGGGTGGGCCATTTATATGGATACACTTTAATATGGCCATTTATATAGATACACCGTTTTATGTGAATGGTGAAGTTACCAAACAACCACCGCTATTGGTCTGACACTAACCCACATTGGAAAGATCCCTCCAAGAATGTTGGAACAAAACTTGATAGTATGGTGTGGTTAATGGGGTGTATCCATAGATACGGTGTATCCATATAAATGGCCCACCCTGTAGTATCCTTTAGTTTTGCAATGTGTAATATTTTATTTCATCCATTGTATGTGTAAATGCATGTATGTTGTTTTCTCTTTTTCTGTTTTGTCTGTCTTCTGTTTTCTTACAGATGGCGGTCGACAAGAAATTTTCATGTTGAAGAAGAGTTTGGCATCGGGTTTGTTATAACATGTATTTGTTCTTTCTCCTTGCAACTTTATTACTCTTTTTGTCTGACTTTTTTTCTTTTTTCCAGTATAATATGTATGCATGTATGAACAATCCTTTTTTACAGATCACTTTGTGTGCATTTTACGTGTAGTATTTTATATCTGTTATTGTATGTGTTAATGCATGTAAGTTGGTATTTTTTTGTCTGTCTTCTGTTTTTTTACAGATGGGGTTTACAAGTATTTTTCATGTTGAGGAAGAATTTTGCATGTGAATTGTTATGGCGGTGACAGTTGGGCAAATTTTTGTCTTCACATTCACTGTGCAGATTTTGCACACTAACTGTTAAAGAAAAGAAATATGGAGAGGAATAGGGTGGCTATTGGGGAGGAGGAGGCCACAGTGCAGGGTGGGCCATTTATATGGATACATTTTAATATGGCCATTTATATAGATACACCGTTTTATATGAATGGTGAAGTTAACAAACAACCACCGCTATTGGTCTGACACTAACCCACATTGGAAAGATCCCTCCAAGACTGTTGGAACAAAAAACTTGATAGTATGATGTAGTTTATGGGGTGTATCCATAGATACGGTGTATCCATATAAATGGTCCACCCTGTAGTATCCTTTAGTTTTGCAATGTGTAATATTTTATTTCTTCTATTGTATGTGTAAATGCATGTATGTTGTTTTCTCTTTTTCTGTTTTGTCTCTCCTCTGTTTTCTTACAGATGGCGGTCGACAAGACATTTTCATGTTGAAGAAGAGTTTGGCATCGGGTTTGTTATAACATGTATTTGTTCTTTCTCCTTGCAACTTTATTACTCTTTTTGTCTGATTTTTTTTTCTCTTTTCCAGTATAATATGTATGCATGTATAAACAATCTTTTTTTACAGATCACTTTGTGTGCATTTTACGTGTAGTATTTTATATCTGTTATTGTATGTGTTAATGCATGTAAGTTGGTATTTTTTCGTCTGTCTTCTGTTTATTTACAAATGGGGTTTACAAGTATTTTTCATGTTAAAAAATAATTTTGCATGTGAATTGTTATGGCGGTGACAGTTGGGCATATTTGTGTCTTCACATTCACTGTGCAGATTTTGCACACTTACTGTTAAAGAAAAGAAATCTGGAGAGGAATAGGGTGGCTATTGGGGAGGAGGAGGCCACAGTACAGGGTGGGCCATTTATATGGATACACTTTAATATGGCCATTTATATAGATACACCATTTTATGTGATTGGTGAAGTTAACAAACAATCACTGCTATTGGTCTGACACTAACCCACATTGGAAAGATCCCTCCAAGACTGTTGGAACAAAAAACTTGATAGTATGGTGTAGTTTATGGGGTGTATCCATAGATACGGTGTATCCATATAAATGGTCCACCCTGTAGTATCCTTTAGTTTTGCAATGTGTAATATTTTATTTCTTCTATTGTATGTGTAAATGCATGTATGTTGTTTTCTCTTTTTCTGTTTTGTCTCTCTTCTGTTTTCTTACAGATGGCGGTCGACAAGACATTTTCATGTTGAAGAAGAGTTTGGCATCGGGTTTGTTATAACATGTATTTGTTCTTTCTCCTTGCAACTTTATTACTCTTTTTGTCTGACTTTTTTTTTCTCTTTTCCAGTATACTATGTATGCATGTATGAACAATCTTTTTTTACAGATCACTTTGTGTGCATTTTACGTGTAGTATTTTATATCTGTTATTGTATGTGTTAATGCATGTAAGTTGGTAATTTTTTGTCTGTCTTCTGTTTATTTACAGATGGGGTTTACAAGTATTTTTCATGTTAAAAAAGAATTTTGCATGTGAATTGTTATGGCGGTGACAGTTGGGCATATTTGTGTCTTCACATTCACTGTGCAGATTTTGCACACTAACTGTTAAAGAAAAGAAATCTGGAGAGGAATAGGGTGGCTATTGGGGAGGAGGAGGCCACAGTACAGGGTGGGCCATTTATATGGATACACTTTAATATGGCCATTTGTATAGATACACCGTTTTATGTGAATGGTGAAGTTAACAAACAACCACCGCTATTGGTCTGACACTAACCCACATTGGAAAGATCCCTCCAAGACTGTTGGAACAAAAAAATTGATGGTGTGGTGTGGTTTATGGGGTGTATCCATAGATACGGTGTATCCATATAAATGGCCCACCCTGTAGTATCTTTTAGTTTTGCAATGTGTAATATTTTATTTCTTCCATTGTATGTGTGAATGCATGTATGTTGTTTTCTCTTTTTCTGTTTTGTCTCTCTTCTGTTTTCTTACAGATGGTGGTCGACAAGACATTTTCATGTTGAAGAAGAGTTTGGCATCGGGTTTGTTATAACATGTATTTGTTCTGTGTCCTTGCAACTTTAGTACTCTTTTTGTCTGACTTTTTTTCTCTTTTCCAGTATAATATGTATGCATGTATAAACAATCTTTTTTTACAGATCACTTTGTGTGCATTTTACGTGTAGTATTGTATATCTGTTAATGCATGTAAGTTGGTATTTTTTTGTCTGTCTTCTGTTTTTTTACAGATGGGGTTTACAAGTATTTTTCATGTTGAAGAAGAACTTTGCATGTGAATTGTTATGGTGGTGACAGTTGGGCATATTTGTGTCTTCACATTCACTGTGCAGATTTTGCACACTAACTGTTAAAGAAAAGAAATCTGGAGAGGAATAGGGTGGCTATTGGGGAGGAGGAGGCCACAGTACAGGGTGGGCCATTTATATGGATATACTTTAATATGGCCATTTATATAGTTACACCGTTTTATGTGAATGGTGAAGTTAACAAGCAACCACCGCTATTGGACTGACAGTAACCCACATTGGAAAGATCCCTCCAAGACTGTTGGAACAAAAAACTTGATAGTATGGTGTGGTTTATGGGGTGTATCCATAGATACGGTGTATCCATATAAATTGCCCACCCTGTAGTAACCTTTAGTTTTGCAATGTGTAATATTTTATTTCTTCCATTGTATGTATAAATGCATGTACGTTGTTTTCTCTTTTTCTGTTTTGTCTCTCTTCTGTTTTCTTACAGATGGCGGTCGACAAGAAAGTTTCATGTTGAAGAGTTTGGCATCGGGTTTGTTATAACATGTATTTGTTCTTTCTCCTTGCAACTTTATTACTCTTTTTGTCTGACTTTTTTTTCTCTTTTTCAGTATAATATGTATGCATGTATAAACAATCTTTTTTTACAGATCACTTTGTGTGCATTTTACGTGTAGCATTTTATATCTGTTATTGTATGTGTTAATGCATGTAAGTTGATATTTTTTTGTCTGTCTTCTGATTTTTTACAGATGGGGTTTACAAGTATTTTTCATGTTGAAAAATAATTTTGCATGTGAATTGTTATGGCGGGGACAGTTGGGCATATTTGTGTCTTCACATTCACTGTGCAGATTTTGCACACTAACTGTTAAAGAAAAGAAATCTGGAGAGGAATAGGGTGGCTATTGGGGAGGAGGAGGCCACAGTACAGGGTGGGCCATTTATATGGATACACTTTAATATGGCCATTTATATAGATACACCGTTTTATGTGAATGGTGAAGTTAACAAACAACCACCGCTATTGGTCTGACACTAACCCACATTGGAAAGATCCCTCCAAGACTGTTGGAACAAAACTTGATAGTATGGTGTGGTTAATGGGGTGTATCCATAGATACGGTGTATCCATATAAATGGCCCACCCTGTAGTATCCTTTAGTTTTGCAATGTGTAATATTTTATTTCATCCATTGTATGTGTAAATGCATGTATGTTGTTTTCTCTTTTTCTGTTTTGTCTCTCTTCTGTTTTCTTACAGATGGCGGTCGACAAGAAATTTTCATGTTGAAGAAGAGTTTGGCATCGGGTTTGTTATAACATGTATTTGTTCTTTCTCCTTGCAACTTTATTACTCTTTTTGTCTGATTTTTTTTTCTTTTTTCCAGTATAATATGTATGCATGTATGAACAATCCTTTTTTACAGATCACTTTGTGTGCATTTTACGTGTAGTATTTTATATCTGTTATTGTATGTGTTAATGCATGTAAGTTGGTATTTTTTTGTCTGTCTTCTGTTTTTTTACAGATGGGGTTTACAAGTATTTTTCATGTTGAGGAAGAATTTTGCATGTGAATTGTTATGGCGGTGACAGTTGGGCAAATTTTTGTCTTCACATTCACTGTGCAGATTTTGCACACTAACTGTTAAAGAAAAGAAATCTGGAGAGGAATAGGGTAGCTATTGGAGAGGAGGAGTCCACAGTGCAGGGTGGGCCATTTATATGGATACATTTTAATATGGCCATTTATATAGATACACCGTTTTATATGAATGGTGAAGTTATCAAACAACCACCGCTATTGGTCTGACACTAACCCACATTGGAAAGATCCCTCCAAGACTGGCCCACCCTGTAGTATCTTTTAGTTTTGCAATGTGTAATATTTTATTTCTTCCATTGTATGTGTAAATGCATGTACGTTGTTTTCTCTTTTTCTGTTTTGTCTCACTTCTGTTTTCTTACAGATGGCGGTCGACAAGAAATTTTCATGTTGAAGAAGAGTTTGGCATCGGATTTGTTATAACATGTATTTGTTCTTTGTCCTTGCAACTTTATTACTCTTTTTGTCTGACTTTTTTTCTCTTTTCCTGTATAATATGTATGCATGTATGAACAATCTTTTTTTACAGATCACTTTGTGTGCATTTTACGTGTAGTATTTTATATCTGTTATTGTATGTGTTAATGCATGTAAGTTGGTATTTTTCTGTCTGTCTTCTGTTTATTTACAGATGGGGTTTACAAGTATTTTTCATGTTAAAAAAGAATTTTGCATGTGAATTGTTATGGCGGTGACAGTTGGGCATATTTGTGTCTTCACTTTCACTGTGCAGATTTTGCACACTAACTGTTAAAGAAAAGAAATCTGGAGAGGAATAGGGTGGCTATTGGGGAGGAGGAGGCCACAGTACAGGGTGGGCCATTTATATGGATACACTTTAATATGGCCATTTTCATAGATACACCGTTTTATGTGAATGGTGAAGTTAACAAACAACCACCGCTATTGGTCTGACACTAACCCAAATTGGAAAGATCCCTCCAAGCCTGTGTGAACAAAACTTGATAGTATGGTGTGGTTAATGGGGTGTATCCATAGATACGGTGTATCCATATAAATGGCCCACCCTGTAGTATCCTTTAGTTTTGCAATGTGTAATATTTTATTTCATCCATTGTATGTGTAAATGCATGTATGTTGTTTTCTCTTTTTCTGTTTTGTCTCTCTTCTGTTTTCTTACAGATGGCGGTCGACAAGAAATTTTCATGTTGAAGAAGAGTTTGGAATCGGGTTTGTTATAACATGTATTTGTTCTTTCTCCTTGCAACTTTATTACTCTTTTTGTCTGACTTTTTTTTCTTTTTTCCAGTATAATATGTATGCATGTATGAACAATCCTTTTTTACAGATCACTTTGTGTGCATTTTACGTGTAGTATTTTATTTCTGTTATTGTATGTGTTAATGCATGTAAGTTGGTATTTTTTTGTCTGTCTTCTGTTTTTTTACAGATGGGGTTTACAAGTATGTTTCATGTTGAGGAAGAATTTTGCATGTGAATTGTTATGGCGGTGACAGTTGGGCAAATTTTTGTCTTCACATTCACTGTGCAGATTTTGCACACTAACTGTTAAAGAAAAGAAATCTGGAGAGGAATAGGGTGGCTATTGGGGAGGAGGAGGCCACAGTGCAGGGTGGGCCATTTATATGGATACATTTTAATATGGCCATTTATATAGATACACCGTTTTATATGATTGGTGAAGTTAACAAACAACCACCGCTATTGGTCTGACACTAACCCACATTGGAAAGATCCCTCCAAGACTGTTGGAACAAAAAACTTGATAGTATGGTGTGGTTTATGGGGTGTATCCATAGATACGGTGTATCTATATAAATGGCCCACCCTGTAGTATCTTTTAGTTTTGCAATGTGTAATATTTTATTTCTTCCATTGTATGTGTAAATGCATGTACGTTGTTTTCTCTTTTTCTGTTTTGTCTCACTTCTGTTTTCTTACAGATGGCGGTCGACAAGAAATTTTCATGTTGAAGAAGAGTTTGGCATCGGATTTGTTATAACATGTATTTGTTCTTTGTCCTTGCAACTTTATTACTCTTTTTGTCTGACTTTTTTTCTCTTTTCCTGTATAATATGTATGCATGTATGAACAATCTTTTTTTACAGATCACTTTGTGTGCATTTTACGTGTAGTATTTTATATCTGTTATTGTATGTGTTAATGCATGTAAGTTGGTATTTTTTTGTCTGTCTTCTGTTTATTTACAGATGGGGTTTACAAGTATTTTTCATGTTAAAAAAGAATTTTGCATGTGAATTGTTATGGCGGTGACAGTTGGGCATATTTGTGTCTTCACATTCACTGTGCAGATTTTGCACACTAACTGTTAAAGAAAAGAAATCTGGAGAGGAATAGGGTGGCTATTGGGGAGGAGGAGGCCACAGTACAGGGTGGGCCATTTATATGGATACACTTTAATATGGCCATTTATATAGATACACCGTTTTATGTGAATGGTGAAGTTAACAAACAACCACCGCTATTGGTCTGACACTAACCCACATTGGAAAGATCCCTCCAAGACTGTTGGAACAAAAACATTGATGGTGTGGTGTGGTTTATGGGGTGTATCCATAGATACGGTGTATCCATATAAATGGCCCACCCTGTAGTATCCTTTAGTTTTGCAATGTGTAATATTTTATTTCTTCCATTGTATGTGTAAATGCATGTATGTTGTTTTCTCTTTTTCAGTTTTGTCTCTCTTCTGTTTTCTTACAGATGGCGGTCGACAAGAAATTTTCATGTTGAAGAAGAGTTTGGCAGCGGGTTTGTTATAACATGTATTTGTTCTTTCTCCTTGCAACTTTATTACTCTTTTTGTCTGACTTTTTTTTCTCTTTTCCAGTATAATATGTATGCATGTATGAACAATTTTTTTTACAGATCACTTTGTGTGCATTTTACGTGTAGTATTTTATATCTGTTATTGTATGTGTTAATGCATGTAAGTTGATATTTTTTTGTCTGTCTTCTGTTTATTTACAGATGGGGTTTACAAGTATTTTTCATGTTGAGGAAGAATTTTGCATGTGAATTGTTATGGCGGTGACAGTTGGGCATATTTGTGTCTTCACATTCACTGTGCAGATTTTGCACACTAACTGTTAAAGAAAAGAAATCTGGAGAGGAATAGGGTGGCTATTGGGGAGGAGGAGGCCACAGTACAGGGTGGGCCATTTATATGGATACACTTTAATATGGCCATTAATATATATACACCATTGTATGTGATTGGTGAAGTTAACAAACAATCACTGCTATTGGTCTGACACTAACCCACATTGGAAAGATCCCTCCAAGACTGTTGGAACAAAAAACTTGATAGTATGGTGTGGTTTATGGGGTGTATCCATAGATACGGTGTATCCATATAAATGGCCCACCCTGTAGTATCCTTTAGTTTTGCAATGTGTAATATTTTATTTCTTCCATTGTATGTGTAAATGCATGTATGTTGTTTTCTCTTTTTCTGTTTTGTCTATCTTCTGTTTTCTTACAGATGGCGGTCGACAAGAAATTTTCATGTTGAAGAAGAGTTTGGCATCGGGTTTGTTATAACATGTATTTGTTCTTTCTCCTTGCAACTTTATTACTCTTTTTGTCTGACTTTTTTTTCTCTTTTTCAGTATAATATGTATGCATGTATGAACAATCTTTTTTTACAGATTACTTTGCGTGCATTTTACGTGTAGTATTTTATATCTGTTATTGTATGTGTTAATGCATGTAAGTTGGTAATTTTTTGTCTGTCTTCTGTTTATTTACAGATGGGGTTTACAAGTATTTTTCATGTTAAAAAAGAATTTTGCATGTGAATTGTTATGGCGGTGACAGTTGGGCATATTTGTGTCTTCACATTCACTGTGCAGATTTTGCACACTAACTGTTAAAGAAAAGAAATCTGGAGAGGAATAGGGTGGCTATTGGGGAGGAGGAGGCCACAGTACAGGGTGGGCCATTTATATGGATACACTTTAATATGGCCATTTATATAGATACACCATTTTATGTGATTGGTGAAGTTAACAAACAATCACTGCTATTGGTCTGACACTAACCCACATTGGAAAGATCCCTCCAAGACTGTTGGAACAAAAAAATTGATTGTGTGGTGTGGTTTATGGGGTGTATCCATAGATACGGTGTATCCATATAAATGGCCCACCCTGTAGTATCCTTTAGTTTTGCAATGTGTAATATTTTATTTCTTCCATTGTATGTGTAAATGCATGTACATTGTTTTCTCTTTTTCTGTTTTGTCTCTCTTCTGTTTTCTTCCAGATGGCGGTCGACAGGAGTTTTTCATGTTGAAGAAGAGTTTGGCATCGGGTTTGTTATAACATGTATTTGTTCTTTCTCCTTGCAACTTTATTACTCTTTTTGTCTGACTTTTTTTTTCTCTTTTCCAGTATAATATGTATGCATGTATGAACAAGCTGTTTTTATAGATTACTTTGTGTGCATTTTACGTGTAGTATTTTTTATCTGTTATTGTATGTGTTAATGCATGTAAGTTGGTATGTTTTTGTCTGTCTTCTATTTTTTTACAGATGGGGTTTACAAGTATTTTTCATGTTGAGGAAGAATTTTGCATGTGAATTGTTATGGCGGTGACAGTTGGGCATATTTGTGTCTTCACATTCACTGTGCAGATTTTGCACACTAACTGTTAAAGAAAAGAAATCTGGAGAGGAATAGGGTGGCTATTGGGAAGGAGGAGGCCACATTTCAGGGTGGGCCATTTATATGGATACACTTTAATATGGCCATTTATATAGATACACCATTTTATGTGAATGGTGAAGTTAACAAACAATCACTGCTGTTGGTCTGACACTAACCCACATTGGAAAGATCCCTCCAAGACTGTTGGAACAAAAAAATTGATTGTGTGGTGTGGTTTATGGGGTGTATCCATAGATACGGTGTATCCATATAAATGGCCCACCCTGTAGTATCCTTTAGTTTTGCAATGTGTAATATTTTATTTCTTCCATTGTATGTGTAAATGCATGTACGTTGTTTTCTCTTTTTCTGTTTTGTCTCTCTTCTGTTTTCTTACAGATGGCGGTCGACAAGAATTTTTCATGTTGAAGAAGAGTTTGGCATCGGGTTTGTTATAACATGTATTTGTTCTTTGTCCTTGCAACTTTATTACTCTTTTTGTCTGACTTTTTCTCTCTTATATGTATGCATGTATAAACAATCTTTTTTTACAGATCACTTTGTGTGCATTTTACGTGTAGTATTTTATATCTGTTATTGTATGTGTTAATGCATGTAAGTTGGTATGTTTTTGTCTGTCTTCTATTTTTTTACAGATGGGGTTTACAAGTATTTTTCATGTTGAAAAAGAATTTTGCATGTGAATTGTTAGGGCGGTGACAGTTTTGCATATTTGTGTCTTCACATTCAATGTGCAGATTTTGCACACTAACTGTTAAAGAAAAGAAATCTGGAGAGGAATAGGGTGGCTATTGGGAAGGAGGAGGCCACAGTACAGGGTGGGCCATTTATATGGATACACTTTAATATGGCCATTTATATAGATACGCCATTTTATGTGAATGGTGAAGTTAACAAACAATCACTGCTGTTGGTCTGACACTAACCCACATTGGAAAGATCCCTCCAAGACTGTTGGAACAAAAAAATTGATTGTGTGGTGTGGTTTATGGGGTGTATCCATAGATACGGTGTATCCATATAAATGGCCCACCCTGTAGTATCCTTTAGTTTTGCAATGTGTAATATTTTATTTCATCCATTGTATGTGTAAATGCATGTATGTTGTTTTCTCTTTTTCTGTTTTGTCTGTCTTCTGTTTTCTTACAGATGGCGGTCGACAAGAAATTTTCATGTTGAAGAAGAGTTTGGCATCGGGTTTGTTATAACATGTATTTGTTCTTTCTCCTTGCAACTTTATTACTCTTTTTGTCTGACTTTTTTTCTTTTTTCCAGTATAATATGTATGCATGTATGAACAATCCTTTTTTACAGATCACTTTGTGTGCATTTTACGTGTAGTATTTTATATCTGTTATTGTATGTGTTAATGCATGTAAGTTGGTATTTTTTTGTCTGTCTTCTGTTTTTTTACAGATGGGGTTTACAAGTATTTTTCATGTTGAGGAAGAATTTTGCATGTGAATTGTTATGGCGGTGACAGTTGGGCAAATTTTTGTCTTCACATTCACTGTGCAGATTTTGCACACTAACTGTTAAAGAAAAGAAATATGGAGAGGAATAGGGTGGCTATTGGGGAGGAGGAGGCCACAGTGCAGGGTGGGCCATTTATATGGATACATTTTAATATGGCCATTTATATAGATACACCGTTTTATATGAATGGTGAAGTTAACAAACAACCACCGCTATTGGTCTGACACTAACCCACATTGGAAAGATCCCTCCAAGACTGTTGGAACAAAAAACTTGATAGTATGATGTAGTTTATGGGGTGTATCCATAGATACGGTGTATCCATATAAATGGTCCACCCTGTAGTATCCTTTAGTTTTGCAATGTGTAATATTTTATTTCTTCTATTGTATGTGTAAATGCATGTATGTTGTTTTCTCTTTTTCTGTTTTGTCTCTCCTCTGTTTTCTTACAGATGGCGGTCGACAAGACATTTTCATGTTGAAGAAGAGTTTGGCATCGGGTTTGTTATAACATGTATTTGTTCTTTCTCCTTGCAACTTTATTACTCTTTTTGTCTGATTTTTTTTTTCTCTTTTCCAGTATAATATGTATGCATGTATAAACAATCTTTTTTTACAGATCACTTTGTGTGCATTTTACGTGTAGTATTTTAGATCTGTTATTGTATGTGTTAATGCATGTAAGTTGGTATTTTTTCGTCTGTCTTCTGTTTATTTACAAATGGGGTTTACAAGTATTTTTCATGTTAAAAAATAATTTTGCATGTGAATTGTTATGGCGGTGACAGTTGGGCATATTTGTGTCTTCACATTCACTGTGCAGATTTTGCACACTTACTGTTAAAGAAAAGAAATCTGGAGAGGAATAGGGTGGCTATTGGGGAGGAGGAGGCCACAGTACAGGGTGGGCCATTTATATGGATACACTTTAATATGGCCATTTATATAGATACACCATTTTATGTGATTGGTGAAGTTAACAAACAATCACTGCTATTGGTCTGACACTAACCCACATTGGAAAGATCCCTCCAAGACTGTTGGAACAAAAAACTTGATAGTATGGTGTAGTTTATGGGGTGTATCCATAGATACGGTGTATCCATATAAATGGTCCACCCTGTAGTATCCTTTAGTTTTGCAATGTGTAATATTTTATTTCTTCTATTGTATGTGTAAATGCATGTATGTTGTTTTCTCTTTTTCTGTTTTGTCTCTCTTCTGTTTTCTTACAGATGGCGGTCGACAAGACATTTTCATGTTGAAGAAGAGTTTGGCATCGGGTTTGTTATAACATGTATTTGTTCTTTCTCCTTGCAACTTTATTACTCTTTTTGTCTGACTTTTTTTTTCTCTTTTCCAGTATACTATGTATGCATGTATGAACAATCTTTTTTTACAGATCACTTTGTGTGCATTTTACGTGTAGTATTTTATATCTGTTATTGTATGTGTTAATGCATGTAAGTTGGTAATTTTTTGTCTGTCTTCTGTTTATTTACAGATGGGGTTTACAAGTATTTTTCATGTTAAAAAAGATTTTTGCATGTGAATTGTTATGGCGGTGACAGTTGGGCATATTTGTGTCTTCACATTCACTGTGCAGATTTTGCACACTAACTGTTAAAGAAAAGAAATCTGGAGAGGAATAGGGTGGCTATTGGGGAGGAGGAGGCCACAGTACAGGGTGGGCCATTTATATGGATACACTTTAATATGGCCATTTGTATAGATACACCGTTTTATGTGAATGGTGAAGTTAACAAACAACCACCGCTATTGGTCTGACACTAACCCACATTGGAAAGATCCCTCCAAGACTGTTGGAACAAAAAAATTGATGGTGTGGTGTGGTTTATGGGGTGTATCCATAGATACGGTGTATCCATATAAATGGCCCACCCTGTAGTATCTTTTAGTTTTGCAATGTGTAATATTTTATTTCTTCCATTGTATGTGTGAATGCATGTACGTTGTTTTCTCTTTTTCTGTTTTGTCTCTCTTCTGTTTTCTTACAGATGGCGGTCGACAAGAAATTTTCATGTTGAAGAAGAGTTTGGCATCGGGTTTGTTACAACATGTATTTGTTCTTTCTCCTTGCAACTTTATTACTCTTTTTGTCTGACTTTTTTTTCTCTTTTCCAGTATAATATGTATGCATGTATGAATAATCTTTTTTTACAGATCACTTTGTGTGCATTTTACGTGTAGTATTTTATATCTGGTATTGTATGTGTTAATGCATGTAAGTTGGTATTTTTTTGTCTGTCTTCTGTTTTTTTACAGATGGGGTTTACAAGTATTTTTCATGTTGAGGAAGAATTTTGCATGTGAATTGTTATGGCGGTGACAGTTGGGCATATTTGTGTCTTCACATTCACTGTGCAGATTTTGCACACTAACTGTTAAAGAAAAGAAATCTGGAGAGGAATAGGGTGGCTATTGGGGAGGAGGAGGCCACAGTACAGGGTGGGCCATTTATATGGATACACTTTAATATGGCCATTTATATAGATACACCATTTTATGTGATTGGTGAAGTTAACAAACAATCACTGCTATTGGTCTGACACTAACCCATATTGGAAAGCTCCCTCCAAGACTGTTGGAAGAAAAAACTTGATAGTATGGTGTGGTTTATGGGGTGTATCCATAGATACGGTGTATCCATATAAATGGCCCACCCTGTAGTATCCTTTAGTTTTGCAATGTGTAATATTTTATTTCTTCTATTGTATGTGTAAATGCATGTATGTTGTTTTCTCTTTTTCTGTTTTGTCTCTCTTCTGTTTTCTTACAGATGGTGGTCGACAAGACATTTTCATGTTGAAGAAGAGTTTGGCATCGGGTTTGTTATAACATGTATTTGTTCTGTGTCCTTGCAACTTTAGTACTCTTTTTGTCTGACTTTTTTTCTCTTTTCCAGTATAATATGTATGCATGTATAAACAATCTTTTTTTACAGATCACTTTGTGTGCATTTTACGTGTAGTATTGTATATCTGTTAATGCATGTAAGTTGGTATTTTTTTGTCTGTCTTCTGTTTTTTTACAGATGGGGTTTACAAGTATTTTTCATGTTGAAGAAGAACTTTGCATGTGAATTGTTATGGTGGTGACAGTTGGGCATATTTGTGTCTTCACATTCACTGTGCAGATTTTGCACACTAACTGTTAAAGAAAAGAAATCTGGAGAGGAATAGGGTGGCTATTGGGGAGGAGGAGGCCACAGTACAGGGTGGGCCATTTATATGGATATACTTTAATATGGCCATTTATATAGATACACCGTTTTATGTGAATGGTGAAGTTAACAAGCAACCACCGCTATTGGACTGACAGTAACCCACATTGGAAAGATCCCTCCAAGACTGTTGGAACAAAAAACTTGATAGTATGGTGTAGTTTATGGGGTGTATCCATAGATACGGTGTATCCATATAAATTGCCCACCCTGTAGTAACCTTTAGTTTTGCAATGTGTAATATTTTATTTCTTCCATTGTATGTATAAATGCATGTACGTTGTTTTCTCTTTTTCTGTTTTGTCTCTCTTCTGTTTTCTTACAGATGGCGGTCGACAAGAAAGTTTCATGTTGAAGAGTTTGGCATCGGGTTTGTTATAACATGTATTTGTTCTTTCTCCTTGCAACTTTATTACTCTTTTTGTCTGACTTTTTTTTCTCTTTTTCAGTATAATATGTATGCATGTATAAACAATCTTTTTTTACAGATCACTTTGTGTGCATTTTACGTGTAGCATTTTATATCTGTTATTGTATGTGTTAATGCATGTAAGTTGATATTTTTTTGTCTGTCTTCTGATTTTTTACAGATGGGGTTTACAAGTATTTTTCATGTTGAAAAATAATTTTGCATGTGAATTGTTATGGCGGGGACAGTTGGGCATATTTGTGTCTTCACATTCACTGTGCAGATTTTGCACACTAACTGTTAAAGAAAAGAAATCTGGAGAGGAATAGGGTGGCTATTGGGGAGGAGGAGGCCACAGTACAGGGTGGGCCATTTATATGGATACACTTTAATATGGCCATTTATATAGATACACCGTTTTATGTGAATGGTGAAGTTAACAAACAACCACCGCTATTGGTCTGACACTAACCCACATTGGAAAGATCCCTCCAAGACTGTTGGAACAAAACTTGATAGTATGGTGTGGTTAATGGGGTGTATCCATAGATACGGTGTATCCATATAAATGGCCCACCCTGTAGTATCCTTTAGTTTTGCAATGTGTAATATTTTATTTCATCCATTGTATGTGTAAATGCATGTATGTTGTTTTCTCTTTTTCTGTTTTGTCTCTCTTCTGTTTTCTTACAGATGGCGGTCGACAAGAAATTTTCATGTTGAAGAAGAGTTTGGCATCGGGTTTGTTATAACATGTATTTGTTCTTTCTCCTTGCAACTTTATTACTCTTTTTGTCTGATTTTTTTTTCTTTTTTCCAGTATAATATGTATGCATGTATGAACAATCCTTTTTTACAGATCACTTTGTGTGCATTTTACGTGTAGTATTTTATATCTGTTATTGTATGTGTTAATGCATGTAAGTTGGTATTTTTTTGTCTGTCTTCTGTTTTTTTACAGATGGGGTTTACAAGTATTTTTCATGTTGAGGAAGAATTTTGCATGTGAATTGTTATGGCGGTGACAGTTGGGCAAATTTTTGTCTTCACATTCACTGTGCAGATTTTGCACACTAACTGTTAAAGAAAAGAAATCTGGAGAGGAATAGGGTAGCTATTGGAGAGGAGGAGGCCACAGTGCAGGGTGGGCCATTTATATGGATACATTTTAATATGGCCATTTATATAGATACACCGTTTTATATGAATGGTGAAGTTAACAAACAACCACCGCTATTGGTCTGACACTAACCCACATTGGAAAGATCCCTCCAAGACTGTTGGAACAAAAAACTTGATAGTATGGTGTGGTTTATGGGGTGTATCCATAGATACGGTGTATCTATATAAATGGCCCACCCTGTAGTATCTTTTAGTTTTGCAATGTGTAATATTTTATTTCTTCCATTGTATGTGTAAATGCATGTACGTTGTTTTCTCTTTTTCAGTTTTGTCTCACTTCTGTTTTCTTACAGATGGCGGTCGACAAGAAATTTTCATGTTGAAGAAGAGTTTGGCATCGGATTTGTTATAACATGTATTTGTTCTTTGTCCTTGCAACTTTATTACTCTTTTTGTCTGACTTTTTTTCTCTTTTCCTGTATAATATGTATGCATGTATGAACAATCTTTTTTTACAGATCACTTTGTGTGCATTTTACGTGTAGTATTTTATATCTGTTATTGTATGTGTTAATGCATGTAAGTTGGTATTTTTCTGTCTGTCTTCTGTTTATTTACAGATGGGGTTTACAAGTATTTTTCATGTTAAAAAAGAATTTTGCATGTGAATTGTTATGGCGGTGACAGTTGGGCATATTTGTGTCTTCACTTTCACTGTGCAGATTTTGCACACTAACTGTTAAAAAAAAAGAAATCTGGAGAGGAATAGGGTGGCTATTGGGGAGGAGGAGGCCACAGTACAGGGTGGGCCATTTATATGGATACACTTTAATATGGCCATTTTCATAGATACACCGTTTTATGTGAATGGTAAAGTTAACAAACAACCACCGCTATTGGTCTGACACTAACCCAAATTGGAAAGATCCCTCCAAGCCTGTGTGAACAAAACTTGATAGTATGGTGTGGTTAATGGGGTGTATCCATAGATACGGTGTATCCATATAAATGGCCCACCCTGTAGTATCCTTTAGTTTTGCAATGTGTAATATTTTATTTCATCCATTGTATGTGTAAATGCATGTATGTTGTTTTCTCTTTTTCTGTTTTGTCTCTCTTCTGTTTTCTTACAGATGGCGGTCGACAAGAAATTTTCATGTTAAAGAAGAGTTTGGAATCGGGTTTGTTATAACATGTATTTGTTCTTTCTCCTTACAACTTTATTACTCTTTTTGTCTGAGTTTTTTTTCTTTTTTCCAGTATAATATGTATGCATGTATGAACAATCCTTTTTTACAGATCACTTTGTGTGCATTTTACGTGTAGTATTTTATTTCTGTTATTGTATGTGTTAATGCATGTAAGTTGGTATTTTTTTGTCTGTCTTCTGTTTTTTTACAGATGGGGTTTACAAGTATGTTTCATGTTGAGGAAGAATTTTGCATGTGAATTGTTATGGCGGTGACAGTTGGGCAAATTTTTGTCTTCACATTCACTGTGCAGATTTTGCACACTAACTGTTAAAGAAAAGAAATCTGGAGAGGAATAGGGTGGCTATTGGGGAGGAGGAGGCCACAGTGCAGGGTGGGCCATTTATATGGATACATTTTAATATGGCCATTTATATAGATACACCGTTTTATATGATTGGTGAAGTTAACAAACAACCACCGCTATTGGTCTGACACTAACCCACATTGGAAAGATCCCTCCAAGACTGTTGGAACAAAAACATTGATGGTGTGGTGTGGTTTATGGGGTGTATCCATAGATACGGTGTATCCATATAAATGGCCCACCCTGTAGTATCCTTTAGTTTTGCAATGTGTAATATTTTATTTCTTCCATTGTATGTGTAAATGCATGTATGTTGTTTTCTCTTTTTCAGTTTTGTCTCTCTTCTGTTTTCTTACAGATGGCGGTCGACAAGAAATTTTCATGTTGAAGAAGAGTTTGGCAGCGGGTTTGTTATAACATGTATTTGTTCTTTCTCCTTGCAACTTTATTACTCTTTTTGTCTGACTTTTTTTTCTCTTTTCCAGTATAATATGTATGCATGTATGAACAATTTTTTTTACAGATCACTTTGTGTGCATTTTACGTGTAGTATTTTATATCTGTTATTGTATGTGTTAATGCATGTAAGTTGATATTTTTTTGTCTGTCTTCTGTTTATTTACAGATGGGGTTTACAAGTATTTTTCATGTTGAGGAAGAATTTTGCATGTGAATTGTTATGGCGGTGACAGTTGGGCATATTTGTGTCTTCACATTCACTGTGCAGATTTTGCACACTAACTGTTAAAGAAAAGAAATCTGGAGAGGAATAGGGTGGCTATTGGGGAGGAGGAGGCCACAGTACAGGGTGGGCCATTTATATGGATACACTTTAATATGGCCATTAATATATATACACCATTGTATGTGATTGGTGAAGTTAACAAACAATCACTGCTATTGGTCTGACACTAACCCACATTGGAAAGATCCCTCCAAGACTGTTGGAACAAAAAACTTGATAGTATGGTGTGGTTTATGGGGTGTATCCATAGATACGGTGTATCCATATAAATGGCCCACCCTGTAGTATCCTTTAGTTTTGCAATGTGTAATAGTTTATTTCTTCCATTGTATGTGTAAATGCATGTATGTTGTTTTCTCTTTTTCTGTTTTGTCTATCTTCTGTTTTCTTACAGATGGCGGTCGACAAGAAATTTTCATGTTGAAGAAGAGTTTGGCATCGGGTTTGTTATAACATGTATTTGTTCTTTCTCCTTGCAACTTTATTACTCTTTTTGTCTGACTTTTTTTTCTCTTTTTCAGTATAATATGTATGCATGTATGAACAATCTTTTTTTACAGATTACTTTGCGTGCATTTTACGTGTAGTATTTTATATCTGTTATTGTATGTGTTAATGCATGTAAGTTGGTAATTTTTTGTCTGTCTTCTGTTTATTTACAGATGGGGTTTACAAGTATTTTTCATGTTAAAAAAGAATTTTGCATGTGAATTGTTATGGCGGTGACAGTTGGGCATATTTGTGTCTTCACATTCACTGTGCAGATTTTGCACACTAACTGTTAAAGAAAAGAAATCTGGAGAGGAATAGGGTGGCTATTGGGGAGGAGGAGGCCACAGTACAGGGTGGGCCATTTATATGGATACACTTTAATATGGCCATTTATATAGATACACCATTTTATGTGATTGGTGAAGTTAACAAACAATCACTGCTATTGGTCTGACACTAACCCACATTGGAAAGATCCCTCCAAGACTGTTGGAACAAAAAAATTGATTGTGTGGTGTGGTTTATGGGGTGTATCCATAGATACGGTGTATCCATATAAATGGCCCACCCTGTAGTATCCTTTAGTTTTGCAATGTGTAATATTTTATTTCTTCCATTGTATGTGTAAATGCATGTACATTGTTTTCTCTTTTTCTGTTTTGTCTCTCTTCTGTTTTCTTCCAGATGGCGGTCGACAGGAGTTTTTCATGTTGAAGAAGAGTTTGGCATCGGGTTTGTTATAACATGTATTTGTTCTTTCTTCTTGCAACTTTATTACTCTTTTTGTCTGACTTTTTTTTTCTCTTTTCCAGTATAATATGTATGCATGTATGAACAAGCTGTTTTTATAGATTACTTTGTGTGCATTTTACGTGTAGTATTTTTTATCTGTTATTGTATGTGTTAATGCATGTAAGTTGGTATGTTTTTGTCTGTCTTCTATTTTTTTACAGATGGGGTTTACAAGTATTTTTCATGTTGAGGAAGAATTTTGCATGTGAATTGTTATGGCGGTGACAGTTGGGCATATTTGTGTCTTCACATTCACTGTGCAGATTTTGCACACTAACTGTTAAAGAAAAGAAATCTGGAGAGGAATAGGGTGGCTATTGGGAAGGAGGAGGCCACATTTCAGGGTGGGCCATTTATATGGATACACTTTAATATGGCCATTTATATAGATACACCATTTTATGTGAATGGTGAAGTTAACAAACAATCACTGCTGTTGGTCTGACACTAACCCACATTGGAAAGATCCCTCCAAGACTGTTGGAACAAAAAAATTGATTGTGTGGTGTGGTTTATGGGGTGTATCCATAGATACGGTGTATCCATATAAATGGCCCACCCTGTAGTATTCTTTAGTTTTGCAATGTGTAATATTTTATTTCTTCCATTGTATGTGTAAATGCATGTACGTTGTTTTCTCTTTTTCTGTTTTGTCTCTCTTCTGTTTTCTTACAGATGGCGGTCGACAAGAATTTTTCATGTTGAAGAAGAGTTTGGCATCGGGTTTGTTATAACATGTATTTGTTCTTTGTCCTTGCAACTTTATTACTCTTTTTGTCTGACTTTTTCTCTCTTATATGTATGCATGTATAAACAATCTTTTTTTACAGATCACTTTGTGTGCATTTTACGTGTAGTATTTTATATCTGTTATTGTATGTGTTAATGCATGTAAGTTGGTATGTTTTTGTCTGTCTTCTATTTTTTTACAGATGGGGTTTACAAGTATTTTTCATGTTGAAAAAGAATTTTGCATGTGAATTGTTAGGGCGGTGACAGTTTTGCATATTTGTGTCTTCACATTCAATGTGCAGATTTTGCACACTAACTGTTAAAGAAAAGAAATCTGGAGAGGAATAGGGTGGCTATTGGGAAGGAGGAGGCCACAGTACAGGGTGGGCCATTTATATGGATACACTTTAATATGGCCATTTATATAGATACGCCATTTTATGTGAATGGTGAAGTTAACAAACAATCACTGCTGTTGGTCTGACACTAACCCACATTGGAAAGATCCCTCCAAGACTGTTGGAACAAAAAAATTGATTGTGTGGTGTGGTTTATGGGGTGTATCCATAGATACGGTGTATCCATATAAATGGCCCACCCTGTAGTATCTTTTAGTTTTGCAATGTGTAATAGTTTATTTCTTCCATTGTATGTGTAAATGCATGTATGTTGTTTTCTCTTTTTCTGTTTTGTCTCTCTTCTGTTTTCTTACAGATGGCGGTCGACAAGAAATTTTCATGTTGAAGAAGAGTTTGGCATCTGGTTTGTTATAACATGTATTTGTTCTTTCTCCTTGCAACTTTATTACTCTTTTTGTCTGACTTTTTTTTCTCTTTTCCAGTATAATATGTATGCATGTATGAACAATCTTTTTTTACAGATCACTTTGTGTGCATTTTACGTGTAGTATTTTATATCTGTTATTGTATGTGTTAATGCGTGTAAGTTGGTATTTTTTTGTCTGTCTTCTGATTTTTTACAGATGGGGTTTACAAGTATTTTTCATGTTGAAGAAGAATTTTGCATGTGAATTGTTATGGCGGTGACTGTTGGGCAAATTTGTGTCTTCACATTCACTGTGCAGATTTTGCACACTAACTGTTAAAGAAAAGAAATCTGGAGAGGAATAAGGTGGCTATTGGGGAGGAGAAGGCCACAGTACAGGGTGGGCCATTTATATGGATACACTTTAATATGGCCATTTATATAGATACACCGTTTTATGTGAATGGTGAAGTTAACAAACAACCACCGCTATTGGTCTGACACTAACCCACATTGGAAAGATCCCTCCAAGACTGTTGGAACAAAAAACTTGATAGTATGGTGTGGTTTATGGGGTGTATCCATAGATACAGTGTATCCATATAAATGGCCCACCCTGTAGTATCCTTTAGTTTTGCATTGTGTAATATTTTATTTCATCCATTGTATATGTAAATGCATGTATGTTGTTTTCTCTTTTTCTGTTTTGTCTCTCTTCTGTTTTCTTACAGATGGCGGTCGACAAGAAATTTTCATGTTGAAGAAGAGTTTGGCATCGGGTTTGTTATAACATGTATTTGTTCTTTGTCCTTGCAACTTTATTACTCATTTTGTCTGACTTTTTTTCTCTTTTCCAGTATAATATGTATGCATGTATAAACAATCTTTTTTTACAGATCACTTTGTGTGCATTTTACGTGTAGTATTTTACATCTGTTATTGTATGTGTTAATGCATGTAAGTTGGTATTTTTTTGTCTGTCTTCTGCTTTTTTACAGATGGGGTTTACAAGTATTTTTCATGTTGAAGAAGAACTTTGCATGTGAATTGTTATGGCGGTGACAGTTGGGCATATTTGTGTCTTCACATTCACTGTGCAGATTTTGCACACTAACTGTTAAAGAAAAGAAATCTGGAGAGGAATAGGGTGGCTATTGGGGAGGAGGAGGCCACAGTACAGGGTGGGCCATTTATATGGATACACTTTAATATGGCCATTTATATAGATACACCGTTTTATGTGAATGGTGAAGTTAACAAACAACCACCACTATTGGTCTGACACTAACCCACATTGGAAAGATCCCTCCAAGACTGTTGGAACAAAAAACTTGATAGTATGGTGTGGTTTATGGGGTGTATCCATAGATACGGTGTATCCATATAAATGGCCCACCCTGTAGTATCCTTTAGTTTTGCAATGTGTAATATTTTATTTCTTCCATTGTATGTGTAAATGCATGTATGTTGTTTTCTCTTTTTCTGTTTTGTCTCTCTTCTGTTTTCTTACAGATGGCGGTCGACAAGAAATGTTTATGTTGAAGAAGAGTTTGGCATCGGGTTTGTTATAACATGTATTTGTTCTTTCTCCTTGCAACTTTATTACTCTTTTTGTCTGACTTTTTTTCTCTTTTCCAGTATAATATGTATGCATGTATGAACAATCTTTTTTTACAGATCACTTTGTGTGCATTTTACGTGTAGTATTTTATATCTGTTGTTGTATGTGTTAATGCATGTAAGTTGGTATTTTTTTGTCTGTCTTCTGTTTATTTACAGATGGGGTTTACAAGTATTTTTCATGTTGAAGATGAACTTTGCATGAGAATTGTTATGGCGGTGACAGTTGGGCATATTTGTGTCTTCACATTCAATGTGCAGATTTTGCACACTAACTGTTAAAGAAAAGAAATCTGGAGAGGAATAGGGTGGCTATTGGGGAGGAGGAGGCCACAGTACAGGGTGGGCCATTTATATGGATACACTTTAATATGGCCATTTATTTAGATATACCGGTTTATGTGAATGGTGAAGTTAACAAACAACCACCTCTATTGGTCTGACACTAACCCACATTGTCAAGATACCTCCAAGACTTTTGGAACAAAAAACTTGATAGTATGGTGTGGTTTATGGGGTGTATCCATAGATACAGTGTATCCATATAAATGGCCCAGCCTGTAGTATCCTTTAGTTTTGCAATGTGTAATATTTTATTTCTTCCATTGTATGTGTAAGTGCATGTATGTTGTTTTCTCTTTTTCTGTTTTGTCTCTCTTCTGTTTTCTTACAGATGGCGGTCGACAAGAAATTTTCATGTTGAAGAAGAGTTTGGCATCTGGTTTGTTATAACATGTATTTGTTCTTTCTCCTTGCAACTTTATTACTCTTTTTGTCTGACTTTTTTTTCTCTTTTCCAGTATAATATGTATGCATGTATGAACAATCTTTTTTTACAGATCACTTTGTGTGCATTTTACGTGTAGTATTTTATATCTGTTATTGTATGTGTTAATGCGTGTAAGTTGGTATTTTTTTTTCTGTCTTCTGATTTTTTACAGATGGGGTTTACAAGTATTTTTCATGATGAAGAAGAATTTTGCATGTGAATTGTTATGGCGGTGACAGTTGGGCAAATTTGTGTCTTCACATTCACTGTGCAGATTTTGCACACTAACTGTTAAAGAAAAGAAATCTGGAGAGGAATAGGGTCTCTATTGGGGAGGAGGAGGCCACAGTACAGGGTGGGCCATTTATATGGATACACTTTAATATGGCCATTTATATAGATATACCATTTTATGTGAATGGTGAAGTTAACAAACAACCACCGCTATTGGTCTGACACTAACCCACATTGGAAAGATCCCTCCAAGACTGTTGGAACAAAAAACTTGATAGTATGGTGTGGTTTATGGGGTGTATCCATAGATACGGTGTATCCATATAAATGGCCCACCCTGTAGTATCCTTTAGTTTTGCAATGTGTAATATTTTATTTCATCCATTGTATATGTAAATGCATGTATGTTGTTTTCTCTTTTTCTGTTTTGTCTCTCTTCTGTTTTCTTACAGATGGCGGTCGACAAGAAATTTTCATGTTGAAGAAGAGTTTGGCATCGGGTTTGTTATAACATGTATTTGATCTTTGTCCTTGCAACTTTATTACTCATTTTGTCTGACTTTTTTTCTCTTTTCCAATATAATATGTATGCATGTATAAAAAATCTTTTTTTTACAGATCACTTTGTGTGCATTTTACGTGTAGTATTTTATATCTGTTATTGTATGTGTTAATGCATGTAAGTTGGTATTTTTTGTCTGTCTTCTGCTTTTTTACAGATGGGGTTTACAAGTATTTTTCATGTTGAAGAAGAACTTTGCATGTGAATTGTTATGGCGGTGACAGTTGGGCATATTTGTGTCTTCACATTCACTGTGCAGATTTTGCACACTAACTGTTAAAGAAAAGAAATCTGGAGAGGAATAGGGTGGCTATTGGGGAGGAGGAGGCCACAGTACAGGGTGGGCCATTTATATGGATACACTTTAATATGGCCATTTATATAGATACACCGTTTTATGTGAATGGTGAAGTTAACAAACAACCACCGCAATTGGTCTGACACTAACCCACATTGGAAAGATCCCTCCAAGACTGTTGGAACAAAAAAATTGATGGTGTGGTGTGGTTTATGGGGTGTATCCATAGATACGGTGTATCCATATAAATGGCCCACCCTGTAGTATCCTTTAGTTTTGCAATGTGTAATATTTTATTTCATCCATTGTATGTGTAAATGCATGTATGTTGTTTTCTCTTTTTCTGTTTTGTCTCTCTTCTAATTTTTCACAGATGGCGGTTGACAAGAAATTTTCATGTTGAAGAAGAGTTTGGCATCGGGTTTTTTATAACATGTATTTGTTCTTTGTCCTTCCAACTTTATTACTCGTTTTGTCTGACTTTTTTTCTCTTTTCCAGTATAATATGTATGCATGTATAAACAATCTTTTTTTACAGATCACTTTGTGTGCATTTTACGTGTAGTATTTTATATCTGTTATTGTATGTGTTAATGCATGTAAGTTGGTATTTTTTGTCTGTCTTCTGCTTCTTTACAGATGGGGTTTACAAGTATTTTTCATGTTGAAGAAGAACTTTGCATGTGAATTGTTATGGCGGTGACAGTTGGGCATATTTGTGTCTTCACATTCACTGTGCAGATTTTGCACACTAACTGTAAAAGAAAAGAAATCTGGAGAGGAATAAGGTGGCTATTGGGGAGGAGGAGGAGGCCACAGTACAGGGTGGGCCATTTATATGGATACACTTTAATATGGCCATTTATATAGATACACCGTTTTATGTGAATGGTGAAGTTAACAAACAACCACCGCAATTGGTCTGACACTAACCCACATTGGAAAGATCCCTCCAAGACTGTTGGAACAAAAAAATTGATGGTGTGGTGTGGTTTATGGGGTGTATCCATAGATACGGTGTATCCATATAAATGGCCCACCCTGTAGTATCCTTTAGTTTTGCAATGTGTAATATTTTATTTCATCCATTGTATGTGTAAATGCATGTATGTTGTTTTCTCTTTTTCTGTTTTGTCTCTCTTCTAATTTTTCACAGATGGCGGTTGACAAGAAATTTTCATGTTGAAGAAGAGTTTGGCATCGGGTTTGTTATAACATGTATTTGTTCTTTGTCCTTGCAACTTTATTACTCATTTTGTCTGACTTTTTTTCTCTTTTCCAGTATAATATGTATGCATGTATAAACAATCTTTTTTTACAGATCACTTTGTGTGCATTTTACGTGTAGTATTTTATATCTGTTATTGTATGTGTTAATGCATGTAAGTTGGTATTTTTTTGTCTGTCTTCTGCTTTTTTACAGATGGGGTTTACAAGTATTTTTCATGTTGAAGAAGAACTTTGCATGTGAATTGTTATGGCGGTGACAGTTGGGCATATTTGTGTCTTCACATTCACTGTGCAGATTTTGCACACTAACTGTTAAAGAAAAGAAATCTGGAGAGGAATAGGGTGGCTATTGGGGAGGAGGAGGCCACAGTACAGGGTGGGCCATTTATATGGATACACTTTAATATGGCCATTTATATAGATACACCGTTTTATGTGAATGGTGAAGTTAACAAACAACCACCGCTATTGGTCTGACACTAACCCACATTGGAAAGATCCCTCCAAGACTGTTGGAACAAAAAAATTGATGGTGTGGTGTGGTTTATGGGGTGTATCCATAGATACGGTGTATCCATATAAATGGTCCACCCTGTAGTATCCTTTAGTTTTGCAATGTGTAATATTTTATTTCTTCTATTGTATGTGTAAATGCATGTATGTTGTTTTTTCTTTTTCTGTTTTGTCTCTCTTCTGTTTTCTTACAGATGGCGGTCGACAAGACATTTTCATGTTGAAGAAGAGTTTGGCATCGGGTTTGTTATAACATGTATTTGTTCTTTCTCCTTGCAACTTTATTACTCTTTTTGTCTGATTTTTTTTTCTCTTTTCCAGTATAATATGTATGCATGTATAAACAATCTTTTTTTACAGATCACTTTGTGTGCATTTTACGTGTAGTATTTTATATCTGTTATTGTATGTGTTAATGCATGTAAGTAGGTATTTTTTCGTCTGTCTTCTGTTTATTTACAGATGGGGTTTACAAGTATTTTTCATTTTAAAAAAGAATTTTGCATGTGAATTGTTATGGCGGTGACAGTTGGGCATATTTGTGTCTTCACATTCACCGTGCAGATTTTGCACACTAACTGTTAAAGAAAAGAAATCTGGAGAGGAATAGGGTGGCTATTGGGGAGGAGGAGGCCACAGTACAGGGTGGGCCATTTATATGGATACACTTTAATATGGCCATTTATATAGATACACCATTTTATGTGATGGGTGAAGTTAACAAACAATCACTGCTATTGGTCTGACACTAACCCACATTGGAAAGATCCCTCCAAGACTGTTGGAACAAAAAACTTGATAGTATGGTGTAGTTTATGGGGTGTATACATAGATACGGTGTATCCATATAAATGGTCCACCCTGTAGTATCCTTTAGTTTTGCAATGTGTAATATTTTATTTCTTCTATTGTATGTGTAAATGCATGTATGTTGTTTTCTCTTTTTCTGTTTTGTCTCTCTTCTGTTTTCTTACAGATGGCGGTCGACAAGACATTTTCATGTTGAAGAAGAGTTTGGCATCGGGTTTGTTATAACATGTATTTGTTCTTTCTCCTTGCAACTTTATTACTCTTTTTGTCTGACTTTTTTTTCTCTTTTCCAGTTTACTATGTATGCATGTATAAACAATCTTTTTTTACAGATCACTTTGTGTGCATTTTACGTGTAGTATTTTATATCTGTTATTGTATGTGTTAATGCATGTAAGTTGGTATTTTTTTGTCTGTCTTCTTCTTTTTTACAGATGGGGTTTACAAGTATTTTTCATGTTGAAAAAGAACTTTGCATGTGAATTGTTATGGCGGTGACAGTTGGGCATATTTGTGTCTTCACATTCACTGTGCAGATTTTGCACACTAACTGTTAAAGAAAAGAAATCTGGAGAGGAATAGGGTGGCTATTGGGGAGGAGGAGGCCACAGTACAGGGTGGGCCATTTATATGGATACACTTTAATATGGCCATTTATATAGATACACCGTTTTATGTGAATGGTGAAGTTAACAAACAACCACCGCTATTGGTCTGACACTAACCCACATTGGAAAGATCCCTCCAAGACTGTTGGAACAAAAAAATTGATGGTGTGGTGTGGTTTATGGGGTGTATCCATAGATACGGTGTATCCATATAAATGGCCCACCCTGTAGTATCTTTTAGTTTTGCAATGTGTAATATTTTATTTCTTCCATTGTATGTGTAATTGCATGTACGTTGTTTTCTCTTTTTCTGTTTTGTCTCTCTTCTGTTTTCTTAGAGATGGCGGTCGACAAGAAATTTTCATGTTGAAGAAGAGTTTGGCATTGGGTTTGTTATAACATGTATTTGTTCTTTCTCCTTGCAACTTTATTACTCTTTTTGTCTGACTTTTTTTTCTCTTTTCCAGTATAATATGTATGCATGTATGAACAATCTTTTTTTACAGATCACTTTGTGTGCATTTTACGTGTAGTATTTTATATCTGTTTTTGTATGTGTTAATGCATGTAAGTTGGTATTTTTTTGTCTGTCTTCTGTTTTTTTACAGATGGGGTTTACAAGTATTTTTCATGTTGAGGAAGAATTTTGCATGTGAATTGTTATGGCGGTGACAGTTGGGCATATTTGTGTCTTCACATTCACTGTGCAGATTTTGCACACTAACTGTTAAAGAAAAGAAATCTGGAGAGGAATAGGGTGGCTATTGGGGAGGAGGAGGCCACAGTACAGGGTGGGCCATTTATATGGATACACTTTAATATAGGCCATTTATATAGATACACCATTTTATGTGATTGGTGAAGTTAACAAACAACCACTGCTATTGGTCTGACACTAACCCACATTGGAAAGATCCCCCCAAGACTGTTGGAACAAAAAACTTGATAGTATGGTGTGGTTTATGGGGTGTATCCATAGATACGGTGTATCCATATAAATGGCCCACCCTGTAGTATCCTTTAGTTTTGCAATGTGTAATATTTTATTTCTTCCATTGTATGTGTAAATGCATGTATGTTGTTTTCTCTTTTTCTGTTTTGTCTCTCTTCTGTTTTCTTACAGATGGCGGTCGACAAGAAATTTTCATGTTGAAGAAGAGTTTGGCATCGGGTTTGTTATAACATGTATTTGTTCTTTCTCCTTGCAACTTTATTACTCTTTTTGTCTGACTTTTTTTTCTTTTTTCCAGTATAATATGTATGCATGTATGAACAATCCTTTTTTACAGATCACTTTGTGTGCATTTTACGTGTAGTATTTTATATCTGTTATTGTATGTGTTAATGCATGTAAGTTGGTATTTTTTTGTCTGTCTGCTGTTTTTTTACAGATGGGGTTTACAAGTATTTTTCATGTTGAGGAAGAATTTTGCATGTGAATTGTTATGGCGGTGACAGTTGGGCAAATTTTTGTCTTCACATTCACTGTGCAGATTTTGCACACTAACTGTTAAAGAAAAGAAATATGGAGAGGAATAGGGTGGCTATTGGGGAGGAGGAGGCCACAGTGCAGGGTGGGCCATTTATATGGATACATTTTAATATGGCCATTTATATAGATACACCGTTTTATATGAATGGTGAAGTTAACAAACAACCACCGCTATTGGTCTGACACTAACCCACATTGGAAAGATCCCTCCAAGACTGTTGGAACAAAAAACTTGATAGTATGGTGTAGTTTATGGGGTGTATCCATAGATACGGTGTATCCATATAAATGGTCCACCCTGTAGTATCCTTTAGTTTTGCAATGTGTAATATTTTATTTCTTCTATTGTATGTGTAAATGCATGTATGTTGTTTTCTCTTTTTCTGTTTTGTCTCTCTTCTGTTTTTTTACAGATGGCGGTCGACAAAAAATGTTCATGTTGAAGAAGAGTTTGGCATCGGGTTTGTTATAACATGTATTTGTTCTTTCTCCTTGCAACTATATTACTCTTTTTGTCTGACATTTTTTTCTCTTTTCCAGTATAATATGTATGCATGTGTGAACAATCTTTTTTTACAGATCACTTTGTGTGCATTTTACGTGTAGTATTTTATATCTGTTATTGTATGTGTTAATGCATGTAAGTTGGTATTTTTTGTCTGTCTTCTGTTTTTTTACAGATGGGGTTTACAAGTATTTTTCATGTTGAGGAAGAATTTTGCATGTGAATTGTTGTGGCGGTGATAGTTGGGCATATTTGTGTCTTCACATTCACTGTGCAGATTTTGCACACTAACTGTTAAAGAAAAGAAATCTGGAGAGGAATAGGGTGGCTATTGGGGAGGAGGAGGCCACAGTACAGGGTGGGCCATTTATATGGATACACTTTAATATGGCCATTTATATAGATACACCGTTTTATGTGAATGGTGAAGTTAACAAACAACCACCGCTATTGGTCTGACACTAACCCACATTGGAAAGATCCCTCCAAGACTGTTGGAACAAAAAAATTGATGGTGTGGTGTGGTTTATGGGGTGTATCCATAGATACGGTGTATCCATATAAATGGCCCACCCTGTAGTATCTTTTAGTTTTGCAACGTGTAATATTTTATTTCTTCCATTGTATGTGTAATTGCATGTACGTTGTTTTCTCTTTTTCTGTTTTGTCTCTCTTCTGTTTTCTTACAGATGGCGGTCGACAAGAAATTTTCATGTTGAAGAAGAGTTTGGCATCGGGTTTGTTATAACATGTATTTGTTCTTTCTCCTTGCAACTTTATTACTCTTTTTGTCTGATTTTTTTTTCTCTTTTCCAGTATAATATGTATGCATGTATAAACAATCTTTTTTTACAGATCACTTTGTGTGCATTTTACGTGTAGTATTTTATATCTGTTATTGTATGTGTTAATGCATGTAAGTTGGTATTTTTTCGTCTGTCTTCTGTTTATTTACAGATGGGGTTTACAAGTATTTTTCATGTTAAAAAATAATTTTGCATGTGAATTGTTATGGCGGTGACAGTTGGGCATATTTGTGTCTTCACATTCACTGTGCAGATTTTGTACACTAACTGTTAAAGAAAAGAAATCTGGAGAGGAATAGGGTGGCTATTGGGGAGGAAGAGGCCACAGTACAGATGTGGGCCATTTATATGGATACACTTGAATATGGCCATTTATATAGATACACCATTTTATGTGATTGGTGAAGTTAAGAAACAATCACTGCTATTGGTCTGACACTAACCCACATTGGAAAGATCTCTCCAAGACTGTTGGAACAAAAAACTTGATAGTATGGTGTAGTTTATGGGGTGTATCCATAGATACGGTGTATCCATATAAATGGCCCACCCTGTAGTATCCTTTAGTTTTGCAATGTGTAATATTTTATTTCATCCATTGTATGTGTAAATGCATGTATGATGTTTTCTCTTTTTCTGTTTTGTCTGTCTTCTGTTTTCTTACAGATGGCGGTCGACAAGAAATTTTCATGTTGAAGAAGAGTTTGGCATCGGGTTTGTTATAACATGTATTTGTTCTTTCTCCTTGCAACTTTATTACTCTTTTTGTCTGACTTTTTTTTCTTTTTTTCCAGTATAATATGTATGCATGTATGAACAATCCTTTTTTACAGATCACTTTGTGTGCATTGTACGTGTAGTATTTTATATCTGTTATTGTATGTGTTAATGCATGTAAGTTGGTATTTTTTTGTCTGTCTTCTGTTTTTTTACAGATGGGGTTTACAAGTATTTTTCATGTTGAGGAAGAATTTTGCATGTGAATTGTTATGGCGGTGACAGTTGGGCAAATTTTTGTCTTCACATTCACTGTGCAGATTTTGCACACTAACTGTTAAAGAAAAGAAATCTGGAGAGGAATAGGGTGGCTATTGGGGAGGAGGAGGCCACAGTGCAGGGTGGGCCATTTATATGGATACATTTTAATATGGCCATTTATATAGATACACCGTTTTATATGAATGGTGAAGTTAACAAACAACCACCGCTATTGGTCTGACACTAACCCACATTGGAAAGATCCCTCCAAGACTGTTGGAACAAAAAACTTGATAGTATGGTGTTGTTTATGGGGTGTATCCATAGATACGGTGTATCCATATAAATGGTCCACCCTGTAGTATCCTTCAGTTTTGCAATGTGTAATATTTTATTTCTTCTATTGTATGTGTAAATGCATGTATGTTGTTTTCTCTTTTTCTGTTTTGTCTCTCTTCTGTTTTCTTACAGATGGCGGTCGACAAGACATTTTCATGTTGAAGAAGAGTTTGGCATCGGGTTTGTTATAACATGTATTTGTTCTTTCTCCTTGCAACTTTATTACTCTTTTTGTCTGATTTTTTTTCTCTTTTCCAGTATAATATGTATGCATGTATAAACAATCTTTTTTACAGATCACTTTGTGTGCCTTTTACGTGTAGTATTTTATATCTGTTATTGTATGTGTTAATGCATGTAAGTTGGTATTTTTTCGTCTGTCTTCTGTTTATTTACGGATGAGGTTTACAAGTATTTTTCATGTTGAAAAAGAACTTTGCATATGAATTGTTATGGCGGTGACAGTTGGGCATATTTGTGTCTTCACATTCACTGTGCAGATTTTGCACACTAACTGTTAAAGAAAAGAAATCTGGAGAGGAATAGGGTGGCTATTGGGGAGGAGGAGGCCACAGTACAGGGTGGGCCATTTATATGGAAACACTTTAATATGGCCATTTATATAGATACACCATTTTATGTGATTGGTGAAGTTAACAAACAATCACTGCTATTGGTCTGACACCAACCCACATTGGAAAGATCCCTCCAAGACTGTTGGAACAAAAAACTTGATAGTATGGTGTAGTTTATGGGGTGTATCCATAGATACGGTGTATCCATATAAATGGTCCACCCTGTAGTATCCTTTAGTTTTGCAATGTGTAATATTTTATTTCTTCTATTGTATGTGTAAATGCATGTATGTTGTTTTCTCTTTTTCTGTTTTGTCTCTCTTCTGTTTTCTTACAGATGGCGGTCGACAAGACATTTTCATGTTGAAGAAGAGGTTGGCATCGGGTTTGTTATAACATGTATTTGTTCTTTCTCCTTGCAACTTTATTACTCTTTTTGTCTGACTTTTTTTTCTCTTTTCCAGTATACTATGTATGCATGTATGAACAATCTTTTTTTACAGATCACTTTGTGTGCATTTTACGTGTAGTATTTTATATCTGTTATTGTATGTGTTATGGCATGTAAGTTGGTATTTTTTTGTCTGTCTTCTGTTTTTTTACAGATGGGGTTTACAAGTATTTTTCATGTTGAGGAAGAATTTTGCATGTGAATTGTTATGGCGGTGACAGTTGGGCAAATTTTTGTCTTCACATTCACTGTGCAGATTTTGCACACTAACTGTTAAAGAAAAGAAATATGGAGAGGAATAGGGTGGCTATTGGGGAGGAGGAGGCCACAGTGCAGGGTGGGCCATTTATATGGATACATTTTAATATGGCCATTTATATAGATACACCGTTTTATATGAATGGTGAAGTTAACAAACAACCACCGCTATTGGTCTGACACTAACCCACATTGGAAAGATCCCTCCAAGACTGTTGGAACAAAAAACTTGATAGTATGGTGTAGTTTATGGGGTGTATCCATAGATACGGTGTATCCATATAAATGGTCCACCCTGTAGTATCCTTTAGTTTTGCAATGTGTAATATTTTATTTCTTCTATTGTATGTGTAAATGCATGTATGTTGTTTTCTCTTTTGTCTCTCTTCTGTTTTTTTACAGATGGCGGTCGACAAAAAATGTTCATGTTGAAGAAGAGTTTGGCATCGGGTTTGTTATAACATGTATTTGTTCTTTCTCCTTGCAACTATATTACTCTTTTTGTCTGACATTTTTTTCTCTTTTCCAGTATAATATGTATGCATGTGTGAACAATCTTTTTTTACAGATCACTTTGTGTGCATTTTACGTGTAGTATTTTATATCTGTTATTGTATGTGTTAATGCATGTAAGTTGGTATTTTTTGTCTGTCTTCTGTTTTTTTACAGATGGGGTTTACAAGTATTTTTCATGTTGAGGAAGAATTTTGCATGTGAATTGTTGTGGCGGTGATAGTTGGGCATATTTGTGTCTTCACATTCACTGTGCAGATTTTGCACACTAACTGTTAAAGAAAAGAAATCTGGAGAGGAATAGGGTGGCTATTGGGGAGGAGGAGGCCACAGTACAGGGTGGGCCATTTATATGGATACACTTTAATATGGCCATTTATATAGATACACCGTTTTATGTGAATGGTGAAGTTAACAAACAACCACCGCTATTGGTCTGACACTAACCCACATTGGAAAGATCCCTCCAAGACTGTTGGAACAAAAAAATTGATGGTGTGGTGTGGTTTATGGGGTGTATCCATAGATACGGTGTATCCATATAAATGGCCCACCCTGTAGTATCTTTTAGTTTTGCAACGTGTAATATTTTATTTCTTCCATTGTATGTGTAATTGCATGTACGTTGTTTTCTCTTTTTCTGTTTTGTCTCTCTTCTGTTTTCTTACAGATGGCGGTCGACAAGAAATTTTCATGTTGAAGAAGAGTTTGGCATCGGGTTTGTTATAACATGTATTTGTTCTTTCTCCTTGCAACTTTATTACTCTTTTTGTCTGATTTTTTTTCTCTTTTCCAGTATAATATGTATGCATGTATAAACAATCTTTTTTTACAGATCACTTTGTGTGCATTTTACGTGTAGTATTTTATATCTGTTATTGTATGTGTTAATGCATGTAAGTTGGTATTTTTTCGTCTGTCTTCTGTTTATTTACAGATGGGGTTTACAAGTATTTTTCATGTTAAAAAATAATTTTGCATGTGAATTGTTATGGCGGTGACAGTTGGGCATATTTGTGTCTTCACATTCACTGTGCAGATTTTGTACACTAACTGTTAAAGAAAAGAAATCTGGAGAGGAATAGGGTGGCTATTGGGGAGGAAGAGGCCACAGTACAGATGTGGGCCATTTATATGGATACACTTGAATATGGCCATTTATATAGATACACCATTTTATGTGATTGGTGAAGTTAAGAAACAATCACTGCTATTGGTCTGACACTAACCCACATTGGAAAGATCTCTCCAAGACTGTTGGAACAAAAAACTTGATAGTATGGTGTAGTTTATGGGGTGTATCCATAGATACGGTGTATCCATATAAATGGCCCACCCTGTAGTATCCTTTAGTTTTGCAATGTGTAATATTTTATTTCATCCATTGTATGTGTAAATGCATGTATGATGTTTTCTCTTTTTCTGTTTTGTCTGTCTTCTGTTTTCTTACAGATGGCGGTCGACAAGAAATTTTCATGTTGAAGAAGAGTTTGGCATCGGGTTTGTTATAACATGTATTTGTTCTTTCTCCTTGCAACTTTATTACTCTTTTTGTCTGACTTTTTTTTCTTTTTTTCCAGTATAATATGTATGCATGTATGAACAATCCTTTTTTACAGATCACTTTGTGTGCATTGTACGTGTAGTATTTTATATCTGTTATTGTATGTGTTAATGCATGTAAGTTGGTATTTTTTCGTCTGTCTTCTGTTTATTTACAGATGAGGTTTACAAGTATTTTTCATGTTGAAAAAGAACTTTGCATATGAATTGTTATGGCGGTGACAGTTGGGCATATTTGTGTCTTCACATTCACTGTGCAGATTTTGCACACTAACTGTTAAAGAAAAGAAATCTGGAGAGGAATAGGGTGGCTATTGGGGAGGAGGAGGCCACAGTACAGGGTGGGCCATTTATATGGAAACACTTTAATATGGCCATTTATATAGATACACCATTTTATGTGATTGGTGAAGTTAACAAACAATCACTGCTATTGGTCTGACACTAACCCACATTGGAAAGATCCCTCCAAGACTGTTGGAACAAAAAACTTGATAGTATGGTGTAGTTTATGGGGTGTATCCATAGATACGGTGTATCCATATAAATGGTCCACCCTGTAGTATCCTTTAGTTTTGCAATGTGTAATATTTTATTTCTTCTATTGTATGTGTAAATGCATGTATGTTGTTTTCTCTTTTTCTGTTTTGTCTCTCTTCTGTTTTCTTACAGATGGCGGTCGACAAGACATTTTCATGTTGAAGAAGAGGTTGGCATCGGGTTTGTTATAACATGTATTTGTTCTTTCTCCTTGCAACTTTATTACTCTTTTTGTCTGACTTTTTTTTCTCTTTTCCAGTATACTATGTATGCATGTATGAACAATCTTTTTTTACAGATCACTTTGTGTGCATTTTACGTGTAGTATTTTATATCTGTTATTGTATGTGTTATGGCATGTAAGTTGGTATTTTTTTGTCTGTCTTCTGTTTTTTTACAGATGGGGTTTACAAGTATTTTTCATGTTGAGGAAGAATTTTGCATGTGAATTGTTATGGCGGTGACAGTTGGGCATATTTGTGTCTTCACATTCACTGTGCAGATTTTGCACACTAACTGTTAAAGAAAAGAAATCTGGAGAGGAATAGGGTGGCTATTGGGGAGGAGGAGGCCACAGTACAGGGTGGGCCATTTATATGGATACACTTTAATATGGCCATTTATATAGATACACCATTTTATGTGATTGGCGAAGTTAACAAACAATCCCTGCTATTGGTCTGACACTAACCCACATTGGAAAGATCCCTCCAAGACTGTTGGAACAAAAAACTTGATAGTATGGTGTAGTTTATGGGGTGTATCCATAGATACGGTGTATCCATATAAATGGTCCACCCTGTAGTATCCTTTAGTTTTGCAATGTGTAATATTTTATTTCTTCTATTGTATGTGTAAATGCATGTATGTTGTTTTTTCTTTTTCTGTTTTGTCTCTCTTCTGTTTTCTTACAGATGGCGGTCGACAAGACATTTTCATGTTGAAGAAGAGTTTGGCATCGGGTTTGTTATAACATGTATTTGTTCTTTCTCCTTGCAATTTTATTACTCTTTTTGTCTGATTTTTTTTCTCTTTTCCAGTATAATATGTATGCATGTATAAACAATCTTTTTTTACAGATCACTTTGTGTGCATTTTGCGTGTAGTATTTTATATCTGTTATTGTATGTGTTAATGCATGTAAGTTGGTATTTTTTCGTCTGTCTTCTGTTTATTTACAAATGGGGTTTACAAGTATTTTTCATGTTAAAAAATAATTTTGCATGTGAATTGTTATGGCGGTGACAGTTGGGCATATTTGTGTCTTCACATTCACTGTGCAGATTTTGCACACTAACTGTTAAAGAAAAGAAATCTGGAGAGGAATAGGGTGGCTATTGGGGAGGAGGAGGCCACAGTACAGGGTGGGCCATTTATATGGATACACTTTAATATGGCCATTTATATAGATACACCATTTTATGTGATTGGTGAAGTTAACAAACAATCACTGCTATTGGTCTGACACTAACCCACATTGGAAAGATCCCTCCAAGACTGTTGGAACAAAAAACTTGATAGTATGGTGTAGTTTATGGGGTGTATCCATAGATACGGTGTATCCATATAAATGGTCCACCCTGTAGTATCCTTTAGTTTTGCAATGTGTAATATTTTATTTCTTCTATTGTATGTGTAAATGCATGTATGTTGTTTTCTCTTTTTCTGTTTTGTCTCTCTTCTGTTTTCTTACAGATGGTGGTCGACAAGACATTTTCATGTTGAAGAAGAGTTTGGCATCGGGTTTGTTATAACATGTATTTGTTCTTTCTCCTTGCAACTTTATTACTCTTTTTGTCTGACTTTTTTTTCTCTTTTCCAGTATACTATGTATGCATGTATGAACAATCTTTTTTTACAGATCACTTTGTGTGCATTTTACGTGTAGTATTTTATATCTGTTATTGTATGTGTTAATGCATGTAAGTTGGTATTTTTTTGTCTGTCTTCTCTTTATTTACAGATGGGGTTTACAAGTATTTTTCATGTTAAAAAAGAATTTTGCATGTGAATTCTTATGGCGGTGACAGTTGGGCAAATTTGTGTCTTCACATTCACTGTGCAGATTTTGCACACTAACTGTTAAAGAAAAGAAATCTGGAGAGGAATAGGGTGGCTATTGGGGAGGAGGAGGCCACAGTACAGGGTGGGCCATTTATATGGATACACTTTAATATGGCCATTTATATAGATACACCGTTTTATGTGAATGGTGAAGTTAACAAACAACCACCGCTATTGGTCTGACACTAACCCACATTGGAAAGATCCCTCCAAGAATGTTGGAACAAAACTTGATAGTATGGTGTGGTTAATGGGGTGTATCCATAGATACGGTGTATCCATATAAATGGCCCACCCTGTAGTATCCTTTAGTTTTGCAATGTGTAATATTTTATTTCATCCATTGTATGTGTAAATGCATGTATGTTGTTTTCTCTTTTTCTGTTTTGTCTGTCTTCTGTTTTCTTACAGATGGCGGTCGACAAGAAATTTTCATGTTGAAGAAGAGTTTGGCATCGGGTTTGTTATAACATGTATTTGTTCTTTCTCCTTGCAACTTTATTACTCTTTTTGTCTGACTTTTTTTCTTTTTTCCAGTATAATATGTATGCATGTATGAACAATCCTTTTTTACAGATCACTTTGTGTGCATTTTACGTGTAGTATTTTATATCTGTTATTGTATGTGTTAATGCATGTAAGTTGGTATTTTTTTGTCTGTCTTCTGTTTTTTTACAGATGGGGTTTACAAGTATTTTTCATGTTGAGGAAGAATTTTGCATGTGAATTGTTATGGCGGTGACAGTTGGGCAAATTTTTGTCTTCACATTCACTGTGCAGATTTTGCACACTAACTGTTAAAGAAAAGAAATCTGGAGAGGAATAGGGTGGCTATTGGGGAGGAGGAGGCCACAGTGCAGGGTGGGCCATTTATATGGATACATTTTAATATGGCCATTTATATAGATACACCGTTTTATATGAATGGTGAAGTTAACAAACAACCACCGCTATTGGTCTGACACTAACCCACATTGGAAAGATCCCTCCAAGACTGTTGGAACAAAAAACTTGATAGTATGGTGTAGTTTATGGGGTGTATCCATAGATACGGTGTATCCATATAAATGGTCCACCCTGTAGTATCCTTTAGTTTTGCAATGTGTAATATTTTATTTCTTCTATTGTATGTGTAAATGCATGTATGTTGTTTTCTCTTTTTCTGTTTTGTCTCTCTTCTGTTTTTTTACAGATGGCGGTCGACAAAAAATGTTCATGTTGAAGAAGAGTTTGGCATCGGGTTTGTTATAACATGTATTTGTTCTTTCTCCTTGCAACTATATTACTCTTTTTGTCTGACATTTTTTTCTCTTTTCCAGTATAATATGTATGCATGTGTGAACAATCTTTTTTTACAGATCACTTTGTGTGCATTTTACGTGTAGTATTTTATATCTGTTATTGTATGTGTTAATGCATGTAAGTTGGTATTTTTTGTCTGTCTTCTGTTTTTTTACAGATGGGGTTTACAAGTATTTTTCATGTTGAGGAAGAATTTTGCATGTGAATTGTTGTGGCGGTGATAGTTGGGCATATTTGTGTCTTCACATTCACTGTGCAGATTTTGCACACTAACTGTTAAAGAAAAGAAATCTGGAGAGGAATAGGGTGGCTATTGGGGAGGAGGAGGCCACAGTACAGGGTGGGCCATTTATATGGATACACTTTAATATGGCCATTTATATAGATACACCGTTTTATGTGAATGGTGAAGTTAACAAACAACCACCGCTATTGGTCTGACACTAACCCACATTGGAAAGATCCCTCCAAGACTGTTGGAACAAAAAAATTGATGGTGTGGTGTGGTTTATGGGGTGTATCCATAGATACGGTGTATCCATATAAATGGCCCACCCTGTAGTATCTTTTAGTTTTGCAACGTGTAATATTTTATTTCTTCCATTGTATGTGTAATTGCATGTACGTTGTTTTCTCTTTTTCTGTTTTGTCTCTCTTCTGTTTTCTTACAGATGGCGGTCGACAAGAAATTTTCATGTTGAAGAAGAGTTTGGCATCGGGTTTGTTATAACATGTATTTGTTCTTTCTCCTTGCAACTTTATTACTCTTTTTGTCTGATTTTTTTTTCTCTTTTCCAGTATAATATGTATGCATGTATAAACAATCTTTTTTTACAGATCACTTTGTGTGCATTTTACGTGTAGTATTTTATATCTGTTATTGTATGTGTTAATGCATGTAAGTTGGTATTTTTTCGTCTGTCTTCTGTTTATTTACAGATGGGGTTTACAAGTATTTTTCATGTTAAAAAATAATTTTGCATGTGAATTGTTATGGCGGTGACAGTTGGGCATATTTGTGTCTTCACATTCACTGTGCAGATTTTGTACACTAACTGTTAAAGAAAAGAAATCTGGAGAGGAATAGGGTGGCTATTGGGGAGGAAGAGGCCACAGTACAGATGTGGGCCATTTATATGGATACACTTGAATATGGCCATTTATATAGATACACCATTTTATGTGATTGGTGAAGTTAAGAAACAATCACTGCTATTGGTCTGACACTAACCCACATTGGAAAGATCTCTCCAAGACTGTTGGAACAAAAAACTTGATAGTATGGTGTAGTTTATGGGGTGTATCCATAGATACGGTGTATCCATATAAATGGCCCACCCTGTAGTATCCTTTAGTTTTGCAATGTGTAATATTTTATTTCATCCATTGTATGTGTAAATGCATGTATGATGTTTTCTCTTTTTCTGTTTTGTCTGTCTTCTGTTTTCTTACAGATGGCGGTCGACAAGAAATTTTCATGTTGAAGAAGAGTTTGGCATCGGGTTTGTTATAACATGTATTTGTTCTTTCTCCTTGCAACTTTATTACTCTTTTTGTCTGACTTTTTTTTCTTTTTTTCCAGTATAATATGTATGCATGTATGAACAATCCTTTTTTACAGATCACTTTGTGTGCATTGTACGTGTAGTATTTTATATCTGTTATTGTATGTGTTAATGCATGTAAGTTGGTATTTTTTTGTCTGTCTTCTGTTTTTTTACAGATGGGGTTTACAAGTATTTTTCATGTTGAGGAAGAATTTTGCATGTGAATTGTTATGGCGGTGACAGTTGGGCAAATTTTTGTCTTCACATTCACTGTGCAGATTTTGCACACTAACTGTTAAAGAAAAGAAATCTGGAGAGGAATAGGGTGGCTATTGGGGAGGAGGAGGCCACAGTGCAGGGTGGGCCATTTATATGGATACATTTTAATATGGCCATTTATATAGATACACCGTTTTATATGAATGGTGAAGTTAACAAACAACCACCGCTATTGGTCTGACACTAACCCACATTGGAAAGATCCCTCCAAGACTGTTGGAACAAAAAACTTGATAGTATGGTGTTGTTTATGGGGTGTATCCATAGATACGGTGTATCCATATAAATGGTCCACCCTGTAGTATCCTTCAGTTTTGCAATGTGTAATATTTTATTTCTTCTATTGTATGTGTAAATGCATGTATGTTGTTTTCTCTTTTTCTGTTTTGTCTCTCTTCTGTTTTCTTACAGATGGCGGTCGACAAGACATTTTCATGTTGAAGAAGAGTTTGGCATCGGGTTTGTTATAACATGTATTTGTTCTTTCTCCTTGCAACTTTATTACTCTTTTTGTCTGATTTTTTTTCTCTTTTCCAGTATAATATGTATGCATGTATAAACAATCTTTTTTACAGATCACTTTGTGTGCCTTTTACGTGTAGTATTTTATATCTGTTATTGTATGTGTTAATGCATGTAAGTTGGTATTTTTTCGTCTGTCTTCTGTTTATTTACGGATGAGGTTTACAAGTATTTTTCATGTTGAAAAAGAACTTTGCATATGAATTGTTATGGCGGTGACAGTTGGGCATATTTGTGTCTTCACATTCACTGTGCAGATTTTGCACACTAACTGTTAAAGAAAAGAAATCTGGAGAGGAATAGGGTGGCTATTGGGGAGGAGGAGGCCACAGTACAGGGTGGGCCATTTATATGGAAACACTTTAATATGGCCATTTATATAGATACACCATTTTATGTGATTGGTGAAGTTAACAAACAATCACTGCTATTGGTCTGACACCAACCCACATTGGAAAGATCCCTCCAAGACTGTTGGAACAAAAAACTTGATAGTATGGTGTAGTTTATGGGGTGTATCCATAGATACGGTGTATCCATATAAATGGTCCACCCTGTAGTATCCTTTAGTTTTGCAATGTGTAATATTTTATTTCTTCTATTGTATGTGTAAATGCATGTATGTTGTTTTCTCTTTTTCTGTTTTGTCTCTCTTCTGTTTTCTTACAGATGGCGGTCGACAAGACATTTTCATGTTGAAGAAGAGGTTGGCATCGGGTTTGTTATAACATGTATTTGTTCTTTCTCCTTGCAACTTTATTACTCTTTTTGTCTGACTTTTTTTTCTCTTTTCCAGTATACTATGTATGCATGTATGAACAATCTTTTTTTACAGATCACTTTGTGTGCATTTTACGTGTAGTATTTTATATCTGTTATTGTATGTGTTATGGCATGTAAGTTGGTATTTTTTTGTCTGTCTTCTGTTTTTTTACAGATGGGGTTTACAAGTATTTTTCATGTTGAGGAAGAATTTTGCATGTGAATTGTTATGGCGGTGACAGTTGGGCAAATTTTTGTCTTCACATTCACTGTGCAGATTTTGCACACTAACTGTTAAAGAAAAGAAATATGGAGAGGAATAGGGTGGCTATTGGGGAGGAGGAGGCCACAGTGCAGGGTGGGCCATTTATATGGATACATTTTAATATGGCCATTTATATAGATACACCGTTTTATATGAATGGTGAAGTTAACAAACAACCACCGCTATTGGTCTGACACTAACCCACATTGGAAAGATCCCTCCAAGACTGTTGGAACAAAAAACTTGATAGTATGGTGTAGTTTATGGGGTGTATCCATAGATACGGTGTATCCATATAAATGGTCCACCCTGTAGTATCCTTTAGTTTTGCAATGTGTAATATTTTATTTCTTCTATTGTATGTGTAAATGCATGTATGTTGTTTTCTGTTTTGTCTCTCTTCTGTTTTTTTACAGATGGCGGTCGACAAAAAATGTTCATGTTGAAGAAGAGTTTGGCATCGGGTTTGTTATAACATGTATTTGTTCTTTCTCCTTGCAACTATATTACTCTTTTTGTCTGACATTTTTTTCTCTTTTCCAGTATAATATGTATGCATGTGTGAACAATCTTTTTTTACAGATCACTTTGTGTGCATTTTACGTGTAGTATTTTATATCTGTTATTGTATGTGTTAATGCATGTAAGTTGGTATTTTTTGTCTGTCTTCTGTTTTTTTACAGATGGGGTTTACAAGTATTTTTCATGTTGAGGAAGAATTTTGCATGTGAATTGTTGTGGCGGTGATAGTTGGGCATATTTGTGTCTTCACATTCACTGTGCAGATTTTGCACACTAACTGTTAAAGAAAAGAAATCTGGAGAGGAATAGGGTGGCTATTGGGGAGGAGGAGGCCACAGTACAGGGTGGGCCATTTATATGGATACACTTTAATATGGCCATTTATATAGATACACCGTTTTATGTGAATGGTGAAGTTAACAAACAACCACCGCTATTGGTCTGACACTAACCCACATTGGAAAGATCCCTCCAAGACTGTTGGAACAAAAAAATTGATGGTGTGGTGTGGTTTATGGGGTGTATCCATAGATACGGTGTATCCATATAAATGGCCCACCCTGTAGTATCTTTTAGTTTTGCAACGTGTAATATTTTATTTCTTCCATTGTATGTGTAATTGCATGTACGTTGTTTTCTCTTTTTCTGTTTTGTCTCTCTTCTGTTTTCTTACAGATGGCGGTCGACAAGAAATTTTCATGTTGAAGAAGAGTTTGGCATCGGGTTTGTTATAACATGTATTTGTTCTTTCTCCTTGCAACTTTATTACTCTTTTTGTCTGATTTTTTTTCTCTTTTCCAGTATAATATGTATGCATGTATAAACAATCTTTTTTTACAGATCACTTTGTGTGCATTTTACGTGTAGTATTTTATATCTGTTATTGTATGTGTTAATGCATGTAAGTTGGTATTTTTTCGTCTGTCTTCTGTTTATTTACAGATGGGGTTTACAAGTATTTTTCATGTTAAAAAATAATTTTGCATGTGAATTGTTATGGCGGTGACAGTTGGGCATATTTGTGTCTTCACATTCACTGTGCAGATTTTGTACACTAACTGTTAAAGAAAAGAAATCTGGAGAGGAATAGGGTGGCTATTGGGGAGGAAGAGGCCACAGTACAGATGTGGGCCATTTATATGGATACACTTGAATATGGCCATTTATATAGATACACCATTTTATGTGATTGGTGAAGTTAAGAAACAATCACTGCTATTGGTCTGACACTAACCCACATTGGAAAGATCTCTCCAAGACTGTTGGAACAAAAAACTTGATAGTATGGTGTAGTTTATGGGGTGTATCCATAGATACGGTGTATCCATATAAATGGCCCACCCTGTAGTATCCTTTAGTTTTGCAATGTGTAATATTTTATTTCATCCATTGTATGTGTAAATGCATGTATGATGTTTTCTCTTTTTCTGTTTTGTCTGTCTTCTGTTTTCTTACAGATGGCGGTCGACAAGAAATTTTCATGTTGAAGAAGAGTTTGGCATCGGGTTTGTTATAACATGTATTTGTTCTTTCTCCTTGCAACTTTATTACTCTTTTTGTCTGACTTTTTTTTCTTTTTTTCCAGTATAATATGTATGCATGTATGAACAATCCTTTTTTACAGATCACTTTGTGTGCATTGTACGTGTAGTATTTTATATCTGTTATTGTATGTGTTAATGCATGTAAGTTGGTATTTTTTCGTCTGTCTTCTGTTTATTTACAGATGAGGTTTACAAGTATTTTTCATGTTGAAAAAGAACTTTGCATATGAATTGTTATGGCGGTGACAGTTGGGCATATTTGTGTCTTCACATTCACTGTGCAGATTTTGCACACTAACTGTTAAAGAAAAGAAATCTGGAGAGGAATAGGGTGGCTATTGGGGAGGAGGAGGCCACAGTACAGGGTGGGCCATTTATATGGAAACACTTTAATATGGCCATTTATATAGATACACCATTTTATGTGATTGGTGAAGTTAACAAACAATCACTGCTATTGGTCTGACACTAACCCACATTGGAAAGATCCCTCCAAGACTGTTGGAACAAAAAACTTGATAGTATGGTGTAGTTTATGGGGTGTATCCATAGATACGGTGTATCCATATAAATGGTCCACCCTGTAGTATCCTTTAGTTTTGCAATGTGTAATATTTTATTTCTTCTATTGTATGTGTAAATGCATGTATGTTGTTTTCTCTTTTTCTGTTTTGTCTCTCTTCTGTTTTCTTACAGATGGCGGTCGACAAGACATTTTCATGTTGAAGAAGAGGTTGGCATCGGGTTTGTTATAACATGTATTTGTTCTTTCTCCTTGCAACTTTATTACTCTTTTTGTCTGACTTTTTTTTCTCTTTTCCAGTATACTATGTATGCATGTATGAACAATCTTTTTTTACAGATCACTTTGTGTGCATTTTACGTGTAGTATTTTATATCTGTTATTGTATGTGTTATGGCATGTAAGTTGGTATTTTTTTGTCTGTCTTCTGTTTTTTTACAGATGGGGTTTACAAGTATTTTTCATGTTGAGGAAGAATTTTGCATGTGAATTGTTATGGCGGTGACAGTTGGGCATATTTGTGTCTTCACATTCACTGTGCAGATTTTGCACACTAACTGTTAAAGAAAAGAAATCTGGAGAGGAATAGGGTGGCTATTGGGGAGGAGGAGGCCACAGTACAGGGTGGGCCATTTATATGGATACACTTTAATATGGCCATTTATATAGATACACCATTTTATGTGATTGGCGAAGTTAACAAACAATCCCTGCTATTGGTCTGACACTAACCCACATTGGAAAGATCCCTCCAAGACTGTTGGAACAAAAAACTTGATAGTATGGTGTAGTTTATGGGGTGTATCCATAGATACGGTGTATCCATATAAATGGTCCACCCTGTAGTATCCTTTAGTTTTGCAATGTGTAATATTTTATTTCTTCTATTGTATGTGTAAATGCATGTATGTTGTTTTTTCTTTTTCTGTTTTGTCTCTCTTCTGTTTTCTTACAGATGGCGGTCGACAAGACATTTTCATGTTGAAGAAGAGTTTGGCATCGGGTTTGTTATAACATGTATTTGTTCTTTCTCCTTGCAATTTTATTACTCTTTTTGTCTGATTTTTTTTCTCTTTTCCAGTATAATATGTATGCATGTATAAACAATCTTTTTTTACAGATCACTTTGTGTGCATTTTGCGTGTAGTATTTTATATCTGTTATTGTATGTGTTAATGCATGTAAGTTGGTATTTTTTCGTCTGTCTTCTGTTTATTTACAAATGGGGTTTACAAGTATTTTTCATGTTAAAAAATAATTTTGCATGTGAATTGTTATGGCGGTGACAGTTGGGCATATTTGTGTCTTCACATTCACTGTGCAGATTTTGCACACTAACTGTTAAAGAAAAGAAATCTGGAGAGGAATAGGGTGGCTATTGGGGAGGAGGAGGCCACAGTACAGGGTGGGCCATTTATATGGATACACTTTAATATGGCCATTTATATAGATACACCATTTTATGTGATTGGTGAAGTTAACAAACAATCACTGCTATTGGTCTGACACTAACCCACATTGGAAAGATCCCTCCAAGACTGTTGGAACAAAAAACTTGATAGTATGGTGTAGTTTATGGGGTGTATCCATAGATACGGTGTATCCATATAAATGGTCCACCCTGTAGTATCCTTTAGTTTTGCAATGTGTAATATTTTATTTCTTCTATTGTATGTGTAAATGCATGTATGTTGTTTTCTCTTTTTCTGTTTTGTCTCTCTTCTGTTTTCTTACAGATGGTGGTCGACAAGACATTTTCATGTTGAAGAAGAGTTTGGCATCGGGTTTGTTATAACATGTATTTGTTCTTTCTCCTTGCAACTTTATTACTCTTTTTGTCTGACTTTTTTTTCTCTTTTCCAGTATACTATGTATGCATGTATGAACAATCTTTTTTTACAGATCACTTTGTGTGCATTTTACGTGTAGTATTTTATATCTGTTATTGTATGTGTTAATGCATGTAAGTTGGTATTTTTTTGTCTGTCTTCTCTTTATTTACAGATGGGGTTTACAAGTATTTTTCATGTTAAAAAAGAATTTTGCATGTGAATTCTTATGGCGGTGACAGTTGGGCAAATTTGTGTCTTCACATTCACTGTGCAGATTTTGCACACTAACTGTTAAAGAAAAGAAATCTGGAGAGGAATAGGGTGGCTATTGGGGAGGAGGAGGCCACAGTACAGGGTGGGCCATTTATATGGATACACTTTAATATGGCCATTTATATAGATACACCGTTTTATGTGAATGGTGAAGTTAACAAACAACCACCGCTATTGGTCTGACACTAACCCACATTGGAAAGATCCCTCCAAGAATGTTGGAACAAAACTTGATAGTATGGTGTGGTTAATGGGGTGTATCCATAGATACGGTGTATCCATATAAATGGCCCACCCTGTAGTATCCTTTAGTTTTGCAATGTGTAATATTTTATTTCATCCATTGTATGTGTAAATGCATGTATGTTGTTTTCTCTTTTTCTGTTTTGTCTGTCTTCTGTTTTCTTACAGATGGCGGTCGACAAGAAATTTTCATGTTGAAGAAGAGTTTGGCATCGGGTTTGTTATAACATGTATTTGTTCTTTCTCCTTGCAACTTTATTACTCTTTTTGTCTGACTTTTTTTCTTTTTTCCAGTATAATATGTATGCATGTATGAACAATCCTTTTTTACAGATCACTTTGTGTGCATTTTACGTGTAGTATTTTATATCTGTTATTGTATGTGTTAATGCATGTAAGTTGGTATTTTTTTGTCTGTCTTCTGTTTTTTTACAGATGGGGTTTACAAGTATTTTTCATGTTGAGGAAGAATTTTGCATGTGAATTGTTATGGCGGTGACAGTTGGGCAAATTTTTGTCTTCACATTCACTGTGCAGATTTTGCACACTAACTGTTAAAGAAAAGAAATCTGGAGAGGAATAGGGTGGCTATTGGGGAGGAGGAGGCCACAGTGCAGGGTGGGCCATTTATATGGATACATTTTAATATGGCCATTTATATAGATACACCGTTTTATATGAATGGTGAAGTTAACAAACAACCACCGCTATTGGTCTGACACTAACCCACATTGGAAAGATCCCTCCAAGACTGTTGGAACAAAAAACTTGATAGTATGGTGTTGTTTATGGGGTGTATCTATAGATACGGTGTATCCATATAAATGGTCCACCCTGTAGTATCCTTCAGTTTTGCAATGTGTAATATTTTATTTCTTCTATTGTATGTGTAAATGCATGTATGTTGTTTTCTCTTTTTCTGTTTTGTCTCTCTTCTGTTTTCTTACAGATGGCGGTCGACAAGACATTTTCATGTTGAAGAAGAGTTTGGCATCGGGTTTGTTATAACATGTATTTGTTCTTTCTCCTTGCAACTTTATTACTCTTTTTGTCTTATTTTTTTTCTCTTTTCCAGTATAATATGTATGCATGTATAAACAATCTTTTTTACAGATCACTTTGTGTGCCTTTTACGTGTAGTATTTTATATCTGTTATTGTATGTGTTAATGCATGTAAGTTGGTATTTTTTCATCTGTCTTCTGTTTATTTACAGATGGGGTTTACAAGTATTTTTCATGTTGAAAAAGAACTTTGCATATGAATTGTTATGGCGGTGACAGTTGGGCATATTTGTGTCTTCACATTCACTGTGCAGATTTTGCACACTAACTGTTAAAGAAAAGAAATCTGGAGAGGAATAGGGTGGCTATTGGGGAGGAGGAGGCCACAGTACAGGGTGGGCCATTTATATGGATACACTTTAATATGGCCATTTATATAGATACACCATTTTATGTGATTGGTGAAGTTAACAAACAATCACTGCTATTGGTCTGACACTAACCCACATTGGAAAGATCCCTCCAAGATTGTTGGAACAAAAAACTTGATAGTATGGTGTAGTTTATGGGGTGTATCCATAGATACGGTGTATCCATATAAATGGTCCACCCTGTAGTATCCTTTAGTTTTGCAATGTGTAATATTTTATTTCTTCTATTGTATGTGTAAATGCATGTATGTTGTTTTCTCTTTTTCTGTTTTGTCTCTCTTCTGTTTTCTTACAGATGGCGGTCGACAAGACATTTTCATGTTGAAGAAGAGGTTGGCATCGGGTTTGTTATAACATGTATTTTTTCTTTCCCCTTGCAACTTTATTACTCTTTTTGTCTGACTTTTTTTTCTCTTTTCCAGTATACTATGTATGCATGTATGAACAATCTTTTTTTACAGATCACTTTGTGTGCATTTTACGTGTAGTATTTTATATCTGTTATTGTATGTGTTATGGCATGTAAGTTGGTATTTTTTTGTCTGTCTTCTGTTTTTTTACAGATGGGGTTTACAAGTATTTTTCATGTTGAGGAAGAATTTTGCATGTGAATTGTTATGGCGGTGACAGTTGGGCATATTTGTGTCTTCACATTCACTGTGCAGATTTTGCACACTAACTGTTAAAGAAAAGAAATCTGGAGAGGAATAGGGTGGCTATTGGGGAGGAGGAGGCCACAGTACAGGGTGGGCCATTTATATGGATACACTTTAATATGGCCATTTATATAGATACACCATTTTATGTGATTGGTGAAGTTAACAAACAATCCCTGCTATTGGTCTGACACTAACCCACATTGGAAAGATCCCTCCAAGACTGTTGGAACAAAAAACTTGATAGTATGGTGTAGTTTATGGGGTGTATCCATAGATACGGTGTATCCATATAAATGGTCCACCCTGTAGTATCCTTTAGTTTTGCAATGTGTAATATTTTATTTCTTCTATTGTATGTGTAAATGCATGTATGTTGTTTTTTCTTTTTCTGTTTTGTCTCTCTTCTGTTTTCTTACAGATGGCGGTCGACAAGACATTTTCATGTTGAAGAAGAGTTTGGCATCGGGTTTGTTATAACATGTATTTGTTCTTTCTCCTTGCAATTTTATTACTCTTTTTGTCTGATTTTTTTTTCTCTTTTCCAGTATAATATGTATGCATGTATAAACAATCTTTTTTTACAGATCACTTTGTGTGCATTTTGCGTGTAGTATTTTATATCTGTTATTGTATGTGTTAATGCATGTAAGTTGGTATTTTTTCGTCTGTCTTCTGTTTATTTACAGATGGGGTTTACAAGTATTTTTCATGTTAAAAAATAATTTTGCATGTGAATTGTTATGGCGGTGACAGTTGGGCATATTTGTGTCTTCACAATCACTCTGCAGATTTTGCACACTAACTGTTAAAGAAAAGAAATCTGGAGAGGAATAGGGTGGCTATTGGGGAGGAGGAGGCCACAGTACAGGGTGGGCCATTTATATGGATACACTTTAATATGGCCATTTATATAGATACACCATTTTATGTGATTGGTGAAGTTAACAAACAATCACTGCTATTGGTCTGACACTAACCCACATTGGAAAGATCCCTCCAAGACTGTTGGAACAAAAAACTTGATAGTATGGTGTAGTTTATGGGGTGTATCCATAGATACGGTGTATCCATATAAATGGTCCACCCTGTAGTATCCTTTAGTTTTGCAATGTGTAATATTTTATTTCTTCTATTGTATGTGTAAATGCATGTATGTTGTTTTCTCTTTTTCTGTTTTGTCTCTCTTCTGTTTTCTTACAGATGGTGGTCGACAAGACATTTTCATGTTGAAGAAGAGTTTGGCATCGGGTTTGTTATAACATGTATTTGTTCTTTCTCCTTGCAACTTTATTACTCTTTTTGTCTGACTTTTTTTTCTCTTTTCCAGTATACTATGTATGCATGTATGAACAATCTTTTTTTACAGATCACTTTGTGTGCATTTTACGTGTAGTATTTTATATCTGTTATTGTATGTGTTAATGCATGTAAGTTGGTATTTTTTTGTCTGTCTTCTGTTTATTTACAGATGGGGTTTACAAGTATTTTTCATGTTAAAAAAGAATTTTGCATGTGAATTCTTATGGCGGTGACAGTTGGGCAAATTTGTGTCTTCACATTCACTGTGCAGATTTTGCACACTAACTGTTAAAGAAAAGAAATCTGGAGAGGAATAGGGTGGCTATTGGGGAGGAGGAGGCCACAGTACAGGGTGGGCCATTTATATGGATACACTTTAATATGGCCATTTATATAGATACACCGTTTTATGTGAATGGTGAAGTTAACAAACAACCACCGCTATTGGTCTGACACTAACCCACATTGGAAAGATCCCTCCAAGAATGTTGGAACAAAACTTGATAGTATGGTGTGGTTAATGGGGTGTATCCATAGATACGGTGTATCCATATAAATGGCCCACCCTGTAGTATACTTTAGTTTTGCAATGTGTAATATTTTATTTCATCCATTGTATGTGTAAATGCATGTATGTTGTTTTCTCTTTTTCTGTTTTGTCTGTCTTCTGTTTTCTTACAGATGGCGGTCGACAAGAAATTTTCATGTTGAAGAAGAGTTTGGCATCGGGTTTGTTATAACATGTATTTGTTCTTTCTCCTTGCAACTTTATTACTCTTTTTGTCTGACTTTTTTTCTTTTTTTCCAGTATAATATGTATGCATGTATGAACAATCCTTTTTTACAGATCACTTTGTGTGCATTTTACGTGTAGTATTTTATATCTGTTATTGTATGTGTTAATGCATGTAAGTTGGTATTTTTTTGTCTGTCTTCTGTTTTTTTACAGATGGGGTGTACAAGTATTTTTCATGTTGAGGAAGAATTTTGCATGTGAATTGTTATGGCGGTGACAGTTGGGCAAATTTTTGTCTTCACATTCACTGTGCAGATTTTGCACACTAACTGTTAAAGAAAAGAAATCTGGAGAGGAATAGGGTGGCTATTGGGGAGGAGGAGGCCACAGTGCAGGGTGGGCCATTTATATGGATACATTTTAATATGGCCATTTATATAGATACACCGTTTTATATGAATGGTGAAGTTAACAAACAACCACCGCTATTGGTCTGACACTAACCCACATTGGAAAGATCCCTCCAAGACTGTTGGAACAAAAAACTTGATAGTATGGTGTTGTTTATGGGGTGTATCCATAGATACGGTGTATCCATATAAATGGTCCACCCTGTAGTATCCTTCAGTTTTGCAATGTGTAATATTTTATTTCTTCTATTGTATGTGTAAATGCATGTATGTTGTTTTCTCTTTTTCTGTTTTGTCTCTCTTCTGTTTTCTTACAGATGGCGGTCGACAAGACATTTTCATGTTGAAGAAGAGGTTGGCATCGGGTTTGTTATAACATGTATTTGTTCTTTCTCCTTGCAACTTTATTACTCTTTTTGTCTGACTTTTTTTTCTCTTTTCCAGTATACTATGTATGCATGTATGAACAATCTTTTTTTACAGATCACTTTGTGTGCATTTTACGTGTAGTATTTTATATCTGTTATTGTATGTGTTATGGCATGTAAGTTGGTATTTTTTTGTCTGTCTTCTGTTTTTTTACAGATGGGGTTTACAAGTATTTTTCATGTTGAGGAAGAATTTTGCATGTGAATTGTTATGGTGGTGACAGTTGGGCATATTTGTGTCTTCACATTCACTGTGCAGATTTTGCACACTAACTGTTAAAGAAAAGAAATCTGGAGAGGAATAGGGTGGCTATTGGGGAGGAGGAGGCCACAGTACAGGGTGGGCCATTTATATGGATACACTTTAATATGGCCATTTATATAGATACACCATTTTATGTGATTGGTGAAGTTAACAAACAATCCCTGCTATTGGTCTGACACTAACCCACATTGGAAAGATCCCTCCAAGACTGTTGGAACAAAAAACTTGATAGTATGGTGTAGTTTATGGGGTGTATCCATAGATACGGTGTATCCATATAAATGGTCCACCCTGTAGTATCCTTTAGTTTTGCAATGTGTAATATTTTATTTCTTCTATTGTATGTGTAAATGCATGTATGTTGTTTTTTCTTTTTCTGTTTTGTCTCTCTTCTGTTTTCTTACAGATGGCGGTCGACAAGACATTTTCATGTTGAAGAAGAGTTTGGCATCGGGTTTGTTATAACATGTATTTGTTCTTTCTCCTTGCAATTTTATTACTCTTTTTGTCTGATTTTTTTTTCTCTTTTCCAGTATAATATGTATGCATGTATAAACAATCTTTTTTTACAGATCACTTTGTGTGCATTTTGCGTGTAGTATTTTATATCTGTTATTGTATGTGTTAATGCATGTAAGTTGGTATTTTTTCGTCTGTCTTCTGTTTATTTACAGATGGGGTTTACAAGAATTTTTCATGTTAAAAAATAATTTTGCATGTGAATTGTTACGGCGGTGACAGTTGGGCATATTTGTGTCTTCACATTCACTCTGCAGATTTTGCACACTAACTGTTAAAGAAAAGAAATCTGGAGAGGAATAGGGTGGCTATTGGGGAGGAGGAGGCCACAGTACAGGGTGGGCCATTTATATGGATACACTTTAATATGGCCATTTATATAGATACACCATTTTATGTGATTGGTGAAGTTAACAAACAATCACTGCTATTGGTCTAACACTAACCCACATTGGAAAGATCCCTCCAAGACTGTTGGAACAAAAAACTTGATAGTATGGTGTAGTTTATGGGGTCTATCCATAGATACGGTGTATCCATATAAATGGTCCACCCTGTAGTATCCTTTAGTTTTGCAATGTGTAATATTTTATTTCTTCTATTGTATGTGTAAATGCATGTATGTTGTTTTCTCTTTTTCTGTTTTGTCTCTCTTCTGTTTTCTTACAGATGGTGGTCGACAAGACATTTTCATGTTGAAGAAGAGTTTGGCATCGGGTTTGTTATAACATGTATTTGTTCTTTCTCCTTGCAACTTTATTACTCTTTTTGTCTGACTTTTTTTTCTCTTTTCCAGTATACTATGTATGCATGTATGAACAATCTTTTTTTACAGATCACTTTGTGTGCATTTTACGTGTAGTATTTTATATCTGTTATTGTATGTGTTAATGCATGTAAGTTGGTATTTTTTTGTCTGTCTTCTGTTTATTTACAGATGGGGTTTACAAGTATTTTTCATGTTAAAAAAGAATTTTGCATGTGAATTCTTATGGCGGTGACAGTTGGGCAAATTTGTGTCTTCACATTCACTGTGCAGATTTTGCACACTAACTGTTAAAGAAAAGAAATCTGGAGAGGAATAGGGTGGCTATTGGGGAGGAGGAGGCCACAGTACAGGGTGGGCCATTTATATGGATACACTTTAATATGGCCATTTATATAGATACACCGTTTTATGTGAATGGTGAAGTTAACAAACAACCACCGCTATTGGTCTGACACTAACCCACATTGGAAAGATCCCTCCAAGAATGTTGGAACAAAACTTGATAGTATGGTGTGGTTAATGGGGTGTATCCATAGATACGGTGTATCCATATAAATGGCCCACCCTGTAGTATCCTTTAGTTTTGCAATGTGTAATATTTTATTTCATCCATTGTATGTGTAAATGCATGTATGTTGTTTTCTCTTTTTCTGTTTTGTCTGTCTTCTGTTTTCTTACAGATGGCGGTCGACAAGAAATTTTCATGTTGAAGAAGAGTTTGGCATCGGGTTTGTTATAACATGTATTTGTTCTTTCTCCTTGCAACTTTATTACTCTTTTTGTCTGACTTTTTTTTCTTTTTTTCCAGTATAATATGTATGCATGTATGAACAATCCTTTTTTACAGATCACTTTGTGTGCATTGTACGTGTAGTATTTTATATCTGTTATTGTATGTGTTAATGCATGTAAGTTGGTATTTTTTTGTCTGTCTTCTGTTTTTTTACAGATGGGGTTTACAAGTATTTTTCATGTTGAGGAAGAATTTTGCATGTGAATTGTTATGGCGGTGACAGTTGGGCAAATTTTTGTCTTCACATTCACTGTGCAGATTTTGCACACTAACTGTTAAAGAAAAGAAATCTGGAGAGGAATAGGGTGGCTATTGGGGAGGAGGAGGCCACAGTGCAGGGTGGGCCATTTATATGGATACATTTTAATATGGCCATTTATATAGATACACCGTTTTATATGAATGGTGAAGTTAACAAACAACCACCGCTATTGGTCTGACACTAACCCACATTGGAAAGATCCCTCCAAGACTGTTGGAACAAAAAACTTGATAGTATGGTGTTGTTTATGGGGTGTATCCATAGATACGGTGTATCCATATAAATGGTCCACCCTGTAGTATCCTTCAGTTTTGCAATGTGTAATATTTTATTTCTTCTATTGTATGTGTAAATGCATGTATGTTGTTTTCTCTTTTTCTGTTTTGTCTCTCTTCTGTTTTCTTACAGATGGCGGTCGACAAGACATTTTCATGTTGAAGAAGAGTTTGGCATCGGGTTTGTTATAACATGTATTTGTTCTTTCTCCTTGCAACTTTATTACTCTTTTTGTCTGATTTTTTTTCTCTTTTCCAGTATAATATGTATGCATGTATAAACAATCTTTTTTACAGATCACTTTGTGTGCCTTTTACGTGTAGTATTTTATATCTGTTATTGTATGTGTTAATGCATGTAAGTTGGTATTTTTTCGTCTGTCTTCTGTTTATTTACAGATGGGGTTTACAAGTATTTTTCATGTTGAAAAAGAACTTTGCATATGAATTGTTATGGCGGTGACAGTTGGGCATATTTGTGTCTTCACATTCACTGTGCAGATTTTGCACACTAACTGTTAAAGAAAAGAAATCTGGAGAGGAATAGGGTGGCTATTGGGGAGGAGGAGGCCACAGTACAGGGTGGGCCATTTATATGGAAACACTTTAATATGGCCATTTATATAGATACACCATTTTATGTGATTGGTGAAGTTAACAAACAATCACTGCTATTGGTCTGACACTAACCCACATTGGAAAGATCCCTCCAAGACTGTTGGAACAAAAAACTTGATAGTATGGTGTAGTTTATGGGGTGTATCCATAGATACGGTGTATCCATATAAATGGTCCACCCTGTAGTATCCTTTATTTTTGCAATGTGTAATATTTTATTTCTTCTATTGTATGTGTAAATGCATGTATGTTGTTTTCTCTTTTTCTGTTTTGTCTCTCTTCTGTTTTCTTACAGATGGCGGTCGACAAGACATTTTCATGTTGAAGAAGAGGTTGGCATCGGGTTTGTTATAACATGTATTTGTTCTTTCTCCTTGCAACTTTATTACTCTTTTTGTCTGACTTTTTTTTCTCTTTTCCAGTATACTATGTATGCATGTATGAACAATCTTTTTTTACAGATCACTTTGTGTGCATTTTACGTGTAGTATTTTATATCTGTTATTGTATGTGTTATGGCATGTAAGTTGGTATTTTTTTGTCTGTCTTCTGTTTTTTTACAGATGGGGTTTACAAGTATTTTTCATGTTGAGGAAGAATTTTGCATGTGAATTGTTATGGCGGTGACAGTTGGGCATATTTGTGTCTTCACATTCACTGTGCAGATTTTGCACACTAACTGTTAAAGAAAAGAAATCTGGAGAGGAATAGGGTGGCTATTGGGGAGGAGGAGGCCACAGTACAGGGTGGGCCATTTATATGGATACACTTTAATATGGCCATTTATATAGATACACCATTTTATGTGATTGGCGAAGTTAACAAACAATCCCTGCTATTGGTCTGACACTAACCCACATTGGAAAGATCCCTCCAAGACTGTTGGAACAAAAAACTTGATAGTATGGTGTAGTTTATGGGGTGTATCCATAGATACAGTGTATCCATATAAATGGTCCACCCTGTAGTATCCTTTAGTTTTGCAATGTGTAATATTTTATTTCTTCTATTGTATGTGTAAATGCATGTATGTTGTTTTTTCTTTTTCTGTTTTGTCTCTCTTCTGTTTTCTTACAGATGGCGGTCGACAAGACATTTTCATGTTGAAGAAGAGTTTGGCATCGGGTTTGTTATAACATGTATTTGTTCTTTCTCCTTGCAATTTTATTACTCTTTTTGTCTGATTTTTTTTCTCTTTTCCAGTATAATATGTATGCATGTATAAACAATCTTTTTTTACAGATCACTTTGTGTGCATTTTGCGTGTAGTATTTTATATCTGTTATTGTATGTGTTAATGCATGTAAGTTGGTATTTTTTCGTCTGTCTTCTGTTTATTTACAAATGGGGTTTACAAGTATTTTTCATGTTAAAAAATAATTTTGCATGTGAATTGTTATGGCGGTGACAGTTGGGCATATTTGTGTCTTCACATTCACTGTGCAGATTTTGCACACTAACTGTTAAAGAAAAGAAATCTGGAGAGGAATAGGGTGGCTATTGGGGAGGAGGAGGCCACAGTACAGGGTGGGCCATTTATATGGATACACTTTAATATGGCCATTTATATAGATACACCATTTTATGTGATTGGTGAAGTTAACAAACAATCACTGCTATTGGTCTGACACTAACCCACATTGGAAAGATCCCTCCAAGACTGTTGGAACAAAAAACTTGATAGTATGGTGTAGTTTATGGGGTGTATCCATAGATACGGTGTATCCATATAAATGGTCCACCCTGTAGTATCCTTTAGTTTTGCAATGTGTAATATTTTATTTCTTCTATTGTATGTGTAAATGCATGTATGTTGTTTTCTCTTTTTCTGTTTTGTCTCTCTTCTGTTTTCTTACAGATGGTGGTCGACAAGACATTTTCATGTTGAAGAAGAGTTTGGCATCGGGTTTGTTATAACATGTATTTGTTCTTTCTCCTTGCAACTTTATTACTCTTTTTGTCTGACTTTTTTTTCTCTTTTCCAGTATACTATGTATGCATGTATGAACAATCTTTTTTTACAGATCACTTTGTGTGCATTTTACGTGTAGTATTTTATATCTGTTATTGTATGTGTTAATGCATGTAAGTTGGTATTTTTTTGTCTGTCTTCTCTTTATTTACAGATGGGGTTTACAAGTATTTTTCATGTTAAAAAAGAATTTTGCATGTGAATTCTTATGGCGGTGACAGTTGGGCAAATTTGTGTCTTCACATTCACTGTGCAGATTTTGCACACTAACTGTTAAAGAAAAGAAATCTGGAGAGGAATAGGGTGGCTATTGGGGAGGAGGAGGCCACAGTACAGGGTGGGCCATTTATATGGATACACTTTAATATGGCCATTTATATAGATACACCGTTTTATGTGAATGGTGAAGTTAACAAACAACCACCGCTATTGGTCTGACACTAACCCACATTGGAAAGATCCCTCCAAGAATGTTGGAACAAAACTTGATAGTATGGTGTGGTTAATGGGGTGTATCCATAGATACGGTGTATCCATATAAATGGCCCACCCTGTAGTATCCTTTAGTTTTGCAATGTGTAATATTTTATTTCATCCATTGTATGTGTAAATGCATGTATGTTGTTTTCTCTTTTTTTGTTTTGTCTGTCTTCTGTTTTCTTACAGATGGCGGTCGACAAGAAATTTTCATGTTGAAGAAGAGTTTGGCATCGGGTTTGTTATAACATGTATTTGTTCTTTCTCCTTGCAACTTTATTACTCTTTTTGTCTGACTTTTTTTCTTTTTTCCAGTATAATATGTATGCATGTATGAACAATCCTTTTTTACAGATCACTTTGTGTGCATTTTACGTGTAGTATTTTATATCTGTTATTGTATGTGTTAATGCATGTAAGTTGGTATTTTTTTGTCTGTCTTCTGTTTTTTTACAGATGGGGTTTACAAGTATTTTTCATGTTGAGGAAGAATTTTGCATGTGAATTGTTATGGCGGTGACAGTTGGGCAAATTTTTGTCTTCACATTCACTGTGCAGATTTTGCACACTAACTGTTAAAGAAAAGAAATCTGGAGAGGAATAGGGTGGCTATTGGGGAGGAGGAGGCCACAGTGCAGGGTGGGCCATTTATATGGATACATTTTAATATGGCCATTTATATAGATACACCGTTTTATATGAATGGTGAAGTTAACAAACAACCACCGCTATTGGTCTGACACTAACCCACATTGGAAAGATCCCTCCAAGACTGTTGGAACAAAAAACTTGATAGTATGGTGTTGTTTATGGGGTGTATCCATAGATACGGTGTATCCATATAAATGGTCCACCCTGTAGTATCCTTCAGTTTTGCAATGTGTAATATTTTATTTCTTCTATTGTATGTGTAAATGCATGTATGTTGTTTTCTCTTTTTCTGTTTTGTCTCTCTTCTGTTTTCTTACAGATGGCGGTCGACAAGACATTTTCATGTTGAAGAAGAGTTTGGCATCGGGTTTGTTATAACATGTATTTGTTCTTTCTCCTTGCAACTTTATTACTCTTTTTGTCTTATTTTTTTTCTCTTTTCCAGTATAATATGTATGCATGTATAAACAATCTTTTTTACAGATCACTTTGTGTGCCTTTTACGTGTAGTATTTTATATCTGTTATTGTATGTGTTAATGCATGTAAGTTGGTATTTTTTCATCTGTCTTCTGTTTATTTACAGATGGGGTTTACAAGTATTTTTCATGTTGAAAAAGAACTTTGCATATGAATTGTTATGGCGGTGACAGTTGGGCATATTTGTGTCTTCACATTCACTGTGCAGATTTTGCACACTAACTGTTAAAGAAAAGAAATCTGGAGAGGAATAGGGTGGCTATTGGGGAGGAGGAGGCCACAGTACAGGGTGGGCCATTTATATGGATACACTTTAATATGGCCATTTATATAGATACACCATTTTATGTGATTGGTGAAGTTAACAAACAATCACTGCTATTGGTCTGACACTAACCCACATTGGAAAGATCCCTCCAAGATTGTTGGAACAAAAAACTTGATAGTATGGTGTAGTTTATGGGGTGTATCCATAGATACGGTGTATCCATATAAATGGTCCACCCTGTAGTATCCTTTAGTTTTGCAATGTGTAATATTTTATTTCTTCTATTGTATGTGTAAATGCATGTATGTTGTTTTCTCTTTTTCTGTTTTGTCTCTCTTCTGTTTTCTTACAGATGGCGGTCGACAAGACATTTTCATGTTGAAGAAGAGGTTGGCATCGGGTTTGTTATAACATGTATTTTTTCTTTCCCCTTGCAACTTTATTACTCTTTTTGTCTGACTTTTTTTTCTCTTTTCCAGTATACTATGTATGCATGTATGAACAATCTTTTTTTACAGATCACTTTGTGTGCATTTTACGTGTAGTATTTTATATCTGTTATTGTATGTGTTATGGCATGTAAGTTGGTATTTTTTTGTCTGTCTTCTGTTTTTTTACAGATGGGGTTTACAAGTATTTTTCATGTTGAGGAAGAATTTTGCATGTGAATTGTTATGGTGGTGACAGTTGGGCATATTTGTGTCTTCACATTCACTGTGCAGATTTTGCACACTAACTGTTAAAGAAAAGAAATCTGGAGAGTTATAGGGTGGCTATTGGGGAGGAGGAGGCCACAGTACAGGGTGGGCCATTTATATGGATACACTTTAATATGGCCATTTATATAGATACACCATTTTATGTGATTGGTGAAGTTAACAAACAATCCCTGCTATTGGTCTGACACTAACCCACATTGGAAAGATCCCTCCAAGACTGTTGGAACAAAAAACTTGATAGTATGGTGTAGTTTATGGGGTGTATCCATAGATACGGTGTATCCATATAAATGGTCCACCCTGTAGTATCCTTTAGTTTTGCAATGTGTAATATTTTATTTCTTCTATTGTATGTGTAAATGCATGTATGTTGTTTTTTCTTTTTCTGTTTTGTCTCTCTTCTGTTTTCTTACAGATGGCGGTCGACAAGACATTTTCATGTTGAAGAAGAGTTTGGCATCGGGTTTGTTATAACATGTATTTGTTCTTTCTCCTTGCAATTTTATTACTCTTTTTGTCTGATTTTTTTTCCTCTTTTCCAGTATAATATGTATGCATGTATAAACAATCTTTTTTTACAGATCACTTTGTGTGCATTTTGCGTGTAGTATTTTATATCTGTTATTGTATGTGTTAATGCATGTAAGTTGGTATTTTTTCGTCTGTCTTCTGTTTATTTACAGATGGGGTTTACAAGTATTTTTCATGTTAAAAAATAATTTTGCATGTGAATTGTTATGGCGGTGACAGTTGGGCATATTTGTGTCTTCACATTCACTGTGCAGATTTTGCACACTAACTGTTAAAGAAAAGAAATCTGGAGAGGAATAGGGTGGCTATTGGGGAGGAGGAGGCCACAGTACAGAGTGGGCCATTTATATGGATACACTTTAATATGGCCATTTATATAGATACACCATTTTATGTGATTGGTGAAGTTAACAAACAATCACTGCTATTGGTCTGACACTAACCCACATTGGAAAGATCCCTCCAAGACTGTTGGAACAAAAAACTTGATAGTATGGTGTAGTTTATGGGGTGTATCCATAGATACAGTGTATCCATATAAATGGTCCACCCTGTAGTATCCTTTAGTTTTGCAATGTGTAATATTTTATTTCTTCTATTGTATGTGTAAATGCATGTATGTTGTTTTCTCTTTTTCTGTTTTGTCTCTCTTCTGTTTTCTTACAGATGGTGGTCGACAAGACATTTTCATGTTGAAGAAGAGTTTGGCATCGGGTTTGTTATAACATGTATTTGTTCTTTCTCCTTGCAACTTTATTACTCTTTTTGTCTGACTTTTTTTTCTCTTTTCCAGTATACTATGTATGCATGTATGAACAATCTTTTTTTACAGATCACTTTGTGTGCATTTTACGTGTAGTATTTTATATCTGTTATTGTATGTGTTAATGCATGTAAGTTGGTATTTTTTTGTCTGTCTTCTGTTTATTTACAGATGGGGTTTACAAGTATTTTTCATGTTAAAAAAGAATTTTGCATGTGAATTCTTATGGCGGTGACAGTTGGGCAAATTTGTGTCTTCACATTCACTGTGCAGATTTTGCACACTAACTGTTAAAGAAAAGAAATCTGGAGAGGAATAGGGTGGCTATTGGGGAGGAGGAGGCCACAGTACAGGGTGGGCCATTTATATGGATACACTTTAATATGGCCATTTATATAGATACACCGTTTTATGTGAATGGTGAAGTTAACAAACAACCACCGCTATTGGTCTGACACTAACCCACATTGGAAAGATCCCTCCAAGAATGTTGGAACAAAACTTGATAGTATGGTGTGGTTAATGGGGTGTATCCATAGATACGGTGTATCCATATAAATGGCCCACCCTGTAGTATCCTTTAGTTTTGCAATGTGTAATATTTTATTTCATCCATTGTATGTGTAAATGCATGTATGTTGTTTTCTCTTTTTCTGTTTTGTCTGTCTTCTGTTTTCTTACAGATGGCGGTCGACAAGAAATTTTCATGTTGAAGAAGAGTTTGGCATCGGGTTTGTTATAACATGTATTTGTTCTTTCTCCTTGCAACTTTATTACTCTTTTTGTCTGACTTTTTTTCTTTTTTCCAGTATAATATGTATGCATGTATGAACAATCCTTTTTTACAGATCACTTTGTGTGCATTTTACGTGTAGTATTTTATATCTGTTATTGTATGTGTTAATGCATGTAAGTTGGTATTTTTTTGTCTGTCTTCTGTTTTTTTACAGATGGGGTTTACAAGTATTTTTCATGTTGAGGAAGAATTTTGCATGTGAATTGTTATGGCGGTGACAGTTGGGCAAATTTTTGTCTTCACATTCACTGTGCAGATTTTGCACACTAACTGTTAAAGAAAAGAAATATGGAGAGGAATAGGGTGGCTATTGGGGAGGAGGAGGCCACAGTGCAGGGTGGGCCATTTATATGGATACATTTTAATATGGCCATTTATATAGATACACCGTTTTATATGAATGGTGAAGTTAACAAACAACCACCGCTATTGGTCTGACACTAACCCACATTGGAAAGATCCCTCCAAGACTGTTGGAACAAAAAACTTGATACTATGATGTAGTTTATGGGGTGTATCCATAGATACGGTGTATCCATATAAATGGTCCACCCTGTAGTATCCTTTAGTTTTGCAATGTGTAATATTTTATTTCTTCTATTGTATGTGTAAATGCATGTATGTTGTTTTTTCTTTTTCTGTTTTGTCTCTCTTCTGTTTTCTTACAGATGGCGGTCGACAAGACATTTTCATGTTGAAGAAGAGTTTGGCATCGGGTTTGTTATAACATGTATTTGTTCTTTCTCCTTGCAATTTTATTACTCTTTTTGTCTGATTTTTTTTCCTCTTTTCCAGTATAATATGTATGCATGTATAAACAATCTTTTTTTACAGATCACTTTGTGTGCATTTTGCGTGTAGTATTTTATATCTGTTATTGTATGTGTTAATGCATGTAAGTTGGTATTTTTTCGTCTGTCTTCAGTTTATTTACAGATGGGGTTTACAAGTATTTTTCATGTTAAAAAATAATTTTGCATGTGAATTGTTATGGCGGTGACAGTTGGGCATATTTGTGTCTTCACATTCACTGTGCAGATTTTGCACACTAACTGTTAAAGAAAAGAAATCTGGAGAGGAATAGGGTGGCTATTGGGGAGGAGGAGGCCACAGTACAGAGTGGGCCATTTATATGGATACACTTTAATATGGCCATTTATAAAGATACACCATTTTATGTGATTGGTGAAGTTAACAAACAATCACTGCTATTGGTCTGACACTAACCCACATTGGAAAGATCCCTCCAAGACTGTTGGAACAAAAAACTTGATAGTATGGTGTAGTTTATGGGGTGTATCCATAGATACGGTGTATCCATATAAATGGTCCACCCTGTAGTATCCTTTAGTTTTGCAATGTGTAATATTTTATTTCTTCTATTGTATGTGTAAATGCATGTATGTTGTTTTCTCTTTTTCTGTTTTGTCTCTCTTCTGTTTTCTTACAGATGGTGGTCGACAAGACATTTTCATGTTGAAGAAGAGTTTGGCATCGGGTTTGTTATAACATGTATTTGTTCTTTCTCCTTGCAACTTTATTACTCTTTTTGTCTGACTTTTTTTTCTCTTTTCCAGTATACTATGTATGCATGTATGAACAATCTTTTTTTACAGATCACTTTGTGTGCATTTTACGTGTAGTATTTTATATCTGTTATTGTATGTGTTAATGCATGTAAGTTGGTATTTTTTTGTCTGTCTTCTGTTTATTTACAGATGGGGTTTACAAGTATTTTTCATGTTAAAAAAGAATTTTGCATGTGAATTCTTATGGCGGTGACAGTTGGGCAAATTTGTGTCTTCACATTCACTGTGCAGATTTTGCACACTAACTGTTAAAGAAAAGAAATCTGGAGAGGAATAGGGTGGCTATTGGGGAGGAGGAGGCCACAGTACAGGGTGGGCCATTTATATGGATACACTTTAATATGGCCATTTATATAGATACACCGTTTTATGTGAATGGTGAAGTTACCAAACAACCACCGCTATTGGTCTGACACTAACCCACATTGGAAAGATCCCTCCAAGAATGTTGGAACAAAACTTGATAGTATGGTGTGGTTAATGGGGTGTATCCATAGATACGGTGTATCCATATAAATGGCCCACCCTGTAGTATCCTTTAGTTTTGCAATGTGTAATATTTTATTTCATCCATTGTATGTGTAAATGCATGTATGTTGTTTTCTCTTTTTCTGTTTTGTCTGTCTTCTGTTTTCTTACAGATGGCGGTCGACAAGAAATTTTCATGTTGAAGAAGAGTTTGGCATCGGGTTTGTTATAACATGTATTTGTTCTTTCTCCTTGCAACTTTATTACTCTTTTTGTCTGACTTTTTTTCTTTTTTCCAGTATAATATGTATGCATGTATGAACAATCCTTTTTTACAGATCACTTTGTGTGCATTTTACGTGTAGTATTTTATATCTGTTATTGTATGTGTTAATGCATGTAAGTTGGTATTTTTTTGTCTGTCTTCTGTTTTTTTACAGATGGGGTTTACAAGTATTTTTCATGTTGAGGAAGAATTTTGCATGTGAATTGTTATGGCGGTGACAGTTGGGCAAATTTTTGTCTTCACATTCACTGTGCAGATTTTGCACACTAACTGTTAAAGAAAAGAAATATGGAGAGGAATAGGGTGGCTATTGGGGAGGAGGAGGCCACAGTGCAGGGTGGGCCATTTATATGGATACATTTTAATATGGCCATTTATATAGATACACCGTTTTATATGAATGGTGAAGTTAACAAACAACCACCGCTATTGGTCTGACACTAACCCACATTGGAAAGATCCCTCCAAGACTGTTGGAACAAAAAACTTGATAGTATGATGTAGTTTATGGGGTGTATCCATAGATACGGTGTATCCATATAAATGGTCCACCCTGTAGTATCCTTTAGTTTTGCAATGTGTAATATTTTATTTCTTCTATTGTATGTGTAAATGCATGTATGTTGTTTTCTCTTTTTCTGTTTTGTCTCTCCTCTGTTTTCTTACAGATGGCGGTCGACAAGACATTTTCATGTTGAAGAAGAGTTTGGCATCGGGTTTGTTATAACATGTATTTGTTCTTTCTCCTTGCAACTTTATTACTCTTTTTGTCTGATTTTTTTTTCTCTTTTCCAGTATAATATGTATGCATGTATAAACAATCTTTTTTTACAGATCACTTTGTGTGCATTTTACGTGTAGTATTTTATATCTGTTATTGTATGTGTTAATGCATGTAAGTTGGTATTTTTTCGTCTGTCTTCTGTTTATTTACAAATGGGGTTTACAAGTATTTTTCATGTTAAAAAATAATTTTGCATGTGAATTGTTATGGCGGTGACAGTTGGGCATATTTGTGTCTTCACATTCACTGTGCAGATTTTGCACACTTACTGTTAAAGAAAAGAAATCTGGAGAGGAATAGGGTGGCTATTGGGGAGGAGGAGGCCACAGTACAGGGTGGGCCATTTATATGGATACACTTTAATATGGCCATTTATATAAATACACCATTTTATGTGATTGGTGAAGTTAACAAACAATCACTGCTATTGGTCTGACACTAACCCACATTGGAAAGATCCCTCCAAGACTGTTGGAACAAAAAACTTGATAGTATGGTGTAGTTTATGGGGTGTATCCATAGATACGGTGTATCCATATAAATGGTCCACCCTGTAGTATCCTTTAGTTTTGCAATGTGTAATATTTTATTTCTTCTATTGTATGTGTAAATGCATGTATGTTGTTTTCTCTTTTTCTGTTTTGTCTCTCTTCTGTTTTCTTACAGATGGCGGTCGACAAGACATTTTCATGTTGAAGAAGAGTTTGGCATCGGGTTTGTTATAACATGTATTTGTTCTTTCTCCTTGCAACTTTATTACTCTTTTTGTCTGACTTTTTTTTTCTCTTTTCCAGTATACTATGTATGCATGTATGAACAATCTTTTTTTACAGATCACTTTGTGTGCATTTTACGTGTAGTATTTTATATCTGTTATTGTATGTGTTAATGCATGTAAGTTGGTAATTTTTTGTCTGTCTTCTGTTTATTTACAGATGGGGTTTACAAGTATTTTTCATGTTAAAAAAGAATTTTGCATGTGAATTGTTATGGCGGTGACAGTTGGGCATATTTGTGTCTTCACATTCACTGTGCAGATTTTGCACACTAACTGTTAAAGAAAAGAAATCTGGAGAGGAATAGGGTGGCTATTGGGGAGGAGGAGGCCACAGTACAGGGTGGGCCATTTATATGGATACACTTTAATATGGCCATTTGTATAGATACACCGTTTTATGTGAATGGTGAAGTTAACAAACAACCACCGCTATTGGTCTGACACTAACCCACATTGGAAAGATCCCTCCAAGACTGTTGGAACAAAAAAATTGATGGTGTGGTGTGGTTTATGGGGTGTATCCATAGATACGGTGTATCCATATAAATGGCCCACCCTGTAGTATCTTTTAGTTTTGCAATGTGTAATATTTTATTTCTTCCATTGTATGTGTGAATGCATGTATGTTGTTTTCTCTTTTTCTGTTTTGTCTCTCTTCTGTTTTCTTACAGATGGTGGTCGACAAGACATTTTCATGTTGAAGAAGAGTTTGGCATCGGGTTTGTTATAACATGTATTTGTTCTGTGTCCTTGCAACTTTAGTACTCTTTTTGTCTGACTTTTTTTCTCTTTTCCAGTATAATATGTATGCATGTATAAACAATCTTTTTTTACAGATCACTTTGTGTGCATTTTACGTGTAGTATTGTATATCTGTTAATGCATGTAAGTTGGTATTTTTTTGTCTGTCTTCTGTTTTTTTACAGATGGGGTTTACAAGTATTTTTCATGTTGAAGAAGAACTTTGCATGTGAATTGTTATGGTGGTGACAGTTGGGCATATTTGTGTCTTCACATTCACTGTGCAGATTTTGCACACTAACTGTTAAAGAAAAGAAATCTGGAGAGGAATAGGGTGGCTATTGGGGAGGAGGAGGCCACAGTACAGGGTGGGCCATTTATATGGATATACTTTAATATGGCCATTTATATAGATACACCGTTTTATGTGAATGGTGAAGTTAACAAGCAACCACCGCTATTGGACTGACAGTAACCCACATTGGAAAGATCCCTCCAAGACTGTTGGAACAAAAAACTTGATAGTATGGTGTGGTTTATGGGGTGTATCCATAGATACGGTGTATCCATATAAATTGCCCACCCTGTAGTAACCTTTAGTTTTGCAATGTGTAATATTTTATTTCTTCCATTGTATGTATAAATGCATGTACGTTGTTTTCTCTTTTTCTGTTTTGTCTCTCTTCTGTTTTCTTACAGATGGCGGTCGACAAGAAAGTTTCATGTTGAAGAGTTTGGCATCGGGTTTGTTATAACATGTATTTGTTCTTTCTCCTTGCAACTTTATTACTCTTTTTGTCTGACTTTTTTTTCTCTTTTTCAGTATAATATGTATGCATGTATAAACAATCTTTTTTTACAGATCACTTTGTGTGCATTTTACGTGTAGCATTTTATATCTGTTATTGTATGTGTTAATGCATGTAAGTTGATATTTTTTTGTCTGTCTTCTGATTTTTTACAGATGGGGTTTACAAGTATTTTTCATGTTGAAAAATAATTTTGCATGTGAATTGTTATGGCGGGGACAGTTGGGCATATTTGTGTCTTCACATTCACTGTGCAGATTTTGCACACTAACTGTTAAAGAAAAGAAATCTGGAGAGGAATAGGGTGGCTATTGGGGAGGAGGAGGCCACAGTACAGGGTGGGCCATTTATATGGATACACTTTAATATGGCCATTTATATAGATACACCGTTTTATGTGAATGGTGAAGTTAACAAACAACCACCGCTATTGGTCTGACACTAACCCACATTGGAAAGATCCCTCCAAGACTGTTGGAACAAAACTTGATAGTATGGTGTGGTTAATGGGGTGTATCCATAGATACGGTGTATCCATATAAATGGCCCACCCTGTAGTATCCTTTAGTTTTGCAATGTGTAATATTTTATTTCATCCATTGTATGTGTAAATGCATGTATGTTGTTTTCTCTTTTTCTGTTTTGTCTCTCTTCTGTTTTCTTACAGATGGCGGTCGACAAGAAATTTTCATGTTGAAGAAGAGTTTGGCATCGGGTTTGTTATAGCATGTATTTGTTCTTTCTCCTTGCAACTTTATTACTCTTTTTGTCTGATTTTTTTTTCTTTTTTCCAGTATAATATGTATGCATGTATGAACAATCCTTTTTTACAGATCACTTTGTGTGCATTTTACGTGTAGTATTTTATATCTGTTATTGTATGTGTTAATGCATGTAAGTTGGTATTTTTTTGTCTGTCTTCTGTTTTTTTACAGATGGGGTTTACAAGTATTTTTCATGTTGAGGAAGAATTTTGCATGTGAATTGTTATGGCGGTGACAGTTGGGCAAATTTTTGTCTTCACATTCACTGTGCAGATTTTGCACACTAACTGTTAAAGAAAAGAAATCTGGAGAGGAATAGGGTAGCTATTGGAGAGGAGGAGTCCACAGTGCAGGGTGGGCCATTTATATGGATACATTTTAATATGGCCATTTATATAGATACACCGTTTTATATGAATGGTGAAGTTATCAAACAACCACCGCTATTGGTCTGACACTAACCCACATTGGAAAGATCCCTCCAAGACTGGCCCACCCTGTAGTATCTTTTAGTTTTGCAATGTGTAATATTTTATTTCTTCCATTGTATGTGTAAATGCATGTACGTTGTTTTCTCTTTTTCTGTTTTGTCTCACTTCTGTTTTCTTACAGATGGCGGTCGACAAGAAATTTTCATGTTGAAGAAGAGTTTGGCATCGGATTTGTTATAACATGTATTTGTTCTTTGTCCTTGCAACTTTATTACTCTTTTTGTCTGACTTTTTTTCTCTTTTCCTGTATAATATGTATGCATGTATGAACAATCTTTTTTTACAGATCACTTTGTGTGCATTTTACGTGTAGTATTTTATATCTGTTATTGTATGTGTTAATGCATGTAAGTTGGTATTTTTCTGTCTGTCTTCTGTTTATTTACAGATGGGGTTTACAAGTATTTTTCATGTTAAAAAAGAATTTTGCATGTGAATTGTTATGGCGGTGACAGTTGGGCATATTTGTGTCTTCACTTTCACTGTGCAGATTTTGCACACTAACTGTTAAAGAAAAGAAATCTGGAGAGGAATAGGGTGGCTATTGGGGAGGAGGAGGCCACAGTACAGGGTGGGCCATTTATATGGATACACTTTAATATGGCCATTTTCATAGATACACCGTTTTATGTGAATGGTGAAGTTAACAAACAACCACCGCTATTGGTCTGACACTAACCCAAATTGGAAAGATCCCTCCAAGCCTGTGTGAACAAAACTTGATAGTATGGTGTGGTTAATGGGGTGTATCCATAGATACGGTGTATCCATATAAATGGCCCACCCTGTAGTATCCTTTAGTTTTGCAATGTGTAATATTTTATTTCATCCATTGTATGTGTAAATGCATGTATGTTGTTTTCTCTTTTTCTGTTTTGTCTCTCTTCTGTTTTCTTACAGATGGCGGTCGACAAGAAATTTTCATGTTGAAGAAGAGTTTGGAATCGGGTTTGTTATAACATGTATTTGTTCTTTCTCCTTGCAACTTTATTACTCTTTTTGTCTGACTTTTTTTTCTTTTTTCCAGTATAATATGTATGCATGTATGAACAATCCTTTTTTACAGATCACTTTGTGTGCATTTTACGTGTAGTATTTTATTTCTGTTATTGTATGTGTTAATGCATGTAAGTTGGTATTTTTTTGTCTGTCTTCTGTTTTTTTACAGATGGGGTTTACAAGTATGTTTCATGTTGAGGAAGAATTTTGCATGTGAATTGTTATGGCGGTGACAGTTGGGCAAATTTTTGTCTTCACATTCACTGTGCAGATTTTGCACACTAACTGTTAAAGAAAAGAAATCTGGAGAGGAATAGGGTGGCTATTGGGGAGGAGGAGGCCACAGTGCAGGGTGGGCCATTTATATGGATACATTTTAATATGGCCATTTATATAGATACACCGTTTTATATGATTGGTGAAGTTAACAAACAACCACCGCTATTGGTCTGACACTAACCCACATTGGAAAGATCCCTCCAAGACTGTTGGAACAAAAAACTTGATAGTATGGTGTGGTTTATGGGGTGTATCCATAGATACGGTGTATCTATATAAATGGCCCACCCTGTAGTATCTTTTAGTTTTGCAATGTGTAATATTTTATTTCTTCCATTGTATGTGTAAATGCATGTACGTTGTTTTCTCTTTTTCTGTTTTGTCTCACTTCTGTTTTCTTACAGATGGCGGTCGACAAGAAATTTTCATGTTGAAGAAGAGTTTGGCATCGGATTTGTTATAACATGTATTTGTTCTTTGTCCTTGCAACTTTATTACTCTTTTTGTCTGACTTTTTTTCTCTTTTCCTGTATAATATGTATGCATGTATGAACAATCTTTTTTTACAGATCACTTTGTGTGCATTTTACGTGTAGTATTTTATATCTGTTATTGTATGTGTTAATGCATGTAAGTTGGTATTTTTTTGTCTGTCTTCTGTTTATTTACAGATGGGGTTTACAAGTATTTTTCATGTTAAAAAAGAATTTTGCATGTGAATTGTTATGGCGGTGACAGTTGGGCATATTTGTGTCTTCACATTCACTGTGCAGATTTTGCACACTAACTGTTAAAGAAAAGAAATCTGGAGAGGAATAGGGTGGCTATTGGGGAGGAGGAGGCCACAGTACAGGGTGGGCCATTTATATGGATACACTTTAATATGGCCATTTATATAGATACACCGTTTTATGTGAATGGTGAAGTTAACAAACAACCACCGCTATTGGTCTGACACTAACCCACATTGGAAAGATCCCTCCAAGACTGTTGGAACAAAAACATTGATGGTGTGGTGTGGTTTATGGGGTGTATCCATAGATACGGTGTATCCATATAAATGGCCCACCCTGTAGTATCCTTTAGTTTTGCAATGTGTAATATTTTATTTCTTCCATTGTATGTGTAAATGCATGTATGTTGTTTTCTCTTTTTCAGTTTTGTCTCTCTTCTGTTTTCTTACAGATGGCGGTCGACAAGAAATTTTCATGTTGAAGAAGAGTTTGGCAGCGGGTTTGTTATAACATGTATTTGTTCTTTCTCCTTGCAACTTTATTACTCTTTTTGTCTGACTTTTTTTTCTCTTTTCCAGTATAATATGTATGCATGTATGAACAATTTTTTTTACAGATCACTTTGTGTGCATTTTACGTGTAGTATTTTATATCTGTTATTGTATGTGTTAATGCATGTAAGTTGATATTTTTTTGTCTGTCTTCTGTTTATTTACAGATGGGGTTTACAAGTATTTTTCATGTTGAGGAAGAATTTTGCATGTGAATTGTTATGGCGGTGACAGTTGGGCATATTTGTGTCTTCACATTCACTGTGCAGATTTTGCACACTAACTGTTAAAGAAAAGAAATCTGGAGAGGAATAGGGTGGCTATTGGGGAGGAGGAGGCCACAGTACAGGGTGGGCCATTTATATGGATACACTTTAATATGGCCATTAATATATATACACCATTGTATGTGATTGGTGAAGTTAACAAACAATCACTGCTATTGGTCTGACACTAACCCACATTGGAAAGATCCCTCCAAGACTGTTGGAACAAAAAACTTGATAGTATGGTGTGGTTTATGGGGTGTATCCATAGATACGGTGTATCCATATAAATGGCCCACCCTGTAGTATCCTTTAGTTTTGCAATGTGTAATATTTTATTTCTTCCATTGTATGTGTAAATGCATGTATGTTGTTTTCTCTTTTTCTGTTTTGTCTATCTTCTGTTTTCTTACAGATGGCGGTCGACAAGAAATTTTCATGTTGAAGAAGAGTTTGGCATCGGGTTTGTTATAACATGTATTTGTTCTTTCTCCTTGCAACTTTATTACTCTTTTTGTCTGACTTTTTTTTCTCTTTTTCAGTATAATATGTATGCATGTATGAACAATCTTTTTTTACAGATTACTTTGCGTGCATTTTACGTGTAGTATTTTATATCTGTTATTGTATGTGTTAATGCATGTAAGTTGGTAATTTTTTGTCTGTCTTCTGTTTATTTACAGATGGGGTTTACAAGTATTTTTCATGTTAAAAAAGAATTTTGCATGTGAATTGTTATGGCGGTGACAGTTGGGCATATTTGTGTCTTCACATTCACTGTGCAGATTTTGCACACTAACTGTTAAAGAAAAGAAATCTGGAGAGGAATAGGGTGGCTATTGGGGAGGAGGAGGCCACAGTACAGGGTGGGCCATTTATATGGATACACTTTAATATGGCCATTTATATAGATACACCATTTTATGTGATTGGTGAAGTTAACAAACAATCACTGCTATTGGTCTGACACTAACCCACATTGGAAAGATCCCTCCAAGACTGTTGGAACAAAAAAATTGATTGTGTGGTGTGGTTTATGGGGTGTATCCATAGATACGGTGTATCCATATAAATGGCCCACCCTGTAGTATCCTTTAGTTTTGCAATGTGTAATATTTTATTTCTTCCATTGTATGTGTAAATGCATGTACATTGTTTTCTCTTTTTCTGTTTTGTCTCTCTTCTGTTTTCTTCCAGATGGCGGTCGACAGGAGTTTTTCATGTTGAAGAAGAGTTTGGCATCGGGTTTGTTATAACATGTATTTGTTCTTTCTCCTTGCAACTTTATTACTCTTTTTGTCTGACTTTTTTTTTCTCTTTTCCAGTATAATATGTATGCATGTATGAACAAGCTGTTTTTATAGATTACTTTGTGTGCATTTTACGTGTAGTATTTTTTATCTGTTATTGTATGTGTTAATGCATGTAAGTTGGTATGTTTTTGTCTGTCTTCTATTTTTTTACAGATGGGGTTTACAAGTATTTTTCATGTTGAGGAAGAATTTTGCATGTGAATTGTTATGGCGGTGACAGTTGGGCATATTTGTGTCTTCACATTCACTGTGCAGATTTTGCACACTAACTGTTAAAGAAAAGAAATCTGGAGAGGAATAGGGTGGCTATTGGGAAGGAGGAGGCCACATTTCAGGGTGGGCCATTTATATGGATACACTTTAATATGGCCATTTATATAGATACACCATTTTATGTGAATGGTGAAGTTAACAAACAATCACTGCTGTTGGTCTGACACTAACCCACATTGGAAAGATCCCTCCAAGACTGTTGGAACAAAAAAATTGATTGTGTGGTGTGGTTTATGGGGTGTATCCATAGATACGGTGTATCCATATAAATGGCCCACCCTGTAGTATCCTTTAGTTTTGCAATGTGTAATATTTTATTTCTTCCATTGTATGTGTAAATGCATGTACGTTGTTTTCTCTTTTTCTGTTTTGTCTCTCTTCTGTTTTCTTACAGATGGCGGTCGACAAGAATTTTTCATGTTGAAGAAGAGTTTGGCATCGGGTTTGTTATAACATGTATTTGTTCTTTGTCCTTGCAACTTTATTACTCTTTTTGTCTGACTTTTTCTCTCTTATATGTATGCATGTATAAACAATCTTTTTTTACAGATCACTTTGTGTGCATTTTACGTGTAGTATTTTATATCTGTTATTGTATGTGTTAATGCATGTAAGTTGGTATGTTTTTGTCTGTCTTCTATTTTTTTACAGATGGGGTTTACAAGTATTTTTCATGTTGAAAAAGAATTTTGCATGTGAATTGTTAGGGCGGTGACAGTTTTGCATATTTGTGTCTTCACATTCAATGTGCAGATTTTGCACACTAACTGTTAAAGAAAAGAAATCTGGAGAGGAATAGGGTGGCTATTGGGAAGGAGGAGGCCACAGTACAGGGTGGGCCATTTATATGGATACACTTTAATATGGCCATTTATATAGATACGCCATTTTATGTGAATGGTGAAGTTAACAAACAATCACTGCTGTTGGTCTGACACTAACCCACATTGGAAAGATCCCTCCAAGACTGTTGGAACAAAAAAATTGATTGTGTGGTGTGGTTTATGGGGTGTATCCATAGATACGGTGTATCCATATAAATGGCCCACCCTGTAGTATCCTTTAGTTTTGCAATGTGTAATATTTTATTTCATCCATTGTATGTGTAAATGCATGTATGTTGTTTTCTCTTTTTCTGTTTTGTCTGTCTTCTGTTTTCTTACAGATGGCGGTCGACAAGAAATTTTCATGTTGAAGAAGAGTTTGGCATCGGGTTTGTTATAACATGTATTTGTTCTTTCTCCTTGCAACTTTATTACTCTTTTTGTCTGACTTTTTTTCTTTTTTCCAGTATAATATGTATGCATGTATGAACAATCCTTTTTTACAGATCACTTTGTGTGCATTTTACGTGTAGTATTTTATATCTGTTATTGTATGTGTTAATGCATGTAAGTTGGTATTTTTTTGTCTGTCTTCTGTTTTTTTACAGATGGGGTTTACAAGTATTTTTCATGTTGAGGAAGAATTTTGCATGTGAATTGTTATGGCGGTGACAGTTGGGCAAATTTTTGTCTTCACATTCACTGTGCAGATTTTGCACACTAACTGTTAAAGAAAAGAAATATGGAGAGGAATAGGGTGGCTATTGGGGAGGAGGAGGCCACAGTGCAGGGTGGGCCATTTATATGGATACATTTTAATATGGCCATTTATATAGATACACCGTTTTATATGAATGGTGAAGTTAACAAACAACCACCGCTATTGGTCTGACACTAACCCACATTGGAAAGATCCCTCCAAGACTGTTGGAACAAAAAACTTGATAGTATGATGTAGTTTATGGGGTGTATCCATAGATACGGTGTATCCATATAAATGGTCCACCCTGTAGTATCCTTTAGTTTTGCAATGTGTAATATTTTATTTCTTCTATTGTATGTGTAAATGCATGTATGTTGTTTTCTCTTTTTCTGTTTTGTCTCTCCTCTGTTTTCTTACAGATGGCGGTCGACAAGACATTTTCATGTTGAAGAAGAGTTTGGCATCGGGTTTGTTATAACATGTATTTGTTCTTTCTCCTTGCAACTTTATTACTCTTTTTGTCTGATTTTTTTTTTCTCTTTTCCAGTATAATATGTATGCATGTATAAACAATCTTTTTTTACAGATCACTTTGTGTGCATTTTACGTGTAGTATTTTAGATCTGTTATTGTATGTGTTAATGCATGTAAGTTGGTATTTTTTCGTCTGTCTTCTGTTTATTTACAAATGGGGTTTACAAGTATTTTTCATGTTAAAAAATAATTTTGCATGTGAATTGTTATGGCGGTGACAGTTGGGCATATTTGTGTCTTCACATTCACTGTGCAGATTTTGCACACTTACTGTTAAAGAAAAGAAATCTGGAGAGGAATAGGGTGGCTATTGGGGAGGAGGAGGCCACAGTACAGGGTGGGCCATTTATATGGATACACTTTAATATGGCCATTTATATAGATACACCATTTTATGTGATTGGTGAAGTTAACAAACAATCACTGCTATTGGTCTGACACTAACCCACATTGGAAAGATCCCTCCAAGACTGTTGGAACAAAAAACTTGATAGTATGGTGTAGTTTATGGGGTGTATCCATAGATACGGTGTATCCATATAAATGGTCCACCCTGTAGTATCCTTTAGTTTTGCAATGTGTAATATTTTATTTCTTCTATTGTATGTGTAAATGCATGTATGTTGTTTTCTCTTTTTCTGTTTTGTCTCTCTTCTGTTTTCTTACAGATGGCGGTCGACAAGACATTTTCATGTTGAAGAAGAGTTTGGCATCGGGTTTGTTATAACATGTATTTGTTCTTTCTCCTTGCAACTTTATTACTCTTTTTGTCTGACTTTTTTTTTCTCTTTTCCAGTATACTATGTATGCATGTATGAACAATCTTTTTTTACAGATCACTTTGTGTGCATTTTACGTGTAGTATTTTATATCTGTTATTGTATGTGTTAATGCATGTAAGTTGGTAATTTTTTGTCTGTCTTCTGTTTATTTACAGATGGGGTTTACAAGTATTTTTCATGTTAAAAAAGATTTTTGCATGTGAATTGTTATGGCGGTGACAGTTGGGCATATTTGTGTCTTCACATTCACTGTGCAGATTTTGCACACTAACTGTTAAAGAAAAGAAATCTGGAGAGGAATAGGGTGGCTATTGGGGAGGAGGAGGCCACAGTACAGGGTGGGCCATTTATATGGATACACTTTAATATGGCCATTTGTATAGATACACCGTTTTATGTGAATGGTGAAGTTAACAAACAACCACCGCTATTGGTCTGACACTAACCCACATTGGAAAGATCCCTCCAAGACTGTTGGAACAAAAAAATTGATGGTGTGGTGTGGTTTATGGGGTGTATCCATAGATACGGTGTATCCATATAAATGGCCCACCCTGTAGTATCTTTTAGTTTTGCAATGTGTAATATTTTATTTCTTCCATTGTATGTGTGAATGCATGTACGTTGTTTTCTCTTTTTCTGTTTTGTCTCTCTTCTGTTTTCTTACAGATGGCGGTCGACAAGAAATTTTCATGTTGAAGAAGAGTTTGGCATCGGGTTTGTTACAACATGTATTTGTTCTTTCTCCTTGCAACTTTATTACTCTTTTTGTCTGACTTTTTTTTCTCTTTTCCAGTATAATATGTATGCATGTATGAATAATCTTTTTTTACAGATCACTTTGTGTGCATTTTACGTGTAGTATTTTATATCTGGTATTGTATGTGTTAATGCATGTAAGTTGGTATTTTTTTGTCTGTCTTCTGTTTTTTTACAGATGGGGTTTACAAGTATTTTTCATGTTGAGGAAGAATTTTGCATGTGAATTGTTATGGCGGTGACAGTTGGGCATATTTGTGTCTTCACATTCACTGTGCAGATTTTGCACACTAACTGTTAAAGAAAAGAAATCTGGAGAGGAATAGGGTGGCTATTGGGGAGGAGGAGGCCACAGTACAGGGTGGGCCATTTATATGGATACACTTTAATATGGCCATTTATATAGATACACCATTTTATGTGATTGGTGAAGTTAACAAACAATCACTGCTATTGGTCTGACACTAACCCATATTGGAAAGCTCCCTCCAAGACTGTTGGAAGAAAAAACTTGATAGTATGGTGTGGTTTATGGGGTGTATCCATAGATACGGTGTATCCATATAAATGGCCCACCCTGTAGTATCCTTTAGTTTTGCAATGTGTAATATTTTATTTCTTCTATTGTATGTGTAAATGCATGTATGTTGTTTTCTCTTTTTCTGTTTTGTCTCTCTTCTGTTTTCTTACAGATGGTGGTCGACAAGACATTTTCATGTTGAAGAAGAGTTTGGCATCGGGTTTGTTATAACATGTATTTGTTCTGTGTCCTTGCAACTTTAGTACTCTTTTTGTCTGACTTTTTTTCTCTTTTCCAGTATAATATGTATGCATGTATAAACAATCTTTTTTTACAGATCACTTTGTGTGCATTTTACGTGTAGTATTGTATATCTGTTAATGCATGTAAGTTGGTATTTTTTTGTCTGTCTTCTGTTTTTTTACAGATGGGGTTTACAAGTATTTTTCATGTTGAAGAAGAACTTTGCATGTGAATTGTTATGGTGGTGACAGTTGGGCATATTTGTGTCTTCACATTCACTGTGCAGATTTTGCACACTAACTGTTAAAGAAAAGAAATCTGGAGAGGAATAGGGTGGCTATTGGGGAGGAGGAGGCCACAGTACAGGGTGGGCCATTTATATGGATATACTTTAATATGGCCATTTATATAGATACACCGTTTTATGTGAATGGTGAAGTTAACAAGCAACCACCGCTATTGGACTGACAGTAACCCACATTGGAAAGATCCCTCCAAGACTGTTGGAACAAAAAACTTGATAGTATGGTGTAGTTTATGGGGTGTATCCATAGATACGGTGTATCCATATAAATTGCCCACCCTGTAGTAACCTTTAGTTTTGCAATGTGTAATATTTTATTTCTTCCATTGTATGTATAAATGCATGTACGTTGTTTTCTCTTTTTCTGTTTTGTCTCTCTTCTGTTTTCTTACAGATGGCGGTCGACAAGAAAGTTTCATGTTGAAGAGTTTGGCATCGGGTTTGTTATAACATGTATTTGTTCTTTCTCCTTGCAACTTTATTACTCTTTTTGTCTGACTTTTTTTTCTCTTTTTCAGTATAATATGTATGCATGTATAAACAATCTTTTTTTACAGATCACTTTGTGTGCATTTTACGTGTAGCATTTTATATCTGTTATTGTATGTGTTAATGCATGTAAGTTGATATTTTTTTGTCTGTCTTCTGATTTTTTACAGATGGGGTTTACAAGTATTTTTCATGTTGAAAAATAATTTTGCATGTGAATTGTTATGGCGGGGACAGTTGGGCATATTTGTGTCTTCACATTCACTGTGCAGATTTTGCACACTAACTGTTAAAGAAAAGAAATCTGGAGAGGAATAGGGTGGCTATTGGGGAGGAGGAGGCCACAGTACAGGGTGGGCCATTTATATGGATACACTTTAATATGGCCATTTATATAGATACACCGTTTTATGTGAATGGTGAAGTTAACAAACAACCACCGCTATTGGTCTGACACTAACCCACATTGGAAAGATCCCTCCAAGACTGTTGGAACAAAACTTGATAGTATGGTGTGGTTAATGGGGTGTATCCATAGATACGGTGTATCCATATAAATGGCCCACCCTGTAGTATCCTTTAGTTTTGCAATGTGTAATATTTTATTTCATCCATTGTATGTGTAAATGCATGTATGTTGTTTTCTCTTTTTCTGTTTTGTCTCTCTTCTGTTTTCTTACAGATGGCGGTCGACAAGAAATTTTCATGTTGAAGAAGAGTTTGGCATCGGGTTTGTTATAACATGTATTTGTTCTTTCTCCTTGCAACTTTATTACTCTTTTTGTCTGATTTTTTTTTCTTTTTTCCAGTATAATATGTATGCATGTATGAACAATCCTTTTTTACAGATCACTTTGTGTGCATTTTACGTGTAGTATTTTATATCTGTTATTGTATGTGTTAATGCATGTAAGTTGGTATTTTTTTGTCTGTCTTCTGTTTTTTTACAGATGGGGTTTACAAGTATTTTTCATGTTGAGGAAGAATTTTGCATGTGAATTGTTATGGCGGTGACAGTTGGGCAAATTTTTGTCTTCACATTCACTGTGCAGATTTTGCACACTAACTGTTAAAGAAAAGAAATCTGGAGAGGAATAGGGTAGCTATTGGAGAGGAGGAGGCCACAGTGCAGGGTGGGCCATTTATATGGATACATTTTAATATGGCCATTTATATAGATACACCGTTTTATATGAATGGTGAAGTTAACAAACAACCACCGCTATTGGTCTGACACTAACCCACATTGGAAAGATCCCTCCAAGACTGTTGGAACAAAAAACTTGATAGTATGGTGTGGTTTATGGGGTGTATCCATAGATACGGTGTATCTATATAAATGGCCCACCCTGTAGTATCTTTTAGTTTTGCAATGTGTAATATTTTATTTCTTCCATTGTATGTGTAAATGCATGTACGTTGTTTTCTCTTTTTCAGTTTTGTCTCACTTCTGTTTTCTTACAGATGGCGGTCGACAAGAAATTTTCATGTTGAAGAAGAGTTTGGCATCGGATTTGTTATAACATGTATTTGTTCTTTGTCCTTGCAACTTTATTACTCTTTTTGTCTGACTTTTTTTCTCTTTTCCTGTATAATATGTATGCATGTATGAACAATCTTTTTTTACAGATCACTTTGTGTGCATTTTACGTGTAGTATTTTATATCTGTTATTGTATGTGTTAATGCATGTAAGTTGGTATTTTTCTGTCTGTCTTCTGTTTATTTACAGATGGGGTTTACAAGTATTTTTCATGTTAAAAAAGAATTTTGCATGTGAATTGTTATGGCGGTGACAGTTGGGCATATTTGTGTCTTCACTTTCACTGTGCAGATTTTGCACACTAACTGTTAAAGAAAAGAAATCTGGAGAGGAATAGGGTGGCTATTGGGGAGGAGGAGGCCACAGTACAGGGTGGGCCATTTATATGGATACACTTTAATATGGCCATTTTCATAGATACACCGTTTTATGTGAATGGTGAAGTTAACAAACAACCACCGCTATTGGTCTGACACTAACCCAAATTGGAAAGATCCCTCCAAGCCTGTGTGAACAAAACTTGATAGTATGGTGTGGTTAATGGGGTGTATCCATAGATACGGTGTATCCATATAAATGGCCCACCCTGTAGTATCCTTTAGTTTTGCAATGTGTAATATTTTATTTCATCCATTGTATGTGTAAATGCATGTATGTTGTTTTCTCTTTTTCTGTTTTGTCTCTCTTCTGTTTTCTTACAGATGGCGGTCGACAAGAAATTTTCATGTTAAAGAAGAGTTTGGAATCGGGTTTGTTATAACATGTATTTGTTCTTTCTCCTTACAACTTTATTACTCTTTTTGTCTGAGTTTTTTTTCTTTTTTCCAGTATAATATGTATGCATGTATGAACAATCCTTTTTTACAGATCACTTTGTGTGCATTTTACGTGTAGTATTTTATTTCTGTTATTGTATGTGTTAATGCATGTAAGTTGGTATTTTTTTGTCTGTCTTCTGTTTTTTTACAGATGGGGTTTACAAGTATGTTTCATGTTGAGGAAGAATTTTGCATGTGAATTGTTATGGCGGTGACAGTTGGGCAAATTTTTGTCTTCACATTCACTGTGCAGATTTTGCACACTAACTGTTAAAGAAAAGAAATCTGGAGAGGAATAGGGTGGCTATTGGGGAGGAGGAGGCCACAGTGCAGGGTGGGCCATTTATATGGATACATTTTAATATGGCCATTTATATAGATACACCGTTTTATATGATTGGTGAAGTTAACAAACAACCACCGCTATTGGTCTGACACTAACCCACATTGGAAAGATCCCTCCAAGACTGTTGGAACAAAAACATTGATGGTGTGGTGTGGTTTATGGGGTGTATCCATAGATACGGTGTATCCATATAAATGGCCCACCCTGTAGAATCCTTTAGTTTTGCAATGTGTAATATTTTATTTCTTCCATTGTATGTGTAAATGCATGTATGTTGTTTTCTCTTTTTCAGTTTTGTCTCTCTTCTGTTTTCTTACAGATGGCGGTCGACAAGAAATTTTCATGTTGAAGAAGAGTTTGGCAGCGGGTTTGTTATAACATGTATTTGTTCTTTCTCCTTGCAACTTTATTACTCTTTTTGTCTGACTTTTTTTTCTCTTTTCCAGTATAATATGTATGCATGTATGAACAATTTTTTTTACAGATCACTTTGTGTGCATTTTACGTGTAGTATTTTATATCTGTTATTGTATGTGTTAATGCATGTAAGTTGATATTTTTTTGTCTGTCTTCTGTTTATTTACAGATGGGGTTTACAAGTATTTTTCATGTTGAGGAAGAATTTTGCATGTGAATTGTTATGGCGGTGACAGTTGGGCATATTTGTGTCTTCACATTCACTGTGCAGATTTTGCACACTAACTGTTAAAGAAAAGAAATCTGGAGAGGAATAGGGTGGCTATTGGGGAGGAGGAGGCCACAGTACAGGGTGGGCCATTTATATGGATACACTTTAATATGGCCATTAATATATATACACCATTGTATGTGATTGGTGAAGTTAACAAACAATCACTGCTATTGGTCTGACACTAACCCACATTGGAAAGATCCCTCCAAGACTGTTGGAACAAAAAACTTGATAGTATGGTGTGGTTTATGGGGTGTATCCATAGATACGGTGTATCCATATAAATGGCCCACCCTGTAGTATCCTTTAGTTTTGCAATGTGTAATAGTTTATTTCTTCCATTGTATGTGTAAATGCATGTATGTTGTTTTCTCTTTTTCTGTTTTGTCTATCTTCTGTTTTCTTACAGATGGCGGTCGACAAGAAATTTTCATGTTGAAGAAGAGTTTGGCATCGGGTTTGTTATAACATGTATTTGTTCTTTCTCCTTGCAACTTTATTACTCTTTTTGTCTGACTTTTTTTTCTCTTTTTCAGTATAATATGTATGCATGTATGAACAATCTTTTTTTACAGATTACTTTGCGTGCATTTTACGTGTAGTATTTTATATCTGTTATTGTATGTGTTAATGCATGTAAGTTGGTAATTTTTTGTCTGTCTTCTGTTTATTTACAGATGGGGTTTACAAGTATTTTTCATGTTAAAAAAGAATTTTGCATGTGAATTGTTATGGCGGTGACAGTTGGGCATATTTGTGTCTTCACATTCACTGTGCAGATTTTGCACACTAACTGTTAAAGAAAAGAAATCTGGAGAGGAATAGGGTGGCTATTGGGGAGGAGGAGGCCACAGTACAGGGTGGGCCATTTATATGGATACACTTTAATATGGCCATTTATATAGATACACCATTTTATGTGATTGGTGAAGTTAACAAACAATCACTGCTATTGGTCTGACACTAACCCACATTGGAAAGATCCCTCCAAGACTGTTGGAACAAAAAAATTGATTGTGTGGTGTGGTTTATGGGGTGTATCCATAGATACGGTGTATCCATATAAATGGCCCACCCTGTAGTATCCTTTAGTTTTGCAATGTGTAATATTTTATTTCTTCCATTGTATGTGTAAATGCATGTACATTGTTTTCTCTTTTTCTGTTTTGTCTCTCTTCTGTTTTCTTCCAGATGGCGGTCGACAGGAGTTTTTCATGTTGAAGAAGAGTTTGGCATCGGGTTTGTTATAACATGTATTTGTTCTTTCTTCTTGCAACTTTATTACTCTTTTTGTCTGACTTTTTTTTTCTCTTTTCCAGTATAATATGTATGCATGTATGAACAAGCTGTTTTTATAGATTACTTTGTGTGCATTTTACGTGTAGTATTTTTTATCTGTTATTGTATGTGTTAATGCATGTAAGTTGGTATGTTTTTGTCTGTCTTCTATTTTTTTACAGATGGGGTTTACAAGTATTTTTCATGTTGAGGAAGAATTTTGCATGTGAATTGTTATGGCGGTGACAGTTGGGCATATTTGTGTCTTCACATTCACTGTGCAGATTTTGCACACTAACTGTTAAAGAAAAGAAATCTGGAGAGGAATAGGGTGGCTATTGGGAAGGAGGAGGCCACATTTCAGGGTGGGCCATTTATATGGATACACTTTAATATGGCCATTTATATAGATACACCATTTTATGTGAATGGTGAAGTTAACAAACAATCACTGCTGTTGGTCTGACACTAACCCACATTGGAAAGATCCCTCCAAGACTGTTGGAACAAAAAAATTGATTGTGTGGTGTGGTTTATGGGGTGTATCCATAGATACGGTGTATCCATATAAATGGCCCACCCTGTAGTATCCTTTAGTTTTGCAATGTGTAATATTTTATTTCTTCCATTGTATGTGTAAATGCATGTACGTTGTTTTCTCTTTTTCTGTTTTGTCTCTCTTCTGTTTTCTTACAGATGGCGGTCGACAAGAATTTTTCATGTTGAAGAAGAGTTTGGCATCGGGTTTGTTATAACATGTATTTGTTCTTTGTCCTTGCAACTTTATTACTCTTTTTGTCTGACTTTTTCTCTCTTATATGTATGCATGTATAAACAATCTTTTTTTACAGATCACTTTGTGTGCATTTTACGTGTAGTATTTTATATCTGTTATTGTATGTGTTAATGCATGTAAGTTGGTATGTTTTTGTCTGTCTTCTATTTTTTTACAGATGGGGTTTACAAGTATTTTTCATGTTGAAAAAGAATTTTGCATGTGAATTGTTAGGGCGGTGACAGTTTTGCATATTTGTGTCTTCACATTCAATGTGCAGATTTTGCACACTAACTGTTAAAGAAAAGAAATCTGGAGAGGAATAGGGTGGCTATTGGGAAGGAGGAGGCCACAGTACAGGGTGGGCCATTTATATGGATACACTTTAATATGGCCATTTATATAGATACGCCATTTTATGTGAATGGTGAAGTTAACAAACAATCACTGCTGTTGGTCTGACACTAACCCACATTGGAAAGATCCCTCCAAGACTGTTGGAACAAAAAAATTGATTGTGTGGTGTGGTTTATGGGGTGTATCCATAGATACGGTGTATCCATATAAATGGCCCACCCTGTAGTATCTTTTAGTTTTGCAATGTGTAATAGTTTATTTCTTCCATTGTATGTGTAAATGCATGTATGTTGTTTTCTCTTTTTCTGTTTTGTCTCTCTTCTGTTTTCTTACAGATGGCGGTCGACAAGAAATTTTCATGTTGAAGAAGAGTTTGGCATCTGGTTTGTTATAACATGTATTTGTTCTTTCTCCTTGCAACTTTATTACTCTTTTTGTCTGACTTTTTTTTCTCTTTTCCAGTATAATATGTATGCATGTATGAACAATCTTTTTTTACAGATCACTTTGTGTGCATTTTACGTGTAGTATTTTATATCTGTTATTGTATGTGTTAATGCGTGTAAGTTGGTATTTTTTTGTCTGTCTTCTGATTTTTTACAGATGGGGTTTACAAGTATTTTTCATGTTGAAGAAGAATTTTGCATGTGAATTGTTATGGCGGTGACTGTTGGGCAAATTTGTGTCTTCACATTCACTGTGCAGATTTTGCACACTAACTGTTAAAGAAAAGAAATCTGGAGAGGAATAAGGTGGCTATTGGGGAGGAGAAGGCCACAGTACAGGGTGGGCCATTTATATGGATACACTTTAATATGGCCATTTATATAGATACACCGTTTTATGTGAATGGTGAAGTTAACAAACAACCACCGCTATTGGTCTGACACTAACCCACATTGGAAAGATCCCTCCAAGACTGTTGGAACAAAAAACTTGATAGTATGGTGTGGTTTATGGGGTGTATCCATAGATACAGTGTATCCATATAAATGGCCCACCCTGTAGTATCCTTTAGTTTTGCATTGTGTAATATTTTATTTCATCCATTGTATATGTAAATGCATGTATGTTGTTTTCTCTTTTTCTGTTTTGTCTCTCTTCTGTTTTCTTACAGATGGCGGTCGACAAGAAATTTTCATGTTGAAGAAGAGTTTGGCATCGGGTTTGTTATAACATGTATTTGTTCTTTGTCCTTGCAACTTTATTACTCATTTTGTCTGACTTTTTTTCTCTTTTCCAGTATAATATGTATGCATGTATAAACAATCTTTTTTTACAGATCACTTTGTGTGCATTTTACGTGTAGTATTTTATATCTGTTATTGTATGTGTTAATGCATGTAAGTTGGTATTTTTTTGTCTGTCTTCTGCTTTTTTACAGATGGGGTTTACAAGTATTTTTCATGTTGAAGAAGAACTTTGCATGTGAATTGTTATGGCGGTGACAGTTGGGCATATTTGTGTCTTCACATTCACTGTGCAGATTTTGCACACTAACTGTTAAAGAAAAGAAATCTGGAGAGGAATAGGGTGGCTATTGGGGAGGAGGAGGCCACAGTACAGGGTGGGCCATTTATATGGATACACTTTAATATGGCCATTTATATAGATACACCGTTTTATGTGAATGGTGAAGTTAACAAACAACCACCACTATTGGTCTGACACTAACCCACATTGGAAAGATCCCTCCAAGACTGTTGGAACAAAAAACTTGATAGTATGGTGTGGTTTATGGGGTGTATCCATAGATACGGTGTATCCATATAAATGGCCCACCCTGTAGTATCCTTTAGTTTTGCAATGTGTAATATTTTATTTCTTCCATTGTATGTGTAAATGCATGTATGTTGTTTTCTCTTTTTCTGTTTTGTCTCTCTTCTGTTTTCTTACAGATGGCGGTCGACAAGAAATGTTTATGTTGAAGAAGAGTTTGGCATCGGGTTTGTTATAACATGTATTTGTTCTTTCTCCTTGCAACTTTATTACTCTTTTTGTCTGACTTTTTTTCTCTTTTCCAGTATAATATGTATGCATGTATGAACAATCTTTTTTTACAGATCACTTTGTGTGCATTTTACGTGTAGTATTTTATATCTGTTGTTGTATGTGTTAATGCATGTAAGTTGGTATTTTTTTGTCTGTCTTCTGTTTATTTACAGATGGGGTTTACAAGTATTTTTCATGTTGAAGATGAACTTTGCATGAGAATTGTTATGGCGGTGACAGTTGGGCATATTTGTGTCTTCACATTCAATGTGCAGATTTTGCACACTAACTGTTAAAGAAAAGAAATCTGGAGAGGAATAGGGTGGCTATTGGGGAGGAGGAGGCCACAGTACAGGGTGGGCCATTTATATGGATACACTTTAATATGGCCATTTATTTAGATATACCGGTTTATGTGAATGGTGAAGTTAACAAACAACCACCTCTATTGGTCTGACACTAACCCACATTGTCAAGATACCTCCAAGACTTTTGGAACAAAAAACTTGATAGTATGGTGTGGTTTATGGGGTGTATCCATAGATACAGTGTATCCATATAAATGGCCCAGCCTGTAGTATCCTTTAGTTTTGCAATGTGTAATATTTTATTTCTTCCATTGTATGTGTAAGTGCATGTATGTTGTTTTCTCTTTTTCTGTTTTGTCTCTCTTCTGTTTTCTTACAGATGGCGGTCGACAAGAAATTTTCATGTTGAAGAAGAGTTTGGCATCTGGTTTGTTATAACATGTATTTGTTCTTTCTCCTTGCAACTTTATTACTCTTTTTGTCTGACTTTTTTTTCTCTTTTCCAGTATAATATGTATGCATGTATGAACAATCTTTTTTTACAGATCACTTTGTGTGCATTTTACGTGTAGTATTTTATATCTGTTATTGTATGTGTTAATGCGTGTAAGTTGGTATTTTTTTTTCTGTCTTCTGATTTTTTACAGATGGGGTTTACAAGTATTTTTCATGATGAAGAAGAATTTTGCATGTGAATTGTTATGGCGGTGACAGTTGGGCAAATTTGTGTCTTCACATTCACTGTGCAGATTTTGCACACTAACTGTTAAAGAAAAGAAATCTGGAGAGGAATAGGGTCTCTATTGGGGAGGAGGAGGCCACAGTACAGGGTGGGCCATTTATATGGATACACTTTAATATGGCCATTTATATAGATATACCATTTTATGTGAATGGTGAAGTTAACAAACAACCACCGCTATTGGTCTGACACTAACCCACATTGGAAAGATCCCTCCAAGACTGTTGGAACAAAAAACTTGATAGTATGGTGTGGTTTATGGGGTGTATCCATAGATACGGTGTATCCATATAAATGGCCCACCCTGTAGTATCCTTTAGTTTTGCAATGTGTAATATTTTATTTCATCCATTGTATATGTAAATGCATGTATGTTGTTTTCTCTTTTTCTGTTTTGTCTCTCTTCTGTTTTCTTACAGATGGCGGTCGACAAGAAATTTTCATGTTGAAGAAGAGTTTGGCATCGGGTTTGTTATAACATGTATTTGATCTTTGTCCTTGCAACTTTATTACTCATTTTGTCTGACTTTTTTTCTCTTTTCCAATATAATATGTATGCATGTATAAAAAATCTTTTTTTTACAGATCACTTTGTGTGCATTTTACGTGTAGTATTTTATATCTGTTATTGTATGTGTTAATGCATGTAAGTTGGTATTTTTTGTCTGTCTTCTGCTTTTTTACAGATGGGGTTTACAAGTATTTTTCATGTTGAAGAAGAACTTTGCATGTGAATTGTTATGGCGGTGACAGTTGGGCATATTTGTGTCTTCACATTCACTGTGCAGATTTTGCACACTAACTGTTAAAGAAAAGAAATCTGGAGAGGAATAGGGTGGCTATTGGGGAGGAGGAGGCCACAGTACAGGGTGGGCCATTTATATGGATACACTTTAATATGGCCATTTATATAGATACACCGTTTTATGTGAATGGTGAAGTTAACAAACAACCACCGCAATTGGTCTGACACTAACCCACATTGGAAAGATCCCTCCAAGACTGTTGGAACAAAAAAATTGATGGTGTGGTGTGGTTTATGGGGTGTATCCATAGATACGGTGTATCCATATAAATGGCCCACCCTGTAGTATCCTTTAGTTTTGCAATGTGTAATATTTTATTTCATCCATTGTATGTGTAAATGCATGTATGTTGTTTTCTCTTTTTCTGTTTTGTCTCTCTTCTAATTTTTCACAGATGGCGGTTGACAAGAAATTTTCATGTTGAAGAAGAGTTTGGCATCGGGTTTTTTATAACATGTATTTGTTCTTTGTCCTTCCAACTTTATTACTCGTTTTGTCTGACTTTTTTTCTCTTTTCCAGTATAATATGTATGCATGTATAAACAATCTTTTTTTACAGATCACTTTGTGTGCATTTTACGTGTAGTATTTTATATCTGTTATTGTATGTGTTAATGCATGTAAGTTGGTATTTTTTGTCTGTCTTCTGCTTCTTTACAGATGGGGTTTACAAGTATTTTTCATGTTGAAGAAGAACTTTGCATGTGAATTGTTATGGCGGTGACAGTTGGGCATATTTGTGTCTTCACATTCACTGTGCAGATTTTGCACACTAACTGTAAAAGAAAAGAAATCTGGAGAGGAATAAGGTGGCTATTGGGGAGGAGGAGGAGGCCACAGTACAGGGTGGGCCATTTATATGGATACACTTTAATATGGCCATTTATATAGATACACCGTTTTATGTGAATGGTGAAGTTAACAAACAACCACCGCAATTGGTCTGACACTAACCCACATTGGAAAGATCCCTCCAAGACTGTTGGAACAAAAAAATTGATGGTGTGGTGTGGTTTATGGGGTGTATCCATAGATACGGTGTATCCATATAAATGGCCCACCCTGTAGTATCCTTTAGTTTTGCAATGTGTAATATTTTATTTCATCCATTGTATGTGTAAATGCATGTATGTTGTTTTCTCTTTTTCTGTTTTGTCTCTCTTCTAATTTTTCACAGATGGCGGTTGACAAGAAATTTTCATGTTGAAGAAGAGTTTGGCATCGGGTTTGTTATAACATGTATTTGTTCTTTGTCCTTGCAACTTTATTACTCATTTTGTCTGACTTTTTTTCTCTTTTCCAGTATAATATGTATGCATGTATAAACAATCTTTTTTTACAGATCACTTTGTGTGCATTTTACGTGTAGTATTTTATATCTGTTATTGTATGTGTTAATGCATGTAAGTTGGTATTTTTTTGTCTGTCTTCTGCTTTTTTACAGATGGGGTTTACAAGTATTTTTCATGTTGAAGAAGAACTTTGCATGTGAATTGTTATGGCGGTGACAGTTGGGCATATTTGTGTCTTCACATTCACTGTGCAGATTTTGCACACTAACTGTTAAAGAAAAGAAATCTGGAGAGGAATAGGGTGGCTATTGGGGAGGAGGAGGCCACAGTACAGGGTGGGCCATTTATATGGATACACTTTAATATGGCCATTTATATAGATACACCGTTTTATGTGAATGGTGAAGTTAACAAACAACCACCACTATTGGTCTGACACTAACCCACATTGGAAAGATCCCTCCAAGACTGTTGGAACAAAAAACTTGATAGTATGGTGTGGTTTATGGGGTGTATCCATAGATACGGTGTATCCATATAAATGGCCCACCCTGTAGTATCCTTTAGTTTTGCAATGTGTAATATTTTATTTCTTCCATTGTATGTGTAAATGCATGTATGTTGTTTTCTCTTTTTCTGTTTTGTCTCTCTTCTGTTTTCTTACAGATGGCGGTCGACAAGAAATGTTTATGTTGAAGAAGAGTTTGGCATCGGGTTTGTTATAACATGTATTTGTTCTTTCTCCTTGCAACTTTATTACTCTTTTTGTCTGACTTTTTTTCTCTTTTCCAGTATAATATGTATGCATGTATGAACAATCTTTTTTTACAGATCACTTTGTGTGCATTTTACGTGTAGTATTTTATATCTGTTGTTGTATGTGTTAATGCATGTAAGTTGGTATTTTTTTGTCTGTCTTCTGTTTATTTACAGATGGGGTTTACAAGTATTTTTCATGTTGAAGATGAACTTTGCATGAGAATTGTTATGGCGGTGACAGTTGGGCATATTTGTGTCTTCACATTCAATGTGCAGATTTTGCACACTAACTGTTAAAGAAAAGAAATCTGGAGAGGAATAGGGTGGCTATTGGGGAGGAGGAGGCCACAGTACAGGGTGGGCCATTTATATGGATACACTTTAATATGGCCATTTATTTAGATATACCGGTTTATGTGAATGGTGAAGTTAACAAACAACCACCTCTATTGGTCTGACACTAACCCACATTGTCAAGATACCTCCAAGACTTTTGGAACAAAAAACTTGATAGTATGGTGTGGTTTATGGGGTGTATCCATAGATACAGTGTATCCATATAAATGGCCCAGCCTGTAGTATCCTTTAGTTTTGCAATGTGTAATATTTTATTTCTTCCATTGTATGTGTAAGTGCATGTATGTTGTTTTCTCTTTTTCTGTTTTGTCTCTCTTCTGTTTTCTTACAGATGGCGGTCGACAAGAAATTTTCATGTTGAAGAAGAGTTTGGCATCTGGTTTGTTATAACATGTATTTGTTCTTTCTCCTTGCAACTTTATTACTCTTTTTGTCTGACTTTTTTTTCTCTTTTCCAGTATAATATGTATGCATGTATGAACAATCTTTTTTTACAGATCACTTTGTGTGCATTTTACGTGTAGTATTTTATATCTGTTATTGTATGTGTTAATGCGTGTAAGTTGGTATTTTTTTTTCTGTCTTCTGATTTTTTACAGATGGGGTTTACAAGTATTTTTCATGATGAAGAAGAATTTTGCATGTGAATTGTTATGGCGGTGACAGTTGGGCAAATTTGTGTCTTCACATTCACTGTGCAGATTTTGCACACTAACTGTTAAAGAAAAGAAATCTGGAGAGGAATAGGGTCTCTATTGGGGAGGAGGAGGCCACAGTACAGGGTGGGCCATTTATATGGATACACTTTAATATGGCCATTTATATAGATATACCATTTTATGTGAATGGTGAAGTTAACAAACAACCACCGCTATTGGTCTGACACTAACCCACATTGGAAAGATCCCTCCAAGACTGTTGGAACAAAAAACTTGATAGTATGGTGTGGTTTATGGGGTGTATCCATAGATACGGTGTATCCATATAAATGGCCCACCCTGTAGTATCCTTTAGTTTTGCAATGTGTAATATTTTATTTCATCCATTGTATATGTAAATGCATGTATGTTGTTTTCTCTTTTTCTGTTTTGTCTCTCTTCTGTTTTCTTACAGATGGCGGTCGACAAGAAATTTTCATGTTGAAGAAGAGTTTGGCATCGGGTTTGTTATAACATGTATTTGATCTTTGTCCTTGCAACTTTATTACTCATTTTGTCTGACTTTTTTTCTCTTTTCCAATATAATATGTATGCATGTATAAAAAATCTTTTTTTTACAGATCACTTTGTGTGCATTTTACGTGTAGTATTTTATATCTGTTATTGTATGTGTTAATGCATGTAAGTTGGTATTTTTTGTCTGTCTTCTGCTTTTTTACAGATGGGGTTTACAAGTATTTTTCATGTTGAAGAAGAACTTTGCATGTGAATTGTTATGGCGGTGACAGTTGGGCATATTTGTGTCTTCACATTCACTGTGCAGATTTTGCACACTAACTGTTAAAGAAAAGAAATCTGGAGAGGAATAGGGTGGCTATTGGGGAGGAGGAGGCCACAGTACAGGGTGGGCCATTTATATGGATACACTTTAATATGGCCATTTATATAGATACACCGTTTTATGTGAATGGTGAAGTTAACAAACAACCACCGCAATTGGTCTGACACTAACCCACATTGGAAAGATCCCTCCAAGACTGTTGGAACAAAAAAATTGATGGTGTGGTGTGGTTTATGGGGTGTATCCATAGATACGGTGTATCCATATAAATGGCCCACCCTGTAGTATCCTTTAGTTTTGCAATGTGTAATATTTTATTTCATCCATTGTATGTGTAAATGCATGTATGTTGTTTTCTCTTTTTCTGTTTTGTCTCTCTTCTAATTTTTCACAGATGGCGGTTGACAAGAAATTTTCATGTTGAAGAAGAGTTTGGCATCGGGTTTTTTATAACATGTATTTGTTCTTTGTCCTTCCAACTTTATTACTCGTTTTGTCTGACTTTTTTTCTCTTTTCCAGTATAATATGTATGCATGTATAAACAATCTTTTTTTACAGATCACTTTGTGTGCATTTTACGTGTAGTATTTTATATCTGTTATTGTATGTGTTAATGCATGTAAGTTGGTATTTTTTGTCTGTCTTCTGCTTCTTTACAGATGGGGTTTACAAGTATTTTTCATGTTGAAGAAGAACTTTGCATGTGAATTGTTATGGCGGTGACAGTTGGGCATATTTGTGTCTTCACATTCACTGTGCAGATTTTGCACACTAACTGTAAAAGAAAAGAAATCTGGAGAGGAATAAGGTGGCTATTGGGGAGGAGGAGGAGGCCACAGTACAGGGTGGGCCATTTATATGGATACACTTTAATATGGCCATTTATATAGATACACCGTTTTATGTGAATGGTGAAGTTAACAAACAACCACCGCAATTGGTCTGACACTAACCCACATTGGAAAGATCCCTCCAAGACTGTTGGAACAAAAAAATTGATGGTGTGGTGTGGTTTATGGGGTGTATCCATAGATACGGTGTATCCATATAAATGGCCCACCCTGTAGTATCCTTTAGTTTTGCAATGTGTAATATTTTATTTCATCCATTGTATGTGTAAATGCATGTATGTTGTTTTCTCTTTTTCTGTTTTGTCTCTCTTCTAATTTTTCACAGATGGCGGTTGACAAGAAATTTTCATGTTGAAGAAGAGTTTGGCATCGGGTTTTTTATAACATGTATTTGTTCTTTGTCCTTCCAACTTTATTACTCGTTTTGTCTGACTTTTTTTCTCTTTTCCAGAATAATATGTATGCATGTATAAACAATCTTTTTTTACAGATCACTTTGTGTGCATTTTACGTGTAGTATTTTATATCTGTTATTGTATGTGTTAATGCATGTAAGTTGGTATTTTTTGTCTGTCTTCTGCTTCTTTACAGATGGGGTTTACAAGTATTTTTCATGTTGAAGAAGAACTTTGCATGTGAATTGTTATGGCGGTGACAGTTGGGCATATTTGTGTCTTCACATTCACTGTGCAGATTTTGCACACTAACTGTTAAAGAAAAGAAATCTGGAGAGGAATAAGGTGGCTATTGGGGAGGAGGAGGAGGCCACAGTACAGGGTGGGCCATTTATATGGATACACTTTAATATGGCCATTTATATAGATACACCATTTTATGTGAATGGTGAAGTTAACAAACAACCACCACTATTGGTCTGACACTAACCAACATTGGAAAGATCCCTCCAAGACTGTTGGAACAAAAAACTTGATAGTATGGTGTGGTTTATGGGGTGTATCCATAGATATGGTGTATCCATATAAATGGCCCACCCTGTAGTATCCTTTAGTTTTCCAATGTGTAATATTTTATTTCTTCCATTGTATGTGTAAATGCATGTATGTTGTTTTCTCTTTTTCTGTTTTGTCTCTCTTCTGTTTTCTTACAGATGGCGGTCGACAAGAAATTTTTATGTTGAAGAAGAGTTTGGCATCGGGTTTGTTATAACATGTATTTGTTCTTTCTCCTTGCAACTTTATTACTCTTTTTGTCTGACTTTTTTTCTCTTTTCCAGTATAATATGTATGCATGTATGAACAATCTTTTTTTACAGATCACTGTGTGTGCATTTAACGTGTAGTATTTTATATCTGTTATTGTATGTGTTAATGCCTGTAAGTTGGTATTTTTTTGTCTGTCTTCTGTTTTTTTACAGATGGGGTTTACAACTATTTTTCATGTTGAGGAAGAATTTTGCATGTGAATTGTTATGGCGGTGACAGTTGGGCATATTTGTGTCTTCACATTCACTGTGCAGATTTTGCACACTAACTGTTAAAGAAAAGAAATCTGGAGAGGAATAGGGTGGCTATTGGGGAGGAGGAGGCCACAGTACAGGGTGGGTCATTTATATGGATACACTTTAATATGGCTATTTATATAGATACACCGTTTTATGTGAATGGTGAAGTTAACAAACAACCACCGCTATTGGTCTGACACTAACCCACATTGGAAAGATCCCTCCAAGACTGTTGGAACAAAAAACTTGATAGTATGGTGTGGTTTATGAAGTGTATCCATAGATACGGTGTATCCATATAAATTGCCCACCCTGTAGTATCCTTTAGTTTTGCAATGTGTAATATTTTATTTCATCCATTGTATGTGTAAATGCATGTATGTTGTTTTCTCTTTTTCTGTTTTGTCTCTCTTCTGTTTTTTTACAGACGGCGGTCGACAAGAAATTTTCATGTTGAAGAAGAGTTTGGCATCGGGTTTCTTATAACATGTATTTGTTCTTTGTCCTTGCAACTTTATTACTCGTTTTGTCTGACTTTTTTTCTCTTTTCCAGTATAATATGTATGCATGTATAAACAATCTTTTTTTACAGATCACTTTGTGTGCATTTTACGTGTAGCATTTTATATCTGTTGTTGTATGTGTTAATGCATGTAAGTTGGTATTTTTTTGTCTGTCTTCTGTTTTTTTACAGATGGGGTTTACAAGTATTTTTCATGTTGAAAAAGAACTTTGCATGTGAATTGTTATGGCGGTGACAGTTGGGCATATTTGTGTCTTCACATTCAATGTGCAGATTTTGCACACTAACTGTTAAAGAAAAGAAATCTGGAGAGGAATAGGGTGGCTATTGGGGAGGAGGAGGCCACAGTACAGGATGGGCCATTTATATGGATACACTTTAATATGGCCATTTATATAGATACACCGGTTTATGTGAATGGTGAAGTTAACAAACAACCACCGCAATTGGTCTGACACTAACCCACATTGGAAAGATCCCTCCAAGACTGTTGGAACAAAAAAATTGATGGTGTGGTGTGGTTTATGGGGTGTATCCATAGATATGGTGTATCCATATAAATGGCCCACCCTGTAGTATCCTTTAGTTTTGCAATGTGTAATATTTTATTTCTTCCATTGTATGTGTAAGTGCATGTATGTTGTTTTCTCTTTTTCTGTTTTGTCTCTCTTCTGTTTTCTTACAGATGGCGGTCGACAAGAAATTTTCATGTTGAAGAAGAGTTTGGCATCTGGTTTGTTATAACATGTATTTGTTCTTTCTCCTTGCAACTTTATTACTTTTTTTGTCTGACTTTTTTTTCTCTTTTCCAGTATAATATGTATGCATGTATGAACAATCTTTTTTTACAGATCACTTTGTGTGCATTTTACGTGTAGTATTTTATATCTGTTATTGTATGTGTTAATGCGTGTAAGTTGGTATTTTTTTGTCTGTCTTCTGATTTTTTACAGATGGGGTTTACAAGTATTTTTCATGTTGAAGAAGAATTTTGCATGTGAATTGTTATGGCGGTGACAGTTGGGCAAATTTGTGTCTTCACATTCACTGTGCAGATTTTGCACACTAACTGTTAAAGAAAAGAAATCTGGAGAGGAATAGGGTGGCTATTGGGGAGGAGGAGGCCACAGTACAGGGTGGGCCATTTATATGGATACACTTTAATATGGCCATTTATATAGATACACAGTTTTATGTGAATGGTGAAGTTAACAAACAACCACCGCTATTGGTCTGACACTAACCCACATTGGAAAGATCCCTCCAAGACTGTTGGAACAAAAAACTTGATAGTATGGTGTGGTTTATGGGGTCTATCCATAGATACGGTGTATCCATATAAATGGCCCACCCTGTAGTATCGTTTAGTTTTGCAATGTGTAATATTTTATTTCATCCATTGTATATGTAAATGCATGTATGTTGTTTTCTCTTTTTCTGTTTTGTCTCTCTTCTGTTTTTTTACAGACGGCGGTCGACAAGAAATGTTCATGTTGAAGAAGAGTTTGGCATCGGGTTTGTTATAACATGTATTTGTTCTTTGTCCTTGCAACTTTATTACTCGTTTTGTCTGACTTTTTTTCTCTTTTCCAGTATAATATGTATGCATGTATAAACAATCTTTTTTTACAGATCACTTTGTGTGCATTTTACGTGTAGTATTTTATATCTGTTATTGTATGTGTTAATGCATGTAAGTTGGTATTTTTTTGTCTGTCTTCTGCTTTTTTACAGATGGGGTTTACAAGTATTTTTTATGTTGAAGAAGAACTTTGCATGTGAATTGTTATGGCGGTGACAGTTGGGCATATTTGTGTCTTCACATTCACTGTGCAGATTTTGCACACTAACTGTTAAAGAAAAGAAATCTGGAGAGGAATAGGGTGGCTATTGGGGAGGAGGAGGCCACAGTACAGGGTGGGTCATTTATATGGATACACTTTAATATGGCTATTTATATAGATACACCGTTTTATGTGAATGGTGAAGTTAACAAACAACCACCGCTATTGGTCTGACACTAACCCACATTGGAAAGATCCCTCCAAGACTGTTGGAACAAAAAACTTGATAGTATGGTGTGGTTTATGAAGTGTATCCATAGATACGGTGTATCCATATAAATGGCCCACCCTGTAGTATCCTTTAGTTTTGCAATGTGTAATATTTTATTTCATCCATTGTATGTGTAAATGCATGTATGTTGTTTTCTCTTTTTCTGTTTTGTCTCTCTTCTGTTTTCTTACAGATGGCAGTCGACAAGAAATGTTTATGTTGAAGAAGAGTTTGGCATCGGGTTTGTTATAACATGTATTTGTTCTTTCTCCTTGCAACTTTGTTACTCTTTTTGTCTGACTTTTTTTCTCTTTTCCAGTATAATATGTATGCATGTATGAACAATCTTTTTTTACAGATTACTGTGTGTGCATTTAACGTGTAGTATTTTATATCTGTTATTGTATGTGTTAATGCCTGTAAGTTGGTATTTTTTTGTCTGTCTTCTGTTTTTTTACAGATGGGGTTTACAACTATTTTTCATGTTGAGGAAGAATTTTGCATGTGAATTGTTATGGCGGTGACAGTTGGGCATATTTGTGTCTTCACATTCACTGTGCAGGTTTTGCACATTAACTGTTAAAGAAAAGAAATCTGGAGAGGAATAGGGTGGCTATTGGGGAGGAGTAGGCCACAGTACAGGGTGGGCCATTTATATGGATACACTTTAATATGGCCATTTATATAGATACACCGTTTTATGTGAATGGTGAAGTTAACAAACAACCACCGCTATTGGTCTGACACTAACCCACATTGGAAAGATCCCTCCAAGACTGTTGGAACAAAAAAATTGATGGTGTGGTGTGGTTTATGGGGTGTATCCATAGATACGGTGTATCCATATAAATGGCCCACCCTGTAGTATCCTTTAGTTTTGCAATGTGTAATATTTTATTTCATCCATTGTATGTGTAAATGCATGTATGTTGTTTTCTCTTTTTCTGTTTTGTCTCTCTTCTGTTTTTTTACAGACGGCGGTCGACAAGAAATTTTCATGTTGAAGAAGAGTTTGGCATCGGGTTTCTTATAACATGTATTTGTTCTTTGTCCTTGCAACTTTATTACTCGTTTTGTCTGACGTTTTTTTCTCTTTTCCAATATAATATGTATGCATGTATAAACAATCTTTTTTTACAGATCACTTTGTGTGCATTTTACGTGTAGTATTTTATATCTGTTGTTGTATGTGTTAATGCATGTAAGTTGGTATTTTTTTGTCTGTCTTCTGTTTATTTACAGATGGGGTTTACAAGTATTTTTCATGTTGAAGAAGAACTTTGCATGTGAATTGTTATGGCGGTGACAGTTGGGCATATTTGTGTCTTCACATTCAATGTGCAGATTTTGCACACTAACTGTTAAAGAAAAGAAATCTGGAGAGGAATAGGGTGGCTATTGGGGAGGAGGAGGCCACAGTACAGGGTGGGCCATTTATATGGATACACTTTAATATGGCCATTTATATAGATACACCGGTTTATGTAAATGGTGAAGTTAACAAACAACCACCTCTATTGGTCTGACACTAACCCACATTGTCAAGATCCCTCCAAGACTTTTGGAACAAAAAACTTGATAGTATGGTGTGGTTTATGGGGTGTATCCATAGATACGGTGTAACCATATAAATGGCCCACCCTGTAGTATCCTTTAGTTTTGCAATGTGTAATATTTTATTTCTTCCATTGTATGTGTAAATGCATGTATGTTGTTTTCTCTTTTTCTGTTTTGTCTCTCTTCTGTTTTCTTACAGATGGCGGTCGACAAGAAATTTTTATGTTGAAGAAGAGTTTGGCATCGGGTTTGTTATAACATGTATTTGTTCTTTCTCCTTGCAACTTTATTACTCTTTTTGTCTGACTTTTTTTCTCTTTTCCAGTATAATATGTATGCATGTATGAACAATCTTTTTTTACAGATCACTGTGTGTGCATTTAACGTGTAGTATTTTATATCTGTTATTGTATGTGTTAATGCCTGTAAGTTGGTATTTTTTTGTCTGTCTTCTGTTTTTTTACAGATGGGGTTTACAACTATTTTTCATGTTGAGGAAGAATTTTGCATGTGAATTGTTATGGCGGTGACAGTTGGGCATATTTGTGTCTTCACATTCACTGTGCAGATTTTGCACACTAACTGTTAAAGAAAAGAAATCTGGAGAGGAATAGGGTGGCTATTGGGGAGGAGGAGGCCACAGTACAGGGTGGGTCATTTATATGGATACACTTTAATATGGCTATTTATATAGATACACCGTTTTATGTGAATGGTGAAGTTAACAAACAACCACCGCTATTGGTCTGACACTAACCCACATTGGAAAGATCCCTCCAAGACTGTTGGAACAAAAAACTTGATAGTATGGTGTGGTTTATGAAGTGTATCCATAGATACGGTGTATCCATATAAATTGCCCACCCTGTAGTATCCTTTAGTTTTGCAATGTGTAATATTTTATTTCATCCATTGTATGTGTAAATGCATGTATGTTGTTTTCTCTTTTTCTGTTTTGTCTCTCTTCTGTTTTTTTACAGACGGCGGTCGACAAGAAATTTTCATGTTGAAGAAGAGTTTGGCATCGGGTTTCTTATAACATGTATTTGTTCTTTGTCCTTGCAACTTTATTACTCGTTTTGTCTGACTTTTTTTCTCTTTTCCAGTATAATATGTATGCATGTATAAACAATCTTTTTTTACAGATCACTTTGTGTGCATTTTACGTGTAGCATTTTATATCTGTTGTTGTATGTGTTAATGCATGTAAGTTGGTATTTTTTTGTCTGTCTTCTGTTTTTTTACAGATGGGGTTTACAAGTATTTTTCATGTTGAAGAAGAACTTTGCATGTGAATTGTTATGGCGGTGACAGTTGGGCATATTTGTGTCTTCACATTCAATGTGCAGATTTTGCACACTAACTGTTAAAGAAAAGAAATCTGGAGAGGAATAGGGTGGCTATTGGGGAGGAGGAGGCCACAGTACAGGATGGGCCATTTATATGGATACACTTTAATATGGCCATTTATATAGATACACCGGTTTATGTGAATGGTGAAGTTAACAAACAACCACCGCAATTGGTCTGACACTAACCCACATTGGAAAGATCCCTCCAAGACTGTTGGAACAAAAAAATTGATGGTGTGGTGTGGTTTATGGGGTGTATCCATAGATATGGTGTATCCATATAAATGGCCCACCCTGTAGTATCCTTTAGTTTTGCAATGTGTAATATTTTATTTCTTCCATTGTATGTGTAAGTGCATGTATGTTGTTTTCTCTTTTTCTGTTTTGTCTCTCTTCTGTTTTCTTACAGATGGCGGTCGACAAGAAATTTTCATGTTGAAGAAGAGTTTGGCATCTGGTTTGTTATAACATGTATTTGTTCTTTCTCCTTGCAACTTTATTACTTTTTTTGTCTGACTTTTTTTTCTCTTTTCCAGTATAATATGTATGCATGTATGAACAATCTTTTTTTACAGATCACTTTGTGTGCATTTTACGTGTAGTATTTTATATCTGTTATTGTATGTGTTAATGCGTGTAAGTTGGTATTTTTTTGTCTGTCTTCTGATTTTTTACAGATGGGGTTTACAAGTATTTTTCATGTTGAAGAAGAATTTTGCATGTGAATTGTTATGGCGGTGACAGTTGGGCAAATTTGTGTCTTCACATTCACTGTGCAGATTTTGCACACTAACTGTTAAAGAAAAGAAATCTGGAGAGGAATAGGGTGGCTATTGGGGAGGAGGAGGCCACAGTACAGGGTGGGCCATTTATATGGATACACTTTAATATGGCCATTTATATAGATACACAGTTTTATGTGAATGGTGAAGTTAACAAACAACCACCGCTATTGGTCTGACACTAACCCACATTGGAAAGATCCCTCCAAGACTGTTGGAACAAAAAACTTGATAGTATGGTGTGGTTTATGGGGTCTATCCATAGATACGGTGTATCCATATAAATGGCCCACCCTGTAGTATCGTTTAGTTTTGCAATGTGTAATATTTTATTTCATCCATTGTATATGTAAATGCATGTATGTTGTTTTCTCTTTTTCTGTTTTGTCTCTCTTCTGTTTTTTTACAGACGGCGGTCGACAAGAAATGTTCATGTTGAAGAAGAGTTTGGCATCGGGTTTGTTATAACATGTATTTGTTCTTTGTCCTTGCAACTTTATTACTCGTTTTGTCTGACTTTTTTTCTCTTTTCCAGTATAATATGTATGCATGTATAAACAATCTTTTTTTACAGATCACTTTGTGTGCATTTTACGTGTAGTATTTTATATCTGTTATTGTATGTGTTAATGCATGTAAGTTGGTATTTTTTTGTCTGTCTTCTGCTTTTTTACAGATGGGGTTTACAAGTATTTTTTATGTTGAAGAAGAACTTTGCATGTGAATTGTTATGGCGGTGACAGTTGGGCATATTTGTGTCTTCACATTCACTGTGCAGATTTTGCACACTAACTGTTAAAGAAAAGAAATCTGGAGAGGAATAGGGTGGCTATTGGGGAGGAGGAGGCCACAGTACAGGGTGGGTCATTTATATGGATACACTTTAATATGGCTATTTATATAGATACACCGTTTTATGTGAATGGTGAAGTTAACAAACAACCACCGCTATTGGTCTGACACTAACCCACATTGGAAAGATCCCTCCAAGACTGTTGGAACAAAAAACTTGATAGTATGGTGTGGTTTATGAAGTGTATCCATAGATACGGTGTATCCATATAAATGGCCCACCCTGTAGTATCCTTTAGTTTTGCAATGTGTAATATTTTATTTCATCCATTGTATGTGTAAATGCATGTATGTTGTTTTCTCTTTTTCTGTTTTGTCTCTCTTCTGTTTTCTTACAGATGGCAGTCGACAAGAAATGTTTATGTTGAAGAAGAGTTTGGCATCGGGTTTGTTATAACATGTATTTGTTCTTTCTCCTTGCAACTTTGTTACTCTTTTTGTCTGACTTTTTTTCTCTTTTCCAGTATAATATGTATGCATGTATGAACAATCTTTTTTTACAGATTACTGTGTGTGCATTTAACGTGTAGTATTTTATATCTGTTATTGTATGTGTTAATGCCTGTAAGTTGGTATTTTTTTGTCTGTCTTCTGTTTTTTTACAGATGGGGTTTACAACTATTTTTCATGTTGAGGAAGAATTTTGCATGTGAATTGTTATGGCGGTGACAGTTGGGCATATTTGTGTCTTCACATTCACTGTGCAGGTTTTGCACATTAACTGTTAAAGAAAAGAAATCTGGAGAGGAATAGGGTGGCTATTGGGGAGGAGTAGGCCACAGTACAGGGTGGGCCATTTATATGGATACACTTTAATATGGCCATTTATATAGATACACCGTTTTATGTGAATGGTGAAGTTAACAAACAACCACCGCTATTGGTCTGACACTAACCCACATTGGAAAGATCCCTCCAAGACTGTTGGAACAAAAAAATTGATGGTGTGGTGTGGTTTATGGGGTGTATCCATAGATACGGTGTATCCATATAAATGGCCCACCCTGTAGTATCCTTTAGTTTTGCAATGTGTAATATTTTATTTCATCCATTGTATGTGTAAATGCATGTATGTTGTTTTCTCTTTTTCTGTTTTGTCTCTCTTCTGTTTTTTTACAGACGGCGGTCGACAAGAAATTTTCATGTTGAAGAAGAGTTTGGCATCGGGTTTCTTATAACATGTATTTGTTCTTTGTCCTTGCAACTTTATTACTCGTTTTGTCTGACGTTTTTTTCTCTTTTCCAATATAATATGTATGCATGTATAAACAATCTTTTTTTACAGATCACTTTGTGTGCATTTTACGTGTAGTATTTTATATCTGTTGTTGTATGTGTTAATGCATGTAAGTTGGTATTTTTTTGTCTGTCTTCTGTTTATTTACAGATGGGGTTTACAAGTATTTTTCATGTTGAAGAAGAACTTTGCATGTGAATTGTTATGGCGGTGACAGTTGGGCATATTTGTGTCTTCACATTCAATGTGCAGATTTTGCACACTAACTGTTAAAGAAAAGAAATCTGGAGAGGAATAGGGTGGCTATTGGGGAGGAGGAGGCCACAGTACAGGGTGGGCCATTTATATGGATACACTTTAATATGGCCATTTATATAGATACACCGGTTTATGTAAATGGTGAAGTTAACAAACAACCACCTCTATTGGTCTGACACTAACCCACATTGTCAAGATCCCTCCAAGACTTTTGGAACAAAAAACTTGATAGTATGGTGTGGTTTATGGGGTGTATCCATAGATACGGTGTAACCATATAAATGGCCCACCCTGTAGTATCCTTTAGTTTTGCAATGTGTAATATTTTATTTCTTCCATTGTATGTGTAAGTGCATGTATGTTGTTTTCTCTTTTTCTGTTTTGTCTCTCTTCTGTTTTCTTACAGATGGCGGTCGACAAGAAATTTTCATGTTGAAGAAGAGTTTGGCATCTGGTTTGTTATAACATGTATTTGTTCTTTCTCCTTGCAACTTTATTACTATTTTTGTCTGACTTTTTTTTCTCTTTTCCAGTATAATATGTATGCATGTATGAACAATCTTTTTTTACAGATCACTTTGTGTGCATTTTACGTGTAGTATTTTATATCTGTTATTGTATATGTTAATGCGTGTAAGTTGGTATTTTTTTGTCTGTCTTCTGATTTTTTACAGATGGGGTTTACAAGTATTTTTCATGTTGAAGAAGAATTTTGCATGTGAATTGTTATGGCGGTGACAGTTGGGCAAATTTGTGTCTTCACATTCACTGTGCAGATTTTGCACACTAACTGTTAAAGAAAAGAAATCTGGAGAGGAATAGGGTGGCTATTGGGGAGGAGGAGGCCACAGTACAGGGTGGGCCATTTATATGGATACACTTTAATATGGCCATTTATATAGATACACAGTTTTATGTGAATGGTGAAGTTAACAAACAACCACCGCTATTGGTCTGACACTAACCCACATTGGAAAGATCCCTCCAAGACTGTTGGAACAAAAAACTTGATAGTATGGTGTGGTTTATGGGGTCTATCCATAGATACGGTGTATCCATATAAATGGCCCACCCTGTAGTATCGTTTAGTTTTGCAATGTGTAATATTTTATTTCATCCATTGTATATGTAAATGCATGTATGTTGTTTTCTCTTTTTCTGTTTTGTCTCTCTTCTGTTTTTTTACAGACGGCGGTCGACAAGAAATGTTCATGTTGAAGAAGAGTTTGGCATCGGGTTTGTTATAACATGTATTTGTTCTTTGTCCTTGCAACTTTATTACTCGTTTTGTCTGACTTTTTTTCTCTTTTCCAGTATAATATGTATGCATGTATAAACAATCTTTTTTTACAGATCACTTTGTGTGCATTTTACGTGTAGTATTTTATATCTGTTATTGTATGTGTTAATGCATGTAAGTTGGTATTTTTTTGTCTGTCTTCTGCTTTTTTACAGATGGGGTTTACAAGTATTTTTTATGTTGAAGAAGAACTTTGCATGTGAATTGTTATGGCGGTGACAGTTGGGCATATTTGTGTCTTCACATTCACTGTGCAGATTTTGCACACTAACTGTTAAAGAAAAGAAATCTGGAGAGGAATAGGGTGGCTATTGGGGAGGAGGAGGCCACAGTACAGGGTGGGTCATTTATATGGATACACTTTAATATGGCTATTTATATAGATACACCGTTTTATGTGAATGGTGAAGTTAACAAACAACCACCGCTATTGGTCTGACACTAACCCACATTGGAAAGATCCCTCCAAGACTGTTGGAACAAAAAACTTGATAGTATGGTGTGGTTTATGAAGTGTATCCATAGATACGGTGTATCCATATAAATGGCCCACCCTGTAGTATCCTTTAGTTTTGCAATGTGTAATATTTTATTTCATCCATTGTATGTGTAAATGCATGTATGTTGTTTTCTCTTTTTCTGTTTTGTCTCTCTTCTGTTTTCTTACAGATGGCAGTCGACAAGAAATGTTTATGTTGAAGAAGAGTTTGGCATCGGGTTTGTTATAACATGTATTTGTTCTTTCTCCTTGCAACTTTGTTACTCTTTTTGTCTGACTTTTTTTCTCTTTTCCAGTATAATATGTATGCATGTATGAACAATCTTTTTTTACAGATTACTGTGTGTGCATTTAACGTGTAGTATTTTATATCTGTTATTGTATGTGTTAATGCCTGTAAGTTGGTATTTTTTTGTCTGTCTTCTGTTTTTTTACAGATGGGGTTTACAACTATTTTTCATGTTGAGGAAGAATTTTGCATGTGAATTGTTATGGCGGTGACAGTTGGGCATATTTGTGTCTTCACATTCACTGTGCAGGTTTTGCACATTAACTGTTAAAGAAAAGAAATCTGGAGAGGAATAGGGTGGCTATTGGGGAGGAGGAGGCCACAGTACAGGGTGGGCCATTTATATGGATACACTTTAATATGGCCATTTATATAGATACACCGTTTTATGTGAATGGTGAAGTTAACAAACAACCACCGCTATTGGTCTGACACTAACCCACATTGGAAAGATCCCTCCAAGACTGTTGGAACAAAAAAATTGATGGTGTGGTGTGGTTTATGGGGTGTATCCATAGATACGGTGTATCCATATAAATGGCCCACCCTGTAGTATCCTTTAGTTTTGCAATGTGTAATATTTTATTTCATCCATTGTATGTGTAAATGCATGTATGTTGTTTTCTCTTTTTCTGTTTTGTCTCTCTTCTGTTTTTTTACAGACGGCGGTCGACAAGAAATTTTCATGTTGAAGAAGAGTTTGGCATCGGGTTTCTTATAACATGTATTTGTTCTTTGTCCTTGCAACTTTATTACTCGTTTTGTCTGACGTTTTTTTCTCTTTTCCAATATAATATGTATGCATGTATAAACAATCTTTTTTTACAGATCACTTTGTGTGCATTTTACGTGTAGTATTTTATATCTGTTGTTGTATGTGTTAATGCATGTAAGTTGGTATTTTTTTGTCTGTCTTCTGTTTATTTACAGATGGGGTTTACAAGTATTTTTCATGTTGAAGAAGAACTTTGCATGTGAATTGTTATGGCGGTGACAGTTGGGCATATTTGTGTCTTCACATTCAATGTGCAGATTTTGCACACTAACTGTTAAAGAAAAGAAATCTGGAGAGGAATAGGGTGGCTATTGGGGAGGAGGAGGCCACAGTACAGGGTGGGCCATTTATATGGATACACTTTAATATGGCCATTTATATAGATACACCGGTTTATGTAAATGGTGAAGTTAACAAACAACCACCTCTATTGGTCTGACACTAACCCACATTGTCAAGATCCCTCCAAGACTTTTGGAACAAAAAACTTGATAGTATGGTGTGGTTTATGGGGTGTATCCATAGATACGGTGTAACCATATAAATGGCCCACCCTGTAGTATCCTTTAGTTTTGCAATGTGTAATATTTTATTTCTTCCATTGTATGTGTAAGTGCATGTATGTTGTTTTCTCTTTTTCTGTTTTGTCTCTCTTCTGTTTTCTTACAGATGGCGGTCGACAAGAAATTTTCATGTTGAAGAAGAGTTTGGCATCTGGTTTGTTATAACATGTATTTGTTCTTTCTCCTTGCAACTTTATTACTATTTTTGTCTGACTTTTTTTTCTCTTTTCCAGTATAATATGTATGCATGTATGAACAATCTTTTTTTACAGATCACTTTGTGTGCATTTTACGTGTAGTATTTTATATCTGTTATTGTATATGTTAATGCGTGTAAGTTGGTATTTTTTTGTCTGTCTTCTGATTTTTTACAGATGGGGTTTACAAGTATTTTTCATGTTGAAGAAGAATTTTGCATGTGAATTGTTATGGCGGTGACAGTTGGGCAAATTTGTGTCTTCACATTCACTGTGCAGATTTTGCACACTAACTGTTAAAGAAAAGAAATCTGGAGAGGAATAGGGTGGCTATTGGGGAGGAGGAGGCCACAGTACAGGGTGGGCCATTTATATGGATACACTTTAATATGGCCATTTATATAGATACACAGTTTTATGTGAATGGTGAAGTTAACAAACAACCACCGCTATTGGTCTGACACTAACCCACATTGGAAAGATCCCTCCAAGACTGTTGGAACAAAAAACTTGATAGTATGGTGTGGTTTATGGGGTCTATCCATAGATACGGTGTATCCATATAAATGGCCCACCCTGTAGTATCGTTTAGTTTTGCAATGTGTAATATTTTATTTCATCCATTGTATATGTAAATGCATGTATGTTGTTTTCTCTTTTTCTGTTTTGTCTCTCTTCTGTTTTTTTACAGACGGCGGTCGACAAGAAATGTTCATGTTGAAGAAGAGTTTGGCATCGGGTTTGTTATAACATGTATTTGTTCTTTGTCCTTGCAACTTTATTACTCGTTTTGTCTGACTTTTTTTCTCTTTTCCAGTATAATATGTATGCATGTATAAACAATCTTTTTTTACAGATCACTTTGTGTGCATTTTACGTGTAGTATTTTATATCTGTTATTGTATGTGTTAATGCATGTAAGTTGGTATTTTTTTGTCTGTCTTCTGCTTTTTTACAGATGGGGTTTACAAGTATTTTTTATGTTGAAGAAGAACTTTGCATGTGAATTGTTATGGCGGTGACAGTTGGGCATATTTGTGTCTTCACATTCACTGTGCAGATTTTGCACACTAACTGTTAAAGAAAAGAAATCTGGAGAGGAATAGGGTGGCTATTGGGGAGGAGGAGGCCACAGTACAGGGTGGGTCATTTATATGGATACACTTTAATATGGCTATTTATATAGATACACCGTTTTATGTGAATGGTGAAGTTAACAAACAACCACCGCTATTGGTCTGACACTAACCCACATTGGAAAGATCCCTCCAAGACTGTTGGAACAAAAAACTTGATAGTATGGTGTGGTTTATGAAGTGTATCCATAGATACGGTGTATCCATATAAATGGCCCACCCTGTAGTATCCTTTAGTTTTGCAATGTGTAATATTTTATTTCATCCATTGTATGTGTAAATGCATGTATGTTGTTTTCTCTTTTTCTGTTTTGTCTCTCTTCTGTTTTCTTACAGATGGCAGTCGACAAGAAATGTTTATGTTGAAGAAGAGTTTGGCATCGGGTTTGTTATAACATGTATTTGTTCTTTCTCCTTGCAACTTTGTTACTCTTTTTGTCTGACTTTTTTTCTCTTTTCCAGTATAATATGTATGCATGTATGAACAATCTTTTTTTACAGATTACTGTGTGTGCATTTAACGTGTAGTATTTTATATCTGTTATTGTATGTGTTAATGCCTGTAAGTTGGTATTTTTTTGTCTGTCTTCTGTTTTTTTACAGATGGGGTTTACAACTATTTTTCATGTTGAGGAAGAATTTTGCATGTGAATTGTTATGGCGGTGACAGTTGGGCATATTTGTGTCTTCACATTCACTGTGCAGGTTTTGCACATTAACTGTTAAAGAAAAGAAATCTGGAGAGGAATAGGGTGGCTATTGGGGAGGAGGAGGCCACAGTACAGGGTGGGCCATTTATATGGATACACTTTAATATGGCCATTTATATAGATACACCGTTTTATGTGAATGGTGAAGTTAACAAACAACCACCGCTATTGGTCTGACACTAACCCACATTGGAAAGATCCCTCCAAGACTGTTGGAACAAAAAAATTGATGGTGTGGTGTGGTTTATGGGGTGTATCCATAGATACGGTGTATCCATATAAATGGCCCACCCTGTAGTATCCTTTAGTTTTGCAATGTGTAATATTTTATTTCATCCATTGTATGTGTAAATGCATGTATGTTGTTTTCTCTTTTTCTGTTTTGTCTCTCTTCTGTTTTTTTACAGACGGCGGTCGACAAGAAATTTTTATGTTGAAGAAGAGTTTGGCATCGGGTTTCTTATAACATGTATTTGTTCTTTGTCCTTGCAACTTTATTACTCGTTTTGTCTGACGTTTTTTTCTCTTTTCCAGTATAATATGTATGCATGTATAAACAATCTTTTTTTACAGATCACTTTGTGTGCATTTTACGTGTAGTATTTTATATCTGTTGTTGTATGTGTTAATGCATGTAAGTTGGTATTTTTTTGTCTGTCTTCTGTTTATTTACAGATGGGGTTTACAAGTATTTTTCATGTTGAAGAAGAACTTTGCATGTGAATTGTTATGGCGGTGACAGTTGGGCATATTTGTGTCTTCACATTCAATGTGCAGATTTTGCACACTAACTGTTAAAGAAAAGAAATCTGGAGAGGAATAGGGTGGCTATTGGGGAGGAGGAGGCCACAGTACAGGGTGGGCCATTTATATGGATACACTTTAATATGGCCATTTATATAGATACACCGGTTTATGTAAATGGTGAAGTTAACAAACAACCACCTCTATTGGTCTGACACTAACCCACATTGTCAAGATCCCTCCAAGACTTTTGGAACAAAAAACTTGATAGTATGGTGTGGTTTATGGGGTGTATCCATAGATACGGTGTAACCATATAAATGGCCCACCCTGTAGTATCCTTTAGTTTTGCAATGTGTAATATTTTATTTCTTCCATTGTATGTGTAAGTGCATGTATGTTGTTTTCTCTTTTTCTGTTTTGTCTCTCTTCTGTTTTCTTACAGATGGCGGTCGACAAGAAATTTTCATGTTGAAGAAGAGTTTGGCATCTGGTTTGTTATAACATGTATTTGTTCTTTCTCCTTGCAACTTTATTACTATTTTTGTCTGACTTTTTTTTCTCTTTTCCAGTATAATATGTATGCATGTATGAACAATCTTTTTTTACAGATCACTTTGTGTGCATTTTACGTGTAGTATTTTATATCTGTTATTGTATATGTTAATGCATGTAAGTTGGTATTTTTTTGTCTGTCTTCTGATTTTTTACAGATGGGGTTTACAAGTATTTTTCATGTTGAAGAAGAATTTTGCATGTGAATTGTTATGGCGGTGACAGTTGGGCAAATTTGTGTCTTCACATTCACTGTGCAGATTTTGCACACTAACTGTTAAAGAAAAGAAATCTGGAGAGGAATAGGGTGGCTATTGGGGAGGAGGAGGCCACAGTACAGGGTGGGCCATTTATATGGATACACTTTAATATGGCCATTTATATAGATACACCGTTTTATGTGAATGGTGAAGTTAACAAACAACCACCGCAATTGGTCTGACACTAACCCACATTGGAAAGATCCCTCCAAGACTGTTGGAACAAAAAAATTGATGGTGTGGTGTGGTTTATGGGGTGTATCCATAGATACGGTGTATCCATATAAATGGCCCACCCTGTAGTATCCTTTAGTTTTGCAATGTGTAATATTTTATTTCATCCATTATATGTGTAAATGCATGTATGTTGTTTTCTCTTTTTCTGTTTTGTCTCTCTTCTGTTTTTTCACAGATGGCGGTCGACAAGAAATTTTCATGTTGAAGAAGAGTTTGGCATCGGGTTTGTTATAACATGTATTTGTTCTTTGTCCTTGCAACTTTATTACTCGTTTTGTCTGACTTTTTTTCTCTTTTCCAGTATAATATGTATGCATGTATAAACAATCTTTTTTTACAGATCACTTTGTGTGCATTTTACGTGTAGTATTTTATATCTGTTATTGTATGTGTTAATGCATGTAAGTTGGTATTTTTTGTCTGTCTTCTGCTTCTTTACAGATGGGGTTTACAAGTATTTTTCATGTTGAAGAAGAACTTTGCATGTGAATTGTTATGGCGGTGACAGTTGGGCATATTTGTGTCTTCACATTCAATGTGCAGATTTTGCACACTAACTGTTAAAGAAAAGAAATCTGGAGAGGAATAGGGTGGCTATTGGGGAGGAGGAGGCCACAGTACAGGGTGGGCCATTTATATGGATACACTTTAATATGGCCATTTATATAGATACACCGTTTTATGTGAATGGTGAAGTTAACAAACAACCACCGCAATTGGTCTGACACTAACCCACATTGGAAAGATCCCTCCAAGACTGTTGGAACAAAAAAATTGATGGTGTGGTGTGGTTTATGGGGTGTATCCATAGATACGGTGTATCCATATAAATGGCCCACCCTGTAGTATCCTTTAGTTTTGCAATGTGTAATATTTTATTTCATCCATTGTATGTGTAAATGCATGTATGTTGTTTTCTCTTTTTCTGTTTTGTCTCTCTTCTGTTTTCTTACAGATGGCGGTCGACAAGAAATTTTTATGTTGAAGAAGAGTTTGGCATCGGGTTTGTTATAACATGTATTTGTTCTTTCTCCTTGCAACTTTATTACTCTTTTTGTCTGACTTTTTTTCTCTTTTCCAGTATAATATGTATGCATGTATGAACAATCTTTTTTTACAGATCACTGTGTGTGCATTTAACGTGTAGTATTTTATATCTGTTATTGTATGTGTTAATGCCTGTAAGTTGGTATTTTTTTGTCTGTCTTCTGTTTTTTTACAGATGGGGTTTACAACTATTTTTCATGTTGAGGAAGAATTTTGCATGTGAATTGTTATGGCGGTGACAGTTGGGCATATTTGTGTCTTCACATTCACTGTGCAGATTTTGCACACTAACTGTTAAAGAAAAGAAATCTGGAGAGGAATAGGGTGGCTATTGGGGAGGAGGAGGCCACAGTACAGGGTGGGTCATTTATATGGATACACTTTAATATGGCTATTTATATAGATACACCGTTTTATGTGAATGGTGAAGTTAACAAACAACCACCGCTATTGGTCTGACACTAACCCACATTGGAAAGATCCCTCCAAGACTGTTGGAACAAAAAACTTGATAGTATGGTGTGGTTTATGAAGTGTATCCATAGATACGGTGTATCCATATAAATGGCCCACCCTGTAGTATCCTTTAGTTTTGCAATGTGTAATATTTTATTTCATCCATTGTATGTGTAAATGCATGTATGTTGTTTTCTCTTTTTCTGTTTTGTCTCTCTTCTGTTTTTTTACAGACGGCGGTCGACAAGAAATTTTCATGTTGAAGAAGAGTTTGGCATCGGGTTTCTTATAACATGTATTTGTTCTTTGTCCTTGCAACTTTATTACTCGTTTTGTCTTACTTTTTTTCTCTTTTCCAGTATAATATGTATGCATGTATAAACAATCTTTTTTTACAGATCACTTTGTGTGCATTTTACGTGTAGTATTTTATATCTGTTGTTGTATGTGTTAATGCATGTAAGTTGGTATTTTTTTGTCTGTCTTCTGTTTATTTACAGATGGGGTTTACAAGTATTTTTCATGTTGAAGAAGAACTTTGCATGTGAATTGTTATGGCGGTGACAGTTGGGCATATTTGTGTCTTCACATTCAATGTGCAGATTTTGCACACTAACTGTTAAAGAAAAGAAATCTGGAGAGGAATAGGGTGGCTATTGGGGAGGAGGAGGCCACAGTACAGGATGGGCCATTTATATGGATACACTTTAATATGGCCATTTATATAGATACACCGGTTTATGTGAATGGTGAAGTTAACAAACAACCACCTCTATTGGTCTGACACTAACCCACATTGTCAAGATCCCTCCAAGACTTTTGGAACAAAAAACTTGATAGTATGGTGTGGTTTATGGGGTGTATCCATAGATACGGTGTAACCATATAAATGGCCCACCCTGTAGTATCCTTTAGTTTTGCAATGTGTAATATTTTATTTCTTCCATTGTATGTGTAAGTGCATGTATGTTGTTTTCTCTTTTTCTGTTTTGTCTCTCTTCTGTTTTCTTACAGATGGCGGTCGACAAGAAATTTTCATGTTGAAGAAGAGTTTGGCATCTGGTTTGTTATAACATGTATTTGTTCTTTCTCCTTGCAACTTTATTACTCTTTTTGTCTGACTTTTTTTTCTCTTTTCCAGTATAATATGTATGCATGTATGAACAATCTTTTTTTAGAGATCACTTTGTGTGCATTTTACGTGTAGTATTTTATATCTGTTATTGTATGTGTTAATGCGTGTAAGTTGGTATTTTTTTGTCTGTCTTCTGATTTTTTACAGATGGGGTTTACAAGTATTTTTCATGTTGAAGAAGAATTTTGCATGTGAATTGTTATGGCGGTGACAGTTGGGCAAATTTGTGTCTTCACATTCACTGTGCAGATTTTGCACACTAACTGTTAAAGAAAAGAAATCTGGAGAGGAATAGGGTGGCTATTGGGGAGGAGGAGGCCACAGTACAGGGTGGGCCATTTATATGGATACACTTTAATATGGCCATTTATATAGATACACCGTTTTATGTGAATGGTGAAGTTAACAAACAACCACCGCTATTGGTCTGACACTAACCCACATTGGAAAGATCCCTCCAAGACTGTTGGAACAAAAAACTTGATAGTATGGTGTGGTTTATGGGGTCTATCCATAGATACGGTGTATCCATATAAATGGCCCACCCTGTAGTATCGTTTAGTTTTGCAATGTGTAATATTTTATTTCATCCATTGTATATGTAAATGCATGAATGTTGTTTTCTCTTTTTCTGTTTTGTCTCTCTTCTGTTTTTTTACAGACGGCGGTCGACAAGAAATTTTCATGTTGAAGAAGAGTTTGGCATCGGGTTTGTTTTAACATGTATTTGTTCTTTGTCCTTGCAACTTTATTACTCGTTTTGTCTGACTTTTTTTCTCTTTTCCAGTATAATATGTATGCATGTATAAACAATCTTTTTTTACAGATCACTTTGTGTGCATTTTACGTGTAGTATTTTATATCTGTTATTGTATGTGTTAATGCATGTAAGTTGGTATTTTTTTGTCTGTCTTCTGCTTTTTTACAGATGGGGTTTACAAGTATTTTTTATGTTGAAGAAGAACTTTGCATGTGAATTGTTATGGCGGTGACAGTTGGGCATATTTGTGTCTTCACATTCACTGTGCAGATTTTGCACACTAACTGTTAAAGAAAAGAAATCTGGAGAGGAATAGGGTGGCTATTGGGGAGGAGGAGGCCACAGTACAGGGTGGGTCATTTATATGGATACACTTTAATATGGCTATTTATATAGATACACCGTTTTATGTGAATGGTGAAGTTAACAAACAACCACCGCTATTGGTCTGACACTAACCCACATTGGAAAGATCCCTCCAAGACTGTTGGAACAAAAAACTTGATAGTATGGTGTGGTTTATGGGGTGTATCCATAGATACGGTGTATCCATATAAATGGCCCACCCTGTAGTATCCTTTAGTTTTGCAATGTGTAATATTTTATTTCTTCCATTGTATGTGTAAATGCATGTATGTTGTTTTCTCTTTTTCTGTTTTGTCTCTCTTCTGTTTTCTTACAGATGGCGGTCGACAAGAAATTTTTATGTTGAAGAAGAGTTTGGCATCGGGTTTGTTATAACATGTATTTGTTCTTTCTCCTTGCAACTTTATTACTCTTTTTGTCTGATTTTTTTTTCTCTTTTCCAGTATAATATGTATGCATGTATGAACAATCTTTTTTTACAGATCACTTTGTGTGCATTTTACGTGTAGTATTTTATATCTGTTATTGTATGTGTTAATGCATGTAAGTTGGTATTTTTTTGTCTGTCTTCTGCTTTTTTACAAATGGGGTTTACAAGTATTTTTCATGTTGAAGAAGAATTTTGCATGTGAATTGTTATGGCGGTGACAGTTGGGCTAATTTGTGTCTTCACATTCACTGTGCAGATTTTGCACACTAACTGTTAAAGAAAAGAAATCTGGAGAGGAATAGGGTGGCTATTGGGGAGGAGGAGGCCACAGTACAGGGTGGGCCATTTATATGGATACACTTTAATATGGCCATTTATATAGATACACCGTTTTATGTGAATGGTGAAGTTAACAAACAACCACCGCTATTGGTCTGACACTAACCCACATTGGAAAGATCCCTCCAAGACTGTTGGAACAAAAAACTTGATAGTATGGTGTGTTTTATGGGGTGTATCCATAGATACGGTGTATCCATATAAATGGCCCACCCTGTAGTATCCTTTAGTTTTGCAATGTGTAATATTTTATTTCATCCATTGTATGTGTAAATGCATGTATGTTGTTTTCTCTTTTTCTGTTTTGTCTCTCTTCTGTTTTTTTACAGATGGCAGTCGACAAGAAATTTTCATGTGGAAGAAGAGTTTGGCATCTGGTTTGTTATAACATGTATTTGTTCTTTGTCCTTGCAACTTTATTACTCATTTTGTCTGACTTTTTTTCTCTTTTCCAGTATAATATGTATGCATGTATAAACAATCTTTTTTTACAGATCACTTTGTGTGCATTTTACGTGTAGTATTTTATATCTGTTATTGTATGTGTTAATGCATGTAAGTTGGTATTTTTTTGTCTGTCTTCTGCTTTTTGACAGATGGGGTTTACTAGTATTTTTCATGGTGAAGAAGAACTTTGCATGTAAATTGTTATGGCGGTGACAGTTGGGCATATTTGTGTCTTCACATTCACTGTGCAGATTTTGCACACTAACTGTTAAAGAAAAGAAATCTGGAGAGGAATAGGGTGGCTATTGGGGAGGAGGAGGCCACAGTACAGGGTGGGCCATTTATATGGATACACTTCAATATGGCCATTTATATAGATACACCGTTTTATGTGAATGGTGAAGTTAACAAACAACCACCGCTATTGGTCTGACACTAACCCACATTGGAAAGATCCTTCCAAGACTGTTGGAACAAAAAACTTGATAGTATGGTATGGTTTATGGGGTGTATCCATAGATACGGTGTATCCATATAAATGGCCCACCCTGTAGTATCCTTTAGGTTTGCAATGTGTAATATTTTATTTCTTCCATTGTATGTGTAAATGCATGTATGTTGTTTTCTCTTTTTCTGTTTTGTCTCTCTTCTGTTTTCTTACAGATGGCGGTCGACAAGAAATTTTTATGTTGAAGAAGAGTTTGGCATCGGGTTTGTTATAACATGTATTTGTTCTTTCTCCTTGCAACTTTATTACTCTTTTTGTCTGACTTTTTTTTCTCTTTTCCAGTATAATATGTATGCATGTATGAACAATCTTTTTTTACAGATCACTGTGTATGCATTTAACGTGTAGTATTTTATATTTGTTATTGTATGTGTTAATGCCTGTAAGTTGGTATTTTTTTGTCTGTCTTCTGTTTTTTTACAGATGGGGTTTACAACTATTTTTCATGTTGAGGAAGAATTTTGCATGTGAATTGTTATGGCGGTGACAGTTGGGCATATTTGTGTCTTCACATTCACTGTGCAGATTTTGCACATTGACTGTTAAAGAAGAGAAATCTGGAGAGGAATAGGGTGGCTATTGGGGAGGAGGAGGCCACAGTACAGGGTGGGCCATTTATATGGATACACTTTAATATGGCCATTTATATAGATACACCGTTTTATGTGAATGGTGAAGTTAACAAACAACCACCGCTATTGGTCTGACACTAACCAACATTGGAAAGATCCCTCCAAGACTGTTGGAACAAAAAAATTGATGGTGTGGTGTGGTTTATGGGGTGTATCCATAGATACGGTGTATCCATATAAATGGCCCACCCTGTAGTATCCTTTAGTTTTGCAATGTGTAATATTTTATTTCATCCATTGTATGTGTAAATGCATGTATGTTGTTTTCTCTTTTTCTGTTTTGTCTCTCTTCTGTTTTTTTACAGATGGCGGTCGACAAGAAATGTTCATGTTGAAGAAGAGTTTGGCATCGGGTTTGTTATAACATGTATTTGTTCTTTGTCCTTGCAACTTTATTACTCGTTTTGTCTGACTTTTTTTCTCTTTTCCAGTATAATATGTATGCATGTATAAACAATCTTTTTTTACAGATCACTTTGTGTGCATTTTACGTGTAGTATTTTATATCTGTTATTGTATGTGTTAATGCATGTAAGTTGGTATTTTTTTGTCTGTCTTCTGTTTTTTTACAGATGGGGTTTACAAGTATTTCTCATGTTGAGGAAGAATTTTGCATGTGAATTGTTATGGCGGTGACAGTTGGGCAAATTTGTGTCTTCACATTCACTGTGCAGATTTTGCACACTAACTGTTAAAGAAAAGAAATCTGGAGAGGAATAGGGTGGCTATTGGGGAGGAGGAGGCCACAGTACAGGATGGGCCATTTATATGGATACACTTTAATATGGCCATTTATATAGATACACCGTTTTATGTGAATGGTGAAGTTAACAAACAACCACCTCTATTGGTCTGACACTAACCCACATTAGAAAGATCCCTCCAAGACTGTTGGAACAAAAAACTTGATAGTATGGTGTGGTTTATGGGGTGTATCCATAGATACGGTGTATCCATATAAATGGCCCACCCTGTAGTATCCTTTAGTTTTGCAATGTGTAATATTTTATTTCATCCATTGTATGTGTAAATGCATGTATGTTGTTTTCTCTTTTTCTGTTTTGTCTCTCTTCTGTTTTTTTTACAGATGGCAGTCGACAAGAAATTTTCATGTGGAAGAAGAGTTTGGCATCTGGTTTGTTATAACATGTATTTGTTCTTTGTCCTTGCAACTTTATTACTCATTTTGTCTGACTTTTTTTCTCTTTTCCAGTATAATATGTATGCATGTATAAACAATCTTTTTTTACAGATCACTTTGTGTGCATTTTACGTGTAGTATTTTATATCTGTTATTGTATGTGTTAATGCATGTAAGTTGGTATTTTTTTGTCTGTCTTCTGCTTTTTTACAGATGGGGTTTACAAGTATTTTTCATGGTAAAGAAGAACTTTGCATGTAAATTGTTATGGCGGTGACAGTTGGGCATATTTGTGTCTTCACATTCACTGTGCAGATTTTGCACACTAACTGTTAAAGAAAAGAAATCTGGAGAGGAATAGGGTGGCTATTGGGGAGGAGGAGGCCACAGTACAGGGTGGGCCATTTATATGGATACACTTTAATATGGCCATTTATATAGATACACCGTTTTATGTGAATGGTGAAGTTAACAAACAACCACCGCTATTGGTCTGACACTAACCCACATTGGAAAGATCCCTCCAAGACTGTTGGAACAAAAAACTTGATAGTATGGTGTGGTTTATGGGGTGTATCCATAGATACGGTGTATCCATATAAATGGCCCACCCTGTAGTATCCTTTAGGTTTGCAATGTGTAATATTTTATTTCTTCCATTGTATGTGTAAATGCATGTATGTTGTTTTCTCTTTTTCTGTTTTGTCTCTCTTCTGTTTTCTTACAGATGGCGGTCGACAAGAAATTTTTATGTTGAAGAAGAGTTTGGCATCGGGTTTGTTATAACATGTATTTGTTCTTTCTCCTTGCAACTTTATTACTCTTTTTGTCTGACTTTTTTTTCTCTTTTCCAGTATAATATGTATGCATGTATGAACAATCTTTTTTTACAGATCACTGTGTATGCATTTAACGTGTAGTATTTTATATTTGTTATTGTATGTGTTAATGCCTGTAAGTTGGTATTTTTTTGTCTGTCTTCTGTTTTTTTACAGATGGGGTTTACAACTATTTTTCATGTTGAGGAAGAATTTTGCATGTGAATTGTTATGGCAGTGACAGTTGGGCATATTTGTGTCTTCCCATTCACTGTGCAGATTTTGCACATTGACTGTTAAAGAAGAGAAATCTGGAGAGGAATAGGGTGGCTATTGGGGAGAAGGAGGCCACAGTACAGGGTGGGCCATTTATATGGATACACTTTAATATGGCCATTTATATAGATACACCGTTTTATGTGAATGGTGAAGTTAACAAACAACCACCGCTATTGGTCTGACACTAACCAACATTGGAAAGATCCCTCCAAGACTGTTGGAACAAAAAAATTGATGGTGTGGTGTGGTTTATGGGGTGTATCCATAGATACGGTGTATCCATATAAATGGCCCACCCTGTAGTATCCTTTAGTTTTGCAATGTGTAATATTTTATTTCATCCATTGTATGTGTAAATGCATGTATGTTGTTTTCTCTTTTTCTGTTTGTCTCTCTTCTGTTTTTTTACAGATGGCGGTCGACAAGAAATTTTCATGTTGAAGAAGAGTTTGGCATCTGGTTTGTTATAACATGTATTTGTTCTTTCTCCTTGCAACTTTATTACTCTTTTTGTCTGACTTTTTTTTCTCTTTTCCAGTATAATATGTATGCATGTATGAACAATCTTTTTTTACAGATCACTTTGTGTGCATTTTACGTGTAGTATTTTATATCTGTTATTGTATGTGTTAATGCGTGTAAGTTGGTATTTTTTTGTCTGTCTTCTGATTTTTTACAGATGGGGTTTACAAGTATTTTTCATGTTGAAGAAGAATTTTGCATGTGAATTGTTATGGCGGTGACAGTTGGGCAAATTTGTGTCTTCACATTCACTGTGCAGATTTTGCACACTAACTGTTAAAGAAAATAAATCTGGAGAGGAATAGGGTGGCTATTGGGGAGGAGGAGGCCACAGTACAGGGTGGGCCATTTATATGGATACACTTTAATATGGCCGCTTATATAGATACACCGTTTTATGTGAATGGTGAAGTTAACAAACAACCACCGCTATTGGTCTGACACTAACCCACATTGGAAAGATCCCTCCAAGACTGTTGGAACAAAAAACTTGATAGTATGGTGTGGTTTATGGGGTGTATCCATAGATACGGTGTATCCATATAAATGGCCCACCCTGTAGTATCCTTTAGTTTTGCAATGTGTAATATTTTATTTCATCCATTGTATATGTAAATGCATGTATGTTGTTTTCTCTTTTTCTGTTTTGTCTCTCTTCTGTTTTCTTACAGATGGCGGTCGACAAGAAATTTTCATGTTGAAGAAGAGTTTGGCATCGGGTTTGTTATAACATGTATTTGATCTTTGTCCTTGCAACTTTATTACTCATTTTGTCTGACTTTTTTTCTCTTTTCCAATATAATATGTATGCATGTATAAACAATCTTTTTTTTACAGATCACTTTGTGTGCATTTTACGTGTAGTATTTTATATCTGTTATTGTATGTGTTAATGCATGTAAGTTGGTATTTTTTGTCTGTCTTCTGCTTTTTTACAGATGGGGTTTACAAGTATTTTTCATGTTGAAGAAGAACTTTGCATGTGAATTGTTATGGCGGTGACAGTTGGGCATATTTGTGTCTTCACATTCACTGTGCAGATTTTGCACACTAACTGTTAAAGAAAAGAAATCTGGAGAGAAATAGGGTGGCTATTGGGGAGGAGGAGGCCACAGTACAGGGTGGGCCATTTATATGGATACACTTTAATATGGCCATTTATATAGATACACCGTTTTATGTGAATGGTGAAGTTAACAAACAACCACCGCAATTGGTCTGACACTAACCCACATTGGAAAGATCCCTCCAAGACTGTTGGAACAAAAAAATTGATGGTGTGGTGTGGTTTATGGGGTGTATCCATAGATACGGTGTATCCATATAAATGGCCCACCCTGTAGTATCCTTTAGTTTTGCAATGTGTAATATTTTATTTCATCCATTGTATGTGTAAATGCAGGTATGTTGTTTTCTCTTTTTCTGTTTTGTCTCTCTTCTAATTTTTCACAGATGGCGGTCGACAAGAAATTTTCATGTTGAAGAAGAGTTTGGCATCGGGTTTTTTATAACATGTATTTGTTCTTTGTCCTTCCAACTTTATTACTCGTTTTGTCTGACTTTTTTTCCTCTTTTCCAGTATAATATGTATGCATGTATAAACAATCTTTTTTTACAGATCACTTTGTGTGCATTTTACGTGTAGTATTTTGTATCTGTTATTGTATGTGTTAATGCATGTAAGTTGGTATTTTTTGTCTGTCTTCTGCTTCTTTACAGATGGGGTTTACAAGTATTTTTCATGTTGAAGAAGAACTTTGCATGTGAATTGTTATGGCGGTGACAGTTGGGCATATTTGTGTCTTCACATTCACTGTGCAGATTTTGCACACTAACTGTTAAAGAAAAGAAATCTGGAGAGGAATAAGGTGGCTATTGGGGAGGAGGAGGAGGCCACAGTACAGGGTGGGCCATTTATATGGATACACTTTAATATGGCCATTTATATAGATACACCGTTTTATGTGAATGGTGAAGTTAACAAACAACCACCACTATTGGTCTGACACTAACCAACATTGGAAAGATCCCTCCAAGACTGTTGGAACAAAAAACTTGATAGTATGGTGTGGTTTATGGGGTGTATCCATAGATATGGTGTATCCATATAAATGGCCCACCCTGTAGTATCCTTTAGTTTTGCAATGTGTAATATTTTATTTCTTCCATTGTATGTGTAAATGCATGTATGTTGTTTTCTCTTTTTCTGTTTTGTCTCTCTTCTGTTTTCTTACAGATGGCGGTCGACAAGAAATTTTTATGTTGAAGAAGAGTTTGGCATCGGGTTTGTTATAACATGTATTTGTTCTTTCTCCTTGCAACTTTATTACTCTTTTTGTCTGACTTTTTTTCTCTTTTCCAGTATAATATGTATGCATGTATGAACAATCTTTTTTTACAGATCACTGTGTGTGCATTTAACGTGTAGTATTTTATATCTGTTATTGTATGTGTTAATGCCTGTAAGTTGGTATTTTTTTGTCTGTCTTCTGTTTTTTTACAGATGGGGTTTACAACTATTTTTCATGTTGAGGAAGAATTTTGCATGTGAATTGTTATGGCGGTGACAGTTGGGCATATTTGTGTCTTCACATTCACTGTGCAGATTTTGCACACTAACTGTTAAAGAAAAGAAATCTGGAGAGGAATAGGGTGGCTATTGGGGAGGAGGAGGCCACAGTACAGGGTGGGTCATTTATATGGATACACTTTAATATGGCTATTTATATAGATACACCGTTTTATGTGAATGGTGAAGTTAACAAACAACCACCGCTATTGGTCTGACACTAACCCACATTGGAAAGATCCCTCCAAGACTATTGGAACAAAAAACTTGATAGTATGGTGTGGTTTATGAAGTGTATCCATAGATACGGTGTATCCATATAAATGGCCCACCCTGTAGTATCCTTTAGTTTTGCAATGTGTAATATTTTATTTCATCCATTGTATGTGTAAATGCATGTATGTTGTTTTCTCTTTTTCTGTTTTGTCTCTCTTCTGTTTTTTTACAGACGGCGGTCGACAAGAAATTTTCATGTTGAAGAAGAGTTTGGCATCGGGTTTCTTATAACATGTATTTGTTCTTTGTCCTTGCAACTTTATTACTCGTTTTGTCTGACTTTTTTTCTCTTTTCCAGTATAATATGTATGCATGTATAAACAATCTTTTTTTACAGATCACTTTGTGTGCATTTTACGTGTAGTATTTTATATCTGTTGTTGTATGTGTTAATGCATGTAAGTTGGTATTTTTTTGTCTGTCTTCTGTTTATTTACAGACGGGGTTTACAAGTATTTTTCATGTTGAAGAAGAACTTTGCATGTGAATTGTTATGGCGGTGACAGTTGGGCATATTTGTGTCTTCACATTCAATGTGCAGATTTTGCACACTAACTGTTAAAGAAAAGAAATCTGGAGAGGAATAGGGTGGCTATTGGGGAGGAGGAGGCCACAGTACAGGATGGGCCATTTATATGGATACACTTTAATATGGCCATTTATATAGATACACCGGTTTATGTGAATGGTGAAGTTAACAAACAACCACCTCTATTGGTCTGACACTAACCCACATTGTCAAGATCCCTCCAAGACTTTTGGAACAAAAAACTTGATAGTATGGTGTGGTTTATGGGGTGTATCCATAGATACGGTGTAACCATATAAATGGCCCACCCTGTAGTATCCTTTAGTTTTGCAATGTGTAATATTTTATTTCTTCCATTGTATGTGTAAGTGCATGTATGTTGTTTTCTCTTTTTCTGTTTTGTCTCTCTTCTGTTTTCTTACAGATGGCGGTCGACAAGAAATTTTCATGTTGAAGAAGAGTTTGGCATCTGGTTTGTTATAACATGTATTTGTTCTTTCTCCTTGCAACTTTATTACTCTTTTTGTCTGACTTTTTTTTCTCTTTTCCAGTATAATATGTATGCATGTATGAACAATCTTTTTTTACAGATCACTTTGTGTGCATTTTACGTGTAGTATTTTATATCTGTTATTGTATGTGTTAATGCGTGTAAGTTGGTATTTTTTTGTCTGTCTTCTGATTTTTTACAGATGGGGTTTACAAGTATTTTTCATGTTGAAGAAGAATTTTGCATGTGAATTGTTATGGCGGTGACAGTTGGGCAAATTTGTGTCTTCACATCCACTGTGCAGATTTTGCACACTAACTGTTAAAGAAAAGAAATCTGGAGAGGAATAGGGTGGCTATTGGGGAGGAGGAGGCCACAGTACAGGGTGGGCCATTTATATGGATACACTTTAATATGGCCATTTATATAGATACACCGTTTTATGTGAATGGTGAAGTTAACAAACAACCACCGCTATTGGTCTGACACTAACCCACATTGGAAAGATCCCTCCAAGACTGTTGGAACAAAAAACTTGATAGTATGGTGTGGTTTATGGGGTGTATCCATAGATACGGTGTATCCATATAAATGGCCCACCCTGTAGTATCCTTTAGTTTTGCAATGTGTAATATTTTATTTCATCCATTGTATATGTAAATGCATGTATGTTGTTTTCTCTTTTTCTGTTTTGTCTCTCTTCTGTTTTCTTACAGATGGCGGTCGACAAGAAATTTTCATGTTGAAGAAGAGTTTGGCATCGGGTTTGTTATAACATGTATTTGATCTTTGTCCTTGCAACTTTATTACTCATTTTGTCTGACTTTTTTTCTCTTTTCCAATATAATATGTATGCATGTATAAACAATCTTTTTTTTACAGATCACTTTGTGTGCATTTTACGTGTAGTATTTTATATCTGTTATTGTATGTGTTAATGCATGTAAGTTGGTATTTTTTGTCTGTCTTCTGCTTTTTTACAGATGGGGTTTACAAGTATTTTTCATGTTGAAGAAGAACTTTGCATGTGAATTGTTATGGCGGTGACAGTTGGGCATATTTGTGTCTTCACATTCACTGTGCAGATTTTGCACACTAACTGTTAAAGAAAAGAAATCTGGAGAGAAATAGGGTGGCTATTGGGGAGGAGGAGGCCACAGTACAGGGTGGGCCATTTATATGGATACACTTTAATATGGCCATTTATATAGATACACCGTTTTATGTGAATGGTGAAGTTAACAAACAACCACCGCAATTGGTCTGACACTAACCCACATTGGAAAGATCCCTCCAAGACTGTTGGAACAAAAAAATTGATGGTGTGGTGTGGTTTATGGGGTGTATCCATAGATACGGTGTATCCATATAAATGGCCCACCCTGTAGTATCCTTTAGTTTTGCAATGTGTAATATTTTATTTCATCCATTGTATGTGTAAATGCAGGTATGTTGTTTTCTCTTTTTCTGTTTTGTCTCTCTTCTAATTTTTCACAGATGGCGGTCGACAAGAAATTTTCATGTTGAAGAAGAGTTTGGCATCGGGTTTTTTATAACATGTATTTGTTCTTTGTCCTTCCAACTTTATTACTCGTTTTGTCTGACTTTTTTTCCTCTTTTCCAGTATAATATGTATGCATGTATAAACAATCTTTTTTTACAGATCACTTTGTGTGCATTTTACGTGTAGTATTTTGTATCTGTTATTGTATGTGTTAATGCATGTAAGTTGGTATTTTTTGTCTGTCTTCTGCTTCTTTACAGATGGGGTTTACAAGTATTTTTCATGTTGAAGAAGAACTTTGCATGTGAATTGTTATGGCGGTGACAGTTGGGCATATTTGTGTCTTCACATTCACTGTGCAGATTTTGCACACTAACTGTTAAAGAAAAGAAATCTGGAGAGGAATAAGGTGGCTATTGGGGAGGAGGAGGAGGCCACAGTACAGGGTGGGCCATTTATATGGATACACTTTAATATGGCCATTTATATAGATACACCGTTTTATGTGAATGGTGAAGTTAACAAACAACCACCACTATTGGTCTGACACTAACCAACATTGGAAAGATCCCTCCAAGACTGTTGGAACAAAAAACTTGATAGTATGGTGTGGTTTATGGGGTGTATCCATAGATATGGTGTATCCATATAAATGGCCCACCCTGTAGTATCCTTTAGTTTTGCAATGTGTAATATTTTATTTCTTCCATTGTATGTGTAAATGCATGTATGTTGTTTTCTCTTTTTCTGTTTTGTCTCTCTTCTGTTTTCTTACAGATGGCGGTCGACAAGAAATTTTTATGTTGAAGAAGAGTTTGGCATCGGGTTTGTTATAACATGTATTTGTTCTTTCTCCTTGCAACTTTATTACTCTTTTTGTCTGACTTTTTTTCTCTTTTCCAGTATAATATGTATGCATGTATGAACAATCTTTTTTTACAGATCACTGTGTGTGCATTTAACGTGTAGTATTTTATATCTGTTATTGTATGTGTTAATGCCTGTAAGTTGGTATTTTTTTGTCTGTCTTCTGTTTTTTTACAGATGGGGTTTACAACTATTTTTCATGTTGAGGAAGAATTTTGCATGTGAATTGTTATGGCGGTGACAGTTGGGCATATTTGTGTCTTCACATTCACTGTGCAGATTTTGCACACTAACTGTTAAAGAAAAGAAATCTGGAGAGGAATAGGGTGGCTATTGGGGAGGAGGAGGCCACAGTACAGGGTGGGTCATTTATATGGATACACTTTAATATGGCTATTTATATAGATACACCGTTTTATGTGAATGGTGAAGTTAACAAACAACCACCGCTATTGGTCTGACACTAACCCACATTGGAAAGATCCCTCCAAGACTATTGGAACAAAAAACTTGATAGTATGGTGTGGTTTATGAAGTGTATCCATAGATACGGTGTATCCATATAAATGGCCCACCCTGTAGTATCCTTTAGTTTTGCAATGTGTAATATTTTATTTCATCCATTGTATGTGTAAATGCATGTATGTTGTTTTCTCTTTTTCTGTTTTGTCTCTCTTCTGTTTTTTTACAGACGGCGGTCGACAAGAAATTTTCATGTTGAAGAAGAGTTTGGCATCGGGTTTCTTATAACATGTATTTGTTCTTTGTCCTTGCAACTTTATTACTCGTTTTGTCTGACTTTTTTTCTCTTTTCCAGTATAATATGTATGCATGTATAAACAATCTTTTTTTACAGATCACTTTGTGTGCATTTTACGTGTAGTATTTTATATCTGTTGTTGTATGTGTTAATGCATGTAAGTTGGTATTTTTTTGTCTGTCTTCTGTTTATTTACAGACGGGGTTTACAAGTATTTTTCATGTTGAAGAAGAACTTTGCATGTGAATTGTTATGGCGGTGACAGTTGGGCATATTTGTGTCTTCACATTCAATGTGCAGATTTTGCACACTAACTGTTAAAGAAAAGAAATCTGGAGAGGAATAGGGTGGCTATTGGGGAGGAGGAGGCCACAGTACAGGATGGGCCATTTATATGGATACACTTTAATATGGCCATTTATATAGATACACCGGTTTATGTGAATGGTGAAGTTAACAAACAACCACCTCTATTGGTCTGACACTAACCCACATTGTCAAGATCCCTCCAAGACTTTTGGAACAAAAAACTTGATAGTATGGTGTGGTTTATGGGGTGTATCCATAGATACGGTGTAACCATATAAATGGCCCACCCTGTAGTATCCTTTAGTTTTGCAATGTGTAATATTTTATTTCTTCCATTGTATGTGTAAGTGCATGTATGTTGTTTTCTCTTTTTCTGTTTTGTCTCTCTTCTGTTTTCTTACAGATGGCGGTCGACAAGAAATTTTCATGTTGAAGAAGAGTTTGGCATCTGGTTTGTTATAACATGTATTTGTTCTTTCTCCTTGCAACTTTATTACTCTTTTTGTCTGACTTTTTTTTCTCTTTTCCAGTATAATATGTATGCATGTATGAACAATCTTTTTTTACAGATCACTTTGTGTGCATTTTACGTGTAGTATTTTATATCTGTTATTGTATGTGTTAATGCGTGTAAGTTGGTATTTTTTTGTCTGTCTTCTGATTTTTTACAGATGGGGTTTACAAGTATTTTTCATGTTGAAGAAGAATTTTGCATGTGAATTGTTATGGCGGTGACAGTTGGGCAAATTTGTGTCTTCACATCCACTGTGCAGATTTTGCACACTAACTGTTAAAGAAAAGAAATCTGGAGAGGAATAGGGTGGCTATTGGGGAGGAGGAGGCCACAGTACAGGGTGGGCCATTTATATGGATACACTTTAATATGGCCATTTATATAGATACACCGTTTTATGTGAATGGTGAAGTTAACAAACAACCACCGCTATTGGTCTGACACTAACCCACATTGGAAAGATCCCTCCAAGACTGTTGGAACAAAAAACTTGATAGTATGGTGTGGTTTATGGGGTCTATCCATAGATACGGTGTATCCATATAAATGGCCCACCCTGTAGTATCGTTTAGTTTTGCAATGTGTAATATTTTATTTCATCCATTGTATATGTAAATGCATGTATGTTGTTTTCTCTTTTTCTGTTTTGTCTCTCTTCTGTTTTTTTACAGACGGCGGTCGACAAGAAATTTTCATGTTGAAGAAGAGTTTGGCATCTGGTTTGTTATAACATGTATTTGTTCTTTCTCCTTGCAACTTTATTACTCTTTTTGTCTGACTTTTTTTTCTCTTTTCCAGTATAATATGTATGCATGTATGAACAATCTTTTTTTACAGATCACTTTGTGTGCATTTTACGTGTAGTATTTTATATCTGTTATTGTATGTGTTAATGCGTGTAAGTTGGTATTTTTTTGTCTGTCTTCTGATTTTTTACAGATGGGGTTTACAAGTATTTTTCATGTTGAAGAAGAATTTTGCATGTGAATTGTTATGGCGGTGACAGTTGGGCAAATTTGTGTCTTCACATTCACTGTGCAGATTTTGCACACTAACTGTTAAAGAAAAGAAATCTGGAGAGGAATAGGGTGGCTATTGGGGAGGAGGAGGCCAAAGTACAGGGTGGGCCATTTATATGGATACACTTTAATATGGCCATTTATATAGATACACCGTTTTATGTGAATGGTGAAGTTAACAAACAACCACCGCTATTGGTCTGACACTAACCCACATTGGAAAGATCCCTCCAAGACTGTTGGAACAAAAAACTTGATAGTATGGTGTGGTTTATGGGGTCTATCCATAGATACGGTGTATCCATATAAATGGCCCACCCTGTAGTATCGTTTAGTTTTGCAATGTGTAATATTTTATTTCATCCATTGTATATGTAAATGCATGTATGTTGTTTTCTCTTTTTCTGTTTTGTCTCTCTTCTGTTTTTTTACAGACGGCGGTCGACAAGAAATTTTCATGTTGAAGAAGAGTTTGGCATCGGGTTTGTTATAACATGTATTTGTTCTTTGTCCTTGCAACTTTATTACTCGTTTTGTCTGACTTTTTTTCTCTTTTCCAGTATAATATGTATGCATGTATAAACAATCTTTTTTTACAGATCACTTTGTGTGCATTTTACGTGTAGTATTTTATATCTGTTATTGTATGTGTTAATGCATGTAAGTTGGTATTTTTTTGTCTGTCTTCTGCTTTTTTACAGATGGGGTTTACAAGTATTTTTTATGTTGAAGAAGAACTTTGCATGTGAATTGTTATGGCGGTGACAGTTGGGCATATTTGTGTCTTCACATTCACTGTGCAGATTTTGCACACTAACTGTTAAAGAAAAGAAATCTGGAGAGGAATAGGGTGGCTATTGGGGAGGAGGAGGCCACAGTACAGGGTGGGTCATTTATATGGATACACTTTAATATGGCTATTTATATAGATACACCGTTTTATGTGAATGGTGAAGTTAACAAACAACCACCGCTATTGGTCTGACACTAACCCACATTGGAAAGATCCCTCCAAGACTGTTGGAACAAAAAACTTGATAGTATGGTGTGGTTTATGAAGTGTATCCATAGATACGGTGTATCCATATAAATGGCCCACCCTGTAGTATCCTTTAGTTTTGCAATGTGTAATATTTTATTTCATCCATTGTATGTGTAAATGCATGTATGTTGTTTTCTCTTTTTCTGTTTTGTCTCTCTTCTGTTTTCTTACAGATGGCAGTCGACAAGAAATGTTTATGTTGAAGAAGAGTTTGGCATCGGGTTTGTTATAACATGTATTTGTTCTTTCTCCTTGCAACTTTGTTACTCTTTTTGTCTGACTTTTTTTCTCTTTTCCAGTATAATATGTATGCATGTATGAACAATCTTTTTTTACAGATTACTGTGTGTGCATTTAACGTGTAGTATTTTATATCTGTTATTGTATGTGTTAATGCCTGTAAGTTGGTATTTTTTTGTCTGTCTTCTGTTTTTTTACAGATGGGGTTTACAACTATTTTTCATGTTGAGGAAGAATTTTGCATGTGAATTGTTATGGCGGTGACAGTTGGGCATATTTGTGTCTTCACATTCACTGTGCAGGTTTTGCACATTAACTGTTAAAGAAAAGAAATCTGGAGAGGAATAGGGTGGCTATTGGGGAGGAGTAGGCCACAGTACAGGGTGGGCCATTTATATGGATACACTTTAATATGGCCATTTATATAGATACACCGTTTTATGTGAATGGTGAAGTTAACAAACAACCACCGCTATTGGTCTGACACTAACCCACATTGGAAAGATCCCTCCAAGACTGTTGGAACAAAAAAATTGATGGTGTGGTGTGGTTTATGGGGTGTATCCATAGATACGGTGTATCCATATAAATGGCCCACCCTGTAGTATCCTTTAGTTTTGCAATGTGTAATATTTTATTTCATCCATTGTATGTGTAAATGCATGTATGTTGTTTTCTCTTTTTCTGTTTTGTCTCTCTTCTGTTTTTTTACAGACGGCGGTCGACAAGAAATTTTCATGTTGAAGAAGAGTTTGGCATCGGGTTTCTTATAACATGTATTTGTTCTTTGTCCTTGCAACTTTATTACTCGTTTTGTCTGACGTTTTTTTCTCTTTTCCAATATAATATGTATGCATGTATAAACAATCTTTTTTTACAGATCACTTTGTGTGCATTTTACGTGTAGTATTTTATATCTGTTGTTGTATGTGTTAATGCATGTAAGTTGGTATTTTTTTGTCTGTCTTCTGTTTATTTACAGATGGGGTTTACAAGTATTTTTCATGTTGAAGAAGAACTTTGCATGTGAATTGTTATGGCGGTGACAGTTGGGCATATTTGTGTCTTCACATTCAATGTGCAGATTTTGCACACTAACTGTTAAAGAAAAGAAATCTGGAGAGGAATAGGGTGGCTATTGGGGAGGAGGAGGCCACAGTACAGGGTGGGCCATTTATATGGATACACTTTAATATGGCCATTTATATAGATACACCGGTTTATGTAAATGGTGAAGTTAACAAACAACCACCTCTATTGGTCTGACACTAACCCACATTGTCAAGATCCCTCCAAGACTTTTGGAACAAAAAACTTGATAGTATGGTGTGGTTTATGGGGTGTATCCATAGATACGGTGTAACCATATAAATGGCCCACCCTGTAGTATCCTTTAGTTTTGCAATGTGTAATATTTTATTTCTTCCATTGTATGTGTAAATGCATGTATGTTGTTTTCTCTTTTTCTGTTTTGTCTCTCTTCTGTTTTCTTACAGATGGCGGTCGACAAGAAATTTTTATGTTGAAGAAGAGTTTGGCATCGGGTTTGTTATAACATGTATTTGTTCTTTCTCCTTGCAACTTTATTACTCTTTTTGTCTGACTTTTTTTCTCTTTTCCAGTATAATATGTATGCATGTATGAACAATCTTTTTTTACAGATCACTGTGTGTGCATTTAACGTGTAGTATTTTATATCTGTTATTGTATGTGTTAATGCCTGTAAGTTGGTATTTTTTTGTCTGTCTTCTGTTTTTTTACAGATGGGGTTTACAACTATTTTTCATGTTGAGGAAGAATTTTGCATGTGAATTGTTATGGCGGTGACAGTTGGGCATATTTGTGTCTTCACATTCACTGTGCAGATTTTGCACACTAACTGTTAAAGAAAAGAAATCTGGAGAGGAATAGGGTGGCTATTGGGGAGGAGGAGGCCACAGTACAGGGTGGGTCATTTATATGGATACACTTTAATATGGCTATTTATATAGATACACCGTTTTATGTGAATGGTGAAGTTAACAAACAACCACCGCTATTGGTCTGACACTAACCCACATTGGAAAGATCCCTCCAAGACTGTTGGAACAAAAAACTTGATAGTATGGTGTGGTTTATGAAGTGTATCCATAGATACGGTGTATCCATATAAATTGCCCACCCTGTAGTATCCTTTAGTTTTGCAATGTGTAATATTTTATTTCATCCATTGTATGTGTAAATGCATGTATGTTGTTTTCTCTTTTTCTGTTTTGTCTCTCTTCTGTTTTTTTACAGACGGCGGTCGACAAGAAATTTTCGTGTTGAAGAAGAGTTTGGCATCGGGTTTCTTATAACATGTATTTGTTCTTTGTCCTTGCAACTTTATTACTCGTTTTGTCTGACTTTTTTTCTCTTTTCCAGTATAATATGTATGCATGTATAAACAATCTTTTTTTACAGATCACTTTGTGTGCATTTTACGTGTAGCATTTTATATCTGTTGTTGTATGTGTTAATGCATGTAAGTTGGTATTTTTTTGTCTGTCTTCTGTTTTTTTACAGATGGGGTTTACAAGTATTTTTCATGTTGAAGAAGAACTTTGCATGTGAATTGTTATGGCGGTGACAGTTGGGCATATTTGTGTCTTCACATTCAATGTGCAGATTTTGCACACTAACTGTTAAAGAAAAGAAATCTGGAGAGGAATAGGGTGGCTATTGGGGAGGAGGAGGCCACAGTACAGGATGGGCCATTTATATGGATACACTTTAATATGGCCATTTATATAGATACACCGGTTTATGTGAATGGTGAAGTTAACAAACAACCACCGCAATTGGTCTGACACTAACCCACATTGGAAAGATCCCTCCAAGACTGTTGGAACAAAAAAATTGATGGTGTGGTGTGGTTTATGGGGTGTATCCATAGATATGGTGTATCCATATAAATGGCCCACCCTGTAGTATCCTTTAGTTTTGCAATGTGTAATATTTTATTTCTTCCATTGTATGTGTAAGTGCATGTATGTTGTTTTCTCTTTTTCTGTTTTGTCTCTCTTCTGTTTTCTTACAGATGGCGGTCGACAAGAAATTTTCATGTTGAAGAAGAGTTTGGCATCTGGTTTGTTATAACATGTATTTGTTCTTTCTCCTTGCAACTTTATTACTTTTTTTGTCTGACTTTTTTTTCTCTTTTCCAGTATAATATGTATGCATGTATGAACAATCTTTTTTTACAGATCACTTTGTGTGCATTTTACGTGTAGTATTTTATATCTGTTATTGTATGTGTTAATGCGTGTAAGTTGGTATTTTTTTGTCTGTCTTCTGATTTTTTACAGATGGGGTTTACAAGTATTTTTCATGTTGAAGAAGAATTTTGCATGTGAATTGTTATGGCGGTGACAGTTGGGCAAATTTGTGTCTTCACATTCACTGTGCAGATTTTGCACACTAACTGTTAAAGAAAAGAAATCTGGAGAGGAATAGGGTGGCTATTGGGGAGGAGGAGGCCACAGTACAGGGTGGGCCATTTATATGGATACACTTTAATATGGCCATTTATATAGATACACAGTTTTATGTGAATGGTGAAGTTAACAAACAACCACCGCTATTGGTCTGACACTAACCCACATTGGAAAGATCCCTCCAAGACTGTTGGAACAAAAAACTTGATAGTATGGTGTGGTTTATGGGGTCTATCCATAGATACGGTGTATCCATATAAATGGCCCACCCTGTAGTATCGTTTAGTTTTGCAATGTGTAATATTTTATTTCATCCATTGTATATGTAAATGCATGTATGTTGTTTTCTCTTTTTCTGTTTTGTCTCTCTTCTGTTTTTTTACAGACGGCGGTCGACAAGAAATGTTCATGTTGAAGAAGAGTTTGGCATCGGGTTTGTTATAACATGTATTTGTTCTTTGTCCTTGCAACTTTATTACTCGTTTTGTCTGACTTTTTTTCTCTTTTCCAGTATAATATGTATGCATGTATAAACAATCTTTTTTTACAGATCACTTTGTGTGCATTTTACGTGTAGTATTTTATATCTGTTATTGTATGTGTTAATGCATGTAAGTTGGTATTTTTTTGTCTGTCTTCTGCTTTTTTACAGATGGGGTTTACAAGTATTTTTTATGTTGAAGAAGAACTTTGCATGTGAATTGTTATGGCGGTGACAGTTGGGCATATTTGTGTCTTCACATTCACTGTGCAGATTTTGCACACTAACTGTTAAAGAAAAGAAATCTGGAGAGGAATAGGGTGGCTATTGGGGAGGAGGAGGCCACAGTACAGGGTGGGTCATTTATATGGATACACTTTAATATGGCTATTTATATAGATACACCGTTTTATGTGAATGGTGAAGTTAACAAACAACCACCGCTATTGGTCTGACACTAACCCACATTGGAAAGATCCCTCCAAGACTGTTGGAACAAAAAACTTGATAGTATGGTGTGGTTTATGAAGTGTATCCATAGATACGGTGTATCCATATAAATGGCCCACCCTGTAGTATCCTTTAGTTTTGCAATGTGTAATATTTTATTTCATCCATTGTATGTGTAAATGCATGTATGTTGTTTTCTCTTTTTCTGTTTTGTCTCTCTTCTGTTTTCTTACAGATGGCAGTCGACAAGAAATGTTTATGTTGAAGAAGAGTTTGGCATCGGGTTTGTTATAACATGTATTTGTTCTTTCTCCTTGCAACTTTGTTACTCTTTTTGTCTGACTTTTTTTCTCTTTTCCAGTATAATATGTATGCATGTATGAACAATCTTTTTTTACAGATTACTGTGTGTGCATTTAACGTGTAGTATTTTATATCTGTTATTGTATGTGTTAATGCCTGTAAGTTGGTATTTTTTTGTCTGTCTTCTGTTTTTTTACAGATGGGGTTTACAACTATTTTTCATGTTGAGGAAGAATTTTGCATGTGAATTGTTATGGCGGTGACAGTTGGGCATATTTGTGTCTTCACATTCACTGTGCAGGTTTTGCACATTAACTGTTAAAGAAAAGAAATCTGGAGAGGAATAGGGTGGCTATTGGGGAGGAGTAGGCCACAGTACAGGGTGGGCCATTTATATGGATACACTTTAATATGGCCATTTATATAGATACACCGTTTTATGTGAATGGTGAAGTTAACAAACAACCACCGCTATTGGTCTGACACTAACCCACATTGGAAAGATCCCTCCAAGACTGTTGGAACAAAAAAATTGATGGTGTGGTGTGGTTTATGGGGTGTATCCATAGATACGGTGTATCCATATAAATGGCCCACCCTGTAGTATCCTTTAGTTTTGCAATGTGTAATATTTTATTTCATCCATTGTATGTGTAAATGCATGTATGTTGTTTTCTCTTTTTCTGTTTTGTCTCTCTTCTGTTTTTTTACAGACGGCGGTCGACAAGAAATTTTCATGTTGAAGAAGAGTTTGGCATCGGGTTTCTTATAACATGTATTTGTTCTTTGTCCTTGCAACTTTATTACTCGTTTTGTCTGACGTTTTTTTCTCTTTTCCAATATAATATGTATGCATGTATAAACAATCTTTTTTTACAGATCACTTTGTGTGCATTTTACGTGTAGTATTTTATATCTGTTGTTGTATGTGTTAATGCATGTAAGTTGGTATTTTTTTGTCTGTCTTCTGTTTATTTACAGATGGGGTTTACAAGTATTTTTCATGTTGAAGAAGAACTTTGCATGTGAATTGTTATGGCGGTGACAGTTGGGCATATTTGTGTCTTCACATTCAATGTGCAGATTTTGCACACTAACTGTTAAAGAAAAGAAATCTGGAGAGGAATAGGGTGGCTATTGGGGAGGAGGAGGCCACAGTACAGGGTGGGCCATTTATATGGATACACTTTAATATGGCCATTTATATAGATACACCGGTTTATGTAAATGGTGAAGTTAACAAACAACCACCTCTATTGGTCTGACACTAACCCACATTGTCAAGATCCCTCCAAGACTTTTGGAACAAAAAACTTGATAGTATGGTGTGGTTTATGGGGTGTATCCATAGATACGGTGTAACCATATAAATGGCCCACCCTGTAGTATCCTTTAGTTTTGCAATGTGTAATATTTTATTTCTTCCATTGTATGTGTAAGTGCATGTATGTTGTTTTCTCTTTTTCTGTTTTGTCTCTCTTCTGTTTTCTTACAGATGGCGGTCGACAAGAAATTTTCATGTTGAAGAAGAGTTTGGCATCTGGTTTGTTATAACATGTATTTGTTCTTTCTCCTTGCAACTTTATTACTCTTTTTGTCTGACTTTTTTTTCTCTTTTCCAGTATAATATGTATGCATGTATGAACAATCTTTTTTTACAGATCACTTTGTGTGCATTTTACGTGTAGTATTTTATATCTGTTATTGTATGTGTTAATGCGTGTAAGTTGGTATTTTTTTGTCTGTCTTCTGATTTTTTACAGATGGGGTTTACAAGTATTTTTCATGTTGAAGAAGAATTTTGCATGTGAATTGTTATGGCGGTGACAGTTGGGCAAATTTGTGTCTTCACATTCACTGTGCAGATTTTGCACACTAACTGTTAAAGAAAATAAATCTGGAGAGGAATAGGGTGGCTATTGGGGAGGAGGAGGCCACAGTACAGGGTGGGCCATTTATATGGATACACTTTAATATGGCCGCTTATATAGATACACCGTTTTATGTGAATGGTGAAGTTAACAAACAACCACCGCTATTGGTCTGACACTAACCCACATTGGAAAGATCCCTCCAAGACTGTTGGAACAAAAAACTTGATAGTATGGTGTGGTTTATGGGGTGTATCCATAGATACGGTGTATCCATATAAATGGCCCACCCTGTAGTATCCTTTAGTTTTGCAATGTGTAATATTTTATTTCATCCATTGTATATGTAAATGCATGTATGTTGTTTTCTCTTTTTCTGTTTTGTCTCTCTTCTGTTTTCTTACAGATGGCGGTCGACAAGAAATTTTCATGTTGAAGAAGAGTTTGGCATCGGGTTTGTTATAACATGTATTTGATCTTTGTCCTTGCAACTTTATTACTCATTTTGTCTGACTTTTTTTCTCTTTTCCAATATAATATGTATGCATGTATAAACAATCTTTTTTTTACAGATCACTTTGTGTGCATTTTACGTGTAGTATTTTATATCTGTTATTGTATGTGTTAATGCATGTAAGTTGGTATTTTTTGTCTGTCTTCTGCTTTTTTACAGATGGGGTTTACAAGTATTTTTCATGTTGAAGAAGAACTTTGCATGTGAATTGTTATGGCGGTGACAGTTGGGCATATTTGTGTCTTCACATTCACTGTGCAGATTTTGCACACTAACTGTTAAAGAAAAGAAATCTGGAGAGAAATAGGGTGGCTATTGGGGAGGAGGAGGCCACAGTACAGGGTGGGCCATTTATATGGATACACTTTAATATGGCCATTTATATAGATACACCGTTTTATGTGAATGGTGAAGTTAACAAACAACCACCGCAATTGGTCTGACACTAACCCACATTGGAAAGATCCCTCCAAGACTGTTGGAACAAAAAAATTGATGGTGTGGTGTGGTTTATGGGGTGTATCCATAGATACGGTGTATCCATATAAATGGCCCACCCTGTAGTATCCTTTAGTTTTGCAATGTGTAATATTTTATTTCATCCATTGTATGTGTAAATGCAGGTATGTTGTTTTCTCTTTTTCTGTTTTGTCTCTCTTCTAATTTTTCACAGATGGCGGTCGACAAGAAATTTTCATGTTGAAGAAGAGTTTGGCATCGGGTTTTTTATAACATGTATTTGTTCTTTGTCCTTCCAACTTTATTACTCGTTTTGTCTGACTTTTTTTCCTCTTTTCCAGTATAATATGTATGCATGTATAAACAATCTTTTTTTACAGATCACTTTGTGTGCATTTTACGTGTAGTATTTTGTATCTGTTATTGTATGTGTTAATGCATGTAAGTTGGTATTTTTGTCTGTCTTCTGCTTCTTTACAGATGGGGTTTACAAGTATTTTTCATGTTGAAGAAGAACTTTGCATGTGAATTGTTATGGCGGTGACAGTTGGGCATATTTGTGTCTTCACATTCACTGTGCAGATTTTGCACACTAACTGTTAAAGAAAAGAAATCTGGAGAGGAATAAGGTGGCTATTGGGGAGGAGGAGGAGGCCACAGTACAGGGTGGGCCATTTATATGGATACACTTTAATATGGCCATTTATATAGATACACCGTTTTATGTGAATGGTGAAGTTAACAAACAACCACCACTATTGGTCTGACACTAACCAACATTGGAAAGATCCCTCCAAGACTGTTGGAACAAAAAACTTGATAGTATGGTGTGGTTTATGGGGTGTATCCATAGATATGGTGTATCCATATAAATGGCCCACCCTGTAGTATCCTTTAGTTTTGCAATGTGTAATATTTTATTTCTTCCATTGTATGTGTAAATGCATGTATGTTGTTTTCTCTTTTTCTGTTTTGTCTCTCTTCTGTTTTCTTACAGATGGCGGTCGACAAGAAATTTTTATGTTGAAGAAGAGTTTGGCATCGGGTTTGTTATAACATGTATTTGTTCTTTCTCCTTGCAACTTTATTACTCTTTTTGTCTGACTTTTTTTCTCTTTTCCAGTATAATATGTATGCATGTATGAACAATCTTTTTTTACAGATCACTGTGTGTGCATTTAACGTGTAGTATTTTATATCTGTTATTGTATGTGTTAATGCCTGTAAGTTGGTATTTTTTTGTCTGTCTTCTGTTTTTTTACAGATGGGGTTTACAACTATTTTTCATGTTGAGGAAGAATTTTGCATGTGAATTGTTATGGCGGTGACAGTTGGGCATATTTGTGTCTTCACATTCACTGTGCAGATTTTGCACACTAACTGTTAAAGAAAAGAAATCTGGAGAGGAATAGGGTGGCTATTGGGGAGGAGGAGGCCACAGTACAGGGTGGGTCATTTATATGGATACACTTTAATATGGCTATTTATATAGATACACCGTTTTATGTGAATGGTGAAGTTAACAAACAACCACCGCTATTGGTCTGACACTAACCCACATTGGAAAGATCCCTCCAAGACTATTGGAACAAAAAACTTGATAGTATGGTGTGGTTTATGAAGTGTATCCATAGATACGGTGTATCCATATAAATGGCCCACCCTGTAGTATCCTTTAGTTTTGCAATGTGTAATATTTTATTTCATCCATTGTATGTGTAAATGCATGTATGTTGTTTTCTCTTTTTCTGTTTTGTCTCTCTTCTGTTTTTTTACAGACGGCGGTCGACAAGAAATTTTCATGTTGAAGAAGAGTTTGGCATCGGGTTTCTTATAACATGTATTTGTTCTTTGTCCTTGCAACTTTATTACTCGTTTTGTCTGACTTTTTTTCTCTTTTCCAGTATAATATGTATGCATGTATAAACAATCTTTTTTTACAGATCACTTTGTGTGCATTTTACGTGTAGTATTTTATATCTGTTGTTGTATGTGTTAATGCATGTAAGTTGGTATTTTTTGTCTGTCTTCTGTTTATTTACAGACGGGGTTTACAAGTATTTTTCATGTTGAAGAAGAACTTTGCATGTGAATTGTTATGGCGGTGACAGTTGGGCATATTTGTGTCTTCACATTCAATGTGCAGATTTTGCACACTAACTGTTAAAGAAAAGAAATCTGGAGAGGAATAGGGTGGCTATTGGGGAGGAGGAGGCCACAGTACAGGATGGGCCATTTATATGGATACACTTTAATATGGCCATTTATATAGATACACCGGTTTATGTGAATGGTGAAGTTAACAAACAACCACCTCTATTGGTCTGACACTAACCCACATTGTCAAGATCCCTCCAAGACTTTTGGAACAAAAAACTTGATAGTATGGTGTGGTTTATGGGGTGTATCCATAGATACGGTGTAACCATATAAATGGCCCACCCTGTAGTATCCTTTAGTTTTGCAATGTGTAATATTTTATTTCTTCCATTGTATGTGTAAGTGCATGTATGTTGTTTTCTCTTTTTCTGTTTTGTCTCTCTTCTGTTTTCTTACAGATGGCGGTCGACAAGAAATTTTCATGTTGAAGAAGAGTTTGGCATCTGGTTTGTTATAACATGTATTTGTTCTTTCTCCTTGCAACTTTATTACTCTTTTTGTCTGACTTTTTTTTCTCTTTTCCAGTATAATATGTATGCATGTATGAACAATCTTTTTTTACAGATCACTTTGTGTGCATTTTACGTGTAGTATTTTATATCTGTTATTGTATGTGTTAATGCGTGTAAGTTGGTATTTTTTTGTCTGTCTTCTGATTTTTTACAGATGGGGTTTACAAGTATTTTTCATGTTGAAGAAGAATTTTGCATGTGAATTGTTATGGCGGTGACAGTTGGGCAAATTTGTGTCTTCACATCCACTGTGCAGATTTTGCACACTAACTGTTAAAGAAAAGAAATCTGGAGAGGAATAGGGTGGCTATTGGGGAGGAGGAGGCCACAGTACAGGGTGGGCCATTTATATGGATACACTTTAATATGGCCATTTATATAGATACACCGTTTTATGTGAATGGTGAAGTTAACAAACAACCACCGCTATTGGTCTGACACTAACCCACATTGGAAAGATCCCTCCAAGACTGTTGGAACAAAAAACTTGATAGTATGGTGTGGTTTATGGGGTCTATCCATAGATACGGTGTATCCATATAAATGGCCCACCCTGTAGTATCGTTTAGTTTTGCAATGTGTAATATTTTATTTCATCCATTGTATATGTAAATGCATGTATGTTGTTTTCTCTTTTTCTGTTTTGTCTCTCTTCTGTTTTTTTACAGACGGCGGTCGACAAGAAATTTTCATGTTGAAGAAGAGTTTGGCATCTGGTTTGTTATAACATGTATTTGTTCTTTCTCCTTGCAACTTTATTACTCTTTTTGTCTGACTTTTTTTTCTCTTTTCCAGTATAATATGTATGCATGTATGAACAATCTTTTTTTACAGATCACTTTGTGTGCATTTTACGTGTAGTATTTTATATCTGTTATTGTATGTGTTAATGCGTGTAAGTTGGTATTTTTTTGTCTGTCTTCTGATTTTTTACAGATGGGGTTTACAAGTATTTTTCATGTTGAAGAAGAATTTTGCATGTGAATTGTTATGGCGGTGACAGTTGGGCAAATTTGTGTCTTCACATTCACTGTGCAGATTTTGCACACTAACTGTTAAAGAAAAGAAATCTGGAGAGGAATAGGGTGGCTATTGGGGAGGAGGAGGCCAAAGTACAGGGTGGGCCATTTATATGGATACACTTTAATATGGCCATTTATATAGATACACCGTTTTATGTGAATGGTGAAGTTAACAAACAACCACCGCTATTGGTCTGACACTAACCCACATTGGAAAGATCCCTCCAAGACTGTTGGAACAAAAAACTTGATAGTATGGTGTGGTTTATGGGGTCTATCCATAGATACGGTGTATCCATATAAATGGCCCACCCTGTAGTATCGTTTAGTTTTGCAATGTGTAATATTTTATTTCATCCATTGTATATGTAAATGCATGTATGTTGTTTTCTCTTTTTCTGTTTTGTCTCTCTTCTGTTTTTTTACAGACGGCGGTCGACAAGAAATTTTCATGTTGAAGAAGAGTTTGGCATCGGGTTTGTTATAACATGTATTTGTTCTTTGTCCTTGCAACTTTATTACTCGTTTTGTCTGACTTTTTTTCTCTTTTCCAGTATAATATGTATGCATGTATAAACAATCTTTTTTTACAGATCACTTTGTGTGCATTTTACGTGTAGTATTTTATATCTGTTATTGTATGTGTTAATGCATGTAAGTTGGTATTTTTTTGTCTGTCTTCTGCTTTTTTACAGATGGGGTTTACAAGTATTTTTTATGTTGAAGAAGAACTTTGCATGTGAATTGTTATGGCGGTGACAGTTGGGCATATTTGTGTCTTCACATTCACTGTGCAGATTTTGCACACTAACTGTTAAAGAAAAGAAATCTGGAGAGGAATAGGGTGGCTATTGGGGAGGAGGAGGCCACAGTACAGGGTGGGTCATTTATATGGATACACTTTAATATGGCTATTTATATAGATACACCGTTTTATGTGAATGGTGAAGTTAACAAACAACCACCGCTATTGGTCTGACACTAACCCACATTGGAAAGATCCCTCCAAGACTGTTGGAACAAAAAACTTGATAGTATGGTGTGGTTTATGAAGTGTATCCATAGATACGGTGTATCCATATAAATTGCCCACCCTGTAGTATCCTTTAGTTTTGCAATGTGTAATATTTTGTTTCATCCATTGTATGTGTAAATGCATGTATGTTGTTTTCTCTTTTTCTGTTTTGTCTCTCTTCTGTTTTCTTACAGATGGCAGTCGACAAGAAATGTTTATGTTGAAGAAGAGTTTGGCATCGGGTTTGTTATAACATGTATTTGTTCTTTCTCCTTGCAACTTTATTACTCTTTTTGTCTGACTTTTTTTCTCTTTTCCAGTATAATATGTATGCATGTATGAACAATCTTTTTTTACAGATTACTGTGTGTGCATTTAACGTGTAGTATTTTATATCTGTTATTGTATGTGTTAATGCCTGTAAGTTGGTATTTTTTTGTCTGTCTTCTGTTTTTTTACAGATGGGGTTTACAACTATTTTTCATGTTGAGGAAGAATTTTGCATGTGAATTGTTATGGCGGTGACAGTTGGGCATATTTGTGTCTTCACATTTACTGTGCAGGTTTTGCACATTAACTGTTAAAGAAAAGAAATCTGGAGAGGAATAGGGTGGCTATTGGGGAGGAGGAGGCCACAGTACAGGGTGGGCCATTTATATGGATACACTTTAATATGGCCATTTATATAGATACACCGTTTTATGTGAATGGTGAAGTTAACAAACAACCACCGCTATTGGTCTGACACTAACCCACATTGGAAAGATCCCTCCAAGACTGTTGGAACAAAAAAATTGATGGTGTGGTGTGGTTTATGGGGTGTATCCATAGATACGGTGTATCCATATAAATGGCCCACCCTGTAGTATCCTTTAGTTTTGCAATGTGTAATATTTTATTTCATCCATTGTATGTGTAAATTCATGTATGTTGTTTTCACTTTTTCTGTTTTGTCTCTCTTCTGTTTTTTTACAGACGGCGGTCGACAAGAAATTTTCATGTTGAAGAAGAGTTTGGCATCGGGTTTGTTATAACATGTATTTGTTCTTTCTCCTTGCAACTTTATTACTCGTTTTGTCTGACTTTTTTTTCTCTTTTCCAGTATAATATGTATGCATGTATGAACAATCTTTTTTTACAGATCTCTTTGTGTGCATTTTACGTGTAGTATTTTATATCTGTTATTGTATATGTTAATGCGTGTAAGTTGGTATTTTTTTCTCTGTCTTCTGATTTTTTACAGATGGGGTTTACAAGTATTTTTCATGTTGAAGAAGAATTTTGCATGTGAATTGTTATGGCGGTGACAGTTGGGCAAATTTGTGTCTTCACATTCACTGTGCAGATTTTGCACACTAACTGTTAAAGAAAAGAAATCTGGAGAGGAATAGGGTGGCTATTGGGGAGGAGGAGGCCACAGTACAGGGTGGGCCATTTATATGGATACACTTTAATGTGGCCATTTATATAGATACACCGGTTTATGTAAATGGTGAAGTTAACAAACAACCACCTCTATTGGTCTGACACTAACCCACATTGTCAAGATCCCTCCAAGACTTTTGGAACAAAAAACTTGATAGTATGGTGTGGTTTATGGGGTGTATCCATAGATACGGTGTAACCATATAAATGGCCCACCCTGTAGTATCCTTTAGTTTTGCAATGTGTAATATTTTATTTCTTCCATTGTATGTGTAAGTGCATGTATGTTGTTTTCTCTTTTTCTGTTTTGTCTCTCTTCTGTTTTCTTACAGATGGCGGTCGACAAGAAATTTTCATGTTGAATAAGAGTTTGGCATCTGGTTTGTTATAACATGTATTTGTTCTTTCTCCTTGCAACTTTATTACTCTTTTTGTCTGACTTTTTTTTCTCTTTTCCAGTATAATATGTATGCATGTATGAACAATCTTTTTTTACAGATCTCTTTGTGTGCATTTTACGTGTAGTATTTTATATCTGTTATTGTAAATGTTAATGCGTGTAAGTTGGTATTTTTTTCTCTGTCTTCTGATTTTTTACAGATGGGGTTTACAAGTATTTTTCATGTTGAAGAAGAATTTTGCATGTGAATTGTTATGGCGGTGACAGTTGGGCAAATTTGTGTCTTCACATTCACTGTGCAGATTTTGCACACTAACTGTTAAATAAAAGAAATCTGGAGAGGAATAGGGTGGCTATTGGGGAGGAGGAGGCCACAGTACAGGGTGGGCCATTTATATGGATACACTTTAATATGGCCATTTATATAGATACACCGTTTTATGTGAATGGTGAAGTTAACAAACAACCACCGCAATTGGTCTGACACTAACCCACATTGGAAAGATCCCTCCAAGACTGTTGGAACAAAAAAATTGATGGTGTGGTGTGGTTTATGGGGTGTATCCATAGATACGGTGTATCCATATAAATGGCCCACCCTGTAGTATCCTTTAGTTTTGCAATGTGTAATATTTTATTTCATCCATTGTATGTGTAAATGCATGTATGTTGTTTTCTCTTTTTCTGTTTTGTCTCTCTTCTGTTTTTTCACAGATGGCGGTCGACAAGAAATTTTCATGTTGAAGAAGAGTTTGGCATCGGGTTTGTTATAACATGTATTTGTTCTTTGTCCTTCCAACTTTATTACTCGTTTTGTCTGACTTTTTTTCTCTTTTCCAGTATAATATGTATGCATGTATAAACAATCTTTTTTTACAGATCACTTTGTGTGCATTTTACGTGTAGTATTTTATATCTGTTATTGTATGTGTTAATGCATGTAAGTTGGTATTTTTTGTCTGTCTTCTGCTTTTTTACAGATGGGGTGTACAAGTATTTTTCATGTTGAAGAAGAACTTTGCATGTGAATTGTTATGGCGGTGACAGTTGGGCATATTTGTGTCTTCACATTCACTGTGCAGATTTTGCACACTAACTGTTAAAGAAAAGAAATCTGGAGAGGAATAGGGTGGCTATTGGGGAGGAGGAGGCCACAGTACAGGGTGGGCCATTTATATGGATACACTTTAATATGGCCATTTATATAGATACACCGTTTTATGTGAATGGTGAAGTTAACAAACAACCACCGCAATTGGTCTGACACTAACCCACATTGGAAAGATCCCTCCAAGACTGTTGGAACAAAAAAATTGATGGTGTGGTGTGGTTTATGGGGTGTATCCATAGATACGGTGTATCCATATAAATGGCCCACCCTGTAGTATTCTTTAGTTTTGCAATGTGTAATATTTTATTTCATCCATTGTATGTGTAAATGCATGTATGTTGTTTTCTCTTTTTCTGTTTTGTCTCTCTTCTGTTTTCTTACAGATGGCGGTCGACAAGAAATTTTTATGTTGAAGAAGAGTTTGGCATCGGGTTTGTTATAACATGTATTTGTTCTTTCTCCTTGCAACTTTATTACTCTTTTTGTCTGACTTTTTTTCTCTTTTCCAGTATAATATGTATGCATGTATGAACAATCTTTTTTTACAGATCACTGTGTGTGCATTTAACGTGTAGTATTTTATATCTGTTATTGTATGTGTTAATGCCTGTAAGTTGGTATTTTTTTGTCTGTCTTCTGTTTTTTTACAGATGGGGTTTACAACTATTTTTCATGTTGAGGAAGAATTTTGCATGTGAATTGTTATGGCGGTGACAGTTGGGCATATTTGTGTCTTCACATTCACTGTGCAGATTTTGCACACTAACTGTTAAAGAAAAGAAATCTGGAGAGGAATAGGGTGGCTATTGGGGAGGAGGAGGCCACAGTACAGGGTGGGTCATTTATATGAATACACTTTAATATGGCTATTTATATAGATACACCGTTTTATGTGAATGGTGAAGTTAACAAACAACCACCGCTATTGGTCTGACACTAACCCACATTGGAAAGATCCCTCCAAGACTGTTGGAACAAAAAACTTGATAGTATGGTGTGGTTTATGAAGTGTATCCATAGATACGGTGTATCCATATAAATGGCCCACCCTGTAGTATCCTTTAGTTTTGCAATGTGTAATATTTTATTTCATCCATTGTATGTGTAAATGCATGTATGTTGTTTTCTCTTTTTCTGTTTTGTCTCTCTTCTGTTTTTTTACAGACGGCGGTCGACAAGAAATTTTCATGTTGAAGAAGAGTTTGGCATCGGGTTTCTTATAACATGTATTTGTTCTTTGTCCTTGCAACTTTATTACTCGTTTTGTCTGACTTTTTTTCTCTTTTCCAGTATAATATGTATGCATGTATAAACAATCTTTTTTTACAGATCACTTTGTGTGCATTTTACGTGTAGTATTTTATATCTGTTGTTGTATGTGTTAATGCATGTAAGTTGGTATTTTTTTGTCTGTCTTCTGTTTATTTACAGATGGGGTTTACAAGTATTTTTCATGTTGAAGAAGAACTTTGCATGTGAATTGTTATGGCGGTGACAGTTGGGCATATTTGTGTCTTCACATTCAATGTGCAGATTTTGCACACTAACTGTTAAAGAAAAGAAATCTGGAGAGGAATAGGGTGGCTATTGGGGAGGAGGAGGCCACAGTACAGGATGGGCCATTTATATGGATACACTTTAATATGGCCATTTATATAGATACACCGGTTTATGTGAATGGTGAAGTTAACAAACAACCACCTCTATTGGTCTGACACTAACCCACATTGTCAAGATCCCTCCAAGACTTTTGGAACAAAAAACTTGATAGTATGGTGTGGTTTATGGGGTGTATCCATAGATACGGTGTAACCATATAAATGGCCCACCCTGTAGTATCCTTTAGTTTTGCAATGTGTAATATTTTATTTCTTCCATTGTATGTGTAAGTGCATGTATGTTGTTTTCTCTTTTTCTGTTTTGTCTCTCTTCTGTTTTCTTACAGATGGCGGTCGACAAGAAATTTTCATGTTGAAGAAGAGTTTGGCATCTGGTTTGTTATAACATGTATTTGTTCTTTCTCCTTGCAACTTTATTACTCTTTTTGTCTGACTTTTTTTTCTCTTTTCCAGTATAATATGTATGCATGTATGAACAATCTTTTTTTAGAGATCACTTTGTGTGCATTTTACGTGTAGTATTTTATATCTGTTATTGTATGTGTTAATGCGTGTAAGTTGGTATTTTTTTGTCTGTCTTCTGATTTTTTACAGATGGGGTTTACAAGTATTTTTCATGTTGAAGAAGAATTTTGCATGTGAATTGTTATGGCGGTGACAGTTGGGCAAATTTGTGTCTTCACATTCACTGTGCAGATTTTGCACACTAACTGTTAAAGAAAAGAAATCTGGAGAGGAATAGGGTGGCTATTGGGGAGGAGGAGGCCACAGTACAGGGTGGGCCATTTATATGGATACACTTTAATATGGCCATTTATATAGATACACCGTTTTATGTGAATGGTGAAGTTAACAAACAACCACCGCTATTGGTCTGACACTAACCCACATTGGAAAGATCCCTCCAAGACTGTTGGAACAAAAAACTTGATAGTATGGTGTGGTTTATGGGGTCTATCCATAGATACGGTGTATCCATATAAATGGCCCACCCTGTAGTATCGTTTAGTTTTGCAATGTGTAATATTTTATTTCATCCATTGTATATGTAAATGCATGAATGTTGTTTTCTCTTTTTCTGTTTTGTCTCTCTTCTGTTTTTTTACAGACGGCGGTCGACAAGAAATTTTCATGTTGAAGAAGAGTTTGGCATCGGGTTTGTTATAACATGTATTTGTTCTTTGTCCTTGCAACTTTATTACTCGTTTTGTCTGACTTTTTTTCTCTTTTCCAGTATAATATGTATGCATGTATAAACAATCTTTTTTTACAGATCACTTTGTGTGCATTTTACGTGTAGTATTTTATATCTGTTATTGTATGTGTTAATGCATGTAAGTTGGTATTTTTTTGTCTGTCTTCTGCTTTTTTACAGATGGGGTTTACAAGTATTTTTTATGTTGAAGAAGAACTTTGCATGTGAATTGTTATGGCGGTGACAGTTGGGCATATTTGTGTCTTCACATTCACTGTGCAGATCTTGCACACTAACTGTTAAAGAAAAGAAATCTGGAGAGGAATAGGGTGGCTATTGGGGAGGAGGAGGCCACAGTACAGGGTGGGTCATTTATATGGATACACTTTAATATGGCTATTTATATAGATACACCGTTTTATGTAAATGGTGAAGTTAACAAACAACCACCGCTATTGGTCTGACACTAACCCACATTGGAAAGATCCCTCCAAGACTGTTGGAACAAAAAACTTGATAGTATGGTGTGGTTTATGGGGTGTATCCATAGATACGGTGTATCCATATAAATGGCCCACCCTGTAGTATCCTTTAGTTTTGCAATGTGTAATATTTTATTTCTTCCATTGTATGTGTAAATGCATGTATGTTGTTTTCTCTTTTTCTGTTTTGTCTCTCTTCTGTTTTCTTACAGATGGCGGTCGACAAGAAATTTTTATGTTGAAGAAGAGTTTGGCATCGGGTTTGTTATAACATGTATTTGTTCTTTCTCCTTGCAACTTTATTACTCTTTTTGTCTGATTTTTTTTTCTCTTTTCCAGTATAATATGTATGCATGTATGAACAATCTTTTTTTACAGATCACTTTGTGTGCATTTTACGTGTAGTATTTTATATCTGTTATTGTATGTGTTAATGCATGTAAGTTGGTATTTTTTTGTCTGTCTTCTGCTTTTTTACAAATGGGGTTTACAAGTATTTTTCATGTTGAAGAAGAATTTTGCATGTGAATTGTTATGGCGGTGACAGTTGGGCTAATTTGTGTCTTCACATTCACTGTGCAGATTTTGCACACTAACTGTTAAAGAAAAGAAATCTGGAGAGGAATAGGGTGGCTATTGGGGAGGAGGAGGCCACAGTACAGGGTGGGCCATTTATATGGATACACTTTAATATGGCCATTTATATAGATACACCGTTTTATGTGAATGGTGAAGTTAACAAACAACCACCGCTATTGGTCTGACACTAACCCACATTGGAAAGATCCCTCCAAGACTGTTGGAACAAAAAACTTGATAGTATGGTGTGTTTTATGGGGTGTATCCATAGATACGGTGTATCCATATAAATGGCCCACCCTGTAGTATCCTTTAGTTTTGCAATGTGTAATATTTTATTTCATCCATTGTATGTGTAAATGCATGTATGTTGTTTTCTCTTTTTCTGTTTTGTCTCTCTTCTGTTTTTTTACAGATGGCAGTCGACAAGAAATTTTCATGTGGAAGAAGAGTTTGGCATCTGGTTTGTTATAACATGTATTTGTTCTTTGTCCTTGCAACTTTATTACTCATTTTGTCTGACTTTTTTTCTCTTTTCCAGTATAATATGTATGCATGTATAAACAATCTTTTTTTACAGATCACTTTGTGTGCATTTTACGTGTAGTATTTTATATCTGTTATTGTATGTGTTAATGCATGTAAGTTGGTATTTTTTTGTCTGTCTTCTGCTTTTTGACAGATGGGGTTTACTAGTATTTTTCATGGTGAAGAAGAACTTTGCATGTAAATTGTTATGGCGGTGACAGTTGGGCATATTTGTGTCTTCACATTCACTGTGCAGATTTTGCACACTAACTGTTAAAGAAAAGAAATCTGGAGAGGAATAGGGTGGCTATTGGGGAGGAGGAGGCCACAGTACAGGGTGGGCCATTTATATGGATACACTTCAATATGGCCATTTATATAGATACACCGTTTTATGTGAATGGTGAAGTTAACAAACAACCACCGCTATTGGTCTGACACTAACCCACATTGGAAAGATCCTTCCAAGACTGTTGGAACAAAAAACTTGATAGTATGGTGTGGTTTATGGGGTGTATCCATAGATACGGTGTATCCATATAAATGGCCCACCCTGTAGTATCCTTTAGGTTTGCAATGTGTAATATTTTATTTCTTCCATTGTATGTGTAAATGCATGTATGTTGTTTTCTCTTTTTCTGTTTTGTCTCTCTTCTGTTTTCTTACAGATGGCGGTCGACAAGAAATTTTTATGTTGAAGAAGAGTTTGGCATCGGGTTTGTTATAACATGTATTTGTTCTTTCTCCTTGCAACTTTATTACTCTTTTTGTCTGACTTTTTTTTCTCTTTTCCAGTATAATATGTATGCATGTATGAACAATCTTTTTTTACAGATCACTGTGTATGCATTTAACGTGTAGTATTTTATATTTGTTATTGTATGTGTTAATGCCTGTAAGTTGGTATTTTTTTGTCTGTCTTCTGTTTTTTTACAGATGGGGTTTACAACTATTTTTCATGTTGAGGAAGAATTTTGCATGTGAATTGTTATGGCGGTGACAGTTGGGCATATTTGTGTCTTCACATTCACTGTGCAGATTTTGCACATTGACTGTTAAAGAAGAGAAATCTGGAGAGGAATAGGGTGGCTATTGGGGAGGAGGAGGCCACAGTACAGGGTGGGCCATTTATATGGATACACTTTAATATGGCCATTTATATAGATACACCGTTTTATGTGAATGGTGAAGTTAACAAACAACCACCGCTATTGGTCTGACACTAACCAACATTGGAAAGATCCCTCCAAGACTGTTGGAACAAAAAAATTGATGGTGTGGTGTGGTTTATGGGGTGTATCCATAGATACGGTGTATCCATATAAATGGCCCACCCTGTAGTATCCTTTAGTTTTGCAATGTGTAATATTTTATTTCATCCATTGTATGTGTAAATGCATGTATGTTGTTTTCTCTTTTTCTGTTTTGTCTCTCTTCTGTTTTTTTACAGATGGCGGTCGACAAGAAATGTTCATGTTGAAGAAGAGTTTGGCATCGGGTTTGTTATAACATGTATTTGTTCTTTGTCCTTGCAACTTTATTACTCGTTTTGTCTGACTTTTTTTCTCTTTTCCAGTATAATATGTATGCATGTATAAACAATCTTTTTTTACAGATCACTTTGTGTGCATTTTACGTGTAGTATTTTATATCTGTTATTGTATGTGTTAATGCATGTAAGTTGGTATTTTTTTGTCTGTCTTCTGTTTTTTTACAGATGGGGTTTACAAGTATTTCTCATGTTGAGGAAGAATTTTGCATGTGAATTGTTATGGCGGTGACAGTTGGGCAAATTTGTGTCTTCACATTCACTGTGCAGATTTTGCACACTAACTGTTAAAGAAAAGAAATCTGGAGAGGAATAGGGTGGCTATTGGGGAGGAGGAGGCCACAGTACAGGATGGGCCATTTATATGGATACACTTTAATATGGCCATTTATATAGATACACCGTTTTATGTGAATGGTGAAGTTAACAAACAACCACCTCTATTGGTCTGACACTAACCCACATTAGAAAGATCCCTCCAAGACTGTTGGAACAAAAAACTTGATAGTATGGTGTGGTTTATGGGGTGTATCCATAGATACGGTGTATCCATATAAATGGCCCACCCTGTAGTATCCTTTAGTTTTGCAATGTGTAATATTTTATTTCATCCATTGTATGTGTAAATGCATGTATGTTGTTTTCTCTTTTTCTGTTTTGTCTCTCTTCTGTTTTTTTTACAGATGGCAGTCGACAAGAAATTTTCATGTGGAAGAAGAGTTTGGCATCTGGTTTGTTATAACATGTATTTGTTCTTTGTCCTTGCAACTTTATTACTCATTTTGTCTGACTTTTTTTCTCTTTTCCAGTATAATATGTATGCATGTATAAACAATCTTTTTTTACAGATCACTTTGTGTGCATTTTACGTGTAGTATTTTATATCTGTTATTGTATGTGTTAATGCATGTAAGTTGGTATTTTTTTGTCTGTCTTCTGCTTTTTTACAGATGGGGTTTACAAGTATTTTTCATGGTGAAGAAGAACTTTGCATGTAAATTGTTATGGCGGTGACAGTTGGGCATATTTGTGTCTTCACATTCACTGTGCAGATTTTGCACACTAACTGTTAAAGAAAAGAAATCTGGAGAGGAATAGGGTGGCTATTGGGGAGGAGGAGGCCACAGTACAGGGTGGGCCATTTATATGGATACACTTTAATATGGCCATTTATATAGATACACCGTTTTATGTGAATGGTGAAGTTAACAAACAACCACCGCTATTGGTCTGACACTAACCCACATTGGAAAGATCCCTCCAAGACTGTTGGAACAAAAAACTTGATAGTATGGTGTGGTTTATGGGGTGTATCCATAGATACGGTGTATCCATATAAATGGCCCACCCTGTAGTATCCTTTAGGTTTGCAATGTGTAATATTTTATTTCTTCCATTGTATGTGTAAATGCATGTATGTTGTTTTCTCTTTTTCTGTTTTGTCTCTCTTCTGTTTTCTTACAGATGGCGGTCGACAAGAAATTTTTATGTTGAAGAAGAGTTTGGCATCGGGTTTGTTATAACATGTATTTGTTCTTTCTCCTTGCAACTTTATTACTCTTTTTGTCTGACTTTTTTTTCTCTTTTCCAGTATAATATGTATGCATGTATGAACAATCTTTTTTTACAGATCACTGTGTATGCATTTAACGTGTAGTATTTTATATTTGTTATTGTATGTGTTAATGCCTGTAAGTTGGTATTTTTTTGTCTGTCTTCTGTTTTTTTACAGATGGGGTTTACAACTATTTTTCATGTTGAGGAAGAATTTTGCATGTGAATTGTTATGGCAGTGACAGTTGGGCATATTTGTGTCTTCCCATTCACTGTGCAGATTTTGCACATTGACTGTTAAAGAAGAGAAATCTGGAGAGGAATAGGGTGGCTATTGGGGAGAAGGAGGCCACAGTACAGGGTGGGCCATTTATATGGATACACTTTAATATGGCCATTTATATAGATACACCGTTTTATGTGAATGGTGAAGTTAACAAACAACCACCGCTATTGGTCTGACACTAACCAACATTGGAAAGATCCCTCCAAGACTGTTGGAACAAAAAAATTGATGGTGTGGTGTGGTTTATGGGGTGTATCCATAGATACGGTGTATCCATATAAATGGCCCACCCTGTAGTATCCTTTAGTTTTGCAATGTGTAATATTTTATTTCATCCATTGTATGTGTAAATGCATGTATGTTGTTTTCTCTTTTTCTGTTTGTCTCTCTTCTGTTTTTTTACAGATGGCGGTCGACAAGAAATGTTCATGTTGAAGAAGAGTTTGGCATCGGGTTTGTTATAACATGTATTTGTTCTTTGTCCTTGCAACTTTATTACTCGTTTTGTCTGACTTTTTTTCTCTTTTCCAGTATAATATGTATGCATGTATAAACAATATTTTTTTACAGATCACTTTGTGTGCATTTTACCTGTAGTATTTTATATCTGTTATTGTATGTGTTAATGCATGTAAGTTGGTATTTTTTTGTCTGTCTTCTGTTTTTTTACAGATGGGGTTTACAAGTATTTTTCATGTTGAGGAAGAATTTTGCATGTGAATTGTTATGGCGGTGACAGTTGGGCAAATTTGTGTCTTCACATTCACTGTGCAGATTTTGCACACTAACTGTTAAAGAAAAGAAATCTGGAGAGGAATAGGGTGGCTATTGGGGAGGAGGAGGCCACAGTACAGGATGGGCCATTCATATGGATACACTTTAATATGGCCATTTATATAGATACACCGTTTTATGTGAATGGTGAAGTTAACAAACAACCACCTCTATTGGTCTGACACTAACCCACATTAGAAAGATCCCTCCAAGACTGTTGGAACAAAAAACTTGATAGTATGGTGTGGTTTATGGGGTGTATCCATAGATACAGTGTATCCATATAAATGGCCCACCCTGTAGTATCCTTTAGTTTTGCAATGTGTAATATTTTATTTCTTCCATTGTATGTGTAAATGCATGTATGTTGTTTTCTCTTTTTCTGTTTTGTCTCTCTTCTGTTTTCTTACAGATGGCGGTCGACAAAAAATTTTTATGTTGAAGAAGAGTTTGGCATCGGGTTTGTTATAACATGTATTTGTTCTTTCTCCTTGCAACTTTATTACTCTTTTTGTCTGACTTTTTTTTCTCTTTTCCAGTATAATATGTATGCATGTATGAACAATCTTTTTTTACAGATCACTTTGTGTGCGTTTTACGTGTAGTATTTTATATCTGTTATTGTATGTGTTAATGCATGTAAGTTGGTATTTTTTTGTCTGTCTTCTGCTTTTTTACAAATGGGGTTTACAAGTATTTTTCATGTTGAAGAAGAATTTTGCATGTGAATTGTTATGGCGGTGATAGTTGGGCAAATTTGTGTCTTCACATTCACTGTGCAGATTTTGCACACTAACTGTTAAAGAAAAGAAATCTGGAGAGGAATAGGGTGGCTATTGGGGAGGAGGAGGCCACAGTACAGGGTGGGCCATTTATATGGATACACTTTAATATGGCCATTTATATAGATACACCGTTTTATGTGAATGGTGAAGTTAACAAACAACCACCGCTATTGGTCTGACACTAACCCACATTGGAAAGATCCCTCCAAGACTGTTGGAACAAAAAACTTGATAGTATGGTGTGTTTTATGGGGTGTATCCATAGATACGGTGTATCCATATAAATGGCCCACCCTGTAGTATCCTTTAGTTTTGCAATGTGTAATATTTTATTTCATCCATTGTATGTGTAAATGCATGTATGTTGTTTTCTCTTTTTCTGTTTTGTCTCTCTTCTGTTTTTTTACAGATGGCAGTCGACAAGAAATTTTTATGTTGAAGAAGAGTTTGGCATCGGGTTTGTTATAACATGTATTTGTTCTTTCTCCTTGCAACTTTATTACTCTTTTTGTCTGACTTTTTTTTCTCTTTTCCAGTATAATATGTATGCATGTATGAACAATCTTTTTTTTACAGATCACTTTGTGTGCATTTTACGTGTAGTATTTTATATCTGTTATTGTATGTGTTAATGCATGTAAGTTGGTATTTTTTTTGTCTGTCTTCTGCTTTTTTACAAATGGGGTTTACAAGTATTTTTCATGTTGAAGAAGAATTTTGCATGTGAATTGTTATGGCGGTGACAGTTGGGCAAATTTGTGTCTTCACATTCACTGTGCAGATTTTGCACACTAACTGTTAAAGAAAAGAAATCTGGAGAGGAATAGGGTGGCTATTGGGGAGGAGGAGGCCACAGTACAGGGTGGGCCATTTATATGGATACACTTTAATATGGCCATTTATATAGATACACCGTTTTATGTGAATGGTGAAGTTAACAAACAACCACCGCTATTGGTCTGACACTAACCCACATTGGAAAGATCCCTCCAAGACTGTTGGAACAAAAAACTTGATAGTATGGTGTGTTTTATGGGGTGTATCCATAGATACGGTGTATCCATATAAATGGCCCACCCTGTAGTATCCTTTAGTTTTGCAATGTGTAATATTTTATTTCATCCATTGTATGTGTAAATGCATGTATGTTGTTTTCTCTTTTTCTGTTTTGTCTCTCTTCTGTTTTTTTACAGATGGCAGTCGACAAGAAATTTTCATGTGGAAGAAGAGTTTGGCATCTGGTTTGTTATAACATGTATTTGTTCTTTGTCCTTGCAACTTTATTACTCATTTTGTCTGACTTTTTTTCTCTTTTCCAGTATAATATGTATGCATGTATAAACAATCTTTTTTTACAGATCACTTTGTGTGCATTTTACGTGTAGTATTTTATATCTGTTATTGTATGTGTTAATGCATGTAAGTTGGTATTTTTTTGTCTGTCTTCTGCTTTTTTACAGATGGGGTTTACAAGTATTTTTCATGGTGAAGAAGAACTTTGCATGTAAATTGTTATGGCGGTGACAGTTGGGCATATTTGTGTCTTCACATTCACTGTGCAGATTTTGCGCACTAACTGTTAAAGAAAAGAAATCTGGAGAGGAATAGGGTGGCTATTGGGGAGGAGGAGGCCACAGTACAGGGTGGGCCATTTATATGGATACACTTTAATATGGCCATTTATATAGATACACCGTTTTATGTGAATGGTGAAGTTAACAAACAACCACCGCTATTGGTCTGACACTAACCCACATTGGAAAGATCCCTCCAAGACTGTTGGAACAAAAAACTTGATAGTATGGTGTGGTTTATGGGGTGTATCCATAGATACGGTGTATCCATATAAATGGCCCACCCTGTAGTATCCTTTAGGTTTGCAATGTGTAATATTTTATTTCTTCCATTGTATGTGTAAATGCATGTATGTTGTTTTCTCTTTTTCTGTTTTGTCTCTCTTCTGTTTTCTTACAGATGGCGGTCGACAAGATATTTTTATGTTGAAGAAGAGTTTGGCATCGGGTTTGTTATAACATGTATTTGTTCTTTCTCCTTGCAACTTTATTACTCTTTTTGTCTGACTTTTTTTTCTCTTTTCCAGTATAATATGTATGCATGTATGAACAATCTTTTTTTACAGATCACTGTGTATGCATTTAACGTGTAGTATTTTATATTTGTTATTGTATGTGTTAATGCCTGTAAGTTGGTATTTTTTTGTCTGTCTTCTGTTTTTTTACAGATGGGGTTTACAACTATTTTTCATGTTGAGGAAGAATTTTGCATGTGAATTGTTATGGCGGTGACAGTTGGGCATATTTGTGTCTTCACATTCACTGTGCAGATTTTGCACATTGACTGTTAAAGAAGAGAAATCTGGAGAGGAATAGGGTGGCTATTGGGGAGGAGGAGGCCACAGTACAGGGTGGGCCATTTATATGGATACACTTTAATATGGCCATTTATATAGATACACCGTTTTATGTGAATGGTGAAGTTAACAAACAACCACCGCTATTGGTCTGACACTAACCAACATTGGAAAGATCCCTCCAAGACTGTTGGAACAAAAAAATTGATGGTGTGGTGTGGTTTATGGGGTGTATCCATAGATACGGTGTATCCATATAAATGGCCCACCCTGTAGTATCCTTTAGTTTTGCAATGTGTAATATTTTATTTCATCCATTGTATGTGTAAATGCATGTATGTTGTTTTCTCTTTTTCTGTTTTGTCTCTCTTCTGTTTTTTTACAGATGGCGGTCGACAAGAAATGTTCATGTTGAAGAAGAGTTTGGCATCGGGTTTGTTATAACATGTATTTGTTCTTTGTCCTTGCAACTTTATTACTCGTTTTGTCTGACTTTTTTTCTCTTTTCCAGTATAATATGTATGCATGTATAAACAATCTTTTTTTACAGATCACTTTGTGTGCATTTTACGTGTAGTATTTTATATCTGTTATTGTATGTGTTAATGCATGTAAGTTGGTATTTTTTTGTCTGTCTTCTGTTTTTTTACAGATGGGGTTTACAAGTATTTTTCATGTTGAGGAAGAATTTTGCATGTGAATTGTTATGGCGGTGACAGTTGGGCAAATTTGTGTCTTCACATTCACTGTGCAGATTTTGCACACTAACTGTTAAAGAAAAGAAATCTGGAGAGGAATAGGGTGGCTATTGGGGAGGAGGAGGCCACAGTACAGGATGGGCCATTTATATGGATACACTTTAATATGGCCATTTATATAGATACACCGTTTTATGTGAATGGTGAAGTTAACAAACAACCACCTCTATTGGTCTGACACTAACCCACATTAGAAAGATCCCTCCAAGACTGTTGGAACAAAAAACTTGATAGTATGGTGTGGTTTATGGGGTGTATCCATAGATACGGTGTATCCATATAAATGGCCCACCCTGTAGTATCCTTTAGTTTTGCAATGTGTAATATTTTATTTCTTCCATTGTATGTGTAAATGCATGTATGTTGTTTTCTCTTTTTCTGTTTTGTCTCTCTTCTGTTTTCTTACAGATGGCGGTCGACAAGAAATTTTTATGTTGAAGAAGAGTTTGGCACCGGGTTTGTTATAACATGTATTTGTTCTTTCTCCTTGCAACTTTATTACTCTTTTTGTCTGATTTTTTTTTCTCTTTTCCAGTATAATATGTATGCATGTATGAACAATCTTTTTTTACAGATCACTTTGTGTGCATTTTACGTGTAGTATTTTATATCTGTTATTGTATGTGTTAATGCATGTAAGTTGGTATTTTTTTGTCTGTCTTCTGCTTTTTTACAAATGGGGTTTACAAGTATTTTTCATGTTGAAGAAGAATTTTGCATGTGAATTGTTATGGCGGTGACAGTTGGGCAAATTTGTGTCTTCACATTCACTGTGCAGATTTTGCACACTAACTGTTAAAGAAAAGAAATCTGGAGAGGAATAGGGTGGCTATTGGGGAGGAGGAGGCCACAGTACAGGGTGGGCCATTTATATGGATACACTTTAATATGGCCATTTATATAGATACACCGTTTTATGTGAATGGTGAAGTTAACAAACAACCACCGCTATTGGTCTGACACTAACCCACATTGGAAAGATCCCTCCAAGACTGTTGGAACAAAAAACTTGATAGTATGGTGTGTTTTATGGGGTGTATCCATAGATACGGTGTATCCATATAAATGGCCCACCCTGTAGTATCCTTTAGTTTTGCAATGTGTAATATTTTATTTCATCCATTGTATGTGTAAATGCATGTATGTTGTTTTCTCTTTTTCTGTTTTGTCTCTCTTCTGTTTTTTTACAGATGGCAGTCGACAAGAAATTTTCATGTGGAAGAAGAGTTTGGCATCTGGTTTGTTATAACATGTATTTGTTCTTTGTCCTTGCAACTTTATTACTCATTTTGTCTGACTTTTTTTCTCTTTTCCAGTATAATATGTATGCATGTATAAACAATCTTTTTTTACAGATCACTTTGTGTGCATTTTACGTGTAGTATTTTATATCTGTTATTGTATGTGTTAATGCATGTAAGTTGGTATTTTTTTGTCTGTCTTCTGTTTTTTTACAGATGGGGTTTACAAGTATTTTTCATGTTGAGGAAGAATTTTGCATGTGAATTGTTATGGCGGTGACAGTTGGGCAAATTTGTGTCTTCACATTCACTGTGCAGATTTTGCACACTAACTGTTAAAGAAAAGAAATCTGGAGAGGAATAGGGTGGCTATTGGGGAGGAGGAGGCCACAGTACAGGATGGGCCATTTATATGGATACACTTTAATATGGCCATTTATATAGATACACCGTTTTATGTGAATGGTGAAGTTAACAAACAACCACCTCTATTGGTCTGACACTAACCCACATTAGAAAGATCCCTCCAAGACTGTTGGAACAAAAAACTTGATAGTATGGTGTGGTTTATGGGGTGTATCCATAGATACGGTGTATCCATATAAATGGCCCACCCTGTAGTATCCTTTAGTTTTGCAATGTGTAATATTTTATTTCTTCCATTGTATGTGTAAATGCATGTATGTTGTTTTCTCTTTTTCTGTTTTGTCTCTCTTCTGTTTTCTTACAGATGGCGGTCGACAAGAAATTTTTATGTTGAAGAAGAGTTTGGCACCGGGTTTGTTATAACATGTATTTGTTCTTTCTCCTTGCAACTTTATTACTCTTTTTGTCTGATTTTTTTTTCTCTTTTCCAGTATAATATGTATGCATGTATGAACAATCTTTTTTTACAGATCACTTTGTGTGCATTTTACGTGTAGTATTTTATATCTGTTATTGTATGTGTTAATGCATGTAAGTTGGTATTTTTTTGTCTGTCTTCTGCTTTTTTACAAATGGGGTTTACAAGTATTTTTCATGTTGAAGAAGAATTTTGCATGTGAATTGTTATGGCGGTGACAGTTGGGCAAATTTATGTCTTCACATTCACTGTGCAGATTTTGCACACTAACTGTTAAAGAAAAGAAATCTGGAGAGGAATAGGGTGGCTATTGGGGAGGAGAAGGCCACAGTACAGGGTGGGCCATTTATATGGATACACTTTAATATGGCCATTTATATAGATACACCGTTTTATGTGAATGGTGAAGTTAACAAACAACCACCGCTATTGGTCTGACACTAACCCACATTGGAAAGATCCCTCCAAGACTGTTTTAACAAAAAACTTGATAGTATGGTGTGTTTTATGGGGTGTATCCATAGATACGGTGTATCCATATAAATGGCCCACCCTGTAGTATCCTTTAGTTTTGCAATGTGTAATATTTTATTTCATCCATTGTATGTGTAAATGCATGTATGTTGTTTTCTCTTTTTCTGTTTTGTCTCTCTTCTGTTTTTTTACAGATGGCAGTCGACAAGAAATTTTCATGTGGAAGAAGAGTTTGGCATCTGGTTTGTTATAACATGTATTTGTTCTTTGTCCTTGCAACTTTATTACTCATTTTGTCTGACTTTTTTTCTCTTTTCCAGTATAATATGTATGCATGTATAAACAATCTTTTTTTACAGATCACTTTGTGTGCATTTTACGTGTAGTATTTTATATCTGTTATTGTATGTGTTAATGCATGTAAGTTGGTATTTTTTTGTCTGTCTTCTGCTTTTTTACAGATGGGGTTTACAAGTATTTTTCATGGTGAAGAAGAACTTTGCATGTAAATTGTTATGGCGGTGACAGTTGGGCATATTTGTGTCTTCACATTCACTGTGCAGATTTTGCACACTAACTGTTAAAGAAAAGAAATCTGGAGAGGAATAGGGTGGCTATTGGGGAGGAGGAGGCCACAGTACAGGGTGGGCCATTTATATGGATACACTTTAATATGGCCATTTATATAGATACACCGTTTTATGTGAATGGTGAAGTTAACAAACAACCACCGCTATTGGTCTGACACTAACCCACATTGGAAAGATCCCTCCAAGACTGGTGGAACAAAAAACTTGATAGTATGGTGTGGTTTATGGGGTGTATCCATAGATACGGTGTATCCATATAAATGGCCCACCCTGTAGTATCCTTTAGGTTTGCAATGTGTAATATTTTATTTCTTCCATTGTATGTGTAAATGCATGTATGTTGTTTTCTCTTTTTCTGTTTTGTCTCTCTTCTGTTTTCTTACAGATGGCGGTCGACAAGAAATTTTTATGTTGAAGAAGAGTTTGGCATCGGGTTTGTTATAACATGTATTTGTTCTTTCTCCTTGCAACTTTATTACTCTTTTTGTCTGACTTTTTTTCCTCTTTTCCAGTATAATATGTATGCATGTATGAACAATCTTTTTTTACAGATCACTGTGTATGCATTTAACGTGTAGTATTTTATATCTGTTATTGTATGTGTTAATGCCTGTAAGTTGGTATTTTTTTGTCTGTCTTCTGTTTTTTTACAGATGGGGTTTACAACTATTTTTCATGTTGAGGAAGAATTTTGCATGTGAATTGTTATGGCGGTGACAGTTGGGCATATTTGTGTCTTCACATTCACTGTGCAGATTTTGCACATTGACTGTTAAAGAAGAGAAATCTGGAGAGGAATAGGGTGGCTATTGGGGAGGAGGAGGCCACAGTACAGGGTGGGCCATTTATATGGATACACTTTAATATGGCCATTTATATAGATACACCGTTTTATGTGAATGGTGAAGTTAACAAACAACCACCGCTATTGGTCTGACACTAACCAACATTGGAAAAATCCCTCCAAGACTGTTGGAACAAAAAAATTGATGGTGTGGTGTGGTTTATGGGGTGTATCCATAGATACGGTGTATCCATATAAATGGCCCACCCTGTAGTATCCTTTAGTTTTGCAATGTGTAATATTTTATTTCATCCATTGTATGTGTAAATGCATGTATGTTGTTTTCTCTTTTTCTGTTTTGTCTCTCTTCTGTTTTTTTACAGATGGCGGTCGACAAGAAATGTTCATGTTGAAGAAGAGTTTGGCATCGGGTTTGTTATAACATGTATTTGTTCTTTGTCCTTGCAACTTTATTACTCGTTTTGTCTGACTTTTTTTCTCTTTTCCAGTATAATATGTATGCATGTATAAACAATCTTTTTTTACAGATCACTTTGTGTGCATTTTACGTGTAGTATTTTATATCTGTTATTGTATGTGTTAATGCATGTAAGTTGGTATTTTTTTGTCTGTCTTCTGTTTTTTTACAGATGGGGTTTACAAGTATTTTTCATGTTGAGGAAGAATTTTGCATGTGAATTGTTATGGCGGTGACAGTTGGGCAAATTTGTGTCTTCACATTCACTGTGCAGATTTTGCACACTAACTGTTAAAGAAAAGAAATCTGGAGAGGAATAGGGTGGCTATTGGGGAGGAGGAGGCCACAGTACAGGATGGGCCATTTATATGGATACACTTTAATATGGCCATTTATATAGATACACCGTTTTATGTGAATGGTGAAGTTAACAAACAACCACCTCTATTGGTCTGACACTAACCCACATTAGAAAGATCCCTCCAAGACTGTTGGAACAAAAAACTTGATAGTATGGTGTGGTTTATGGGGTGTATCCATAGATACGGTGTATCCATATAAATGGCCCACCCTGTAGTATCCTTTAGTTTTGCAATGTGTAATATTTTATTTCTTCCATTGTATGTGTAAATGCATGTATGTTGTTTTCTCTTTTTCTGTTTTGTCTCTCTTCTGTTTTCTTACAGATGGCGGTCGACAAGAAATTTTTATGTTGAAGAAGAGTTTGGCACCGGGTTTGTTATAACATGTATTTGTTCTTTCTCCTTGCAACTTTATTACTCTTTTTGTCTCATTTTTTTTTCTCTTTTCCAGTATAATATGTATGCATGTATGAACAATCTTTTTTTACAGATCACTTTGTGTGCATTTTACGTGTAGTATTTTATATCTGTTATTGTATGTGTTAATGCATGTAAGTTGGTATTTTTTTGTCTGTCTTCTGCTTTTTTACAAATGGGGTTTACAAGTATTTTTCATGTTGAAGAAGAATTTTGCATGTGAATTGTTATGGCGGTGACAGTTGGGCAAATTTGTGTCTTCACATTCACTGTGCAGATTTTGCACACTAACTGTTAAAGAAAAGAAATCTGGAGAGGAATAGGGTGGCTATTGGGGAGGAGGAGGCCACAGTACAGGGTGGGCCATTTATATGGATACACTTTAATATGGCCATTTATATAGATACACCATTTTATGTGAATGGTGAAGTTAACAAACAACCACCGCTATTGGTCTGACACTAACCCACATTGGAAAGATCCCTCCAAGACTGTTGGAACAAAAAACTTGATAGTATGGTGTGTTTTATGGGGTGTATCCATAGATACGGTGTATCCATATAAATGGCCCACCCTGTAGTATCCTTTAGTTTTGCAATGTGTAATATTTTATTTCATCCATTGTATGTGTAAATGCATGTATGTTGTTTTCTCTTTTTCTGTTTTGTCTCTCTTCTGTTTTTTTACAGATGGCAGTCGACAAGAAATTTTCATGTGGAAGAAGAGTTTGGCATCTGGTTTGTAATAACATGTATTTGTTCTTTGTCCTTGCAACTTTATTACTCATTTTGTCTGACTTTTTTTCTCTTTTCCAGTATAATATGTATGCATGTATAAACAATCTTTTTTTACAGATCACTTTGTGTGCATTTTACGTGTAGTATTTTATATCTGTTATTGTATGTGTTAATGCATGTAAGTTGGTATTTTTTTGTCTGTCTTCTGCTTTTTTACAGATGGGGTTTACAAGTATTTTTCATGGTGAAGAAGAACTTTGCATGTAAATTGTTATGGCGGTGACAGTTGGGCATATTTGTGTCTTCACATTCACTGTGCAGATTTTGCACACTAACTGTTAAAGAAAAGAAATCTGGAGAGGAATAGGGTGGCTATTGGGGAGGAGGAGGCCACAGTACAGGGTGGGCCATTTATATGGATACACTTTAATATGGCCATTTATATAGATACACCGTTTTATGTGAATGGTGAAGTTAACAAACAACCACCGCTATTGGTCTGACACTAATCCACATTGGAAAGATCCCTCCAAGACTGTTGGAACAAAAAACTTGATAGTATGATGTGGTTTATGGGGTGTATCCATAGATACGGTGTATCCATATAAATGGCCCACCCTGTAGTATCCTTTAGGTTTGCAATGTGTAATATTTTATTTCTTCCATTGTATGTGTAAATGCATGTATGTTGTTTTCTCTTTTTCTGTTTTGTCTCTCTTCTGTTTTCTTACAGATGGCGGTCGACAAGAAATTTTTATGTTGAAGAAGAGTTTGGCATCGGGTTTGTTATAACATGTATTTGTTCTTTCTCCTTGCAACTTTATTACTCTTTTTGTCTGACTTTTTTTTCTCTTTTCCAGTATAATATGTATGCATGTATGAACAATCTTTTTTTACAGATCACTGTGTATGCATTTAACGTGTAGTATTTTATATCTGTTATTGTATGTGTTAATGCCTGTAAGTTGGTATTTTTTTGTCTGTCTTCTGTTTTTTTACAGATGGGGTTTACAACTATTTTTCATGTTGAGGAAGAATTTTGCATGTGAATTGTTATGGCGGTGACAGTTGGGCATATTTGTGTCTTCACATTCACTGTGCAGATTTTGCACATTGACTGTTAAAGAAGAGAAATCTGGAGAGGAATAGGGTGGCTATTGGGGAGGAGGAGGCCACAGTACAGGGTGGGCCATTTATATGGATACACTTTAATATGGCCATTTATATAGATACACCGTTTTATGTGAATGGTGAAGTTAACAAACAACCACCGCTATTGGTCTGACACTAACCCACATTGGAAAGATCCCTCCAAGACTGTTGGAACAAAAAACTTGATAGTATGGTGTGTTTTATGGGGTGTATCCATAGATACGGTGTATCCATATAAATGACCCACCCTGTAGTATCCTTTAGTTTTGCAATGTGTAATATTTTATTTCATCCATTGTATGTGTAAATGCATGTATGTTGTTTTCTCTTTTTCTGTTTTGTCTCTCTTCTGTTTTTTTACAGATGGCAGTCGACAAGAAATTTTCATGTGGAAGAAGAGTTTGGCATCTGGTTTGATATAACATGTATTTGTTCTTTGTCCTTGCAACTTTATTACTCATTTTGTCTGACTTTTTTTCTCTTTTCCAGTATAATATGTATGCATGTATAAACAATCTTTTTTTACAGATCACTTTGTGTGCATTTTACGTGTAGTATTTTATATCTGTTATTGTATGTGTTAATGCATGTAAGTTGGTATTTTTTTGTCTGTCTTCTGCTTTTTTACAGATGGGGTTTACAAGTATTTTTCATGGTGAAGAAGAACTTTGCATGTAAATTGTTATGGCGGTGACAGTTGGGCATATTTGTGTCTTCACATTCACTGTGCAGATTTTGCACACTAACTGTTAAAGAAAAGAAATCTGGAGAGGAATAGGGTGGCTATTGGGGAGGAGGAGGCCACAGTACAGGGTGGGCCATTTATATGGATACACTTTAATATGGCCATTTATATAGATACACCGTTTTATGTGAATGGTGAAGTTAACAAACAACCACCGCTATTGGTCTGACACTAACCCACATTGGAAAGATCCCTCCAAGACTGTTGGAACAAAAAACTTGATAGTATGGTGTGGTTTATGGGGTGTATCCATAGATACGGTGTATCCATATAAATGGCCCACCCTGTAGTATCCTTTAGGTTTGCAATGTGTAATATTTTATTTCTTCCATTGTATGTGTAAATGCATGTATGTTGTTTTCTCTTTTTCTGTTTTGTCTCTCTTCTGTTTTCTTACAGATGGCGGTCGACAAGAAATTTTTATGTTGAAGAAGAGTTTGGCATCGGGTTTGTTATAACATGTATTTGTTCTTTCTCCTTGCAACTTTATTACTCTTTTTGTCTGACTTTTTTTTCTCTTTTCCAGTATAATATGTATGCATGTATGAGCAATCTTTTTTTACAGATCACTGTGTATGCATTTAACGTGTAGTATTTTATATCTGTTATTGTATGTGTTAATGCCTGTAAGTTGGTATTTTTTTGTCTGTCTTCTGTTTTTTTACAGATGGGGTTTACAACTATTTTTCATGTTGAGGAAGAATTTTGCATGTGAATTGTTATGGCGGTGACAGTTGGGCATATTTGTGTCTTCACATTCACTGTGCAGATTTTGCACATTGACTGTTAAAGAAGAGAAATCTGGAGAGGAATAGGGTGGCTATTGGGGAGGAGGAGGCCACAGTACAGGGTGGGCCATTTATATGGATACACTTTAATATGGCCATTTATATAGATACACCGTTTTATGTGAATGGTGAAGTTAACAAACAACCACCGCTATTGGTCTGACACTAACCAACATTGGAAAGATCCCTCCAAGACTGTTGGAACAAAAAAATTGATGGTGTGGTGTGGTTTATGGGGTGTATCCATAGATACGGTGTATCCATATAAATGGTCCACCCTGTAGTATCCTTTAGTTTTGCAATGTGTAATATTTTATTTCATCCATTGTATGTGTAAATGCATGTATGTTGTTTTCTCTTTTTCTGTTTTGTCTCTCTTCTGTTTTTTTACAGATGGCGGTCGACAAGAAATTTTCATGTTGAAGAAGAGTTTGGCATCGGGTTTGTTATAACATGTATTTGTTCTTTGTCCTTGCAACTTTATTACTCGTTTTGTCTGACTTTTTTTCTCTTTTCCAGTATAATATGTATGCATGTATAAACAATCTTTTTTTACAGATCACTTTGTGTGCATTTTACGTGTAGTATTTTATATCTGTTATTGTATGTGTTAATGCATGTAAGTTGGTATTTTTTTGTCTGTCTTCTGTTTTTTTACAGATGGGGTTTACAAGTATTTTTCATGTTGAGGAAGAATTTTGCATGTGAATTGTTATGGCGGTGACAGTTGGGCAAATTTGTGTCTTCACATTCACTGTGCAGATTTTTCACACTAACTGTTAAAGAAAAGAAATCTGGAGAGGAATAGGGTGGCTATTGGGGAGGAGGAGGCCACAGTACAGGGTGGGTCATTTATATGGATACACTTTAATATGGCCATTTATATAGATACACCGTTTTATGTGAATGGTGAAGTTAACAAACAACCACCGCTATTGGTCTGACACTAACCCACATTGGAAAGATCCCTCCAAGACTGTTGGAACATAAAACTTGATAGTATGTTGTGGTTTATGGGGTGTATCCATAGATACGGTGTATCCATATAAATGGCCCACCCTGTAGTATCCTTTAGTTTTGCAATGTGTAATATTTTATTTCATCCATTGTATGTGTAAATGCATGTATGTTGTTTTCTCTTTTTCTGTTTTGTCTCTCTTCTGTTTTTTTACAGATGGCGGTCGACAAGAAATTTTCATGTTGAAGAAGAGTTTGGCATCGGGTTTGTTATAACATGTATTTGTTCTTTCTCCTTGCAACTTTATTACTCTTTTTGTCTGACATTTTTTTCTCTTTTCCAGTATAATATGTATGCATGTGTGAACAATCTTTTTTTACAGATCACTTTGTGTGCATTTTACGTGTAGTATTTTATATCTGTTATTGTATGTGTTAATGCATGTAAGTTGGTATTTTTTTTGTCTGTCTTCTGTTTTTTTACAGATGGGGTTTACAAGTATTTTTCATGTTGAGGAAGAATTTTGCATGTGAATTGTTATGGCGGTGACAGTTGGGCATATTTGTGTCTTCACATTCACTGTGCAGATTTTGCACACTAACTTTTAAAGAAAAGAAATCTGGAGAGGAATAGGGTGGCTATTGGGGAGGAGGAGGCCACAGTACAGGGTGGGCCATTTATATGGATACAATTTAATATGGCCATTTATATAGATACACCGTTTTATGTGAATGGTGAAGTTAACAAACAACCACCGCTATTGGTCTGACACTAACCCACATTGGAAAGATCCCTCCAAGACTGTTGGAACAAAAAACTTGATAGAATGGTGTGGTTTTTGGGGTGTATCCATAGATACGGTGTATCCATATAAATGGCCCACCCTGTAGTATCCTTTAGTTTTGCAATGTGTAATATTTTATTTCTTCCATTGTATGTGTAAAGGCATGTACGTTGTTTTCTCTTTTTCTGTTTTGTCTCTCTTCTGTTTTCTTACAGATGGCGGTCGACAAGAAATTTTCATGTTGAAGAAGAGTTTGGCATCGGGTTTGTTATAACATGTATTTGTTCTTTGTCCTTACAACTTTATTACTCGTTTTGTCTGACTTTTTTTCTCTTTTCCAGTATAATATGTATGCATGTATAAACAATCTTTTTTTACAGATCACTTTGTGTGCATTTTACGTGTAGTATTTTATATCTGTTATTGTATGTGTTAATGCATGTAAGTTGGTATTTTTTTTGTCTGTCTTCTTCTTTTTTAAAGATGGGGTTTACAAGTATTTTTCATGTTGAAGAAGAACTTTGCATGTGAATTGTTATGGCGGTGACAGTTGGGCATATTTGTGTCTTCACATTCACTGTGCAGATTTTGCACACTAACTGTTAAAGAAAAGAAATCTGGAGAGTAATAGGGTGGCTATTGGGGAGGAGGAGGCCACAGTACAGGGTGGGCCATTTATATGGATACACTTTAATATGGACATTTATATAGATACACCGTTTTATGTGAATGGTGAAGTTAACAAACAACCACCGCTATTGGTCTGACACTAACCCACATTGGAAAGATCCCTCCAAGACTGTTGGAACAAAAAACTTGATAGCATGGTGTGGTTTATGGGGTGTATCCATAGATACGGTGTATCCATATAAATGGCCCACCCTGTAGTATCCTTTCGTTTTGCAATGTGTAATATTTTATTTCATCCATTGTATGTGTAAATGCATGTATGTTGTTTTCTCTTTTTCTGTTTTGTCTCTCTTCTGTTTTTTTACAGATGGCGGTCGACAAGAAATTTTCATGTTGAAGAAGAGTTTGGCATCGGGTTTGTTATAACATGTATTTGTTCTTTCTCCTTGCAACTTTATTACTCGTTTTGTCTGACTTTTTTTCTCTTTTCCAGTATAATATGTATGCATGTATAAACAATCTTTTTTTACAGATCACTTTGTGTGCATTTTACGTGTAGTATTTTATATCTGTTATTGTATGTGTTAATGCATGTAAATTTGTATTTTTTTGTCTGTCTTCTGCTTTTTTACAGATGGGGTTTACAAGTATTTTTCATGTTGAAGAAGAACTTTGCATGTGAATTGTTATGGCGGTGACAGTTGGGCATATTTGTGTCTTCACATTCACTGTGCAGATTTTGCACACTAACTGTTAAAGAAAAGAAATCTGGAGAGGAATAGGGTGGCTATTGGGGAGGAGGAGGCCACAGTACAGGGTGGGCCATTTATATGGATACACTTTAATATGGCCATTTATATAGATACACCGTTTTATGTGAATGGTGAAGTTAACAAACAACCACCGCTATTGGTCTGACACTAACCCACATTGGAAAGATCCCTCTAAGACTGTTGGAACAAAAAACTTGATAGTATGTTGTGGTTTATGGGGTGTATCCATAGATACGGTGTATCCATATAAATGGCCCACCCTGTAGTATCCTTTAGTTTTGCAATGTGTAATATTTTATTTCATCCATTGTATGTGTAAATGCATGTATGTTGTTTTCTCTTTTTCTGTTTTGTCTCTCTTCTGTTTTTTTACAGATGGCGGTCGACAAGAAATTTTCATGTTGAAGAAGAGTTTGGCATCGGGTTTGTTATAACATGTATTTGTTCTTTCTCCTTGCAACTTTATTACTCTTTTTGTCTGACATTTTTTTCTCTTTTCCAGTATAATATGTATGCATGTGTGAACAATCTTTTTTTACAGATCACTTTGTGTGCATTTTACGTGTAGTATTTCATATCTGTTATTGTATGTGTTAATGCATGTAAGTTGGTATTTTTTTTGTCTGTCTTCTGTTTTTTTACAGATGGGGTTTACAAGTATTTTTCATGTTGAGGAAGAATTTTGCATGTGAATTGTTATGGCGGTGACAGTTGGGCATATTTGTGTCTTCACATTCACTGTGCAGATTTTGCACACTAACTGTTAAAGAAAAGAAATCTGGAGAGGAATAGGGTGGCTATTGGGGAGGAGGAGGCCACAGTACAGGGTGGGCCATTTATATGGATACACTTTAATATGGCCATTTATATAGATACACCGTTTTATGTGAATGGTGAAGTTAACAAACAACCACCGCTATTGGTCTGACACTAACCCACATTGGAAAGATCCCTCCAAGACTGTTGGAACAAAAAACTTGATAGTATGTTGTGGTTTATGGGGTGTATCCATAGATACGGTGTATCCATATAAATGGCCCACCCTGTAGTATCCTTTAGTTTTGCAATGTGTAATATTTTATTTCATCCATTGTATGTGTAAATGCATGTATGTTGTTTTCTCTTTTTCTGTTTTGTCTCACTTCTGTTTTCTTACAGATGGCGGTCGACAAGAAATTTTCATGTTGAAGAAGAGTTTGGCATCGGGTTTGTTATAACATGTATTTGTTCTTTCTCCTTGCAACTTTATTACTCTTTTTGTCTGACTTTTTTTTTCTCTTTTCCAGTATAATATGTATGCATTTATGAACAATCTTTTTTTACAGATCACTTTGTGTGCATTTTACGTGTAGTATTTTATATCTGTTATTGTATGTGTTAATGCATGTAAGTTGGTATTTTTTTGTCTGTCTTCTGCTTTTTTACAAATGGGGTTTACAAGTATTTTTCATGTTCAAGAAGAATTTTGCATGTGAATTGTTATGGCGGTGACAGTTGGGCAAATTTGTGTCTTCACATTCACTGTGCAGATTTTGCACACTAACTGTTAAAGAAAAGAAATCTGGAGAGGAATAGGGTGGCTATTGGGGAGGAGGAGGCCACAGTACAGGGTGGGCCATTTATATGGATACACTTTAATATGGCCATTTATATAGATACACCGTTTTATGTGAATGGTGAAGTTAACAAACAACCACCGCTATTGGTCTGACACTAACCAACATTGGAAAGATCCCTCCAAGACTGTTGGAACAAAAAAATTGATGGTGTGGTGTGGTTTATGGGGTGTATCCATAGATACGGTGTATCCATATAAATGGCCCACCCTGTAGTATCCTTTAGTTTTGCAATGTGTAATATTTTATTTCATCCATTGTATGTGTAAATGCATGTATGTTGTTTTCTCTTTTTCTGTTTTGTCTCTCTTCTGTTTTTTTACAGATGGCGGTCGACAAGAAATGTTCATGTTGAAGAAGAGTTTGGCATCGGGTTTGTTATAACATGTATTTGTTCTTTGTCCTTGCAACTTTATTACTCGTTTTGTCTGACTTTTTTTCTCTTTTCCAGTATAATATGTATGCATGTATAAACAATCTTTTTTTACAGATCACTTTGTGTGCATTTTACGTGTAGTATTTTATATCTGTTATTGTATGTGTTAATGCATGTAAGTTGGTATTTTTTTGTCTGTCTTCTGCTTTTTTACAGATGGGGTTTACAAGTATTTTTCATGGTGAAGAAGAACTTTGCATGTAAATTGTTATGGCGGTGACAGTTGGGCATATTTGTGTCTTCACATTCACTGTGCAGATTTTGCACACTAACTGTTAAAGAAAAGAAATCTGGAGAGGAATAGGGTGGCTATTGGGGAGGAGGAGGCCACAGTATAGGGTGGGCCATTTATATGGATACACTTTAATATGGCCATTTATATAGATACACCGTTTTATGTGAATGGTGAAGTTAACAAACAACCACCGCTATTGGTCTGACACTAACCCACATTGGAAAGATCCCTCCAAGACTGGTGGAACAAAAAACTTGATAGTATGGTGTGGTTTATGGGGTGTATCCATAGATACGGTGTATCCATATAAATGGCCCACCCTGTAGTATCCTTTAGGTTTGCAATGTGTAATATTTTATTTCTTCCATTGTATGTGTAAATGCATGTATGTTGTTTTCTCTTTTTCTGTTTTGTCTCTCTTCTGTTTTCTTACAGATGGCGGTCTACAAGAAATTTTTATGTTGAAGAAGAGTTTGGCATCGGGTTTGTTATAACATGTATTTGTTCTTTCTCCTTGCAACTTTATTACTCTTTTTGTCTGACTTTTTTTTCTCTTTTCCAGTATAATATGTATGCATGTATGAACAATCTTTTTTTACAGATCACTGTGTATGCATTTAACGTGTAGTATTTTATATTTGTTATTGTATGTGTTAATGCCTGTAAGTTGGTATTTTTTTGTCTGTCTTCTGTTTTTTTACAGATGGGGTTTACAACTATTTTTCATGTTGAGGAAGAATTTTGCATGTGAATTGTTATGGCGGTGACAGTTGGGCATATTTGTGTCTTCACATTCACTGTGCAGATTTTGCACATTGACTGTTAAAGAAGAGAAATCTGGAGAGGAATAGGGTGGCTATTGGGGAGGAGGAGGCCACAGTACAGGGTGGGCCATTTATATGGATACACTTTAATATGGCCATTTATATAGATACACCGTTTTATGTGAATGGTGAAGTTAACAAACAACCACCGCTATTGGTCTGACACTAACCCACATTGGAAAGATCCCTCCAAGACTGTTGGAACAAAAAAATTGATGGTGTGGTGTGGTTTATGGGGTGTATCCATAGATACGGTGTATCCATATAAATGGCCCACCCTGTAGTATCCTTTAGTTTTGCAATGTGTAATATTTTATTTCATCCATTGTATGTGTAAATGCATGTATGTTGTTTTCTCTTTTTCTGTTTTGTCTCTCTTCTGTTTTTTTACAGATGGCGGTCGACAAGAAATGTTCATGTTGAAGAAGAGTTTGGCATCGGGTTTGTTATAACATGTATTTGTTCTTTGTCCTTGCAACTTTATTACTCGTTTTGTCTGACTTTTTTTCTCTTTTCCAGTATAATATGTATGCATGTATAAACAATCTTTTTTTACAGATCACTTTGTGTGCATTTTACGTGTAGTATTTTATATCTGTTATTGTATGTGTTAATGCATGTAAGTTGGTATTTTTTTGTCTGTCTTCTGCTTTTTTACAGATGGGGTTTACAAGTATTTTTCATGGTGAAGAAGAACTTTGCATGTAAATTGTTATGGCGGTGACAGTTGGGCATATTTGTGTCTTCACATTCACTGTGCAGATTTTGCACACTAACTGTTAAAGAAAAGAAATCTGGAGAGGAATAGGGTGGCTATTGGGGAGGAGGAGGCCACAGTACAGGGTGGGCCATTTATATGGATACACTTTAATATGGCCATTTATATAGATACACCGTTTTATGTGAATGGTGAAGTTAACAAACAACCACCGCTATTGGTCTGACACTAACCCACATTGGAAAGATCCCTCCAAGACTGGTGGAACAAAAAACTTGATAGTATGGTGTGGTTTATGGGGTGTATCCATAGATACGGTGTATCCATATAAATGGCCCACCCTGTAGTATCCTTTAGGTTTGCAATGTGTAATATTTTATTTCTTCCATTGTATGTGTAAATGCATGTATGTTGTTTTCTCTTTTTCTGTTTTGTCTCTCTTCTGTTTCCTTACAGATGGCGGTCTACAAGAAATTTTTATGTTGAAGAAGAGTTTGGCATCGGGTTTGTTATAACATGTATTTGTTCTTTCTCCTTGCAACTTTATTACTCTTTTTGTCTGACTTTTTTTTCTCTTTTCCAGTATAATATGTATGCATGTATGAACAATCTTTTTTTACAGATCACTGTGTATGCATTTAACGTGTAGTATTTTATATTTGTTATTGTATGTGTTAATGCCTGTAAGTTGGTATTTTTTTGTCTGTCTTCTGTTTTTTTACAGATGGGGTTTACAACTATTTTTCATGTTGAGGAAGAATTTTGCATGTGAATTGTTATGGCGGTGACAGTTGGGCATATTTGTGTCTTCACTTTCACTGTGCAGATTTTGCACATTGACTGTTAAAGAAGAGAAATCTGGAGAGGAATAGGGTGGCTATTGGGGAGGAGGAGGCCACAGTACAGGGTGGGCCATTTATATGGATACACTTTAATATGGCCATTTATATAGATACACCGTTTTATGTGAATGGTGAAGTTAACAAACAACCACCGCTATTGGTCTGACACTAACCCACATTGGAAAGATCCCTCCAAGACTGTTGGAACAAAAAAATTGATGGTGTGGTGTGGTTTATGGGGTGTATCCATAGATACGGTGTATCCATATAAATGGCCCACCCTGTAGTATCCTTTAGTTTTGCAATGTGTAATATTTTATTTCATCCATTGTATGTGTAAATGCATGTATGTTGTTTTCTCTTTTTCTGTTTTGTCTCTCTTCTGTTTTTTTACAGATGGCGGTCGACAAGAAATGTTCATGTTGAAGAAGAGTTTGGCATCGGGTTTGTTATAACATGTATTTGTTCTTTGTCCTTGCAACTTTATTACTCGTTTTGTCTGACTTTTTTTCTCTTTTCCAGTATAATATGTATGCATGTATAAACAATCTTTTTTTACAGATCACTTTGTGTGCATTTTACGTGTAGTATTTTATATCTGTTATTGTATGTGTTAATGCATGTAAGTTGGTATTTTTTTGTCTGTCTTCTGTTTTTTTACAGATGGGGTTTACAAGTATTTTTCATGTTGAGGAAGAATTTTGCATGTGAATTGTTATGGCGGTGACAGTTGGGCAAATTTGTGTCTTCACATTCACTGTGCAGATTTTGCACACTAACTGTTAAAGAAAAGAAATCTGGAGAGGAATAGGGTGGCTATTGGGGAGGAGGAGGTCACAGTACAGGATGGGCCATTTATATGGATAAACTTTAATATGGCTATTTATATAGATACACCGTTTTATGTGAATGGTGAAGTTAACAAGCAACCACCTCTATTGGTCTGACACTAACCCACATTAGAAAGATCCCTCCAAGACTGTTGGAACAAAAAACTTGATAGTATGGTGTGGTTTATGGGGTGTATCCATAGATACGGTGTATCCATATAAATGGCCCACCCTGTAGTATCCTTTAGTTTTGCAATGTGTAATATTTTATTTCTTCCATTGTATGTGTAAATGCATGTATGTTGTTTTCTCTTTTTCTGTTTTGTCTTTCTTCTGTTTTCTTACAGATGGCGGTCGACAAGAAATTTTTATGTTGAAGAAGAGTTTGGCATCGGGTTTGTTATAACATGTATTTGTTCTTTCTCCTTGCAACTTTATTACTCTTTTTGTCTGACTTTTTTTTCTCTTTTCCAGTATAATATGTATGCATGTATGAACAATCTTTTTTTACAGATCACTTTGTGTGCATTTTACGTGTAGTATTTTATATCTGTTATTGTATGTGTTAATGCATGTAAGTTGGTATTTTTTTGTCTGTCTTCTGCTTTTTTACAAATGGGGTTTATAAGTATTTTTCATGTTGAAGAAGAATTTTGCATGTGAATTGTTATGGCGGTGACAGTTGGGCAAATTTGTGTCTTCACATTCACTGTGCAGATTTTGCACACTAACTGTTAAAGAAAAGAAATCTGGAGAGGAATAGGGTGGCTATTGGGGAGGAGGAGGCCACAGTACAGGGTGGGCCATTTATATGGATACACTTTAATATGGCCATTTATATAGATACACCGTTTTATGTGAATGGTGAAGTTAACAAACAACCACCGCTATTGGTCTGACACTAACCCACATTGGAAAGATCCCTCCAAGACTGTTGGAACAAAAAACTTGATAGTATGGTGTGTTTTATGGGGTGTATCCATATATACGGTGTATCCATATAAATGGCCCACCCTGTAGTATCCTTTAGTTTTGCAATGTGTAATATTTTATTTCATCCATTGTATGTGTAAATGCATGTATGTTGTTTTCTCTTTTTCTGTTTTGTCTCTCTTCTGTTTTTTTACAGATGGCAGTCGACAAGAAATTTTCATGTGGAAGAAGAGTTTGGCATCGGGTTTGTTATAACATGTATTTGTTCTTTGTCCTTGCAACTTTATTACTCGTTTTGTCTGACTTTTTTTCTCTTTTCCAGTATAATATGTATGCATGTATAAACAATCTTTTTTTACAGATCACTTTGTGTGCATTTTACGTGTAGTATTTTATATCTGTTATTGTATGTGTTAATGCATGTAAGTTGGTATTTTTTTGTCTGTCTTCTGTTTTTTTACAGATGGGGTTTACAAGTATTTTTCATGTTGAGGAAGAATTTTGCATGTGAATTGTTATGGCGGTGACAGTTGGGCAAATTTGTGTCTTCACATTCACTGTGCAGATTTTGCACACTAACTGTTAAAGAAAAGAAATCTGGAGAGGAATAGGGTGGCTATTGGGGAGGAGGAGGTCACAGTACAGGATGGGCCATTTATATGGATAAACTTTAATATGGCTATTTATATAGATACACCGTTTTATGTGAATGGTGAAGTTAACAAGCAACCACCTCTATTGGTCTGACACTAACCCACATTAGAAAGATCCCTCCAAGACTGTTGGAACAAAAAACTTGATAGTATGGTGTGGTTTATGGGGTGTATCCATAGATACGGTGTATCCATATAAATGGCCCACCCTGTAGTATCCTTTAGTTTTGCAATGTGTAATATTTTATTTCTTCCATTGTATGTGTAAATGCATGTATGTTGTTTTCTCTTTTTCTGTTTTGTCTTTCTTCTGTTTTCTTACAGATGGCGGTCGACAAGAAATTTTTATGTTGAAGAAGAGTTTGGCATCGGGTTTGTTATAACATGTATTTGTTCTTTCTCCTTGCAACTTTATTACTCTTTTTGTCTGACTTTTTTTTCTCTTTTCCAGTATAATATGTATGCATGTATGAACAATCTTTTTTTACAGATCACTTTGTGTGCATTTTACGTGTAGTATTTTATATCTGTTATTGTATGTGTTAATGCATGTAAGTTGGTATTTTTTTGTCTGTCTTCTGCTTTTTTACAAATGGGGTTTATAAGTATTTTTCATGTTGAAGAAGAATTTTGCATGTGAATTGTTATGGCGGTGACAGTTGGGCAAATTTGTGTCTTCACATTCACTGTGCAGATTTTGCACACTAACTGTTAAAGAAAAGAAATCTGGAGAGGAATAGGGTGGCTATTGGGGAGGAGGAGGCCACAGTACAGGGTGGGCCATTTATATGGATACACTTTAATATGGCCATTTATATAGATACACCGTTTTATGTGAATGGTGAAGTTAACAAACAACCACCGCTATTGGTCTGACACTAACCCACATTGGAAAGATCCCTCCAAGACTGTTGGAACAAAAAACTTGATAGTATGGTGTGTTTTATGGGGTGTATCCATATATACGGTGTATCCATATAAATGGCCCACCCTGTAGTATCCTTTAGTTTTGCAATGTGTAATATTTTATTTCATCCATTGTATGTGTAAATGCATGTATGTTGTTTTCTCTTTTTCTGTTTTGTCTCTCTTCTGTTTTTTTACAGATGGCAGTCGACAAGAAATTTTCATGTGGAAGAAGAGTTTGGCATCTGGTTTTTTATAACATGTATTTGTTCTTTGTCCTTGCAACTTTATTACTCATTTTGTCTGACTTTTTTTCTCTTTTCCAGTATAATATGTATGCATGTATAAACAATCTTTTTTTACAGATCACTTTGTGTGCATTTTACGTGTAGTATTTTATATCTGTTATTGTATGTGTTAATGCATGTAAGTTGGTATTTTTTTGTCTGTCTTCTGCTTTTTTACAGATGGGGTTTACAAGTATTTTTCATGTTGAAGAAGAACTTTGCATGTGAATTGTTATGGCGGTGACAGTTGGGCATATTTGTGTCTTCACATTCACTGTGCAGATTTTGCACACTAACTGTTAAAGAAAAGAAATCTGGAGAGGAATAGGGTGGCTATTGGGGAGGAGGAGGCCACAGTACAGGGTGGGCCATTTATATGGATACACTTTAATATGGCCATTTATATAGATACACCGTTTTATGTGAATGGTGAAGTTAACAAACAACCACCGCTATTGGTCTGACACTAACCCACATTGGAAAGATCCCTCCAAGACTGTTGGAACAAAAAACTTGATAGTAAGTTGTGGTTTATGGGGTGTATCCATAGATACGGTGTATCCATATAAATGGCCCACCCTGTAGTATCCTTTAGTTTTGCAATGTGTAATATTTTATTTCATCCATTGTATGTGTAAATGCATGTATGTTGTTTTCTCTTTTTCTGTTTTGTCTCTCTTCTGTTTTTTTACAGATGGCGGTCGACAAGAAATTTTCATGTTGAAGAAGAGTTTGGCATCGGGTTTGTTATAACATGTATTTGTTCTTTCTCCTTGCAACTTTATTACTCTTTTTGTCTGACATTTTTTTCTCTTTTCCAGTATAATATGTATGCATGTGTGAACAATCTTTTTTTACAGATCACTTTGTGTGCATTTTACGTGTAGTATTTCATATCTGTTATTGTATGTGTTAATGCATGTAAGTTGGTATTTTTTTTGTCTGTCTTCTGTTTTTTTACAGATGGGGTTTACAAGTATTTTTCATGTTGAGGAAGAATTTTGCATGTGAATTGTTATGGCGGTGACAGTTGGGCATATTTGTGTCTTCACATTCACTGTGCAGATTTTGCACACTAACTGTTAAAGAAAAGAAATCTGGAGAGGAATAGGGTGGCTATTGGGGAGGAGGAGGCCACAGTACAGGGTGGGCCATTTATATGGATACACTTTAATATGGCCATTTATATAGATACACCGTTTTATGTGAATGGTGAAGTTAACAAACAACCACCGCTATTGGTCTGACACTAACCCACATTGGAAAGATCCCTCCAAGACTGTTGGAACAAAAAACTTGATAGTATGTTGTGGTTTATGGGGTGTATCCATAGATACGGTGTATCCATATAAATGGCCCACCCTGTAGTATCCTTTAGTTTTGCAATGTGTAATATTTTATTTCATCCATTGTATGTGTAAATGCATGTATGTTGTTTTCTCTTTTTCTGTTTTGTCTCACTTCTGTTTTCTTACAGATGGCGGTCGACAAGAAATTTTCATGTTGAAGAAGAGTTTGGCATCGGGTTTGTTATAACATGTATTTGTTCTTTCTCCTTGCAACTTTATTCCTCTTTTTGTCTGACTTTTTTTTCTCTTTTCCAGTATAATATGTATGCATGTATGAACAATCTTTTTTTACAGATCACTTTGTGTGCATTTTACGTGTAGTATTTTATATCTGTTATTGTATGTGTTAATGCATGTAAGTTGGTATTTTTTTGTCTGTCTTCTGCTTTTTTACAAATGGGGTTTACAAGTATTTTTCATGTTCAAGAAGAATTTTGCATGTGAATTGTTATGGCGGTGACAGTTGGGCAAATTTGTGTCTTCACATTCACTGTGCAGATTTTGCACACTAACTGTTAAAGAAAAGAAATCTGGAGAGGAATAGGGTGGCTATTGGGGAGGAGGAGGCCACAGTACAGGGTGGGCCATTTATATGGATACACTTTAATATGGCCATTTATATAGATACACCGTTTTATGTGAATGGTGAAGTTAACAAACAACCACCGCTATTGGTCTGACACTAACCAACATTGGAAAGATCCCTCCAAGACTGTTGGAACAAAAAAATTGATGGTGTGGTTTGGTTTATGGGGTGTATCCATAGATACGGTGTATCCATATAAATGGCCCACCCTGTAGTATCCTTTAGTTTTGCAATGTGTAATATTTTATTTCATCCATTGTATGTGTAAATGCATGTATGTTGTTTTCTCTTTTTCTGTTTTGTCTCTCTTCTGTTTTTTTACAGATGGCGGTCGACAAGAAATGTTCATGTTGAAGAAGAGTTTGGCATCGGGTTTGTTATAACATGTATTTGTTCTTTGTCCTTGCAACTTTATTACTCGTTTTGTCTGACTTTTTTTCTCTTTTCCAGTATAATATGTATGCATGTATAAACAATCTTTTTTTACAGATCACTTTGTGTGCATTTTACGTGTAGTATTTTATATCTGTTATTGTATGTGTTAATGCATGTAAGTTGGTATTTTTTTGTCTGTCTTCTGCTTTTTTACAGATGGGGTTTACAAGTATTTTTCATGGTGAAGAAGAACTTTGCATGTAAATTGTTATGGCGGTGACAGTTGGGCATATTTGTGTCTTCACATTCACTGTGCAGATTTTGCACACTAACTGTTAAAGAAAAGAAATCTGGAGAGGAATAGGGTGGCTATTGGGGAGGAGGAGGCCACAGTATAGGGTGGGCCATTTATATGGATACACTTTAATATGGCCATTTATATAGATACACCGTTTTATGTGAATGGTGAAGTTAACAAACAACCACCGCTATTGGTCTGACACTAACCCACATTGGAAAGATCCCTCCAAGACTGGTGGAACAAAAAACTTGATAGTATGGTGTGGTTTATGGGGTGTATCCATAGATACGGTGTATCCATATAAATGGCCCACCCTGTAGTATCCTTTAGGTTTGCAATGTGTAATATTTTATTTCTTCCATTGTATGTGTAAATGCATGTATGTTGTTTTCTCTTTTTCTGTTTTGTCTCTCTTCTGTTTTCTTACAGATGGCGGTCTACAAGAAATTTTTATGTTGAAGAAGAGTTTGGCATCGGGTTTGTTATAACATGTATTTGTTCTTTCTCCTTGCAACTTTATTACTCTTTTTGTCTGACTTTTTTTTCTCTTTTCCAGTATAATATGTATGCATGTATGAACAATCTTTTTTTACAGATCACTGTGTATGCATTTAACGTGTAGTATTTTATATTTGTTATTGTATGTGTTAATGCCTGTAAGTTGGTATTTTTTTGTCTGTCTTCTGTTTTTTTACAGATGGGGTTTACAACTATTTTTCATGTTGAGGAAGAATTTTGCATGTGAATTGTTATGGCGGTGACAGTTGGGCATATTTGTGTCTTCACATTCACTGTGCAGATTTTGCACATTGACTGTTAAAGAAGAGAAATCTGGAGAGGAATAGGGTGGCTATTGGGGAGGAGGAGGCCACAGTACAGGGTGGGCCATTTATATGGATACACTTTAATATGGCCATTTATATAGATACACCGTTTTATGTGAATGGTGAAGTTAACAAACAACCACCGCTATTGGTCTGACACTAACCCACATTGGAAAGATCCCTCCAAGACTGTTGGAACAAAAAAATTGATGGTGTGGTGTGGTTTATGGGGTGTATCCATAGATACGGTGTATCCATATAAATGGCCCACCCTGTAGTATCCTTTAGTTTTGCAATGTGTAATATTTTATTTCATCCATTGTATGTGTAAATGCATGTATGTTGTTTTCTCTTTTTCTGTTTTGTCTCTCTTCTGTTTTTTTACAGATGGCGGTCGACAAGAAATGTTCATGTTGAAGAAGAGTTTGGCATCGGGTTTGTTATAACATGTATTTGTTCTTTGTCCTTGCAACTTTATTACTCGTTTTGTCTGACTTTTTTTCTCTTTTCCAGTATAATATGTATGCATGTATAAACAATCTTTTTTTACAGATCACTTTGTGTGCATTTTACGTGTAGTATTTTATATCTGTTATTGTATGTGTTAATGCATGTAAGTTGGTATTTTTTTGTCTGTCTTCTGCTTTTTTACAGATGGGGTTTACAAGTATTTTTCATGGTGAAGAAGAACTTTGCATGTAAATTGTTATGGCGGTGACAGTTGGGCATATTTGTGTCTTCACATTCACTGTGCAGATTTTGCACACTAACTGTTAAAGAAAAGAAATCTGGAGAGGAATAGGGTGGCTATTGGGGAGGAGGAGGCCACAGTACAGGGTGGGCCATTTATATGGATACACTTTAATATGGCCATTTATATAGATACACCGTTTTATGTGAATGGTGAAGTTAACAAACAACCACCGCTATTGGTCTGACACTAACCCACATTGGAAAGATCCCTCCAAGACTGGTGGAACAAAAAACTTGATAGTATGGTGTGGTTTATGGGGTGTATCCATAGATACGGTGTATCCATATAAATGGCCCACCCTGTAGTATCCTTTAGGTTTGCAATGTGTAATATTTTATTTCTTCCATTGTATGTGTAAATGCATGTATGTTGTTTTCTCTTTTTCTGTTTTGTCTCTCTTCTGTTTTCTTACAGATGGCGGTCTACAAGAAATTTTTATGTTGAAGAAGAGTTTGGCATCGGGTTTGTTATAACATGTATTTGTTCTTTCTCCTTGCAACTTTATTACTCTTTTTGTCTGACTTTTTTTTCTCTTTTCCAGTATAATATGTATGCATGTATGAACAATCTTTTTTTACAGATCACTGTGTATGCATTTAACGTGTAGTATTTTATATTTGTTATTGTATGTGTTAATGCCTGTAAGTTGGTATTTTTTTGTCTGTCTTCTGTTTTTTTACAGATGGGGTTTACAACTATTTTTCATGTTGAGGAAGAATTTTGCATGTGAATTGTTATGGCGGTGACAGTTGGGCATATTTGTGTCTTCACATTCACTGTGCAGATTTTGCACATTGACTGTTAAAGAAGAGAAATCTGGAGAGGAATAGGGTGGCTATTGGGGAGGAGGAGGCCACAGTACAGGGTGGGCCATTTATATGGATACACTTTAATATGGCCATTTATATAGATACACCGTTTTATGTGAATGGTGAAGTTAACAAACAACCACCGCTATTGGTCTGACACTAACCCACATTGGAAAGATCCCTCCAAGACTGTTGGAACAAAAAAATTGATGGTGTGGTGTGGTTTATGGGGTGTATCCATAGATACGGTGTATCCATATAAATGGCCCACCCTGTAGTATCCTTTAGTTTTGCAATGTGTAATATTTTATTTCATCCATTGTATGTGTAAATGCATGTATGTTGTTTTCTCTTTTTCTGTTTTGTCTCTCTTCTGTTTTTTTACAGATGGCGGTCGACAAGAAATGTTCATGTTGAAGAAGAGTTTGGCATCGGGTTTGTTATAACATGTATTTGTTCTTTGTCCTTGCAACTTTATTACTCGTTTTGTCTGACTTTTTTTCTCTTTTCCAGTATAATATGTATGCATGTATAAACAATCTTTTTTTACAGATCACTTTGTGTGCATTTTACGTGTAGTATTTTATATCTGTTATTGTATGTGTTAATGCATGTAAGTTGGTATTTTTTTGTCTGTCTTCTGTTTTTTTACAGATGGGGTTTACAAGTATTTTTCATGTTGAGGAAGAATTTTGCATGTGAATTGTTATGGCGGTGACAGTTGGGCAAATTTGTGTCTTCACATTCACTGTGCAGATTTTGCACACTAACTGTTAAAGAAAAGAAATCTGGAGAGGAATAGGGTGGCTATTGGGGAGGAGGAGGTCACAGTACAGGATGGGCCATTTATATGGATAAACTTTAATATGGCTATTTATATAGATACACCGTTTTATGTGAATGGTGAAGTTAACAAGCAACCACCTCTATTGGTCTGACACTAACCCACATTAGAAAGATCCCTCCAAGACTGTTGGAACAAAAAACTTGATAGTATGGTGTGGTTTATGGGGTGTATCCATAGATACGGTGTATCCATATAAATGGCCCACCCTGTAGTATCCTTTAGTTTTGCAATGTGTAATATTTTATTTCTTCCATTGTATGTGTAAATGCATGTATGTTGTTTTCTCTTTTTCTGTTTTGTCTTTCTTCTGTTTTCTTACAGATGGCGGTCGACAAGAAATTTTTATGTTGAAGAAGAGTTTGGCATCGGGTTTGTTATAACATGTATTTGTTCTTTCTCCTTGCAACTTTATTACTCTTTTTGTCTGACTTTTTTTTCTCTTTTCCAGTATAATATGTATGCATGTATGAACAATCTTTTTTTACAGATCACTTTGTGTGCATTTTACGTGTAGTATTTTATATCTGTTATTGTATGTGTTAATGCATGTAAGTTGGTATTTTTTTGTCTGTCTTCTGCTTTTTTACAAATGGGGTTTATAAGTATTTTTCATGTTGAAGAAGAATTTTGCATGTGAATTGTTATGGCGGTGACAGTTGGGCAAATTTGTGTCTTCACATTCACTGTGCAGATTTTGCACACTAACTGTTAAAGAAAAGAAATCTGGAGAGGAATAGGGTGGCTATTGGGGAGGAGGAGGCCACAGTACAGGGTGGGCCATTTATATGGATACACTTTAATATGGCCATTTATATAGATACACCGTTTTATGTGAATGGTGAAGTTAACAAACAACCACCGCTATTGGTCTGACACTAACCCACATTGGAAAGATCCCTCCAAGACTGTTGGAACAAAAAACTTGATAGTATGGTGTGTTTTATGGGGTGTATCCATATATACGGTGTATCCATATAAATGGCCCACCCTGTAGTATCCTTTAGTTTTGCAATGTGTAATATTTTATTTCATCCATTGTATGTGTAAATGCATGTATGTTGTTTTCTCTTTTTCTGTTTTGTCTCTCTTCTGTTTTTTTACAGATGGCAGTCGACAAGAAATTTTCATGTGGAAGAAGAGTTTGGCATCTGGTTTTTTATAACATGTATTTGTTCTTTGTCCTTGCAACTTTATTACTCATTTTGTCTGACTTTTTTTCTCTTTTCCAGTATAATATGTATGCATGTATAAACAATCTTTTTTTACAGATCACTTTGTGTGCATTTTACGTGTAGTATTTTATATCTGTTATTGTATGTGTTAATGCATGTAAGTTGGTATTTTTTTGTCTGTCTTCTGCTTTTTTACAGATGGGGTTTACAAGTATTTTTCATGTTGAAGAAGAACTTTGCATGTGAATTGTTATGGCGGTGACAGTTGGGCATATTTGTGTCTTCACATTCACTGTGCAGATTTTGCACACTAACTGTTAAAGAAAAGAAATCTGGAGAGGAATAGGGTGGCTATTGGGGAGGAGGAGGCCACAGTACAGGGTGGGCCATTTATATGGATACACTTTAATATGGCCATTTATATAGATACACCGTTTTATGTGAATGGTGAAGTTAACAAACAACCACCGCTATTGGTCTGACACTAACCCACATTGGAAAGATCCCTCCAAGACTGTTGGAACAAAAAACTTGATAGTAAGTTGTGGTTTATGGGGTGTATCCATAGATACGGTGTATCCATATAAATGGCCCACCCTGTAGTATCCTTTAGTTTTGCAATGTGTAATATTTTATTTCATCCATTGTATGTGTAAATGCATGTATGTTGTTTTCTCTTTTTCTGTTTTGTCTCTCTTCTGTTTTTTTACAGATGGCGGTCGACAAGAAATTTTCATGTTGAAGAAGAGTTTGGCATCGGGTTTGTTATAACATGTATTTGTTCTTTCTCCTTGCAACTTTATTACTCTTTTTGTCTGACATTTTTTTCTCTTTTCCAGTATAATATGTATGCATGTGTGAACAATCTTTTTTTACAGATCACTTTGTGTGCATTTTACGTGTAGTATTTCATATCTGTTATTGTATGTGTTAATGCATGTAAGTTGGTATTTTTTTTGTCTGTCTTCTGTTTTTTTACAGATGGGGTTTACAAGTATTTTTCATGTTGAGGAAGAATTTTGCATGTGAATTGTTATGGCGGTGACAGTTGGGCATATTTGTGTCTTCACATTCACTGTGCAGATTTTGCACACTAACTGTTAAAGAAAAGAAATCTGGAGAGGAATAGGGTGGCTATTGGGGAGGAGGAGGCCACAGTACAGGGTGGGCCATTTATATGGATACACTTTAATATGGCCATTTATATAGATACACCGTTTTATGTGAATGGTGAAGTTAACAAACAACCACCGCTATTGGTCTGACACTAACCCACATTGGAAAGATCCCTCCAAGACTGTTGGAACAAAAAACTTGATAGTATGTTGTGGTTTATGGGGTGTATCCATAGATACGGTGTATCCATATAAATGGCCCACCCTGTAGTATCCTTTAGTTTTGCAATGTGTAATATTTTATTTCATCCATTGTATGTGTAAATGCATGTATGTTGTTTTCTCTTTTTCTGTTTTGTCTCACTTCTGTTTTCTTACAGATGGCGGTCGACAAGAAATTTTCATGTTGAAGAAGAGTTTGGCATCGGGTTTGTTATAACATGTATTTGTTCTTTCTCCTTGCAACTTTATTCCTCTTTTTGTCTGACTTTTTTTTCTCTTTTCCAGTATAATATGTATGCATGTATGAACAATCTTTTTTTACAGATCACTTTGTGTGCATTTTACGTGTAGTATTTTATATCTGTTATTGTATGTGTTAATGCATGTAAGTTGGTATTTTTTTGTCTGTCTTCTGCTTTTTTACAAATGGGGTTTACAAGTATTTTTCATGTTCAAGAAGAATTTTGCATGTGAATTGTTATGGCGGTGACAGTTGGGCAAATTTGTGTCTTCACATTCACTGTGCAGATTTTGCACACTAACTGTTAAAGAAAAGAAATCTGGAGAGGAATAGGGTGGCTATTGGGGAGGAGGAGGCCACAGTACAGGGTGGGCCATTTATATGGATACACTTTAATATGGCCATTTATATAGATACACCGTTTTATGTGAATGGTGAAGTTAACAAACAACCACCGCTATTGGTCTGACACTAACCAACATTGGAAAGATCCCTCCAAGACTGTTGGAACAAAAAAATTGATGGTGTGGTGTGGTTTATGGGGTGTATCCATAGATACGGTGTATCCATATAAATGGCCCACCCTGTAGTATCCTTTAGTTTTGCAATGTGTAATATTTTATTTCATCCATTGTATGTGTAAATGCATGTATGTTGTTTTCTCTTTTTCTGTTTTGTCTCTCTTCTGTTTTTTTACAGATGGCGGTCGACAAGAAATGTTCATGTTGAAGAAGAGTTTGGCATCGGGTTTGTTATAACATGTATTTGTTCTTTGTCCTTGCAACTTTATTACTCATTTTGTCTGACTTTTTTTCTCTTTTCCAGTATAATATGTATGCATGTATAAACAATCTTTTTTTACAGATCACTTTGTGTGCATTTTACGTGTAGTATTTTATATCTGTTATTGTATGTGTTAATGCATGTAAGTTGGTATTTTTTTGTCTGTCTTCTGCTTTTTTACAGATGGGGTTTACAAGTATTTTTCATGGTGAAGAAGAACTTTGCATGTAAATTGTTATGGCGGTGACAGTTGGGCATATTTGTGTCTTCACATTCACTGTGCAGATTTTGCACACTAACTGTTAAAGAAAAGAAATCTGGAGAGGAATAGGGTGGCTATTGGGGAGGAGGAGGCCACAGTACAGGGTGGGCCATTTATATGGATACACTTTAATATGGCCATTTATATAGATACACCGTTTTATGTGAATGGTGAAGTTAACAAACAACCACCGCTATTGGTCTGACACTAACCCACATTGGAAAGATCCCTCCAAGACTGTTGGAACAAAAAACTTGATAGTATGGTGTGGTTTATGGGGTGTATCCATAGATACGGTGTATCCATATAAATGGCCCACCCTGTAGTATCCTTTAGGTTTGCAATGTGTAATATTTTATTTCTTCCATTGTATGTGTAAATGCATGTATGTTGTTTTCTCTTTTTCTGTTTTGTCTCTCTTCTGTTTTCTTACAGATGGCGGTCGACAAGAAATTTTTATGTTGAAGAAGAGTTTGGCATCGGGTTTGTTATAACATGTATTTGTTCTTTCTCCTTGCAACTTTATTAGTCTTTTTGTCTGACTTTTTTTTCTCTTTTCCAGTATAATATGTATGCATGTATGAACAATCTTTTTTTACAGATCACTGTGTATGCATTTAACGTGTAGTATTTTATATTTGTTATTGCATGTGTTAATGCATGTAAGTTGGTATTTTTTTGTCTGTCTTCTGCTTTTTTACAAATGGGGTTTACAAGTATTTTTCATGTTGAAGAAGAATTTTGCATGTGAATTGTTATGGCGGTGACAGTTGGGCAAATTTGTGTCTTCACATTCACTGTGCAGATTTTGCACACTAACTGTTAAAGAAAAGAAATCTGGAGAGGAATAGGGTGGCTATTGGGGAGGAGGAGGCCACAGTACAGGGTGGGCCATTTATATGGATACACTTTAATATGGCCATTTATATAGATACACCGTTTTATGTGAATGGTGAAGTTAACAAACAACCACCGCTATTGGTCTGACACTAACCCACATTGGAAAGATCCCTCCAAGACTGTTGGAACAAAAAACTTGATAGTATGGTGTGTTTTATGGGGTGTATCCATAGATACGGTGTATCCATATAAATGGCCCACCCTGTAGTATCCTTTAGTTTTGCAATGTGTAATATTTTATTTCATCCATTGTATGTGTAAATGCATGTATGTTGTTTTCTCTTTTTCTGTTTTGTCTCTCTTCTGTTTTTTTACAGATGGCAGTCGACAAGAAATTTTCATGTGGAAGAAGAGTTTGGCATCTGGTTTGTTATAACATGTATTTGTTCTTTGTCCTTGCAACTTTATTACTCATTTTGTCTGACTTTTTTTCTCTTTTCCAGTATAATATGTATGCATGTATAAACAATCTTTTTTTACAGATCACTTTGTGTGCATTTTACGTGTAGTATTTTATATCTGTTATTGTATGTGTTAATGCATGTAAGTTGGTATTTTTTTGTCTGTCTTCTGCTTTTTTACAGATGGGGTTTACAAGTATTTTTCATGGTGAAGAAGAACTTTGCATGTAAATTGTTATGGCGGTGACAGTTGGGCATATTTGTGTCTTCACATTCACTGTGCAGATTTTGCACACTAACTGTTAAAGAAAAGAAATCTGGAGAGGAATAGGGTGGCTATTGGGGAGGAGGAGGCCACAGTACAGGGTGGGCCATTTATATGGATACACTTTAATATGGCCATTTATATAGATACACCGTTTTATGTGAATGGTGAAGTTAACAAACAACCACCGCTATTGGTCTGACACTAACCCACATTGGAAAGATCCCTCCAAGACTGTTGGAACAAAAAACTTGATAGTATGGTGTGGTTTATGGGGTGTATCCATAGATACGGTGTATCCATATAAATGGCCCACCCTGTAGTATCCTTTAGGTTTGCAATGTGTAATATTTTATTTCTTCCATTGTATGTGTAAATGCATGTATGTTGTTTTCTCTTTTTCTGTTTTGTCTCTCTTCTGTTTTCTTACAGATGGCGGTCGACAAGAAATTTTTATGTTGAAGAAGAGTTTGGCATCGGGTTTGTTATAACATGTATTTGTTCTTTCTCCTTGCAACTTTATTACTCTTTTTGTCTGACTTTTTTTTCTCTTTTCCAGTATAATATGTATGCATGTATGAACAATCTTTTTTTACAGATCACTGTGAATGCATTTAACGTGTAGTATTTTATATTTGTTATTGTATGTGTTAATGCCTGTAAGTTGGTATTTTTTTGTCTGTCTTCTGTTTTTTTACAGATGGGGTTTACAACTATTTTTCATGTTGAGGAAGAATTTTGCATGTGGATTGTTATGGCGGTGACAGTTGGGCATATTTGTGTCTTCACATTCACTGTGCAGATTTTGCACATTGACTGTTAAAGAAGAGAAATCTGGAGAGGAATAGGGTGGCTATTGGGGAGGAGGAGGCCACAGTACAGGGTGAGCCATTTATATGGATACACTTTAATATGGCCATTTATATAGATACACCGTTTTATGTGAATGGTGAAGTTAACAAACAACCACCGCTATTGGTCTGACACTAACCAACATTGGAAAGATCCCTCCAAGACTGTTGGAACAAAAAAATTGATGGTGTGGTGTGGTTTATGGGGTGTATACATAGATACGGTGTATCCATATAAATGGCCCACCCTGTAGTATCCTTTAGTTTTGCAATGTGTAATATTTTATTTCATCCATTGTATGTGTAAATGCATGTATGTTGTTTTCTCTTTTTCTGTTTTGTCTCTCTTCTGTTTTTTTACAGATGGCGGTCGACAAGAAATGTTCATGTTGAAGAAGAGTTTGGCATCGGGTTTGTTATAACATGTATTTGTTCTTTGTCCTTGCAACTTTATTACTCGTTTTGTCTGACTTTTTTTCTCTTTTCCAGTATAATATGTATGCATGTATAAACAATCTTTTTTTACAGATCACTTTGTGTGCATTTTACGTGTAGTATTTTATATCTGTTATTGTATGTGTTATTGCATGTAAGTTGGTATTTTTTTGTCTGTCTTCTGTTTTTTTACAGATGGGGTTTACAAGTATTTTTCATGTTGAGGAAGAATTTTGCATGTGAATTGTTATGGCGGTGACAGTTGGGCAAATTTGTGTCTTCACATTCACTGTGCAGATTTTGCACACTAACTGTTAAAGAAAAGAAATCTGGAGAGGAATAGGGTGGCTATTGGGGAGGAGGAGGCCACAGTACAGGATGGGCCATTTATATGGATACACTTTAATATGGCCATTTATATAGATACACCGTTTTATGTGAATGGTGAAGTTAACAAACAACCACCGCTATTGGTCTGACACTAACCCACATTGGAAAGATCCCTCCAAGACTGTTGGAACAAAAAACTTGATAGTATGTTGTGGTTTATGGGGTGTATCCATAGATACGGTGTATCCATATAAATGGCCCACCCTGTAGTATCCTTTAGTTTTGCAATGTGTAATATTTTATTTCATCCATTGTATGTGTAAATGCATGTATGTTGTTTTCTCTTTTTCTGTTTTGTCTCTCTTCTGTTTTTTTTACAGATGGCGGTCGACAAGAAATTTTCATGTTGAAGAAGAGTTTGGCATCGGGTTTGTTATAACATGTATTTGTTCTTTCTCCTTGCAACTTTATTACTCTTTTTGTCTGACATTTTTTTCTCTTTTCCAGTATAATATGTATGCATGTGTGAACAATCTTTTTTTACAGATCACTTTGTGTGCATTTTACCTGTAGTATTTCATATCTGTTATTGTATGTGTTAATGCATGTAAGTTGGTATTTTTTTTGTCTGTCTTCTGTTTTTTTACAGATGGGGTTTACAAGTATTTTTCATGTTGAGGAAGAATTTTGCATGTGAATTGTTATGGCGGTGACAGTTGGGCATATTTGTGTCTTCACATTCACTGTGCAGATTTTGCACACTAACTGTTAAAGAAAAGAAATCTGGAGAGGAATAGGGTGGCTATTGGGGAGGAGGAGGCCACAGTACAGGGTGGGCCATTTATATGGATACACTTTAATATGGCCATTTATATAGATACACCGTTTTATGTGAATGGTGAAGTTAACAAACAACCACCGCTATTGGTCTGACACTAACCCACATTGGAAAGATCCCTCCAAGACTGTTGGAACAAAAAACTTGATAGTATGGTGTGTTTTATGGGGTGTATCCATAGATACGGTGTATCCATATAAATGGCCCACCCTGTAGTATCCTTTAGTTTTGCAATGTGTAATATTTTATTTCATCCATTGTATGTGTAAATGCATGTATGTTGTTTTCTCTTTTTCTGTTTTGTCTCACTTCTTTTTTCTTACAGATGGCGGTCGACAAGAAATTTTCATGTTGAAGAAGAGTTTGGCATCGGGTTTGTTATAACATGTATTTGTTCTTTCTCCTTGCAACTTTATTACTCTTTTTGTCTGACTTTTTTTTCTCTTTTCCAGTATAATATGTATGCATGTATGAACAATCTTTTTTTACAGATCACTTTGTGTGCATTTTACGTGTAGTATTTTATATCTGTTATTGTATGTGTTAATGCATGTAAGTTGGTATTTTTTTGTCTGTCTTCTGCTTTTTTACAAATGGGGTTTACAAGTATTTTTCATGTTCAAGAAGAATTTTGCATGTGAATTGTTATGGCGGTGACAGTTGGGCAAATTTGTGTCTTCACATTCACTGTGCAGATTTTGCACACTAACTGTTAAAGAAATCTGGAGAGGAATAGGGTGGCTATTGGGGAGGAGGAGGCCACAGTACAGGGTGGGCCATTTATATGGATACACTTTAATATGGCCATTTATATAGATACACCGTTTTATGTGAATGGTGAAGTTAACAAACAACCACCGCTATTGGTCTGACACTAACCAACATTGGAAAGATCCCTCCAAGACTGTTGGAACAAAAAAATTGATGGTGTGGTGTGGTTTATGGGGTGTATCCATAGATACGGTGTATCCATATAAATGGCCCACCCTGTAGTATCCTTTAGTTTTGCAATGTGTAATATTTTATTTCATCCATTGTATGTGTAAATGCATGTATGTTGTTTTCTCTTTTTCTGTTTTGTCTCTCTTCTGTTTTTTTACAGATGGCGGTCGACAAGAAATGTTCATGTTGAAGAAGAGTTTGGCATCGGGTTTGTTATAACATGTATTTGTTCTTTGTCCTTGCAACTTTATTACTCGTTTTGTCTGACTTTTTTTCTCTTTTCCAGTATAATATGTATGCATGTATAAACAATCTTTTTTTACAGATCACTTTGTGTGCATTTTACGTGTAGTATTTTATATCTGTTATTGTATGTGTTAATGCATGTAAGTTGGTATTTTTTTGTCTGTCTTCTGCTTTTTTACAGATGGGGTTTACAAGTATTTTTCATGGTGAAGAAGAACTTTGCATGTAAATTGTTATGGCGGTGACAGTTGGGCATATTTGTGTCTTCACATTCACTGTGCAGATTTTGCACACTAACTGTTAAAGAAAAGAAATCTGGAGAGGAATAGGGTGGCTATTGGGGAGGAGGAGGCCACAGTACAGGGTGGGCCATTTATATGGATACACTTTAATATGGCCATTTATATAGATACACCGTTTTATGTGAATGGTGAAGTTAACAAACAACCACCGCTATTGGTCTGACACTAACCCACATTGGAAAGATCCCTCCAAGACTGTTGGAACAAAAAACTTGATAGTATGGTGTGGTTTATGGGGTGTATCCATAGATACGGTGTATCCATATAAATGGCCCACCCTGTAGTATCCTTTAGGTTTGCAATGTGTAATATTTTATTTCTTCCATTGTATGTGTAAATGCATGTATGTTGTTTTCTCTTTTTCTGTTTTGTCTCTCTTCTGTTTTCTTACAGATGGCGGTCGACAAGAAATTTTTATGTTGAAGAAGAGTTTGGCATCGGGTTTGTTATAACATGTATTTGTTCTTTCTCCTTGCAACTTTATTACTCTTTTTGTCTGACTTTTTTTTCTCTTTTCCAGTATAATATGTATGCATGTATGAACAATCTTTTTTTACAGATCACTGTGTATGCATTTAACGTGTAGTATTTTATATTTGTTATTGTATGTGTTAATGCCTGTAAGTTGGTATTTTTTTGTCTGTCTTCTGTTTTTTTACAGATGGGGTTTACAACTATTTTTCATGTTGAGGAAGAATTTTGCATGTGAATTGTTATGGCGGTGACAGTTGGGCATATTTGTGTCTTCACATTCACTGTGCAGATTTTGCACATTGACTGTTAAAGAAGAGAAATCTGGAGAGGAATAGGGTGGCTATTGGGGAGGAGGAGGCCACAGTACAGGGTGGGCCATTTATATGGATACACTTTAATATGGCCATTTATATAGATACACCGTTTTATGTGAATGGTGAAGTTAACAAACAACCACCGCTATTGGTCTGACACTAACCAACATTGGAAAGATCCCTCCAAGACTGTTGGAACAAAAAAATTGATGGTGTGGTGTGGTTTATGGGGTGTATCCATAGATACGGTGTATCCATATAAATGGCCCACCCTGTAGTATCCTTTAGTTTTGCAATGTGTAATATTTTATTTCATCCATTGTATGTGTAAATGCATGTATGTTGTTTTCTCTTTTTCTGTTTTGTCTCTCTTCTGTTTTTTTACAGATGGCGGTCGACAAGAAATTTTCATGTTGAAGAAGAGTTTGGCATCGGGTTTGTTATAACATGTATTTGTTCTTTCTCCTTGCAACTTTATTACTCTTTTTGTCTGACTTTTTTTTCTCTTTTCCAGTATAATATGTATGCATGTATGAACAATCTTTTTTTACAGATCACTGTGAATGCATTTAACGTGTAGTATTTTATATTTGTTATTGTATGTGTTAATGCCTGTAAGTTGGTATTTTTTTGTCTGTCTTCTGTTTTTTTACAGATGGGGTTTACAACTATTTTTCATGTTGAGGAAGAATTTTGCATGTGAATTGTTATGGCGGTGACAGTTGGGCATATTTGTGTCTTTACATTCACTGTGCAGATTTTGCACATTGACTGTTAAAGAAGAGAAATCTGGAGAGGAATAGGGTGGCTATTGGGGAGGAGGAGGCCACAGTACAGGGTGAGCCATTTATATGGATACACTTTAATATGGCCATTTATATAGATACACCGTTTTATGTGAATGGTGAAGTTAACAAACAACCACCGCTATTGGTCTGACACTAACCAACATTGGAAAGATCCCTCCAAGACTGTTGGAACAAAAAAATTGATGGTGTGGTGTGGTTTATGGGGTGTATACATAGATACGGTGTATCCATATAAATGGCCCACCCTGTAGTATCCTTTAGTTTTGCAATGTGTAATATTTTATTTCATCCATTGTATGTGTAAATGCATGTATGTTGTTTTCTCTTTTTCTGTTTTGTCTCTCTTCTGTTTTTTTACAGATGGCGGTCGACAAGAAATGTTCATGTTGAAGAAGAGTTTGGCATCGGGTTTGTTATAACATGTATTTGTTCTTTGTCCTTGCAACTTTATTACTCGTTTTGTCTGACTTTTTTTCTCTTTTCCAGTATAATATGTATGCATGTATAAACAATCTTTTTTTACAGATCACTTTGTGTGCATTTTACGTGTAGTATTTTATATCTGTTATTGTATGTGTTATTGCATGTAAGTTGGTATTTTTTTGTCTGTCTTCTGTTTTTTTACAGATGGGGTTTACAAGTATTTTTCATGTTGAGGAAGAATTTTGCATGTGAATTGTTATGGCGGTGACAGTTGGGCAAATTTGTGTCTTCACATTCACTGTGCAGATTTTGCACACTAACTGTTAAAGAAAAGAAATCTGGAGAGGAATAGGGTGGCTATTGGGGAGGAGGAGGCCACAGTACAGGATGGGCCATTTATATGGATACACTTTAATATGGCCATTTATATAGATACACCGTTTTATGTGAATGGTGAAGTTAACAAACAACCACCTCTATTGGTCTGACACTAACCCACATTAGAAAGATCCCTCCAAGACTGTTGGAACAAAAAACTTGATAGTATGGTGTGGTTTATGGGGTGTATCCATAGATACGGTGTATCCATATAAATGGCCCACCCTGTAGTATCCTTTAGTTTTGCAATGTGTAATATTTTATTTCTTCCATTGTATGTGTAAATGCATGTATGTTGTTTTCTCTTTTTCTGTTTTGTCTCTCTTCTGTTTTCTTACAGATGGCGGTCGACAAGAAATTTTTATGTTGAAGAAGAGTTTGGCATCGGGTTTGTTATAACATGTATTTGTTCTTTCTCCTTGCAACTTTATTACTCTTTTTGTCTGACTTTTTTTTCTCTTTTCCAGTATAATATGTATGCATGTATGAACAATCTTTTTTTACAGATCACTGTGTATGCATTTAACGTGTAGTATTTTATATTTGTTATTGTATGTGTTAATGCCTGTAAGTTGGTATTTTTTTGTCTGTCTTCTGTTTTTTTACAGATGGGGTTTACAACTATTTTTCATGTTGAGGAAGAATTTTGCATGTGAATTGTTATGGCGGTGACAGTTGGGCATATTTGTGTCTTCACATTCACTGTGCAGATTTTGCACATTGACTGTTAAAGAAGAGAAATCTGGAGAGGAATAGGGTGGCTATTGGGGAGGAGGAGGCCACAGTACAGGGTGGGCCATTTATATGGATACACTTTAATATGGCCATTTATATAGATACACCGTTTTATGTGAATGGTGAAGTTAACAAACAACCACCGCTATTGGTCTGACACTAACCAACATTGGAAAGATCCCTCCAAGACTGTTGGAACAAAAAAATTGATGGTGTGGTGTGGTTTATGGGGTGTATCCATAGATACGGTGTATCCATATAAATGGCCCACCCTGTAGTATCCTTTAGTTTTGCAATGTGTAATATTTTATTTCATCCATTGTATGTGTAAATGCATGTATGTTGTTTTCTCTTTTTCTGTTTTGTCTCTCTTCTGTTTTTTTACAGATGGCGGTCGACAAGAAATTTTCATGTTGAAGAAGAGTTTGGCATCGGGTTTGTTATAACATGTATTTGTTCTTTCTCCTTGCAACTTTATTACTCTTTTTGTCTGACTTTTTTTTCTCTTTTCCAGTATAATATGTATGCATGTATGAACAATCTTTTTTTACAGATCACTGTGAATGCATTTAACGTGTAGTATTTTATATTTGTTATTGTATGTGTTAATGCCTGTAAGTTGGTATTTTTTTGTCTGTCTTCTGTTTTTTTACAGATGGGGTTTACAACTATTTTTCATGTTGAGGAAGAATTTTGCATGTGAATTGTTATGGCGGTGACAGTTGGGCATATTTGTGTCTTTACATTCACTGTGCAGATTTTGCACATTGACTGTTAAAGAAGAGAAATCTGGAGAGGAATAGGGTGGCTATTGGGGAGGAGGAGGCCACAGTACAGGGTGAGCCATTTATATGGATACACTTTAATATGGCCATTTATATAGATACACCGTTTTATGTGAATGGTGAAGTTAACAAACAACCACCGCTATTGGTCTGACACTAACCAACATTGGAAAGATCCCTCCAAGACTGTTGGAACAAAAAAATTGATGGTGTGGTGTGGTTTATGGGGTGTATACATAGATACGGTGTATCCATATAAATGGCCCACCCTGTAGTATCCTTTAGTTTTGCAATGTGTAATATTTTATTTCATCCATTGTATGTGTAAATGCATGTATGTTGTTTTCTCTTTTTCTGTTTTGTCTCTCTTCTGTTTTTTTACAGATGGCGGTCGACAAGAAATGTTCATGTTGAAGAAGAGTTTGGCATCGGGTTTGTTATAACATGTATTTGTTCTTTGTCCTTGCAACTTTATTACTCGTTTTGTCTGACTTTTTTTCTCTTTTCCAGTATAATATGTATGCATGTATAAACAATCTTTTTTTACAGATCACTTTGTGTGCATTTTACGTGTAGTATTTTATATCTGTTATTGTATGTGTTATTGCATGTAAGTTGGTATTTTTTTGTCTGTCTTCTGTTTTTTTACAGATGGGGTTTACAAGTATTTTTCATGTTGAGGAAGAATTTTGCATGTGAATTGTTATGGCGGTGACAGTTGGGCAAATTTGTGTCTTCACATTCACTGTGCAGATTTTGCACACTAACTGTTAAAGAAAAGAAATCTGGAGAGGAATAGGGTGGCTATTGGGGAGGAGGAGGCCACAGTACAGGATGGGCCATTTATATGGATACACTTTAATATGGCCATTTATATAGATACACCGTTTTATGTGAATGGTGAAGTTAACAAACAACCACCTCTATTGGTCTGACACTAACCCACATTAGAAAGATCCCTCCAAGACTGTTGGAACAAAAAACTTGATAGTATGGTGTGGTTTATGGGGTGTATCCATAGATACGGTGTATCCATATAAATGGCCCACCCTGTAGTATCCTTTAGTTTTGCAATGTGTAATATTTTATTTCTTCCATTGTATGTGTAAATGCATGTATGTTGTTTTCTCTTTTTCTGTTTTGTCTCTCTTCTGTTTTCTTACAGATGGCAGTCGACAAGAAATTTTTATGTTGAAGAAGAGTTTGGCACCGGGTTTGTTATAACATGTATTTGTTCTTTCTCCTTGCAACTTTATTACTCTTTTTGTGTGATTTTTTTTTCTCTTTTCCAGTATAATATGTATGCATGTATGAACAATCTTTTTTTACAGATCACTTTGTGTGCATTTTACGTGTAGTATTTTATATCTGTTATTGTATGTGTTAATGCATGTAAGTTGGTATTTTTTTGTCTGTCTTCTGCTTTTTTACAAATGGGGTTTACAAGTATTTTTCATGTTGAAGAAGAATTTTGCATGTGAATTGTTATGGCGGTGACAGTTGGGCAAATTTGTGTCTTCACATTCACTGTGCAGATTTTGCACACTAACTGTTAAAGAAAAGAAATCTGGAGAGGAATAGGGTGGCTATTGGGGAGGAGGAGGCCACAGTACAGGGTGGGCCATTTATATGGATACACTTTAATATGGCCATTTATATAGATACACCGTTTTATGTGAATGGTGAAGTTAACAAACAACCACCGCTATTGGTCTGACACTAACCCACATTGGAAAGATCCCTCCAAGACTGTTGGAACAAAAAACTTGATAGTATGGTGTGTTTTATGGGGTGTATCCATAGATACGGTGTATCCATATAAATGGCCCACCCTGTAGTATCCTTTAGTTTTGCAATGTGTAATATTTTATTTCATCCATTGTATGTGTAAATGCATGTATGTTGTTTTCTCTTTTTCTGTTTTGTCTCTCTTCTGTTTTTTTACAGATGGCAGTCGACAAGAAATTTTCATGTGGAAGAAGAGTTTGGCATCTGGTTTGTTATAACATGTATTTGTTTTTTGTCCTTGCAACTTTATTACTCATTTTGTCTGACTTTTTTTCTCTTTTCCAGTATAATATGTATGCATGTATAAACAATCTTTTTTTACAGATCACTTTGTGTGCATTTTACGTGTAGTATTTTATATCTGTTATTGTATGTGTTAATGCATGTAAGTTGGTATTTTTTTGTCTGTCTTCTTCTTTTTTACAGATGGGGTTTACAAGTATTTTTCATGTTGAAGAAGAACTTTGCATGTGAATTGTTATGGCGGTGACAGTTGGGCATATTTGTGTCTTCACATTCACTGTGCAGATTTTGCACACTAACTGTTAAAGAAAAGAAATCTGGAGAGGAATAGGGTGGCTATTGGGGAGGAGGAGGCCACAGTACAGGGTGGGCCATTTATATGGATACACTTTAATATGGCCATTTATATAGATACACCGTTTTATGTGAATGGTGAAGTTAACAAACAACCACCTCTATTGGTCTGACACTAACCCACATTGGAAAGATCCCTCCAAGACTGTTGGAACAAAAAACTTGATAGTATGGTGTGGTTTATGGGGTGTATCCATAGATACGGTGTATCCATATAAATGGCCCACCCTGTAGTATCCTTTAGTTTTGCAATGTGTAATATTTTATTTCTTCCATTGTATGTGTAAATGCATGTATGTTGTTTTCTCTTTTTCTGTTTTGTCTCTCTTCTGTTTTCTTACAGATGGCGGTCGACAAGAAATTTTTATGTTGAAGAAGAGTTTGGCATCGGGTTTGTTATAACATGTATTTGTTCTTTCTCCTTGCAACTTTATTACTCTTTTTGTCTGACTTTTTTTTCTCTTTTCCAGTATAATATGTATGCATGTATGAACAATCTTTTTTTTACAGATCACTTTGTGTGCATTTTACGTGTAGTATTTTATATCTGTTATTGTATGTGTTAATGCATGTAAGTTGGTATTTTTTTGTCTGTCTTCTGCTTTTTTACAAATGGGGTTTACAAGTATTTTTCATGTTGAAGAAGAATTTTGCATGTGAATTGTTATGGCGGTGACAGTTGGGCAAATTTGTGTCTTCACATTCACTGTGCAGATTTTGCACACTAACTGTTAAAGAAAAGAAATCTGGAGAGGAATAGGGTGGCTATTGGGGAGGAGGAGGCCACAGTACAGGGTGGGCCATTTATATGGATACACTTTAATATGGCCATTTATATAGATACACCGTTTTATGTGAATGATGAAGTTAACAAACAACCACCGCTATTGGTCTGACACTAACCCACATTGGAAAGATCCCTCCAAGACTGTTGGAACAAAAAACTTGATAGTATGGTGTGTTTTATGGGGTGTATCCATAGATACGGTGTATCCATATAAATGGCCCACCCTGTAGTATCCTTTTGTTTTGCAATGTGTAATATTTTATTTCATCCATTGTATGTGTAAATGCATGTATGTTGTTTTCTCTTTTTCTGTTTTGTCTCTCTTCTGTTTTTTTACAGATGGCAGTCGACAAGAAATTTTCATGTGGAAGAAGAGTTTGGCATCTGGTTTGTTATAACATGTATTTGTTCTTTGTCCTTGCAACTTTATTACTCATTTTGTCTGACTTTTTTTCTCTTTTCCAGTATAATATGTATGCATGTATAAACAATCTTTTTTTACAGATCACTTTGTGTGCATTTTACGTGTAGTATTTTATATCTGTTATTGTATGTGTTAATGCATGTAAGTTGGTATTTTTTTGTCTGTCTTCTGCTTTTTTACAGATGGGGTTTACAAGTATTTTTCATGTTGAAGAAGAACTTTGCATGTGAATTGTTATGGCGGTGACAGTTGGGCATATTTGTGTCTTCACATTCACTGTGCAGATTTTGCACACTAACTGTTAAAGAAAAGAAATCTGGAGAGGAATAGGGTGGCTATTGGGGAGGAGGAGGCCACAGTACAGGGTGGGCCATTTATATGGATACACTTTAATATGGCCATTTATATAGATACACAGTTTTATGTGAATGGTGAAGTTAACAAACAACCACCTCTATTGGTCTGACACTAACCCACATTGGAAAGATCCCTCCAAGACTGTTGGAACAAAAAACTGGATAGTATGGTGTGGTTTATGGGGTGTATCCATAGATACGGTGTATCCATATAAATGGCCCACCCTGTAGTATCCTTTAGTTTTGCAATGTGTAATATTTTATTTCTTCCATTGTATGTGTAAATGCATGTATGTTGTTTTCTCTTTTTCTGTTTTGTCTCTCTTCTGTTTTCTTACAGATGGCGTACGACAAGAAATTTTTATGTTGAAGAGTTTGGCATCGGGTTTGTTATAACATGTATTTGTTCTTTCTCCTTGCAACTTTATTACTCTTTTTGTCTGACTTTTTTTTCTCTTTTCCAGTATAATATGTATGCATGTATGAACAATCTTTTTTTTACAGATCACTTTGTGTGCATTTTACGTGTAGTATTTTATATCTGTTATTGTATGTGTTAATGCATGTAAGTTGGTATTTTTTTGTCTGTCTTCTGCTTTTTTACAAATGGGGTTTACAAGTATTTTTCATGTTGAAGAAGAATTTTGCATGTGAATTGTTATGGCGGTGACAGTTGGGCAAATTTGTGTCTTTACATTCACTGTGCAGATTTTGCACACTAACTGTTAAAGAAAAGAAATCTGGAGAGGAATAGGGTGGCTATTGGGGAGGAGGAGGCCACAGTACAGGATGGGCCATTTATATGGATACACTTTAATATGGCCATTTATATAGATACACCGTTTTATGTGAATGATGAAGTTAACAAACAACCACCGCTATTGGTCTGACACTAACCCACATTGGAAAGATCCCTCCAAGACTGTTGGAACAAAAAACTTGATAGTATGGTGTGTTTTATGGGGTGTATCCATAGATACGGTGTATCCATATAAATGGCCCACCCTGTAGTATCCTTTTGTTTTGCAATGTGTAATATTTTATTTCATCCATTGTATGTGTAAATGCATGTATGTTGTTTTCTCTTTTTCTGTTTTGTCTCTCTTCTGTTTTTTTACAGATGGCAGTCGACAAGAAATTTTCATGTGGAAGAAGAGTTTGGCATCTGGTTTGTTATAACATGTATTTGTTCTTTGTCCTTGCAACTTTATTACTCATTTTGTCTGACTTTTTTTCTCTTTTCCAGTATAATATGTATGCATGTATAAACAATCTTTTTTTACAGATCACTTTGTGTGCATTTTACGTGTAGTATTTTATATCTGTTATTGTATGTGTTAATGCATGTAAGTTGGTATTTTTTTGTCTGTCTTCTGCTTTTTTACAGATGGGGTTTACAAGTATTTTTCATGGTGAAGAAGAACTTTGCATGTAAATTGTTATGGCGGTGACAGTTGGGCATATTTGTGTCTTCACATTCACTGTGCAGATTTTGCACACTAACTGTTAAAGAAAAGAAATCTGGAGAGGAATAGGGTGGCTATTGGGGAGGAGGAGGCCACAGTACAGGGTGGGCCATTTATATGGATACACTTTAATATGGCCATTTATATAGATACACCGTTTTATGTGAATGGTGAAGTTAACAAACAACCACCGCTATTGGTCTGACACTAACCCACATTGGAAAGATCCCTCCAAGACTGTTGGAACAAAAAACTTGATAGTATGGTGTGGTTTATGGGGTGTATCCATAGATACGGTGTATCCATATAAATGGCCCACCCTGTAGTATCCTTTAGGTTTGCAATGTGTAATATTTTATTTCTTCCATTGTATGTGTAAATGCATGTATGTTGTTTTCTCTTTTTCTGTTTTGTCTCTCTTCTGTTTTCTTACAGATGGCGGTCGACAAGAAATTTTTATGTTGAAGAAGAGTTTGGCATCGGGTTTGTTATAACATGTATTTGTTCTTTCTCCTTGCAACTTTATTACTCTTTTTGTCTGACTTTTTTTTCTCTTTTCCAGTATAATATGTATGCATGTATGAACAATCTTTTTTTACAGATCACTGTGTATGCATTTAACGTGTAGTATTTTATATTTGTTATTGTATGTGTTAATGCCTGTAAGTTGGTATTTTTTTGTCTGTCTTCTGTTTTTTTACAGATGGGGTTTACAACTATTTTTCATGTTGAGGAAGAATTTTGCATGTGAATTGTTATGGCGGTGACAGTTGGGCATATTTGTGTCTTCACATTCACTGTGCAGATTTTGCACATTGACTGTTAAAGAAGAGAAATCTGGAGAGGAATAGGGTGGCTATTGGGGAGGAGGAGGCCACAGTACAGGGTGGGCCATTTATATGGATACACTTTAATATGGCCATTTATATAGATACACCGTTTTATGTGAATGGTGAAGTTAACAAACAACCACCGCTATTGGTCTGACACTAACCAACATTGGAAAGATCCCTCCAAGACTGTTGGAACAAAAAAATTGATGGTGTGGTGTGGTTTATGGGGTGTATCCATAGATACGGTGTATCCATATAAATGGCCCACCCTGTAGTATCCTTTAGTTTTGCAATGTGTAATATTTTATTTCATCCATTGTATGTGTAAATGCATGTATGTTGTTTTCTCTTTTTCTGTTTTGTCTCTCTTCTGTTTTTTTACAGATGGCGGTCGACAAGAAATGTTCATGTTGAAGAAGAGTTTGGCATCGGGTTTGTTATAACATGTATTTGTTCTTTGTCCTTGCAACTTTATTACTCATTTTGTCTGACTTTTTTTCTCTTTTCCAGTATAATATGTATGCATGTATAAACAATCTTTTTTTACAGATCACTTTGTGTGCATTTTACGTGTAGTATTTTATATCTGTTATTGTATGTGTTAATGCATGTAAGTTGGTATTTTTTTGTCTGTCTTCTGCTTTTTTACAGATGGGGTTTACAAGTATTTTTCATGGTGAAGAAGAACTTTGCATGTAAATTGTTATGGCGGTGACAGTTGGGCATATTTGTGTCTTCACATTCACTGTGCAGATTTTGCACACTAACTGTTAAAGAAAAGAAATCTGGAGAGGAATAGGGTGGCTATTGGGGAGGAGGAGGCCACAGTACAGGGTGGGCCATTTATATGGATACACTTTAATATGGCCATTTATATAGATACACCGTTTTATGTGAATGGTGAAGTTAACAAACAACCACCGCTATTGGTCTGACACTAACCAACATTGGAAAGATCCCTCCAAGACTGTTGGAACAAAAAACTTGATAGTATGGTGTGGTTTATGGGGTGTATCCATAGATACGGTGTATCCATATAAATGGCCCACCCTGTAGTATCCTTTAGGTTTGCAATGTGTAATATTTTATTTCTTCCATTGTATGTGTAAATGCATGTATGTTGTTTTCTCTTTTTCTGTTTTGTCTCTCTTCTGTTTTCTTACAGATGGCGGTCGACAATAAATTTTTATGTTGAAGAAGAGTTTGGTATCGGGTTTGTTATAACATGTATTTGTTCTTTCTCCTTGCAACTTTATTACTCTTTTTGTCTGACATTTTTTTCTCTTTTCCAGTATAATATGTATGCATGTATGAACAATCTTTTTTTACAGATCACTGTGTATGCATTTTACGTGTAGTATTTTATATCTGTCATTGTATGTGTTAATGCCTGTAAGTTGGTATTTTTTTGTCTGTCTTCTGTTTTTTTACAGATGGGGTTTACAAGTATTTTTCATGTTGAAGAAGAATTTTGCATGTGAATTGTTATGGCGGTGACAGTTGGGCAAATTTGTGTCTTCACATTCACTGTGCAGATTTTGCACACTAACTGTTAAAGAAAAGAAATCTGGAGAGGAATAGGGTGGCTATTGGGGAGGAGGAGGCCACAGTACAGGGTGGGTCATTTATATGGATACACTTTAATATGGCCATTTATATAGATACACCGTTTTATGTGAATGGTGAAGTTAACAAACAACCACCGCTATTGGTCTGACACTAACCCACATTGGAAAGATCCCTCCAAGACTGTTGGAACAAAAAACTTGATAGTTTGTTGTGGTTTATGGGGTGTATCCATAGATACGGTGTATCCATATAAATGACCCACCCTGTAGTATCCTTTAGTTTTGCAATGTGTAATATTTTATTTCATCCATTGTATGTGTAAATGCATGTATGTTGTTTTCTCTTTTTCTGTTTTGTCTCTCTTCTGTTTTTTTACAGATGGCGGTCGACAAGAAATTTTCATGTTGAAGAAGAGTTTGGCATCGGGTTTGTTATAACATGTATTTGTTCTTTCTCCTTGCAACTTTATTACTCTTTTTGTCTGACTTTTTTTTCTCTTTTCCAGTATAATATGTATGCATGTATGAACAATCTTTTTTTACAGATCACTTTGTGTGCATTTTACGTGTAGTATTTTATATCTGTTATTGTATGTGTTAATGCATGTAAGTTGGTATTTTTTTGTCTGTCTTCTGCTTTTTTACAAATGGGGTTTACAAGTATTTTTCATGTTCAAGAAGAATTTTGCATGTGAATTGTTATGGCGGTGACAGTTGGGCAAATTTGTGTCTTCACATTCACTGTGCAGATTTTGCACACTAACTGTTAAAGAAAAGAAATCTGGAGAGGAATAGGGTGGCTATTGGGGAGGAGGAGGCCACAGTACAGGGTGGGCCATTTATATGGATACACTTTAATATGGCCATTTATATAGATACACCGTTTTATGTAAATGGTGAAGTTAACAAACAACCACCGCTATTGGTCTGACACTAACCCACATTGGAAAGATCCCTCCAAGACTGTTGGAACAAAAAACTTGATAGCATGGTGTGGTTTATGGGGTGTATCCATAGATACGGTGTATCCATATAAATGGCCCACCCTGTAGTATCCTTTAGTTTTGCAATGTGTAATATTTTATTTCTTCCATTGTATGTGTAAATGCATGTACGTTGTTTTCTCTTTTTCTGTTTTGTCTCTCTTCTGTTTTCTTACAGATGGCAGTCGACAAGAAATTTTCATGTTGAAGAAGAGTTTGGCATCGGGTTTGTTATAACATGTATTTGTTCTTTGTCCTTACAACTTTATTACTCGTTTTGTCTGACTTTTTTTCTCTTTTCCAGTATAATATGTATGCATGTATAAACAATCTTTTTTTACAGATCACTTTGTGTGCATTTTACGTGTAGTATTTTATATCTGTTATTGTATGTGTTAATGCATGTAAGTTGGTATTTTTTTGTCTGTCTTCTTCTTTTTTACAGATGGGGTTTACAAGTATTTTTCATGTTGAAGAAGAACTTTGCATGTGAATTGTTATGGCGGTGACAGTTGGGCATATTTGTGTCTTCACATTCACTGTGCAGATTTTGCACACTAACTGTTAAAGAAAAGAAATCTGGAGAGTAATAGGGTGGCTATTGGGGAGGAGGAGGCCACAGTACAGGGTGGGCCATTTATATGGATACACTTTAATATGGCCATTTATATTGATACACCGTTTTATGTGAATGGTGAAGTTAACAAACAACCACCGCTATTGGTCTGACACTAACCCACATTGGAAAGATCCCTCCAAGACTGTTGGAACAAAAAACTTGATAGCATGGTGTGGTTTATGGGGTGTATCCATAGATACGGTGTATCCATATAAATGGCCCACCCTGTAGTATCCTTTCGTTTTGCAATGTGTAATATTTTATTTCATCCATTGTATGTGTAAATGCATGTATGTTGTTTTCTCTTTTTCTGTTTTGTCTCTCTTCTGTTTTTTTACAGATGGCGGTCGACAAGAAATTTTCATGTTGAAGAAGAGTTTGGCATCGGGTTTGTTATAACATGTATTTGTTCTTTCTCCTTGCAACTTTATTACTCTTTTTGTCTGACTTTTTTTTCTCTTTTCCAGTATAATATGTATGCATGTATGAACAATCTTTTTTTACAGATCACTTTGTGTGCATTTTACGTGTAGTATTTTATATCTGTTATTGTATGTGTTAATGCATGTAAGTTGGTATTTTTTTGTCTGTCTTCTGCTTTTTTACAAATGGGGTTTACAAGTATTTTTCATGTTCAAGAAGAATTTTGCATGTGAATTGTTATGGCGGTGACAGTTGGGCAAATTTGTGTCTTCACATTCACTGTGCAGATTTTGCACACTAACTGTTAAAGAAAAGAAATCTGGAGAGGAATAGGGTGGCTATTGGGGAGGAGGAGGTCACAGTACAGGGTGGGCCATTTATATGGATACACTTTAATATGGCCATTTATATAGATACACCGTTTTATGTGAATGGTGAAGTTAACTAACAACCACCGCTATTGGTCTGACACTAACCCACATTGGAAAGATCCCTCCAAGACTGTTGGAACAAAAAACTTGATAGTATGGTGTGGTTTATGGGGTGTATCCATAGATACGGTGTATCCATATAAATGGCCCACCCTGTAGTATCCTTTAGGTTTGCAATGTGTAATATTTTATTTCTTCCATTGTATGTGTAAATGCATGTATGTTGTTTTCTCTTTTTCTGTTTTGTCTCTCTTCTGTTTTCTTACAGATGGCGGTCGACAATAAATTTTTATGTTGAAGATGAGTTTGGTATCGGGTTTGTTATAACATGTATTTGTTCTTTCTCCTTGCAACTTTATTACTCTTTTTGTCTGACTTTTTTTTCTCTTTTCCAGTATAATATGTATGCATGTATGAACAATCTTTTTTTACAGATCACTGTGTATGCATTTTACGTGTAGTATTTTATATCTGTTATTGTATGTGTTAATGCCTGTAAGTTGGTATTTTTTTGTCTGTCTTCTGTTTTTTTACAGATGGGGTTTACAAGTATTTTTCATGTTGAAGAAGAATTTTGCATGTGAATTGTCATGGCGGTGACAGTTGGGCAAATTTGTGTCTTCACATTCACTGTGCAGATTTTGCACACTAACTGTTAAAGAAAAGAAATCTGGAGAGGAATAGGGTGGCTATTGGGGAGGAGGAGGCCACAGTACAGGGTGGGTCATTTATATGGATACACTTTAATATGGCCATTTATATAGATACACCGTTTTATGTGAATGGTGAAGTTAACAAACAACCACCGCTATTGGTCTGACACTAACCCACATTGGAAAGAACCCTCCAAGACTGTTGGAACAAAAAACTTGATAGTATGTTGTGGTTTATGGGGTGTATGCATAGATACGGTGTATCCATATAAATGGCCCACCCTGTAGTATCCTTTAGTTTTGCAATGTGTAATATTTTATTTCATCCATTGTATGTGTAAATGCATGTATGTTGTTTTCTCTTTTTCTGTTTTGTCTCTCTTCTGTTTTTTTACAGATGGCGGTCGACAAGAAATTTTCATGTTGAAGAAGAGTTTGGCATCGGGTTTGTTATAACATGTATTTGTTCTTTCTCCTTGCAACTTTATTACTCTTTTTGTCTGACATTTTTTTCTCTTTTCCAGTATAATATGTATGCATGTGTGAACAATCTTTTTTTACAGATCACTTTGTGTGCATTTTACGTGTAGTATTTTATATCTGTTATTGTATGTGTTAATGCATGTAAGTTGGTATTTTTTTTGTCTGTCTTCTGTTTTTTTACAGATGGGGTTTACAAGTATTTTTCATGTTGAAGAAGAATTTTGCATGTGAATTGTTATGGCGGTGACAGTTGGGCATATTTGTGTCTTCACATTCACTGTGCAGATTTTGCACACTAACTGTTAAAGAAAAGAAATCTGGAGAGGAATAGGGTGGCTATTGGGGAGGAGGAGGCCACAGTACAGGGTGGGCCATTTATATGGATACAATTTAATATGGCCATTTATATAGATACACCATTTTATGTGAATGGTGAAGTTAACAAACAACCACTGCTATTGGTCTGACACTAACCCACATTGGAAAGATCCCTCCAAGACTGTTGGAACAAAAAACTTGATAGCATGGTGTGGTTTATGGGGTGTATCCATAGATACGGTATATCCATATAAATGGCCCACCCTGTAGTATCCTTTAGTTTTGCAATGTGTAATATTTTATTTCTTCCATTGTATGTGTAAATGCATGTACGTTGTTTTCTCTTTTTCTGTTTTGTCTCTCTTCTGTTTTCTTACAGATGGCGGTCGACAAGAAATTTTCATGTTGAAGAAGAGTTTGGCATCGGGTTTGTTATAACATGTATTTGTTCTTTGTCCTTACAACTTTATTACTCGTTTTGTCTGACTTTTTTTCTCTTTTCCAGTATAATATGTATGCATGTATAAACAATCTTTTTTTACAGATCACTTTGTGTGCATTTTACGTGTAGTATTTTATATCTGTTATTGTATGTGTTAATGCATGTAAGTTGGTATTTTTTTGTCTGTCTTCTTCTTTTTTACAGATAGGGTTTACAAGTATTTTTCATGTTGAAGAAGAACTTTGCATGTGAATTGTTATGGCGGTGACAGTTGGGCATATTTGTGTCTTCACATTCACTGTGCAGATTTTGCACACTAACTGTTAAAGAAAAGAAATCTGGAGAGTAATAGGGTGGCTATTGGGGAGGAGGAGGCCACAGTACAGGGTGGGCCATTTATATGGATACACTTTAATATGGCCATTTATATAGATACACCGTTTTATGTGAATGGTGAAGTTAACAAACAACCACCGCTATTGGTCTGACACTAACCCACATTGGAAAGATCCCTCCAAGACTGTTGGAACAAAAAACTTGATAGCATGGTGTGGTTTATGGGGTGTATCCATAGATACGGTGTATCCAAATAAATGGCCCACCCTGTAGTATCCTTTCGTTTTGCAATGTGTAATATTTTATTTCATCCATTGTATGTGTAAATGCATGTATGTTGTTTTTTCTTTTTCTGTTTTGTCTCTCTTCTGTTTTTTTACAGATGGCGGTCGACAAGAAATTTTCATGTTGAAGAAGAGTTTGGCATCGGGTTTGTTATAACATGTATTTGTTCTTTCTCCTTGCAACTTTATTACTCGTTTTGTCTGACTTTTTTTCTCTTTTCCAGTATAATATGTATGCATGTATAAACAATCTTTTTTTACAGATCACTTTGTGTGCATTTTACGTGTAGTATTTTATATCTGTTATTGTATGTGTTAATGCATGTAAGTTGGTATTTTTTTGTCTGTCTTCTGCTTTTTTACAGATGGGGTTTACAAGTATTTTTCATGTTGAAGAAGAACTTTGCATGTGAATTGTTATGGCGGTGACAGTTGGGCATATTTGTGTCTTCACATTCACTGTGCAGATTTTGCACACTTACTGTTAAAGAAAAGAAATCTGGAGAGGAATAGAGTGGCTATTGGGGAGGAGGAGGCCACAGTACAGGGTGGGCCATTTATATGGATACACTTTAATATGGCCATTTATATAGATACACTGTTTTATGTGAATGGTAAAGTTAACAAACAACCACCGCTATTCGTCTGACACTAACCCACATTGGAAAGTTCCCTCCAAGACTGTTGGAACAAAAAACTTGATAGCATGGTGTGGTTTATGGGGTGTATCCATAGATACGGTGTATCCATATAAATGGCCCACCCTGTAGTATCCTTTAGTTTTGCAATGTGTAATATTTTATTTCATCCATTGTATGTGTAAATGCATGTATGTTGTTTTCTCTTTTTCTGTTTTGTCTCTCTTCTGTTTTCTTACAGATGGCGGTCGACAAGAAATTTTCATGTTGAAGAAGAGTTTGGCATCGGGTTTGTTATAACATGTATTTATTCTTTGTCCTTACAACTTTATTACTCGTTTTGTCTGACTTTTTTTCTCTTTTCCAGTATAATATGTATGCATGTATGAACAATCTTTTTTTACAGATCACTTTGTGTGCATTTTACGTGTAGTATTTTATATCTGTTATTGTATGTGTTAATGCATGTAAGTTGGTATTTTTTTGTCTGTCTTCTGCTTTTTTACAGATGGGGTTTACAAGTATTTTTCATGTTGAAGAAGAACTTTGCATGTGAATTGTTATGGCGGTGACAGTTGGGCATATTTGTGTCTTCACATTCACTGTGCAGATTTTGCACACTAACTGTTAAAGAAGAGAAATCTGGAGAGTAATAGGGTGGCTATAGGGGAGGAGGAGGCCACAGTACAGGGTGGGCCATTTATATGGATACACTTTAATATGACCATTTATATAGATACACCGTTTTATGTGAATGGTGAAGTTAACAAACAACCACCGCTATTGGTCTGACACTAACCCACATTGGAAAGATCCCTCCAAGACTGTTGGAACAAAAAACTTGATAGTATGTTGTGGTTTATGGGGTGTATCCATAGATACGGTGTATCCATATAAATGGCCCACCCTGTAGTATCCTTTAGTTTTGCAATGTGTAATATTTTATTTCATCCATTGTATGTGTAAATGCATGTATGTTGTTTTCTCTTTTTCTGTTTTGTCTCTCTTCTGTTTTTTTACAGATGGCGGTCGACAAGAAATTTTCATGTTGAAGAAGAGTTTGGCATCGGGTTTGTTATAACATGTATTTGTTCTTTCTCCTTGCAACTTTATTACTCTTTTTGTCTGACATTTTTTTCTCTTTTCCAGTATAATATGTATGCATGTGTGAACAATCTTTTTTTACAGATCACTTTGTGTGCATTTTACGTGTAGTATTTTATATCTGTTATTGTATGTGTTAATGCATGTAAGTTGGTATTTTTTTTGTCTGTCTTCTGTTTTTTTACAGATGGGGTTTACAAGTATTTTTCATGTTGAAGAAGAATTTTGCATGTGAATTGTTATGGCGGTGACAGTTGGGCATATTTGTGTCTTCACATTCACTGTGCAGATTTTGCACACTAACTGTTAAAGAAAAGAAATCTGGAGAGGAATAGGGTGGCTATTGGGGAGGAGGAGGCCACAGTACAGGGTGGGCCATTTATATGGATACAATTTAATATGGCCATTTATATAGATACACCGTTTTATGTGAATGGTGAAGTTAACAAACAACCACCGCTATTGGTCTGACACTAACCCACATTGGAAAGATCCCTCCAAGACTGTTGGAACAAAAAACTTGATAGCATGGTGTGGTTTATGGGGTGTATCCATAGATACGGTGTATCCATATAAATGGCCCACCCTGTAGTATCCTTTAGTTTTGCAATGTGTAATATTTTATTTCTTCCATTGTATGTGTAAATGCATGTACGTTGTTTTCTCTTTTTCTGTTTTGTCTCTCTTCTGTTTTCTTACAGATGGCGGTCGACAAGAAATTTTCATGTTGAAGAAGAGTTTGGCATCGGGTTTGTTATAACATGTATTTGTTCTTTGTCCTTACAACTTTATTACTCGTTTTGTCTGACTTTTTTTTCTCTTTTCCAGTATAATATGTATGCATGTATAAACAATCTTTTTTTACAGATCACTTTGTGTGCATTTTACGTGTAGTATTTTATATCTGTTATTGTATGTGTTAATGCATGTAAGTTGGTATTTTTTTGTTTGTCTTCTTCTTTTTTACAGATGGGGTTTACAAGTATTTTTCATGTTGAAGAAGAACTTTGCATGTGAATTGTTATGGCGGTGACAGTTGGGCATATTTGTGTCTTCACATTCACTGTGCAGATTTTGCACACTAACTGTTAAAGAAGAGAAATCTGGAGAGTAATAGGGTGGCTATAGGGGAGGAGGAGGCCACAGTACAGGGTGGGCCATTTATATGGATACACTTTAATATGACCATTTATATAGATACACCGTTTTATGTGAATGGTGAAGTTAACAAACAACCACCGCTATTGGTCTGACACTAACCCACATTGGAAAGATCCCTCCAAGACTGTTGGAACAAAAAACTTGATAGTATGTTGTGGTTTATGGGGTGTATCCATAGATACGGTGTATCCATATAAATGGCCCACCCTGTAGTATCCTTTAGTTTTGCAATGTGTAATATTTTATTTCATCCATTGTATATGTAAATGCATGTATGTTGTTTTCTCTTTTTCTGTTTTGTCTCTCTTCTGTTTTTTTACAGATGGCGGTCGACAAGAAATTTTCATGTTGAAGAAGAGTTTGGCATCGGGTTTGTTATAACATGTATTTGTTCTTTCTCCTTGCAACTTTATTACTCTTTTTGTCTGACATTTTTTTCTCTTTTCCAGTATAATATGTATGCATGTGTGAACAATCTTTTTTTACAGATCACTTTGTGTGCATTTTACGTGTAGTATTTTATATCTGTTATTGTATGTGTTAATGCATGTAAGTTGGTATTTTTTTTGTCTGTCTTCTGTTTTTTTACAGATGGGGTTTACAAGTATTTTTCATGTTGAAGAAGAATTTTGCATGTGAATTGTTATGGCGGTGACAGTTGGGCATATTTGTGTCTTCACATTCACTGTGCAGATTTTGCACACTAACTGTTTAAGAAAAGAAATCTGGAGAGGAATAGGGTGGATATAGGGGAGGAGGAGGCCACAGTACAGGGTGGGCCATTTATATGGATACAATTTAATATGGCCATTTATATAGATACACCGTTTTATGTGAATGGTGAAGTTAACAAACAACCACCGCTATTGGTCTGACACTAACCCACATTGGAAAGATCCCTCCAAGACTGTTGGAACAAAAAACTTGATAGCATGGTGTGGTTTATGGGGTGTATCCATAGATACGGTGTATCCATATAAATGGCCCACCCTGTAGTATCCTTTAGTTTTGCAATGTGTAATATTTTTTTTCTTCCATTGTATGTGTAAATGCATGTACGTTGTTTTCTCTTTTTCTGTTTTGTCTCTCTTCTGTTTTCTTACAGATGGCGGTCGACAAGAAATTTTCATGTTGAAGAAGAGTTTGGCATCGGGTTTGTTATAACATGTATTTGTTCTTTGTCCTTACAACTTTATTACTCGTTTTGTCTGACTTTTTTTCTCTTTTCCAGTATAATATGTATGCATGTATAAACAATCTTTTTTTACAGATCACTTTGTGTGCATTTTACGTGTAGTATTTTATATCTGTTATTGTATGTGTTAATGCATGTAAGTTGGTATTTTTTTGTCTGTCTTCTTCTTTTTTACAGATGGGGTTTACAAGTATTTTTCATGTTGAAGAAGAACTTTGCATGTGAATTGTTATGGCGGTGACAGTTGGGCATATTTGTGTCTTCACATTCACTGTGCAGATTTTGCACACTAACTGTTAAAGAAAAGAAATCTGGAGAGGAATAGAGTGGCTATTGGGGAGGAGGAGGCCACAGTACAGGGTGGGCCATTTATATGGATACACTTTAATATGGCCATTTATGTAGATACACCGTTTTATGTGAATGGTGAAGTTAACAAACAACCACCGCTATTGGTCTGACACTAACCCACATTGGAAAGTTCCCTCCAAGACTGTTGGAACAAAAAACTTGATAGTATGTTGTGGTTTATGGGGTGTATCCATAGATACGGTGTATCCATATAAATGGCCCACCCTGTAGTATCCTTTAGTTTTGCAATGTGTAATATTTTATTTCTTCCATTGTATGTGTAAATGCATGTACGTTGTTTTCTCTTTTTCTGTTTTGTCTCTCTTCTGTTTTCTTACAGATGGCGGTCGACAAGAAATTTTCATGTTGAAGAAGAGTTTGGCATCGGGTTTGTTATAACATGTATTTGTTCTTTGTCCTTACAACTTTATTACTCGTTTTGTCTGACTTTTTTTCTCTTTTCCAGTATAATATGTATGCATGTATAAACAATCTTTTTTTACAGATCACTTTGTGTGCATTTTACGTGTAGTATTTTATATCTGTTATTGTATGTGTTAATGCATGTAAATTTGTATTTTTTTGTCTGTCTTCTGCTTTTTTACAGATGGGGTTTACAAGTATTTTTCATGTTGATGAAGAACTTTGCATGTGAATTGTTATGGCGGTGACAGTTGGGCATATTTGTGTCTTCACATTCACTGTGCAGATTTTGCACACTAACTGTTAAAGAAAAGAAATCTGGAGAGGAATAGGGTGGCTATTGGGGAGGAGGAGGCCACAGTACAGGGTGGGCCATTTATATGGATACACTTTAATATGGCCATTTATATAGATACACCGTTTTATGTGAATGGTGAAGTTAACAAACAACCACCGCTATTGGTCTGACACTAACCCACATTGGAAAGATCCCTCCAAGACTGTTGGAACAAAAAACTTGATAGCATGGTGTGGTTTATGGGGTGTATCCATAGATACGGTGTATCCATATAAATGGCCCACCCTGTAGTATCCTTTCGTTTTGCAATGTGTAATATTTTATTTCATCCATTGTATGTGTAAATGCATGTATGTTGTTTTCTCTTTTTCTGTTTTGTCTCTCTTCTGTTTTTTTACAGATGGCGGTCGACAAGAAATTTTCATGTTGAAGAAGAGTTTGGCATCGGGTTTGTTATAACATGTATTTGTTCTTTCTCCTTGCAACTTTATTACTCGTTTTGTCTGACTTTTTTTCTCTTTTCCAGTATAATATGTATGCATGTATAAACAATCTTTTTTTACAGATCACTTTGTGTGCATTTTACGTGTAGTATTTTATATCTGTTATTGTATGTGTTAATGCATGTAAGTTGGTATTTTTTTGTCTGTCTTCTGCTTTTTTACAGATGGGGTTTACAAGTATTTTTCATGTTGAAGAAGAACTTTGCATGTGAATTGTTATGGCGGTGACAGTTGGGCATATTTGTGTCTTCACATTCACTGTGCAGATTTTGCACACTAACTGTTAAAGAAAAGAAATCTGGAGAGGAATGGAGTGGCTATTGGGGAGGAGGAGGCCACAGTACAGGGTGGGCCATTTATATGGATACACTTTAATATGGCCATTTATATAGATACACCGTTTTATGTGAATGGTGAAGTTAACAAACAACCACCGCTATTGGTCTGACACTAACCCACATTGGAAAGTTCCCTCCAAGACTGTTGGAACAAAAAACTTGATAGTATGTTGTGGTTTATGGGGTGTATCCATAGATACGGTGTATCCATATAAATGGCCCACCCTGTAGTATCCTTTAGTTTTGCAATGTGTAATATTTTATTTCATCCATTGTATGTGTAAATGCATGTATGTTGTTTTCTCTTTTTCTGTTTTGTCTCTCTTCTGTTTTCTTACAGATGGCGGTCGACAATAAATTTTCATGTTGAAGAAGAGTTTGGCATCGGGTTTGTTATAACATGTATTTGTTCTTTGTCCTTACAACTTTATTACTCGTTTTGTCTGACTTTTTTTCTCTTTTCCAGTATAATATGTATGCATGTATAAACAATCTTTTTTTACAGATCACTTTGTGTGCATTTTACGTGTAGTATTTTATATCTGTTATTGTATGTGTTAATGCATGTAAGTTGGTATTTTTTTGTCTGTCTTCTTCTTTTTTACAGATGGGGTTTACAAGTATTTTTCATGTTGAAGAAGAACTTTGCATGTGAATTGTTATGGCGGTGACAGTTGGGCATATTTGTGTCTTCACATTCACTGTGCAGATTTTGCACACTAACTGTTAAAGAAGAGAAATCTGGAGAGTAATAGGGTGGCTATAGGGGAGGAGGAGACCACAGTACAGGGTGGGCCATTTATATGGATACACTTTAATATGACCATTTATATAGATACACCGTTTTATGTGAATGGTGAAGTTAACAAACAACCACCGCTATTGGTCTGACACTAACCCACATTGGAAAGATCCCTCCAAGACTGTTGGAACAAAAAAATTGATTGTGTTGTGTGGTATATGGGGTGTATCCATAGATACGGTGTATCCATATAAATGGCCCACCCTGTAGTATCCTTTAGTTTTGCAATGTGTAATATTTTATTTCTTCCATTGTATGTGTAATTGCATGTATGTGGTTTTCTCTTTTTCTGTTTTGTCTCTCTTCTGTTTTCTTACAGATGGCGGTCGACAAGAAATTTTCATGTTGAAGAAGAGTTTGGCATCGGGTTTGTTATAACATGTATTTGTTCTTTGTCCTTGCAACTTTATTACTCGTTTTGTCTGACTTTTTTTCTCTTTTCCAGTATAATATGTATGCATGTATGAACAATCTTTTTTTACAGATCACTGTGTGTGCATTTAACGTGTATTATTTTATATCTGTTATTGTATGTGTTAATGCCTGTAAGTTGGTATTTTTTTGTCTGTCTTCTGTTTTTTTACAGATGGGGTTTACAAGTATTTTTCATGTTGAGGAAGAATTTTGCATGTGAATTGTTATGGCGGTGACAGTTTGGCATATTTGTGTCTTCACATTCACTGTGCAGATTTTGCACATTAACTGTTAAAGAAAAGAAATCTGGAGAGGAATAGGGTGGCTATTGGGGAGGAGGAGACCACAGTACAGGGTGGGCCATTTATATGGATACACTTTAATATGGCCATTTATATAGATACACCGTTTTATGTGAATGGTGAAGTTAACAAACAACCACCGCTATTGGTCTGACACTAACCCACATTGGAAAGATCCCTCCAAGACTGTTGGAACAAAAAAATTGATGGTGTGGTGTGGTTTATGGGGTGTATCCATAGATACGGTGTATCCATATAAATGGCCCACCCTGTAGTATCCTTTAGTTTTGCAATGTGTAATATTTTATTTCATCCATTGTATGTGTGAATGCATGTATGTTGTTTTCTCTTTTTCTGTTTTGTCTCTCTTCTGTTTTTTTACAGATGGTGGTCGACAAGAAATTTTCATGTTGAAGAAGAGTTTGGCATCGGGTTTGTTATAACATGTATTTGTTCTTTGTCCTTGCAACTTTATTACTCGTTTTGTCTGACTTTTTTTCTCTTTTCCAGTATAATATGTATGCATGTATAAACAATCTTTTTTTACAGATCACTTTGTGTGCATTTTACGTGTAGTATTTTATATCTGTTATTGTATGTGTTAATGCCTGTAAGTTGGTATTTTTTTGTCTGTCTTCTGTTTTTTTACAGATGGGGTTTACAACTATTTTTCATGTTGAGGAAGAATTTTGTATGTGAATTGTTATGGCGGTGACAGTTGGGCAAATTTGTGTCTTCACATTCACTGTGCAGATTTTGCACACTAACTGTTAAAGAAAAGAAATCTGGAGAGGAATAGGGTGGCTATTGGGGAGGAGGAGGCCACAGTACAGGGTGGGCCATTTATATGGATACACTTTAATATGGCCATTTATATAGATACACCGTTTTATGTGAATGGTGAAGTTAACAAACAACCACCTCTATTGGTCTGACACTAACCCACATTGGAAAGATCCCTCCAAGACTGTTGGAACAAAAAACTTGATAGTATTGTGTGGTTTATGGGGTGTATCCATAGATACGGTGTATCCATATAAATGGCCCACCCTGTAGTATCCTTTAGTTTTGCAATGTGTAATATTTTATTTCTTCCATTGTATGTGTAAATGCATGTATGTTGTTTTCTCTTTTTCTGTTTTGTCTCTCTTCTGTTTTCTTACAGATGGCGGTTGACAAGAAATTTTTATGTTGAAGAAGAGTTTGGCATCGGGTTTGTTATAACATGTATTTGTTCTTTCTCCTTGCAACTTTATTCCTCTTTTTGTCTGACTTTTTTTTCTCTTTTCCAGTATAATATGTATGCATGTATGAACAATCTTTTTTTACAGATCACTTTGTGTGCATTTTACGTGTAGTATTTTATATCTGTTATTGTATGTGTTAATGCATGTAAGTTGGTATTTTTTTTGTCTGTCTTCTGATTTTTTACAGATGGGGTTTACAAGTATTTTTCATGTTGAAGAAGAATTTTGCATGTGAATTGTTATGGCGGTGACAGTTGGGCAAATTTGTGTCTTCACATTCACTGTGCAGATTTTGCACACTAACTGTTAAAGAAAAGAAATCTGGAGAGGAATAGGGTGGCTTTTGGGGAGGAGGTGGCCACAGTACAGGGTGGGCCATTTATATGGATACACTTTAATATGGCCATTTATATAGATACACCGTTTTATGTGAATGGTGAAGTTAACAAACAACCACCGCTATTGGTCTGACACTAACCCACATTGGAAAGATCCCTCCAAGACTGTTGGAACAAAAAACTTGATAGTATGGTGTGGTTTATGGGGTGTATTCATTGATACGGTGTATCCATATAAATGGCCCACCCTGTAGTATTTTTTAGTTTTGCAATGTGTAATATTTTATTTCATCCATTGTATGTGTAAATGCATGTATGTTGTTTTCTCTTTTTCTGTTTTGTCTCTCTTCTGTTTTTTTACAGATGGCAGTCGACAAGAAATTTTCATGTGGAAGAAGAGTTTGGCATCGGGTTTGTTATAACATGTATTTGTTCTTTGTCCTTGCAACTTTATTACTCGTTTTGTCTGACTTTTTTTCTCTTTTCCAGTATAATATGTATGCATGTATAAACAATCTTTTTTTACAGATCACTTTGTGTGCATTTTACGTGTAGTATTTTATATCTGTTATTGTATGTGTTAATGCATGTAAGTTGGTATTTTTTTGTCTGTCTTCTGTTTTTTTACAGATGGGGTTTACAACTATTTTTCATGTTGAGGAAGAATTTTGCATGTGAATTGTTATGGCGGTGACAGTTTGGCATATTTGTGTCTTCACATTCACTGTGCAGATTTTGCACATTAACTGTTAAAGAAAAGAAATCTGGAGAGGAATAGGGTGGCTATTGGGGAGGAGGAGACCACAGTACAGGGTGGGCCATTTATATGGATACACTTTAATATGGCCATTTATATAGATACACCGTTTTATGTGAATGGTGAAGTTAACAAACAACCACCGCTATTGGTCTGACACTAACCCACATTGGAAAGATCCCTCCAAGACTGTTGGAACAAAAAAATTGATGGTGTGGTGTGGTTTATGGGGTGTATCCATAAATACGGTGTATCCATATAAATGGCCCACCCTGTAGTATCCTTTAGTTTTGCAATGTGTAATATTTTATTTCATCCATTGTATGTGTGAATGCATGTATGTTGTTTTCTCTTTTTCTGTTTTGTCTCTCTTCTGTTTTTTTACAGATGGTGGTCGACAAGAAATTTTCATGTTGAAGAAGAGTTTGGCATCGGGTTTGTTATAACATGTATTTGTTCTTTGTCCTTGCAACTTTATTACTCGTTTTGTCTGACTTTTTTTCTCTTTTCCAGTATAATATGTATGCATGTATAAACAATCTTTTTTTACAGATCACTTTGTGTGCATTTTACGTGTAGTATTTTATATCTGTTATTGTATGTGTTAATGCCTGTAAGTTGGTATTTTTTTGTCTGTCTTCTGTTTTTTTACAGATGGGGTTTACAACTATTTTTCATGTTGAGGAAGAATTTTGTATGTGAATTGTTATGGCGGTGACAGTTGGGCAAATTTGTGTCTTCACATTCACTGTGCAGATTTTGCACACTAACTGTTAAAGAAAAGAAATCTGGAGAGGAATAGGGTGGCTATTGGGGAGGAGGAGGCCACAGTACAGGGTGGGCCATTTATATGGATACACTTTAATATGGCCATTTATATAGATACACCGTTTTATGTGAATGGTGAAGTTAACAAACAACCACCTCTATTGGTCTGACACTAACCCACATTGGAAAGATCCCTCCAAGACTGTTGGAACAAAAAACTTGATAGTATTGTGTGGTTTATGGGGTGTATCCATAGATACGGTGTATCCATATAAATGGCCCACCCTGTAGTATCCTTTAGTTTTGCAATGTGTAATATTTTATTTCTTCCATTGTATGTGTAAATGCATGTATGTTGTTTTCTCTTTTTCTGTTTTGTCTCTCTTCTGTTTTCTTACAGATGGCGGTTGACAAGAAATTTTTATGTTGAAGAAGAGTTTGGCATCGGGTTTGTTATAACATGTATTTGTTCTTTCTCCTTGCAACTTTATTCCTCTTTTTGTCTGACTTTTTTTTCTCTTTTCCAGTATAATATGTATGCATGTATGAACAATCTTTTTTTACAGATCACTTTGTGTGCATTTTACGTGTAGTATTTTATATCTGTTATTGTATGTGTTAATGCATGTAAGTTGGTATTTTTTTTGTCTGTCTTCTGATTTTTTACAGATGGGGTTTACAAGTATTTTTCATGTTGAAGAAGAATTTTGCATGTGAATTGTTATGGCGGTGACAGTTGGGCAAATTTGTGTCTTCACATTCACTGTGCAGATTTTGCACACTAACTGTTAAAGAAAAGAAATCTGGAGAGGAATAGGGTGGCTATTGGGGAGGAGGTGGCCACAGTACAGGGTGGGCCATTTATATGGATACACTTTAATATGGCCATTTATATAGATACACCGTTTTATGTGAATGGTGAAGTTAACAAACAACCACCGGTATTGGTCTGACACTAACCCACATTGGAAAGATCCCTCCAAGACTGTTGGAACAAAAAACTTGATAGTATGGTGTGGTTTATGGGGTGTATTCATTGATACGGTGTATCCATATAAATGGCCCACCCTGTAGTATTTTTTAGTTTTGCAATGTGTAATATTTTATTTCATCCATTGTATGTGTAAATGCATGTATGTTGTTTTCTCTTTTTCTGTTTTGTCTCTCTTCTGTTTTTTTACAGATGGCAGTCGACAAGAAATTTTCATGTGGAAGAAGAGTTTGGCATCGGGTTTGTTATAACATGTATTTGTTCTTTGTCCTTGCAACTTTATTACTCGTTTTGTCTGACTTTTTTTCTCTTTTCCAGTATAATATGTATGCATGTATAAACAATCTTTTTTTACAGATCACTTTGTGTGCATTTTACGTGTAGTATTTTATATCTGTTATTGTATGTGTTAATGCATGTAAGTTGGTATTTTTTTGTCTGTCTTCTGCTTTTTTACAGATGGGGTTTACAAGTATTTTTAATGGTGAAGAAGAACTTTGCATGTGAATTGTTATGGCGGTGACAGTTGGGCATATTTGTGTCTTCACATTCACTGTGCAGATTTTGCACACTAACTGTTAAAGAAAAGAAATCTGGAGAGGAATAGGGTGGCTCTTGGGGAGGAGGAGGCAACAGTACAGGGTGGGCCATTTATATGGATACACTTTAATATGGCCATTTATATAGATACACTGTTTTATGTGAATGGTGAAGTTAACAAACAACCACCGCTATTGGTCTGACACTAACCCACATTGGAAAGATCCCTCCAAGACTGTTGGAACAAAAAACTTAATAGTATGGTGTGGTTTATGGGGTGTATCCATAGATACGGTGTATCCATATAAATGGCCCACCCTGTAGTATCCTTTAGGTTTGCAATGTGTAATATTTTATTTCTTCCATTGTATGTGTAAATGCATGTATGTTGTTTTCTCTTTTTCTGTTTTGTCTCTTTTCTGTTTTCTTACAGATGGCGGTCGACAAGAAATTTTTATGTTGAAGAAGAGTTTGGCATCGGGTTTGTTATAACATGTATTTGTTCTTTCTCCTTGCAACTTTATTACTCTTTTTGTCTGACTTTTTTTCTCTTTTCCAGTATAATATGTATGCATGTATGAACAATCTTTTTTTTTTTTTTTTTAAACACATTTTATTTAGAGATATGCGCTTACAAGGTGCATTAATGTCAACATGTCATACAGTATCTCACATGGGTCTATAGGTATTCAGACCTCACAACGGGACCCTGATTTACAGTTTGCTACGACTCAGCCATGTTAATCACATTATCACCATATCTCTTCCTTTTAACTTTTCCCCCCAACTTAACCCGCCCTCTTCTGCTCCCTCCCCCCACCCTCTGTTGTCTGCTGTTCCAACCCCCAAAACATCTTGCTGTGTTTAGGCAACTTTATTCATAAAGGTCTGTCAATCCTTATAAGGAAAGAGACGTGGTATTGGCTTTAAGCCCTGATATGGCCCTGATATATTGGCTAGGGTAGCTTCAGATTGCCCAATTTTCCCAATAAGTCCATTGTGGCGTACCATTCTGTGTACTTAAAGGGTGCGACTATGACTTGTATTTCCTCTTTGGAGTAAGTATGTTCAATGAATTTAGTCCATTTCTTGAAGAAAGCTTTTGTTGTTCTTCCTTTATGTGTCACTGCATCTAGTCTGTCCATGTTGAATAGTTGTATTAGTTCCTGTTCTCTGTCCCATATAGTTGGTTTGCTGGGGTAAATCCACTTATTGTAGATTACTTTTTTGCTTGCTGCAAGGATTAAATGACCCAATAAAGGCGTTTTCTGTTTTACGTTCGATTTTGTTGTTTCTGCTGTTGGTTGTTGGTCTTCCTTTTCATAGTGAAATAGACACAGTTGCGGTGTGATTGTTATGTCTCTGTTGCATATTTGCTTGATATACTTCTGGACCTGAATCCAGTACGCTCTAATGGGTTTACATTCCCACATACAGTGGAAGAGCGATGCTTGAGGTGTTTTGCACTTTGGACAGCATGGTGAGTAGTTAGATGGAGGAGTTTTATATCTTATGTTGAAGGCGTATTTTGCCCTATGGATTAATGTGAAGTGAGAGTCTCTCCAGTTTTCATTGCTTATTATCTGTCGATAAAGGTTATTTCCGTCTATAATCTGTACCATCAGTTCTGGGTCCGGAATGTCTCTATGCCAGGCTTTTAGGTTATTTATCGCATGTTGGTCTTGCTGTTGTTTTAACAGAGTTGTTTGTATTGTCGACAGGGGGAGCCGGTTTGGTCCTGGAGCCAAAAATGTGTCAAAGTTATTTGGCTTCTGCTCTCTTGTCAAGTCCTTTACCAGTGTTGTCACATGTGATTTCACTTGTGCGTAGTATAAGAAGTGATGTTTAGGTAAATTGAATTCTGTCCTTAGTTCCCCAAAAGTTTTCCATTTTCCCTCAGATAAGTTAAAGAGGTGTCCCATTTGTCTGATACCTTTGTCTGCCCATATTCCGAACCCTTCGCGGGACATACTAGCTTGGAAGCCCGGATGTCCCCAAAGGGGTGCGTACTTAGAAACCTGGCAGGGTAGCCCAAAACGCTTCCTTATCTCTTTCCACCCAGCCCATGTGTCCCTTAAAACTATGCTATGTTTGACTTTTTGCGGGAGTTTGGGATAGGGGGTGTGTAGTGACCATGGTTCTGAGAATGCTTCCTCCAACTCGGTGTTCGAAAAGGAACTAGTCCCACATATCCAGTCTCTAGCATGTCTGAACAAGCAGGCTAGATTGTAATTTCTTATGTTCGGAAGACCTACTCCTGCCCAGTTTTTTGGCATCATTAATTTGCTAAGGGCTATCCTATGTCTTTTTCCCGCCCATAGGAAGCTGGAGATAGCAGCTTCAATTTTTTTTACATCTAGGTGCTTAAGGAGCAATGGTATAGTCTGTAAAGGATATAATAGTTTACCGAAGGTTATAGTTTTCACAAGGGCTGTCCTTCCCATTAAATTTATAGGTAGCTGTTCCCAGTTTTTGAGCTGTTGGGTAATTTTATGGATCAGTGGGGGGTAGTTTAAATCGTACACCGAGCTGGGGGACCTAGATAGTTGGATTCCAAGATACCTTACTTTGTTTGATAATTTAATTCCTGCGTTTTCAAAGGGCCTTGCTGCCTCTGGTTTGTGATTGAGTAGGAGCAATTCACTTTTGGATCTGTTAACTTTAAATCCACTTATTCTCCCTACCTCGTCTATGATCTGGAATACCTCCGATAATTGGGTCTGTGGTTTGGACATGAAGAGTAATATGTCATCTGCAAACATTGTTTGTATGACTGTGGATGAACCAATTGTGATACCTTGTATTCTGGATTCTAGAATTTTGGCCATTGGTTCCAGGGCTATATTAAAAAGGAGGGGAGATAGAGGACAGCCTTGTCTAGTTCCTTTTTTGAGCATTATTCTCGGGGACAGAAAACCTGGGGTATATAATTGCGCTGTAGGGTTTAGTTGGAGCGCCTTTATTAGTGACATAAAAGAGTCTGAGAATCCCATCTGTTCTAGTACTGCTCGTAACCAATTCCAGTTTACATTGTCAAATGCCTTTTCAGCATCAAGAAAAAGCACGGCAAAGTCTTTAGATGTTTTTGGATACATTTTGGCATAGTCTAGTACCATTAATACCTTTCTTATATTTGCCACTGCTGAGCGACATTTGACAAATCCTGACTGGTGCTTCCCTATTAGTTTGGGTAGTATATTCGCTAATCTTTCTGCCATAATTTTTGTTAAAAGTTTCAGATCCTGGTTTATTAGGGAGATAGGGCGGTATGCCTCAGGTAGCAATGGGTCCTTACCTTGTTTTGGTAGTACTTTTATGTATGCAGTATTGGTGGTATGTGGCATCTTACCTGTCTGCAAAATTATGTTAAATACTTTTTGTATGTGAGGTGCCACTTCTGTCTGTAGAATCTTGTAATATTCTGCACTGAAACCATCTGGTCCAGGTGTTTTGTTGTTGTGCAGATTTTTTATTGTTGTTTGTATTTCTTCTAAAGTTATTTGGCTATTGAGGTTATCTGTCTCTTCCTGTGTCAGTTTTGGGAGCTTTGCTTTTTGCAGTATGGCTGTTATTTTGCTGTGGTCTAGACTATTAGTTTTTTCTGAGTATAAGTCTGAATAAAAGTCATGGAATATTTTATTTATAATTTTGGGGTCATTGTGTAGGTTACCTTTCTTGTCTTTTAGAGTTTGTATATTAGTGTTGTCTCTGGAGCCCATGGCCAGTCTAGTCAAAAGTTTCCCCATTTTATTTCCGTATTTGTGGAATTGCAAGGACATGAAAGATGCCCAAATTTTATCTTTCGTCTTGTACCACCTATCAACCTCTGTTTTAGATTTAACCCAGGCTTGTCTATTTTCTTTTGTGGGCTTAAGTTGGTGTTGTTTTCCTGCTTGTCTAGTCTTTTCTACCGCTTTCAAGTATTCTATCTGTGCCTGTTTTTTTTGTGTGCCACGTATGCTATAATTTTCCCCCTAATTACCGGCTTGGACGCCTCCCAGATTAGGAAGGGTGAGTCGGCCTGGGCCTTATTATCTATTAAATATTCCTCCCACCATTGCTTTAAGGATGCTCTGAATTCTTCGTCTTCATAAAACTGTGTCGGGAATCGCCACAGTATGTCTGATCCCCTCTGGACTACCTCCGCCACGTCTATGGTGATTGGTGCATGGTCCGAAACTATCAAATCTTGTATGTCAGCGTTTGTGATTCTAGACGACAGAAATTCCGTGATTAGAATAAAGTCTATTCTAGACCACATGTCATGGGGCTGAGAGTAGAACGTATATTGGCGGTCATATGGGTGCAACATTCTCCATGTGTCAATTAGTTTTAGATTTTCTTGGAATGTGGCAAATTGTTTTGCTTTTTTTCTATAACTCCTGCTGATGATGTCTTTGGTGGTCCTATCCTCTAATAAATCTAAAACTGCGTTGTAATCTCCATCTATGATTTTATGTGTTGCGCTTGAACAGTTTATTTTATTACTAAGAGATTGCAAAAAGGTTAGGTTATCCTCTGTTGGTGCATAAATATTGAATATATCGATCACATCTGAATTTTGTTGCAACCTTATCCTAACTAGTCGTCCATCAACACCACATTCTGTGTCTATAACCCTATGTAATATTCTTTTGTGTATTAAAGTTATTGTGCCTGCTTTTCTCTCCACCGTCTCAGAACAGTATACCTCTCCTACCCACCATTTTTTCAAAAGTTTAGCGCTTAGCGTTGACAAATGCGTCTCTTGAAGTAGAGCCGCATCTGCTTTTAATTTTTTGAGGTGTCTGAGTACTTGTGATTTCTTTTCTTTTGCCCGTAGGCCTTTTACATTCCGTGAAACAACTCTGAATGTCATGTTTGATAGACGACCAGTTTATGCCCTGTTACACTTATCTCTTTTTGAGTATGATTAGTGTTGGAACAGCAGACAATTACTCCCGCCCTTTCCCCCCAAACAATTATCCCTTGAAACCCCCACCCTTGCTGAATAAACTTTTTTTGAAGATATAACATATAAAATACCAACATTTGTGCAAGGTAAAAATATACATTTCTATAACCTGACTTCACTTCTTCCCTGGTGAAAGACATCAATCTCCTCTAGCTTCCTTTAAACAATGCTCAGACTTGTAATACCTCTAAATATTGAAATTCTTGTCTTGCTTGCTATAATCTTTTACTTTGTGCAGCACCCGCATTGTGCTGTATATCTTTATCGCTCAATCATTTTCTTCAGCTCCCCCTGTACTATTTCTTGGGCTGTTCGGAGGTGAATCTGTCTGTTTTCCTAGAAAGGTTTCCGCATCTCCATGATTTTTAAATATATGTTGCTGCCCTTTTTTATCCGTTACTCTGAGGACTGCTGGGAACATCAAAGCGAACTTCAGCTTTGTATTGATGCATTGTGTACATGCATTATTGAATTTTTGGCGTTGTTTTGAGATTTCCAATGAGTAGTCATTAAAAAGTCTTAGCGTGACACCTTGATAGATCAGCGGATCTCTAAGCTGTCTATAAAGTCTCATGATGTGGTCTTTCTCTGAGTAGTCCAGATATTTAATCATTATCATTCTGGGTAGTTTGTTTTTTTTGTCATCTTTGGGTAGTCCCACTCTGTGTGCTCTTTCTGCTTTATATGGTGGATCAATTCCCAGCAACTGAGGGAGCTCAACCATGCTGAAGTGCATCAGGGTAGATGGTGCATATGACTCTGGTAGTCCCACTACTCGATTATTACTCCTGCGCGAGCGGTTCTCTAAATCTTGCAGTTTGTCATGCATTTCTGCATTTTCCTTTTCTAACCTGCGAATCTTGGTGTTATGTGCTTGATAATCATCCTCCACATTAGAAATTCTCTGTTCTGCCTGTTTTAATTGACCCGCTTGCATCTGTAGCTCTCTATGCACTTTTTTCAGTGACTGTGTCATGGCAGCGTGTATCATGCTTTGCAGTTCAGGGGCCAACTTAGTTACTACTGCTGTGGCTAGTTTGTCCAATTCTGCATTGCCTAGCTCCCCTTCGTACTCACTGCGGGTTTCCTCCGCTTCGCTGTCCCAGTCACGGACGCTTTGTGTCTCGCTATCCCCTCCGTCCGGCTTATTTTCCGGAGCGCGTGGGTCTCTGCGGCCTGTAGTGCTGGCCGCCATCTTAGTTTCCGGCTTGCCTGCGTTCTTTCTCCGCCCGGATCGTGTCAGGTATTTGTCCATCTGACGGGTGAATGTCCGGCTGCCTTCCCGATTCTTTTCTCTGCCGTTAGGTGCTTCTGCGGGTGTTTTATCTGGCATGGAGCTTTAGAATTCTGAGCCTGTCTAGCGGAGCTCTCTTCTCCCCGTCCTCACATCCGGGCGCCGGAACCGGAAGTCGAACAATCTTCTTTTTACAGATCACTGTGTATGCATTTAACGTGTAGTATTTTATATCTGTTATTGTATGTGTTAATGCATGTAAGTTGGTATTTTTTTGTCTGTCTTCTGTTTATTTACAGATGGGGTTTACAAGTATTTTTCATGTTAAAAAAGAATTTTGCATGTGAATTGTTATGGCGGTGACAGTTGGGCATATTTGTGTCTTCACATTCACTGTGCAGATTTTGCACACTAACTGTTAAAGAAAAGAAATCTGGAGAGGAATAGGGTGGCTATTGGGGAGGAGGAGGCCACAGTACAGGGTGGGCCATTTATATGGATACACTTTAATATGGCCATTTATATAGATACACCGTTTTATGTGAATGGTGAAGTTAACAAACAACCACCGCTATTGGTCTGACACTAACCCACATTGGAAAGATCCCTCCAAGACTGTTGGAACAAAAAACTTGATAGCATGGTGTGGTTTATGGGGTGTATCCATAGATACAGTGTATCCATATAAATGGCCCACCCTGTAGTATCCTTTAGTTTTGCAATGTGTAATATTTTATTTCTTCCATTGTATGTGTAAATGCATGTACGTTGTTTTCTCTTTTTCTGTTTTGTCTCTCTTCTGTTTTCTTACAGATGGCGGTCGACAAGAAATTTTCATGTTGAAGAAGAGTTTGGCATCGGGTTTGTTATAACATGTATTTGTTCTTTCTCCTTGCAACTTTCTTACTCTCTTTGTCTGATTTTTTTTTCTCTTTTCCAGTATAATATGTATGCATGTATAAACAATCTTTTTTTACAGATCACTTTGTGTGCATTTTACGTGTAGTATTTTATATGTTATTAAATGTGTTAATGCATGTAAGTTGGTATTTTTTTGTCTGTCTTCTGTTTATTTACAGATGGGGTTTACAAGTATTTTTCATGTTAAAAAAGAATTTTGCATGTGAATTGTTATGGCGGTGACAGTTGGGCATATTTGTGTCTTCACATTCACTGTGCAGATTTTGCACACTAACTGTTAAAGAAAAGAAATCTGGAGAGGAATAGGGTGGCTATTGGGGAGGAGGAGGCCACAGTACAGGGTGGGCCATTTATATGGATACACTTTAATATGGCCATTTATATAGATACACCATTTTATGTGATTGGTGAAGTTAACAAACAATCACTGCTATTGGTCTGACACTAACCCACATTGGAAAGATCCCCCCAAGACTGTTGGAACAAAAAACTTGATAGTATGGTGTGGTTTATGGGGTGTATCCATAGATACGGTGTATCCATATAAATGGCCCACCCTGTAGTATCCTTTAGTTTTGCAATGTGTAATATTTAATTTCTTCCATTGTATGTGTAAATGCATGTATGTTGTTTTCTCTTTTTCTGTTTTGTCTCTCTTCTGTTTTCTTACAGATGGCGGTCGACAAGAAATTTTCATGTTGAAGAAGAGTTTGGCATCGGGTTTGTTATAACATGTATTTGTTCTTTCTCCTTGCAACTTTATTACTCTTTTTGTCTGACTTTTTTTTCTCTTTTCCAGTATAATATGTATGCATGTATGAACAATCTTTTTTTACAGATCACTTTGTGCGCATTTTACAGGTAGTATTTTATATCTGTTATTGTATGTGTTAATGCATGTAAGTTGGTATTTTTTGTCTGTCTTCTGTTTATTTACAGATGGGGTTTACAAGTATTTTTCATGTTAAAAAAGAATTTTGCATGTGAATTGTTATGGCGGTGACAGTTGGGCATATTTGTGTCTTCACATTCACTGTTCAGATTTTGCACACTAACTGTTAAAGAAAAGAAATCTGGAGAGGAATAGGGTGGCTATTGGGGAGGAGGAGGCCACAGTACAGGGTGGGCCATTTATATGGATACACTTTAATATGGCCATTTATATAGATACACCATTTTATGTGATTGGTGAAGTTAACAAACAATCACTGCTATTGGTCTGACACTAACTCACATTGGAAAGATCCCTCCAAGACTGTTGGAACAAAAAAATTGATTGTGTGGTGTGGTTTATGGGGTGTATCCATTGATACGGTGTATCCATATAAATTGCCCACCCTGTAGTATCCTTTAGTTTTGCAATGTGTAATATTTTATTTCTTCCATTGTATGTGTAAATGCATGTACGTTGTTTTCTCTTTTTCTGTTTTGTCTCTCTTCTGTTTTCTTACAGATGGCGGTCGACAAGAAATTTTCATGTTGAAGAAGAGTTTGGCATCGGGTTTGTTATAACATGTATTTGTTCTTTCTCCTTGCAACTTTATTACTCTTTTTGTCTGACTTTTTTTCTCTTTTCCAGTATAATATGTATGCATGTATTAACAATCTTTTTTTACAGATCACTTTGTGTGCATTTTACGTGTAGTATTTTATATCTGTTATTGTATGTGTTAATGCATGTAAGTTGATATTTTTTTGTCTGTCTTCTGATTTTTTACAGATGGGGTTTACAAGTATTTTTCATGTTGAAAAAGAATTTTGCATGTGAATTGTTATGGCGGTGACAGTTGGGCATATTTGTGTCTTCACATTCAATGTGCAGATTTTGCACACTAACTGTTAAAGAAAAGAAATCTGGAGAGGAATAGGGTGGCTATTGGGGAGGAGGAGGCCACAGTACAGGGTGGGCCATTTATATGGATACACTTTAATATGGCCATTTATATAGATACACCGTTTTATGTGAATGGTGAAGTTAACAAACAACCACCGCTATTGGTCTGACACTAACCCACATTGGAAAGATCCCTCCAAGACTGTTGGAACAAAACTTGATAGTATGGTGTGGTTAATGGGGTGTATCCATAGATACGGTGTATCCATATAAATGGCCCACCCTGTAGTATCCTTTAGTTTTGCAATGTGTAATATTTTATTTCATCCACTGTATGTGTAAATGCATGTATGTTGTTTTCTCTTTTTCTGTTTTGTCTCTCTTCTGTTTTCTTCGACAAGAAATTTTCATGTTGAGGAAGAGTTTGGAATCGGGTTTGTTATAACATGTATTTGTTCTTTCTCCTTGCAACTTTATTACTCTTTTTGTCTTACTTTTTTTTCTTTTTTCCAGTATAATATGTATGCATGTATGAACAATAGAGGTGTACCGAACGGTTCGCCGGCGAACGGTTCCAGGCGAACATTGGGGGTTCGCGTTCGCCTGCGCCAGGCGAACTTTTCCGGAAGTTCGATTCGCCCCATAATGCACTATGAGGGTCAACTTTGACCCTCTGCATCACAGTCAGCAGGCACATTGTAGCCATTCAGGCTACAGTAAGCCCTGGAGCCCCACCCCCCCTTATATAAGGCAGCCTCCGGCGGCCATTACAGTCACTCGTGTGCCTGCTAGAGAGAGGAAAGGGACAGCTGCTGCAGACTTTTTCTCTTAGGGACAGATTAGTTAGGTTCTAGGCTGCTTTGCTTGTTCCTGACTGATTAATATTGCTTTTAAAGCACCCAGCAACAGCTCTTTTCAGAGCTCAACCTGTACATTTTTTTTTCTGACACTTTTGTTGCATGCACAGCCTTGCTAATTGATAGTGTGTGTGCCACTGCCAGCAGCCCAGCACATTCAGTGACTGCCTGCCTGTGTGTGTGAGACAGGGAGCTGCACATTGTACTACCCAGTACTGCATATACCCCAGTACCTGTTGTGTTTACTTAACCCACCTCATCACTGCATATACCTAGCTTTGTGTTGAGTGAACCCAGCTCACTGCATCTAACTACCCAGTACCTGTTGTGTTTACTTAACCCACCTCATCACTGCATATACCTAGCGTTGTGTTGAGTGAACCCAGCTCACTGCATCTAAGTCTAACTACCTGTTGTGTTGAGTGAGAACCCACCTCACTGCATCTTAAGTACCTTTACTGTATACTGTTCAGTGAACCCAGCTCACTGCATCTAACTACCCAGTACCTGTTGTGTTTACTTAACCCACATCATCACTGCATATACCTAGCGTGGTGTTGAGTGAACCCAGCTCACTGCATCTAACTACCTGTTGTGTTGAGTGTGAACCCACCTGGCCACCTCACTGCATCTAACTACCTGTTGTGTTGAGTGAGAACCCACCTCACTGCATCTTAAGTACCTTTACTGTTGAGTGAACCCAGCTCACTGCATCTAACTACCTGTTGTGTTGAGTGTGAACCCACCTGGCCACCTCACTGCATCTAACTACCTGTTGTGTTGAGTGAGAACCCACCTCACTGCATCTTAAGTACCTTTACTGTTGAGTGAACCCAGCTCACTGCATCTAACTACCCAGTACCTGTTGTGTTTACTTAACCCACCTCATCACTGCATATACCTAGCCTTGTGTTGAGTGAACCCACCTCACTGCATCTTAAGTACCTTTACTGTTGAGTGAACCCAGCTCACTGCATCTAACTACCCAGTACCTGTTGTGTTTACTTAACCCACCTCATTACTGCATATACCTAGCGTTGTGTTGAGTGAACCCAGCTCACTGCATCTAAGTCTAACTACCTGTTGTGTTGAGTGAGAACCCACCTCACTGCATCTTAAGTACCTTTACTGTATACTGTTCAGTGAACCCAGCTCACTGCATCTAACTACCCAGTACCTGTTGTGTTTATTTAACCCACATCATCACTGCATATACCTAGCGTGGTGTTGAGTGAACCCAGCTCACTGCATCTAACTACCTGTTGTGTTGAGTGTGAACCCACCTGGCCACCTCACTGCATCTAACTACCTGTTGTGTTGAGTGAGAACCCACCTCACTGCATCTTAAGTACCTTTGCTGTTGAGTGAACCCAGCTCACTGCATCTAACTACCTGTTGTGTTAAAAGTGAACCCACCTGGCCACCTCACTGCATCTAACTACCTGTTGTGTTGAGTGAGAACCCACCTCACTGCATCTTAAGTACCTTTACTGTTGAGTGAACCCAGCTCACTGCATCTAACTACCCAGTACCTGTTGTGTTTACTTAACCCACCTCATCACTGCATATACCTAGCCTTGTGTTGAGTGAACCCACCTCACTGCATCTTAAGTACCTTTACTGTTGAGTGAACCCAGCTCACTGCATCTAACTACCCAGTACCTGTTGTGTTTACTTAACCCACCTCATCACTGCATATACCTAGCGTTGTGTTGAGTGAACCCAGCTCACTGCATCTAAGTCTAACTACCTGTTGTGTTGAGTGAGAACCCACCTCACTGCATCTTAAATACCTTTACTGTATACTGTTCAGTGAACCCAGCTCACTGCATCTAACTACCCAGTACCTGTTGTGTTTACTTAACCCACATCATCACTGCATATACCTAGCGTGGTGTTGAGTGAACCCAGCTCACTGCATCTAACTACCTGTTGTGTTGAGTGTGAACCCACCTGGCCACCTCACTGCATCTAACTACCTGTTGTGTTGAGTGAGAACCCACCTCACTGCATCTTAAGTACCTTTACTGTTGAGTGAACCCAGCTCACTGCATCTAACTACCTGTTGTGTTGAGTGTGAACCCACCTGGCCACCTCACTGCATCTAACTACCTGTTGTGTTGAGTGAGAACCCACCTCACTGCATCTTAAGTACCTTTACTGTTGAGTGAACCCAGCTCACTGCATCTAACTACCCAGTACCTGTTGTGTTTACTTAACCCACCTCATCACTGCATATACCTAGCCTTGTGTTGAGTGAACCCAGCTCACTGCATCTAATTACCTGTTGTGTTGAGTGTGAACCCACCTGGCCACCTCACTGCATCTAACTATCTGTTGTGTTGAGTGAGAACCCACCTCACTGCATCTTAAGTACCTTTACTGTTGAGTGAACCCAGCTCACTGCATCTAACTACCTGTTGTGTTGAGTGAGAACCCACCTCACTGCATATAGCTAGCATACCCCCGAGATGGACAAAATGGACAAACCAGGTAGAGGAAGAGGTAGAGGCAGACCCAGAGGAAGGCCACCAGGCACCGGCAGGTCTGTGGCTGTGCGAGGTGGTGTTGCTGTGATTTCATGCGGACCTGCCCCAAAATACAGTGCTCAGAAGAAGGCACGTGCCATCACTTCCCAAAATCGTGAGGAGGTGATTGAGTATTTAACACAGAACACCTCATCTCCCGCAGCCACCAGCGCTACAACAAGCACCACATCCGCTGCATTTGACACTTCGCAGGAGTTATTTGGTGGTGGTGGTGAAATCACTGATTTCCAGCCACTACTGCAACAACAACAAGAAGGCGCAGGTACACCACCTCATACGTCTGAGTTAGGTGGCGATAGTATGGACGTAACGTGTGTGGATGGGGATGATGGTGGACCACCTGAAGTTGGTGCACTTGAGGAGGTGTCTGAGGAAAGCGCAGCTGGCCAGGAGGATTATGATGACGATTATACGGATACCACATATGTTCCCGGTAGAGGAGATGACCAGGGGGACAGTTCAGAGGAGGAGTCAGAGAGGAGTAGGAGGAGACGACTCCATGATAGACGCAGAGGGAGCTCGTCCTCAGAAACAGCTGGGGGCAGTGTCCGGTGCCATGTATCGCCAGCTATGGCCAGGGAGCACACATGCCCTTCAACGTCAGCTGCTGCTGATGCCACCGTAGCGCCATCACCCCAGGGGGCCTCAGCGGTTTGGAAATTTTTTCACGTGTGTGTCTCAGATCGGAGCAAAGCCATCTGTTGTCTCTGCCAGCAAAAATTGAGCCGTGGAAAGGCCAACTGTCACGTAGGGACAAGTGCTTTACGAAGGCACCTGGAGAGAAGGCACAAACAGCTATGGCAAGAACACCTGAGGAAAAGAAGCACCCCTCAAAAGACAAGCAGCGGAGAACAACCGTGGCAGCCGTCACAGGGGGCTTCTGCTGCTCCACGTTCCCATGGTATTGTTCGTGGCTGGGGGGGAGGAAGAATGGATACACTTTTAAACAATTTAAAAATACAACCATCTAAACTTTCAAACAATTTAAAAATACAACCATCTAAACTTTCAAACAATTTAAAAATACAACCATCTATCATTTTCAAAAAATTTAAAAAAAGGGCAAAAAAAACTTGCCCTCCGTAAAACATTCTTGGCAAATGCTTTCGACTTGGTTTGTCTTCCGCTGGCTCAAGGGTCCATCTGACCACAGATGCCTGGTCTGCAAAGCACGGTCAGGGCAGCTACAGCATGGGTCTCAGCAGGATCCCACTTCGGGCCGCAATCCAACCTTCATTCCCCGCGGTGACAATGGCAGACTTGCCCTCCATAACGGATTCCCGTTAAAGGATTTAAAGTTAATTCATTTCAAATACACAGCAGGGCCTCGAAAGTCCGCCTCCTGTATTGTTATTTTTGATCACTACCTCGGGGCGGGCGTGCATGCCTACCTGCTGCCCTCCTTGGATGTGTAGTGGTAGCCGTTTCTCAGGCTCCACACCGGATTCCATCCCTCATTTCCCGGCCATTACCCGGGGTCACAAATGACAGACTTGCCCGCCTCCATATGATTCTCGTGAAAGGAATGTGGTGTCATCTTTGCCCGCCATAACTGGTTCTCGTTAAAGGATTTAAAGTACATTCATTTCAAATACACAGCAGGGCCTCGAAAGTCCGCCTCCTGTATTGTTATTTTTGGTCACTACCTCGGGGCGGGCGGGCGTGCATGCCTACCTGCTGCCCTCCTTGGATGTGTGGTGGTAGCCGTTTCTCAGGCTCCACACCGGATTCCATCCCTCATTCCCCGGCCATTACCCGGGGTCACAAATGACAGACTTGCCCGCCTCCATATGATTCTCGTGAAAGGAATGTGGTGTCATCTTTGCCCGCCATAACTGGTTCTCGTTAAAGGATTTAAAGTACATTCATTTCAAATACACAGCAGGGCCTCAAAAGTCCTCCTCCTGTATTGTTATTTTTGGTCACTACCTCGGGGCGGGCGGGCGTGCATGCCTGCCCGCTGCCCTCCTTGGATGTGTAGTGGTAGCCGTTGCTCAGGCTCCACACCGGATTCAAACCTCTCATTCCCCGGCCATTACCCGGGGTCACAATGGCAGACTTGTCCGCCTCCACAGGATTCTCATTGTAGCGGTACTAAACAAGTACACAGCAAGTAGAAAATGTAAATTAAAAACAAAACGTAAGCTTTTTAACAATGCCATGGAAAGTTGAGAAGGAAGTCACACATTACCTGACATCACTGAGGGAGGAAGAGCAATCACGCCATGTTGCGCAGTAGTCCAGCATGGCCGTCACTACACAAACAGCTGTTTGCGGTGCGTTACACAGTGAGTTTGGTGTGTCAGTGTGAAGCAGTACTCTAATTACACTCCCTGTTTGATGTATACACATGCAAGATGTTTGAAAGCACGTTAGGCCTGCAATTTAGCATTCAACGTGATTTCTGCCCTTAAAACGCTGCTTTGCGTCACATCCAGATTTTTCACCGGGACTTTTGGCATGTATCCCACTCCGCCATGCCCCCCTCCAGGTGTTAGACCCCTTGAAACATCTTTTCCATCACTTTTGTGGCCAGCATAATTTTTTCTATTTTTCAAAGTTCGCCTCCCCATTGAAGTCTAGTGCGGTTCGCGAATTTTTCCGCGAACCGAACCTTCTGCGGAAGTTCGCGAACCCGGTTCGAGAACCAAAAATCGGAGGTTCGCGACATTTACAGATCACTTTGTGTGCATTTTACGTGTAGTATTTTATATCTGTTATTGTATGTGTTAATGCATGTAAGTTGGTATTTTTTTGTCTGTCTTCTGTTTTTTTACAGATGGGGTTTACAAGTATTTTTCATGTTGAGGAAGAATTTTGCATGTGAATTGTTATGGCGGTGACAGTTGGGCAAATTTTTGTCTTCACATTCACTGTGCAGATTTTGCACACTAACTGTTAAAGAAAAGAAATCTGGAGAGGAATAGGGTGGCTATTGGGGAGGAGGAGGCCACAGTGCAGGGTGGGCCATTTATATGGATACATTTTAATATGGCCATTTATAAAGATACACCGTTTTATATGAATGGTGAAGTTAACAAACAACCACCGCTATTGGTCTGACACTAACCCACATTGGAAAGATCCCTCCAAGACTGTTGGAACAAAAAACTTGATAGTATGGTGTGGTTTATGGGGTGTATCCATAGATACGGTGTATCCATATAAATGGCCCACCCTGTAGTATCCTTTAGTTTTGCAATGTGTAATATTTTATTTCATCCATTGTATGTGTAAATGCATGTATGTTGTTTTCTCTTTTTCTGTTTTGTCTCACTTCTGTTTTCTTACAGATGGCGGTCGACAAGAAATGTTCATGTTGAAGAAGAGTTTGGCATCGGATTTGTTATAACATGTATTTGTTCTTTGTCCTTGCAACTTTATTACTCTTTTTGTCTGACTTTTTTTCTCTTTTCCAGTATAATATGTATGCATGTATGAACAATCTTTTTTTACAGATCACTTTGTGTGCATTTTACGTGTAGTATTTTATATTTGTTATTGTATGTGTTAATGCATGTAAGTTGGTATTTTTTTGTCTGTCTTCTGTTTATTTACAGATGGGGTTTACAAGTATTTTTCATGTTAAAAAAGAATTTTGCATGTGAATTGTTATGGCGGTGACAGTTGGGCATATTTGTGTCTTCACATTCACTGTGCAGATTTTGCACACTAACTGTTAAAGAAAAGAAATCTGGAGAGGAATAGGGTGGCTATTGGGGAGGAGGAGGCCACAGTACAGGGTGGGCCATTTATATGGATACACTTTTATATGGCCATTTATATAGATACACCATTTTATGTGATTGGTGAAGTTAACAAACAATCACTGCTATTGGTCTGACACTAACCCACATTGGAAAGATCCCTCCAAGACTGTTGGAACAAAAAACTTGATAGTATGGTGTGGTTTATGGGGTGTATCCATAGATACGGTGTATCCATATAAATGGCCCACCCTGTAGTATCCTTTAGTTTTGCAATGTGTAATATTTTATTTCTTCCATTGTATGTGTAAATGCATGTACGTTGTTTTCTCTTTTTCTGTTTTGTCTCTCTTCTGTTTTCTTACAGATGGCGGTCGACAGGAATTTTTCATGTTGAAGAAGAGTTTGGCATCGGGTTTGTTATAACATGTATTTGTTCTTTCTCCTTGCAACTTTATTACTCTTTTTGTCTGACTTTTTTTCTCTTTTCCAGTATAATATGTATGCATGTATGAACAAGCTGTTTTTACAGATTACTTTGTGTGCATTTTACGTGTAGTATTTTATATCTGTTATTGTATGTGTTAATGCATGTAAGTTGGTATGTTTTTGTCTGTCTTCTGTTTTTTTACAGATGGGGTTTACAAGTATTTTTCATGTTGAGGAAGAATTTTGCATGTGAATTGTTATGGCGGTGACAGTTGGGCATATTTGTGTCTTCACATTCACTGTGCAGATTTTGCACACTAACTGTTAAAGAAAAGAAATCTGGAGAGGAATAGGGTGGCTATTGGGGAGGAGGAGGCCACAGTGCAGGGTGGGCCATTTATATGGATACATTTTAATATGGCCATTTATAAAGATACACCGTTTTATATGAATGGTGAAGTTAACAAACAACCACCGCTATTGGTCTGACACTAACCCACATTGGAAAGATCCCTCCAAGACATTTGGAACAAAAAACTTGATAGTATGGTGTGGTTTATGGGGTGTATCCATAGATACAGTGTATCCATATAAATGGCCCACCCTGTAGTATCCTTTAGTTTTGCAATGTGTAATATTTTATTTCATCCATTGTATGTGTAAATGCATGTATGTTGTTTTCTCTTTTTCTGTTTTGTCTCACTTCTGTTTTCTTACAGATGGCGGTCGACAAGAAATGTTCATGTTGAAGAAGAGTTTGGCATCGGATTTGTTATAACATGTATTTGTTCTTTGTCCTTGCAACTTTATTACTCTTTTTGTCTGACTTTTTTTCTCTTTTCCAGTATATTATGTATGCATGTATGAACAATCTTTTTTTACAGATCACTTTGTGTGCATTTTACGTGTAGTATTTTATATCTGTTATTGTATGTGTTAATGCATGTAAGTTGGTATTTTTTTGTCTGTCTTCTGTTTATTTACAGATGGGGTTTACAAGTATTTTTCATGTTAAAAAAGAATTTTGCATGTGAATTGTTATGGCGGTGACAGTTGGGCATATTTGTGTCTTCACATTCACTGTGCAGATTTTGCACACTAACTGTTAAAGAAAAGAAATCTGGAGAGGAATAGGGTGGCTATTGGGGAGGAGGAGGCCACAGTACAGGGTGGGCCATTTATATGGATACACTTTTATATGGCCATTTATATAGATACACCATTTTATGTGATTGGTGAAGTTAACAAACAATCACTGCTATTGGTCTGACACTAACCCACATTGGAAAGATCCCTCCAAGACTGTTGGAACAAAAAACTTGATAGTATGGTGTGGTTTACGGGGTGTATCCATAGATACGGTGTATCCATATAAATGGCCCACCCTGTAGTATCCTTTAGTTTTGCAATGTGTAATATTTTATTTCTTCCATTGTATGTGTAAATGCATGTACGTTGTTTTCTCTTTTTCTGTTTTGTCTCTCTTCTGTTTTCTTACAGATGGCGGTCGACAGGAATTTTTCATGTTGAAGAAGAGTTTGGCATCGGGTTTGTTATAACATGTATTTGTTCTTTCTCCTTGCAACTTTATTACTCTTTTTGTCTGACTTTTTTTCTCTTTTCCAGTATAATATGTATGCATGTATGAACAAGCTGTTTTTACAGATTACTTTGTGTGCATTTTACGTGTAGTATTTTATATCTGTTATTGTATGTGTTAATGCATGTAAGTTGGTATGTTTTTGTCTGTCTTCTGTTTTTTTACAGATGGGGTTTACAAGTATTTTTCATGTTGAGGAAGAATTTTGCATGTGAATTGTTATGGCGGTGACAGTTGGGCATATTTGTGTCTTCACATTCACTGTGCAGATTTTGCACACTAACTGTTAAAGAAAAGAAATCTGGAGAGGAATAGGGTGGCTATTGGGGAGGAGGAGGCCACAGTACAGGGTGGGCCATTTATATGGATACACTTTAATATGGCCATTTATATAGATACACCATTTTATGTAAATAGTGAAGTTAACAAACAACCACCACTATTGGTCTGACATAGTGTTGGGCGAACAGTGTTCGCCACTGTTCGGGTTCTGCAGAACATCACCCTGTTTGGGGATGTTCGAGTTCGGCCGAACACCTAATGGTGTTCGGCCAAACTGTTCGGGTTCGCCCGAACTGCTCAATGGCCGGCCGAACAGGGCCCCTGTTCGGCCGAACACGGCCCTGTTCGGCCGAATACGGCCCCCCTATGGGGTCGCAGGCATAAGGGGGGAGCATGCCCCGATCGCAGGGGGGGTCGGAAATTCCCCCCACCCCCTCCGCTAGCGCTCCCCCCTCTGCCCGCTTCCCCATAAAAAAAGTTTAATGCAAGTTAAATAATACCGGTGGCTGGCAGTGGAGTGAGGAGGAGGAGTCCGAGTAGGAGAGTGACGCGTTGAGGCCGGGCAGCGGGCGGTTCAACGGTAGTACCCTTGTGGTACTTCCGCCCTTTCTCTGACCTCACGTCCTCTACGTGATGACGCATACGAGGGTACGCGTGACGCGTACCCTCGTATGCAGAGGACGTGAGGTCAGAGAAAGGGCGGAAGTACCACAAGGGTACTACCGCTGAACCGCCCGCTGCCCGGCCTCAACGCGTCACTCTCCTACTCTGACTCCTCCTCCTCACTCCACTGCCAGCCACCGGTACTATTTAACTTGCATTAAACTTTTTTTATGGGGAAGCGGGCAGAGGGGGGAGCGCTAGCGGAGGGAGTGGGGGGAATTTCCGACCCCCCCCGCGATCGGGGCATGCTCCCCCCTTATGCCTGCGACCCCATAGGACCCCCAAAATGGGCATGTTCGGGGGTCCCATTGACTTCCATTGAGTTCGGGGTTCGGGCCGAACATGCCGAACATCTGGCCCATGTTCGGCCTGTTCGGCCCGAACCCGAACATCCAGGTGTTCGCCCAACACTAGTCTGACACTAACCCACATTTGATAGATCCCTCCAAGACTGTTGGAACAAAAAAACTTGATAGTATTGTGTGGTTTATGTGGTGTATCCATAGATACGCTGTATCCATATAAATGGCCCACCTTGTAGTATCCTTTAGTTTTGCAATGTGCAGGGGCATCTCTAGCCATTTTGTCACTCCAGGCGAGAAATCCTGTGGCGCCCCCCCCCCGTGATTGCCCCCAGCCCCATACCCCCCCCCCCCCACTCCTGTGGTGAACCCCACCCCCGAAAATCATAATACAGCAGCATTTCACCAGAAAATACCCTTATTGCGGCATGGGTTCACCAGAAAATAGTTGTAACTCAGCAGAGCATTTCACCATAAAATATACTTATTGCGGCATGCACTCACACACAACACACAGTATATACACACACACACACACACACACACACACACTATACACACACACTATACACATGCACACAGTACACACACATACACCGCACACAACATACACACTATACACAGTACACACACACACGCACACACTACACTATACACACACACACACACTATACACACGCACACACAGAGCACACTATACACAGCACACAGTAGACATACACTATACTATTATACTAATCCCGGTTTTCACTACCTTATAGTGTGTCTGAGCCCTTATGCAGAGAAATAATGAGGAGAGAAAAGCTAAAAGAGAGGGAAGAAGATATTTGCCTCACCAGGATTGCACTTTTATTTAGCTTTCCTGTATGACAAGAAGACACACCCAGCACTAGGGAAAGAGGGAAACAAAGGTGAATGAAGGAGGCTGGTGCACACCAAGAGTGCTTCAGAGCGCTTTTCAAATTTACAGCAATTTGAAAAGCGCTGGGCTAATGTTACCCTATGAGGGTGTTTCCACAGCAGTGTTGTGACCGCAAACATGCTGCAGGTAGCATTTATTGGAGGGATTCTTTCAAAAATCGCTTCACAAAGTCGCATTCGCAAATTGCTAGCGATTGCTATTGCGATTTTGTCGTGCACTAGCCCAGAGATAGGAAGAGTGGAGTGAGACTGAGAATAGCCTGAGATGGAGCGGAGAGCTTATCTGTATTGCAGTCCCACATTACACAGAGGCTAGTTGCTGGTAATAGGACTGCTGTCCCTGTCAGTCTCTCACACAAGTCAGCAAGCAGCCCTCCTGGAGTCTAGGGACTGTCAAAACTTTTCAACCTGTTTAACACCGTATCTGCACATGCAGTCATTTTAACAATGGGGAGAGACCAGACAGATTTTTTCCCACGGACCCTCCTCTGCATCATGCTGTGTATATTTACCAGCTTGCCTGCCCTCTAATTGCACTTTTATCAGCTAGCCTAGTGCTTTAGATTGCCTTACAACAACAAACCTGAATACAGCAGACACAGGACCAACCCTAAATCACTGAATGAAAGGTGGCCTGGGGGGCAGTCAATGCCTGGCTGCTACAGTCTCTACTTCCACGCAGTTACCAGTAGCAGAGAGAGGGACTGAATAATGAATCTCAGGAGCTGATGCTGTACTCGGATCCCTGACTAGGGTGAGTGCCTTCTCTCACTGACTCATTCATTACTGTGGTTCTTTGAATCATTGAGCTAAAGGAAATGATTGAATCAGTCAGTAAATCAGTCATGAGTCAGGCGCTGCTGCTGCTGCTGCTGTGTAACCTAATACCTGAGTGATCTGAGAGGCATTTCTCCTCTCACTACTCAGTTCAGCAGCGTCCTTCCCTCCTCCTGTCGCCCTTCCCTCCTCCTGTCGCCCTAGGCAGGAATTTAAAGTTGCCTAATGGCTCAGACGCCTCTGGCAATGTGTAATATTTTATTTCTTCCATTGTATGTGTAAATGCATGTACGTTGTTTTCTCTTTTTCTGTTTTGTCTCTGTTCTGTTTTCTTACAGATGGCGCTCGACAAGAATTTTTCATGTTGAAGAAGAGTTTGGCATCGGGTTTTTTTATAACATGTATTTGTTCTTTGTCCTTGCAACTTTATTACTCTTTTTGTCTGACTTGTTTTCTCTTTTCCAGTATAATATGTATGCATGTATAAACAATCTGTGAGAATCCGCTCAGCTGCCTGCGCAGGCAGGCAGCCTTTTGACCATTGTTTAGGTTTGCATGCTGCAGGACTCTGGAACAGAGACCTGTCTTTCCATTGCAAGTTCTGGTCTGTTCTCTTGCTGGGGAATTTGCATACATTCGTTATGCAAATCCCCTACCTGCCTTCTTTGATGACTGGCACTATAAGAGCTTTATGTTTCCCAGAAGGCTTTGCTGGTCATTTCCTTTCCATGGTCTGTTCCTGATGGACACTGCTGGAGTGTCAGCCGTTGCTATCTAGTATAGTTAATTCCTGGGGGTTGCTTTAGGCTTCCCTTCTAGCCCAGTCAGGTTGTATTATCTGTATTGCCTGTTCTGTCTTGTCTTGCCTGTTGCCATTGTCCTGTCCCAACGGTGGTCGATAGGAAATGGTTCTGATCTCTGTTCTTGGAGTATAGCTGGTGCAGCGGTTGCTACCAGCTATCTCTTCTGTTCTGTCTTATGGGATCGCGCTGGCTACTTTTCGCTAGCGCTGGGGTTCCTTCTGTTCTGTCTCCTGGGATCGCGCTAGCTACTTTTTGCTAGCGCTGGGGATCCTTCTGTTCTGTCTCCTGGGATCGCGCTAGCTACTTTTTGCTAGCACTGGGGATCCTTCTGTTCTGTCTCCTGGGATCGCGCTAGCTACTTTTTGCTAGTGCTGTGGATCCTTCTGTTCTGCAACTCTGTACCTGGATCGCGCTAGCCACTTTTCGCTAGTGCTGTGGATCCTATCTCTCGCTTGTCCCTGTTTTCGTGTGTCTGTCTTGTCTGCTACGCTTGCTGGAGGCTCGGTGAGGTAACCGTTAAGCAAGCGCTAGCGTCCTCTGTTTCATGTTTGTCTGTCGATGGTTAGTTAGGCGTGCTTGTCTCTATTGTGCTTATCACGTGGAGACCGTGCATAACCGCGTGCACTGTTGCGAATGAGTGCGGTGTTCGCGGTTAGCTAGCGTTTGTTATTTTCCTTGTTATTCTCATTGTATTATTTGCTGTGCCTTTGCTAACCTCGTATTCTGTTCTGATCTGCCTTGTGTCACGTCTGGCGATCGCACCTCCCACGATCGCGTTCCTATTTCATATCTGCTGTTGTGTGTGCGCGGTCGCGGGGTGGCGACTAGATTGGCGCACACACATACAATCTGTCCCTTTGCTCATTCTCATTCGCAATCGCCTCTCTTGCGATTGCGTTTTGCGCTTCGTACAAATTCCTGTCTGGCATTTGTGGAGGTACAGAGGATTGGTTCCTCTGCACTCACCAGCGCCATCTGCCAACAGGAATTTTCCCTCTACGGGTGCGTAGCACCTTTTGCTGGGTGCCTGCAAATATACGCTTGTAGAGGATTTCTGCCGTATCAGCGTACGCGTTGTGCGCTGATCACGGAGAAAGTTCCACAATCGTTACACAATCTTTTTTTACAGATCACTTTGTGTGCATTTTACGTGTAGTATTTTATATCTGTTAATGTATGTGTTAATGCATGTAAGTTGGTGTTTTTTTTTTTGTCTGTCTTCTGTTTTTTTACAGATGGGGTTTACAAGTATTTTTCATGTTGAAGAAGAATTTTGCATGTGAATTGTTATGGCGGTGACAGTTGGGCATATTTGTGTCTTCACATTCACTGTGCAGATTTTGCACATTGACTGTTAAAGAAGAGAAATCTGGAGAGGAATAGGGTGGCTATTGGGGAGGAGGAGGCCACAGTACAGGGTGGGCCATTTATATGGATACACTTTAATATGGCCATTTATATAGATACACCGTTTTATGTAAATGGTGAAGTTAACAAACAACCACCGCTTTTGGTCTGACACTAACCCACAATGGAAAGATCCCTCCAAGACTGTTGGAACAAAAAAATTGATGGTATTGTGTGGTTTATGGGGTGTATCCATAGATACGGTGTATCCATATAAATGGCCCACCCTGTAGTATCCTTTAGTTTTGCAATGTGTAATATTTTATTTCTTCCATTGTATGTGTAAATGCATGTACGTTGTTTTCTCTTTTTCTGTTTTGTCTCTCTTCTGTTTTCTTACAGATGGCGGTCGACAAGAATTTTTCATGTTGAAGAAGAGTTTGGCATCGGGTTTGTTATAACATGTATTTGTTCTTTGTCCTTGCAACTTTATTACTCTTTTTGTCTGACTTTTTTTCTCTCTTCCAGTATAATATGTATGCATGTATAAACAATCTTTTTTTACAGATCACTTTGTGTGCATTTTACGTGTAGTATTTTATATCTGTTATTGTATGTGTTATTGCATGTAAGTTGGTATTTTTTTTGTCTGTCTTCTGTTTTTTTACAGGTGGGGTTTACAAGTATTTTTCATGTTGAGGAAGAATTTTGCATGTGAATTGTTATGGCGGTGACAGTTGGGCATATTTGTGTCTTCACATTAACTGTGCAGATTTTGCACACTAACTGTTAAAGAAAAGAAATCTGGGGGGGCGTGGCTTGCTCATGGCGCGCGGCAGACGTCTCTTCTGAGAGCTCCCGCTAGCTGTGTTCCCAGAGCCGTTAACAAGCTGTAACAAGCATTGGATTTCGATCTCTATGGGTGGCAGGAAGAAGAGGGAGACCTCTGGAACCAAGACCCCCGCCAAAAAGGGCAATATCCAGCAGTTTCTCCGCCCGCTCACCAGAGCAGCAAGCATGGACGGGATATCTAAGATGGCGCCGGAGGCGAGCCCGCCTGACAAGGCCGCAACATCCCCGGGCAGCGTATCGCTTCCAGACACTGCCATGAGGCCGCCGACGTCTCCCACCAGATCCGAAAGTGCAGAATCATACCTGGAGGTGGATTTACATGAGTACATCAGGTCCTTACCTACCAAAGATGACCTGGAAAGGTATGTCAGCCGCATCGAAGCCACTTACAGGAGGGAACTAGAGGAGGTCAAGTCAGAGATAAGGCACGTCGGACATAGAGTTGAAGAGACAGAAAAGAACCTAGACTCCCTGGCTCAAACACAGAAGACCCAGCAAGCTACCATTGACAAACATACCTCTCAGATACGAGACATCTTCCTAAAGATTGATGACCAGGAAAATCGCCAGAGGAGAAATAATCTACGGGTAAGGGGTATCCCGAAGGCAACCAAAACGCAGGACTTGGTACCTACCCTCATAGGCATATTCAACATGTTCCTTGGCAATCCCAATGACTCCCCAATCGAAATTGATCGTGCCCACCGCACTCTGGGCCCAGTCAGCACTGATCCCGAAAGACCGCGTGACGTGGTATGCAGGATTCATTATTACAATGTTAAAGACGCCATTATGCTCGCGGCTAGGGACAGAGGCCACGTGGACCTAGACGGAGCTAAAATCTCCATACTGGCGGACCTGTCTCGTCTTACCCTACAAATGCGCAGAGCTGTGAGACCTATCTTGGACGCGCTGAGAGAAAGGCATATTCTTTATCGGTGGAGCTACCCATTTCAACTTCAGGTGAAACATGAAGGGAAATCTGCGTTCCTGTCTTCTCCAGATGACTTAACCGCCTTCTGTGACACACTGGGCCTCCCCAAACCACACATCAAAGACTGGCCACTGGACACTCCGGACAACAAGAACCCTCTTCCCCAAAGACCCCGCTGGCAACCCGTAGGGAGAAACAACAGGCGGAGAGCGCACCCGGACCAGAACCAGGACACACAGAATGGGTGAGATAATTCCTAGTATAACACGCTTTATAATAATCTCCGCAAAACCTGTTCCTTTATGTTATCCCCCGAGATTATTACAGACTCTTTGAAAATAACTGCCTGACCTAATTCCCTATACAGACTCCCTATGGTAGCCCCTGTGCTCTGCCTTGCTATAGACTTCCATTGTGGCATCCTTTGCAACGGCGGAGCCCTCACAACGGGGATATAATTTCTTCTCGACACGCATAGACAAGGCCTCTTCAAGCCCGCAGTTATACTTTATTCCACCAGCCCGAGGCTTGGGTTGCTCAATTTTGTTGAAACGGACAATACACCCTCAGGGAATGCCCAGCCTACAATGGCTACCTCTGCAGCCCCTTCAGACTGTCTCTCCACAGCCATAAGCTCGGCATACAAAGATCCAACCCTATGTTGACTCTGGGAGCCAGACCACGGTTTGTTGCGTTTTACCGTGAGCCTCCCCGCTCCACCGCACCGAAGCCCTACTGTCACCGGGCTTATCATTCCCCTTTATGTGCACCTGTTATGCCCTGCAATACATGCAGGACTTGCTAAATGTTATATACATATATTTGTTGTACTATGTTTTTACTCAAATTATCTGTTGACACCAACGCTGTATACACTATTGATGATCTCTGCTATGCTTAAGGATGATGCCATTTTACAATGTGATGTACCTTTAATTGCCATTAGAATTTCCACATTCCAGCACCATGCAGCCCTCGGGTCCGCCTAAGAGAGTGGGAGAGGAGTGCAAATGTGCCTCCTTTAATGTAAAGGGATTTAACAATCCAAATAAAAGATCTCAGATTCTACATAGTATGCACAAAGCGAATGTTAAAGTGTTAATGCTACAAGAGACGCATTTCCAGGCGGACAATCATCCTGTAGTCAAAGACAGGTTTTTCACTACCTGGTTCCATAGCACATTTCCAGACTCCAAGTCAAAGGGTGTTTCAATCGCTTTGCATAAGTCTCTCCCCCTCTCAGAGGTGGAAACGATGTCTGACCCCCTTGGCAGATTCTTGTTCGTAAGGTTAAAAATATTAAACAAACCCTTTACGTTCGCGTCGTTTTATCTACCAAACGTCAATCAAGGGAAATGGTTTCTAAATTACTTGTCTAAACTACAGTCCTTCGCCAAGGGACAAATAGTCCTGGGAGCAGATCTCAATTTTTGTCTCTCCCCAGATTTGGACTCCTCTTCTGGGCGGTCCAGTGTCCCCATGGGTGTCAGAGCCAAAGTTAAGCAAAAACTTAATAACGTTAGACTCTTGGATGCATGGAGGGTGTTTCATCCTAAAGATAAAGACTTCTCCTTTTTCTCAGCCCCCCATAACACCTCCAGTAGAATTGATGTTATCTTTACGTCCCACAGCCTATTGGACGTGGTGACTGATACAAGCATTGGCATTAAGATATGGTCTGACCACGCCCCTGTATACTGCTCACTGGGAATACTGGACGAGGCCAGGAGTTCTTATCACTGGAAACTTAATAACAACCTTTTGAAAGACCCCACCTGCTCCCAGGATATTAAAGAAACCATTATGGATTTTATCGTAAATCATGCTTCCGACGAGACATCCCCAGTAATTAAATGGGAGGCCCTTAAGTGTACTATTAGGGGCCGTCTGATATCCCACGGCTTCCGCCTGAAAAAAGAAAAAGGACATAAGATAGCACAACTGATCACAGAAATCACCCAACTCGAAAATAAACTCAAAGGGGAAAAAGACAATATTAAAACCATCAACATGCAACTCTCAACCTCTAGACAAAAATTACTCTCCCTATTAGATGAAAGGTCCTTGGCCCAAAGGGAAAAGTTCCAGGGGGTCTTATACGAGAAATCTAATAAGTGCGGCACCCTCCTAGCTAAATACCTACATCCACGCCCCATGACCACGTTTATCCCCTCAATTTCCACCAAACAGAACAAAATGGTCCATAAATCATCTGAGATAGCCAGTGAATTTTGCTCATTCTATAAAGAGTTATATAACCTCCCCGGCAAATTTAAAGATATCGACCCGACGTCCTTAACAACCAAAATACGCGCATACATTGACAACACAGGTCTCCCCGCTCTGGATCCAGATGTGATTAAGAAATTGGAGGAGGAAATAGCTGAGTCTGAGGTCCTCTCCGGGATAGCCACTCTAAAACCTGGCAAGAGCCCTGGCCCGGATGGCTATTCTGCAACATTTTACAAAATGTTCGCCAACAACCTTGCACCCTTAATGACAACTGCATTTAATCATATCTCACCTGAACAACCCTTTCCTAAACAAGCCCTACAAGCCCACATTGTGGTCATACCCAAAAGTGGGAAAGACCCCAATGCATGTAGCAGTTATCGCCCCATCTCTTTAATCAATATTGATATTAAGATCTTCTCTAAGATCATTGCTGAAAGGCTAAAAGAACATCTAGTTGCACTTATCCATCCGGACCAGGCTGGGTTTACTCCAACCCGAGAGGCAAGAGATAATATAATAAAAACTATCTCCCTTATAGATAGGGCACAATCAAACCAAACCCCAATGTGCATTCTCACGGTGGATGCAGAGAAGGCGTTCGACAGGATCCATTGGTGCTTTCTTAAAGAGACCCTAGCCCAAATAGGCCTGGGCCATAATCTTCTTCATAAAATCATGAGCCTTTATGGCAATCCCTCGGCTCGGGTACGTGTCAACGGGATCCTGTCGGACGCCTTCAACATAAGAAATGGGACTAGACAGGGGTGCCCTCTATCACCCCTCCTGTATATACTATGCATGGAGCACTTTGCCAGAGCTCTAAGGGACAACCCAGACATTGGCGGTATTAGATATGGTGAATCCTCAGCCAAGATCTCCCTATTCGCTGATGATCTGTTACTCTACGTCACTGACCCTCTAATCTCCCTGCCTAACTTCCTAAAAGAAGCTAGGGAATTCGGGGACATGAGCAATTTTAAAATTAACTTCTTCAAGTCGGAGATCCTCAACATCTCGTTGCCCCAAAATACGGCCTCGACCCTAAAGTCCTCCTTCCCTTTCAGATGGGCCAAAGAATACATTAAATATTTGGGGATTCACATCCCACACCACCTCCCTAACTTATTCAACTTAAATCTTCCTCCACTTACCGATAAAATTTTCAGGGACTTACACTCATGGAAGAATCTCCGTATCCCCTGGCTGGGCAGAGCAAACGTAATCAAAATGGATATCCTGCCTCGCCTTCTTTATGTCCTGCAGGCCATTCCTATTAACATTCCGAATACATTCTTTACTCAACTACGGGCAAAGCTTGGCAGCTTTCTCTGGCAGGGGAGAAAGCCTCGCACAAATATTAATCTTCTATTTAGACCTAAGGAGGACGGAGGGCTGGGCCTTCCCAACATCCAAAAATATTATGAGTCCTCTCTCTTGTCCCTGATTGTGGACTGTTTCCACGGCAGGACACAGAAACAGTGGGTGTCTATTGAGGCGACCGCAGACCCGGTTGATCTCAGGGCGCTACTCTGGACCCCCAAAGCCAAGAGACCCCAGCGGCTTCCCCTCCAATTCTGGTCCAGAACGATACTAGAGCGATGGGATAGAATCAGAAATAAATATAAATTATCCTCGTTACCTGGCCCCCTTACACCCATTCTAGACAATGCTGACTTTGGACCTGGAATGGGTTTAAACTCCTTTTTAGGCAGACAGACACAACACTGGCCTCAGATAAGACACTACATCTCATTGAGTGGCCTTCTACCCTATGAGAGGTGGAAATTCCCAGGGGGGAGCCCCTCCCTGGGATGGTTCCTGTGCTATCAATTTAAGCTATTCTATCACTCTTTAAAGCCTAAAGGCAATATACACAGGCCCCTCACCGCCTTTGAAACTATCTGCTCGTTGGCCTTAGTGTTGGGCGAACAGTGTTCGCCACTGTTCGGGTTCTGCAGAACATCACCCTGTTCGGGTGATATTCGAGTTCGGCCGAACACCTGATGGTGTTCGGCCTTTTAAGTTCGGGTTCGCCCCGAACTACTAATTGGCCGCCGAACAGGGCCCCTGTTCGGCCGAACAGGGCCCTGTTCGGCCGAATACTGCCCCCCTATGGGGTCGCAGGCATAAGGGGGGAGCATGCCCCGGTCGCGGGGGGGTCGGAAATTCCCCCCACCCCCTCCGCTAGCGCTCCCCCCTCTGCCCGCTTCCCCATACAAAAGTTTCAGGAAGTACTGGTCTGGTGGTAGTGGGTGGCTGGCAGTGGGCGGCACTGTGAAGTGAGCGACTGAGGAGGAGGAGTCCGGAGAGTGACGTGTTGAGGGAGGCCGGGCAGCGGGCGGTTCAGCAGTAGTACCGTACTACTGCTGAACCGCCCGCTGCCCGGCCTCCCTCAACGCGTCACTCTCCGGATTCCTCCTCCTCAGTCACTCACTTCACAGTGCCGCCCACTGACAGCCACCCACTACCACCAGACCAGTACTTCCTGAAACTTTTGTATGGGGAATCGGGCAGAGGGGGGAGCGCTAGCGCAGGGGGTGGGGGGGAATTTCCGACCCCCCCCACGATCGGGGCATGCTCCCCCCTTATGCCTGCGACCCCATAGGGCCCCCAAAAGCGGGATGTTCGGGGAGTTCGGGGTTCGGCCCGAACATGCCGAACATTTCGGCCATGTTCGGCAAACTTTCCCGAACCCGAACATCCAGGTGTTCGCCCAACACTAGTTGGCCTCAAGACCTGAACATCAGCTTTCCCAAATATATAACATCCTGAATGCCGAATCGGGGGAGGGGTCTCTACAGAGGCTGATGGACGCCTGGCATAGGGACATTGGAGGGGAGATAGACGCGGAGGACTGGGATAAAGCATTTACTCTGGCTCACAAGATGTCCCCCTCAGTCCTTTTTCAAGAAAGGAACTATAAACTCATCACTAGATGGTACAGGGACCCTCTCAGGTTATCAAAATTTCAACCTAATACTTCTGGCCAATGCTGGAGATGCGATAATGAATCAGGGGACTTCCTCCATATCTGGTGGTCCTGTAGTAAACTTAAAGTTTTCTGGGAGAAGGTGTTTGATCTCCATAAAATCCTATACCTAAGTGCCTTGCCCCTCTCTCCTGAGGTCGCTCTCCTTTCCATTCTTCCCGGGTCCATCTCCAAAGCTAAAAAATCAATGTTCCGATTCATTTTGATAGCAGCCAGAGGGTTGATCGCCAGAAAATGGCTCCAGAAGGTTCCACCAGAATTACCGGATCTGATCTCATTTATCAACCACATAATGAGAATGGACGAACTAGCCTCCTCCACACAAGCAAATCCTCATATATTTACAGCCAGATGGGCAGTGTGGGCGGAGTTTAGAGACTCCCCGGCCCTCCAGAACTTCCTTCACAACTAGTCCCAGCCCCCATCCCAACCTAGCCACTGGGGCCTCGGGCCAGGCCTGCGGGCGCACCCAGACTCACTCACTAGCCACCGTTGAGAAACCCTCTCACTTTATCCCCGCTTGGCCCATCAGGAGGTATTGGACAATAACACCCCCACTCTCCCCCATCTGCTTTCAAAAAGGAAAAAGACTCGAAACTGAGGTTATATACACAGCCCTATTTAGCTGTAACCTATCTCTCGTGGCAATTGGTACACATATTTACACAAAAGCCTACCTTAAAGCTCTGACGCAATCCACAGGTAGTCGGGCATGGGCCTGGTTTGGGGTAGAAGCTGACCCTTTTGACTTAGCGTCTCCCTCTGCTTTGGCAGGAACCATGTTCTCACCCAACCCAGGCCAGTCCACTTTTCCGCATTATGCTTGTTAAGGTGTTATCTGTTATTGTTCTTCTCAACATGTGTTAGATACTACCGTTGGTGATATGTTTCCCCCGCACTTCCCTTCCCCACACCTCCATCTACCCCCCCCCCACCTTCCCCTCCCCCCCCCTTGCCCCTCTCCCTAGGTCCCCCTCCCCTCCCCTTTCCCCTTCCCCTCCTCCTCTACTCCCCCCCCCTCCCCTACCCTCTCTACCTCCCCCCTCCCTCCCCTTTCTCCTCCCCAGTTCACCCTCTCCCCTCTCCCTGAGTTAAAAAAAGGTCAAGTGTAAATAGTCCATGAGCGCTTTTATATCATAAGCCATGTTTACCTCATATATGCTCATACTACAATTGTTTGTGATATTACATGCTATTTTGACCTCAATAAAATATGATTTAAAAAAAAAAAAAAAAAGAAATCTGGAGAGGAATAGGGTGGCTATTGGGGAGGAGGAGGCCACAGTACAGGGTGGGCCATTTTTATGGATACACTTTAATAATGGGCGTGGCCATGATGTGAGTGGGCGTGGCCATGGGTGGGGCCAAATATACATGAACTTAGCAGCGGTGTAAGCTACAGATAACGGGCCTGCCCATCGAAATATTGGATGGAGCCCCCTGTCCTTTATTTGGATAATTTACAATCAGTATAGGCATAGATCAAAGATGTATACCACCCCCGTGCAGTAAGTGGGCCAACAGACAATGAATTTTATGAACAGAGCTAAAATTGGCTAATCAAAATTGTATGTGTGTACCAGGCTTTACAGCTAATACTGTACATACTGAAAGTAGCAGGGATCAGCATACAATATAGCTGGTTTACAATCAGTAAAGGCACAGAGTAACACCTTACACTGTACACACTGGAGGTAAATCAGCACACAGTGCAGGCACTAGAGAACAGCGTATACTGTACATACTGTAGGCAGCAGAATTCAGCACACTGCAGCTAGTGTGCCAAAAATATGAGGATCACGTTGTGCGGCGTGCTTATCGCGCCGCACCGAAAAATGGGTGGGCCATGGACCAGAATATAGGTGTGGTAACGGGTGGAGACAAATTTACATGAACCTAGCAATGGTGGGACATTAGATTATGACAGTGGTGGCGAACCTTTTGGAGGCCAAGTGGCCAAACTGCAACCCAAAAGTCACTTATCTATCGCAAAGTGGCAACAGCAATTTAAACTAAATACTGTACAAACGTTTTAACTCATACATGAACATTATGGAAAATCCAAGTTGAAAATAAACTGTGAAGATAAACAATTTCATCCATCCTACTCCTGAAAAATGTATTCAATTTTTTAGAACCTCCCAGTTTTATTTTCTGTTTTAAAAAGCTAAAAAAGTAGGTTTAATGCTATTGTCTCATATGATAAGGATTCAGCTTTTCCCATAGTCTCGCAGTTAGCAATCATGTGACCCCCAACAAGACAAATTCAGCAATCATGAGGCCCCCAACAAATCATTAGGCCCCCAACAAGACAAATTCAGCAATCATGAGGCCTCCAACAAATCATGAGGCCCCCAACAAGACAAATTCAGCAATTATGAGGCCCCCAACAAATCATGAGGCCCCCAACAAGACAAATTCAGCAATCTTGAGGCCCCCAACAAATCATAAGGCTCCCAACAAGACAAATTCAGCAGTCATGAGGCACATAAATAGACAACATTTCACATAAATTAATATGGTAGCCCCCCCCAAGTTAGGTAGTGAGTGACAGGGACCCCCAGGTTAGCTAGTGAGTGACAGGCGCCTTCAGTTAGGTAGTGAGTGACAGGGACCCCGATAGTGAGTGACAGGGAGCCCCTTTAGGTAGTGAGTGAGTGCCAGGGAGCCCCTTTAGGTAGTGAGTGAGTGCCAGGGAGCCCCCTCAGGCAGTGAGTGAGTGCCAGGGAGCCCCTTTAGGCAGTGAGTGAGTGCCAGGGAGCCCCTTCAGGCAGTGAATGAGTGCCAGGGAGCCCCTTCAAGCAGTGAGTGAGTGCCAGGGAGCCCCTTCAGGCAGTGAGTGAGTGCCAGGGAGCCCCTTTAGGCAGTGAGTGAGTGCCAGGGAGCCCCTTCAGGCAGTGAGTGAGTGCCAGGGAGCCCCTTCAGGCAGTGAGTGAGTGCCAGGGAGCCCCTTCAGGCAGTGAGTGAGTGCCAGGGAGCCCCTTCAGGCAGTGAGTGCCACGGAGCCCCTTCAAGCAGTGAGTGAGTGCCAGGGACCCCCTTCAGGCAGTGAGTGAGTGCCAGGGAGCCCCTTCAGGTAGTGAGTGAGTGCCAGGGAGGCCCTTTAGGTAGTGAGTGAGTGCCAGGGAGCCCCTTCAGGCAGTGAGTGAGTGACAGGGAGCCCTTTAGGCAGTGAGTGAGTGACAGGGAGCCCCTTTAGGCAGTGAGTGAGTGACAGGGAGCCCCTTTAGGCAGTGAGTGCCAGGGAGCCCCTTTAGGCAGTGAGTGAGTGACAGGGAGCCCCTTTAGGCAGTGAGTGAGTGCCAGGGAGCCCCTTTAGGGAGTGAGTGAGTGCCAGGGAGCCCCTTTAGGCAGTGAGTGAGTGCCAGGGAGCCCCTTTAGGGAGTGAGTGAGTGCCAGGGAGCCCCTTTAGGGAGTGAGTGAATGACAGGGAGCCCCTTTAGGGAGTGAGTGAGTGACAGGGAGGCCCTTTAGGTAGTGAGTGAGTGACAGGGAGGCCCTTTAGGGAGTGAGTGCCAGGGAGCCCCTTTAGGAAGTGAGTGAGTGACAGGGAGCCGCTTTAAGGAGTGAATGAGTGGCAAGGAGCCCCTTTAGGGAGTGAGTGAGTGACAGGGAGCCCCTTTAGGCAGTGAGTGAGTGACAGGGAGCCCCTTTAGGCAGTGAGTGAGTGCCAGGGAGCCCCTTTAGGGAGTGAGTGAGTGAGTGAGTGAGTGACAGGGAGCCCCTTTAGGCAGTGAGTGAGTGCCAGGGAGCCCCTTTAGGCAGTGAGTGAGTGCCAGGGAGCCCCTTTAGGCAGTGAGTGAGTGCCAGGGAGCCCCTTTAGGCAGTGAGTGAGTGCCAGGGAGCCCCTTTTGGGAGTGAGTGAATGACAGGGAGCCCCTTTAGGGAGTGAGTGAGTGACAGGGAGGCCCTTTAGGTAGTGAGTGAGTGACAGGGAGGCCCTTTAGGGAGTGAGTGAGTGCCAGGTAGCCCCTTTAGGAAGTGAGTGAGTGACAGGGAGCCCCATTAGGGAGTGAGTGAGTGATAGGGAGCCCCTTTAGGGAGTGAGTGAGTGACAGGGAGCCCCTTTAGGGAGTGAGTGAGTGAGTGAGTGAGTGCCAGGGAGCCCCTTTAGGGAGTGAGTGAGTGCCAGGGAGCACCTTTAGGCAGTGAGTGAGTGCCAGGGAGCCCCTTTAGGGAGTGAGTGAGTGCCAGGAAGCCCCTTTAGGGAGTGAGTGAATGACAGGGAGCCCCTTTAGGGAGTGAGTGAGTGACAGGGAGGCCCTTTAGGTAGTGAGTGAGTGAGTGACAGGGAGGCCCTTTAGGGAGTGAGTGCCAGGGAGCCCCTTTAGGAAGTGAGTGAGTGACAGGGAGCCCCTTTAAGGAGTGAGTGAGTGACAGGGAGCCCCTTTAGGGAGTGAGTGAGTGACAGGGAGCCCCTTTAGGCAGTGAGTGAGTGACAGGGAGCCCCTTTAGGCAGTAAGTGAGTGCCAGGGAGCCCCTTTAGGGAGTGAGTGAGTGACAGGGAGCCCCTTTAGGCAGTAAGTGAGTGCCAGGGAGCCCCTTTAGGCAGTGAGTGAGTGCCAGGGAGCCCCTTTAGGCAGTGAGTGAGTGCCAGGGAGCCCCTTTAGGGAGTGAGTGAATGACAGGGAGCCCCTTTAGGGAGTGAGTGAGTGACAGGGAGGCCCTTTAGGTAGTGAGTGAGTGACAGGGAGGCCCTTTAGGGAGTGAGTGAGTGCCAGGTAGCCCCTTTAGGAAGTGAGTGAGTGACAGGGAGCCCCATTAGGGAGTGAGTGAGTGATAGGGAGCCCCTTTAGGGAGTGAGTGAGTGACAGGGAGCCCCTTTAGGGAGTGAGTGAGTGAGTGAGTGAGTGAGTGACAGGGAGCCCCTTTAGGGAGTGAGTGAGTGACAAGGAGGCCCTTTAGGAAGTAAATGAGTGACAGGGAGGCCCTTTAGGGAGTGAGTGAGTGCCAGGGAGCCCCTTTAGGCAGTGAGTGAGTGCCAGGGAGCCCCTTCAGGCAGTGAGTGAGTGCCAGGGAGCCTCTTTAGGGAGTGAGTGAGTGCCAGGGAGCCCCTTTAGGCAGTGAGTGAGTGCCAGGGAGCCTCTTTAGGGAGTGAGTGAGTGCCAGGGAGCCCCTTCAGGCAGTGAGTGAGTGACAGGGAGGCCCTTTAGGCAGTGAGTGAGTGACAGGGAGGCCCTTTAGGGAGTGAGTGAGTGAGTGAGTGACAGGGGGCTGACAGAGGGGGCGGCCGGGCGGAGATCTGTGGCACCCCAGGACAGATTGGGGGCACGTGCCCCCCCCCCCCAAAATAGGGCTAGCGACGCCCCTGCTCTTACCCTAGCTATATATGTTAGGTGCTTAAAGTGGACCTGAGCTGTTGCACAGGAAAGAAGGAAAACAGAGAGAAATGCACCCTGCAGGCCCAGGTTTTACCTCACAGCAGCCTATAGGCACAGATGTCCTCGAACCTTACACTTTGCCCTCCTTGAACCTACAACCCCCGTCAATCCACACCGCAAGTGTGCTTGGCTGGCCCAGCTGTCACTTCTCCCTTACTTCCCATTCCTGATTTAGGTGGCCACAGGTGCCCCTTAGTATTAGGTATCCAGATGAAACCTCAGTATTAAGTAGCTAGAAGTGGCCCAGATATTGGGTAGCTAGAGGAACCTCAGTATTAAGTAGCTGGTGGTGCCCCTCTCTGACGGCCCAGACACACTACAAGGCCTCGTTCACATCAATTAGTGCAGATGGCTGTGTGATCGAAACGCAGTGTGTACAATCGCATGCCATCTGCGCTGCTGATCCCATTTACTACAGTGAATGGGTCAGCGCTGCGATTCTTGAAAAATGCATGCAGCAGAGCGATTGCACATGTCACTGCTGCACAGCGCATATGATGGTAATGGTAGAAGGGCTGTCTACCCCCTTCTCCCGTTCTTGCGTGTTGCACACTATATGCGCTGCAAAATATGCATGACAGCGCGTATATTCTGAATGTGTTCTGAGCGCTTTTCTGAGCGCTTTTCTGAGCGCTTTTTGGCCATCAGTGCTTTCTGATAGCTTTTTAATAAACGTTCCTATTGACTTACATTAAAATGTATTAAAATGCTCTTCGAAAGCGCTGATGGCTGAAAAGTGCTTATGGTGTGTCTGAGCCCTGAAGGGAGATCTTATTAGGGGAATGCCGAGTGCTGGGTGAGTAACCTCTCATTTATGCTCTGCTGAGGACTCCACATAGGGAAGGAGGGAGGTACTTGAGGAGAGGAGTGAGCCGCCTTTCCATCATCAGGCACCTGTAGGCAGTCTTATGGAAAATCCGGCTCTAGCACTCTGTATGTATTAGTATAAGTGACTTTAGCCTGTCTGATTCCCCCTCACCTGTGTCTAATCACAGGTTGCAATTTGATCCCTCAGCTGTGTCAGCTGACTGCCTTGGCAGATAAGCTCATTTGAAAGCACAGGATGTTAATAGTATGTCTGCTTCCTTGAAAGCTGGAAAACAAACTGCAGATTTATTGCAGGATTTGTATCGGCTGCAACAAAGAAATGTCTTTCTTCAAAGGTTATGATGCTGCTGTGTATCTTTTAGAGCAGAGAAGCGGTTCTGAGTTCATGTCTGCTTTAAGGAAATCTGGGTAAAGGCTAAGCATATGATTTACAAACATGCCACTAGATGTCGGTAGCACTACACAGATCACAATGCCTCCCATTGTAATGCAGCTCACTGGTTAATATACTACTTTCGTTAAGAGTAGCACCCTAAACAATATAATGTATGTTCAGTCCTGTAGAGGTGGGAAACGCTTAATGTTTGGTAACATCACCTGGGACTGGCATAACAGGATGCAAGCACAAGCAGGAGAGAGGTGCAGCCACTCATAGAATCCCACAGCTTCGTCACTGGAGGTCACTAGCTGCCACGAATAGCAGCAAATCTTCCCAGAATCCACAATGAAAAATTGCCCACCCATAATCATGGATGTCCATTGTCCTCTTAAATGATGTCACATTCTCCCAGAATAATTGAATTTATAGATGAAAAATGGTTTTCTTATGAAACAATTAAACACATTTGGGCTGACACACTAAATATTTGCTTACCTATAAACCTAGAACTGTGAGGAAATGTGGGTTGGCCAGAGCAGCTTGATCAGTCCAGCAATGACTCCCAAAATCTCCACAGTCTCAAACACGGTGAAATGGGAAAATACCTATGGCCATGATCACCAGATGGGACAGTGGCTATGTTGTGAAGTATCCAACACAGCAGATTAGTATAATTGAGATGGATAATAATACAACTGAAGAGCACACTTACTGTACATAGCAATAAATTAGGGAAAGCCATGTTCACAGTAATTGTAATGTTTAAGTCAGTGCCCTCAACTTGTTGAGTGTGAGCTGGGCAGCAGCTCTCTCAGTCCTCTGCAGTCCTCTGCTTTTTCCTTCAGAGGTTACTTACTTTTGATCCTAAATGTATATGATGGAATGTAAGAAGCCTCAATTCGAAGATAAAGTGATTCCTGGTCTTTAATTTTCTCAAACGGCACAATCCCCATACATGCCTATTACAAGAAACACCTTCAGGGCAGCAACGCTCCGGCAGTAAAAAAAAAAAAAAAAAAAAAATGGGTGGCTCATAGGGTTGCAACAGTATGAAATTCCACGGTATGATAACCGTAAAAAAAAAAAAGCATGGTATTATGGTATACGGTATTATACAATTATTTGGACCCAGAGCACCCCTTACATTAAATAATGTAACCCCCTCCCACCCCAGTGTGGGGTGCCCCACTCCTTCAGCATACATATTATTAAGCCCCTGGGAGATTTGGGGCCCCAGGTAAAACTGAAAAAAGGCTTACCCTGCTCCTGCAAAAGTCCAGGTGGCGTTAGAGATAGGTGTAGCCCGTAATAGTTGGCCGCAGCATAGATAGCCAGGGATAGGTGTAGCCAGTAGTAGGTGACTGCAGCATAGGTAGCCAGGGATAGGTGTAGCCAGTAGTAAGTGCCTGCACCATAGGTATCCAGGGATAGGTGTAGCCAGTAGTAGGTGACTGCAGCATAGGTAGCCAAGGATAGGTGTAGCCAGTAGTAAGTGCCTGCAGCATAGGTAGCCAGGGATAGGTGTAGCCAGTAGTAAGTGCCTGCAGCATAGGTAGCCAGGGATAGGTGCCTGCAGCATAGGTAGCCAGGGATAGGTGTAGCCAGTAGTAGATGGCTGCAGCATAGGTAGCCAGGGATAGCTGTAGCCAGGATAGGTGCCTGCAGAATAGGTAGCCATGGATAGGTGTAGCCAGGGATAGGTGCCTTCAGCATAGGTAGTCAGGAATAAGTGTAGCCAGTAGAAGGTGGCTGCAGCATAGGGAGCCAGGGATAGGTACCTGCAGCATAGGTAGCCAGGGATAGGTGTAGCCAGTAGTAGGTGGCCACAGCATAGGTAGCCAGGGATAGGTGTAGCCAGTAGTAGGTGGCTTCAGCATAGGTAGCCAGGGATAGGTGTAGCCAGTAGTAGGTGGCTGCAGCATAGGTAGCCCAGTGTTCTCCCCAGGCTCTTTAAGCCGGGTGCTCCACCTGGCTAGTTTTGGTGACCACCCGGCTGTCATTGGCTCACCTCCTCCTATGTTGTAAGCAGACTTGCTCACAGAAGCACTGGCCCTGCATTCTCTCATCTCGCCCCACCCGGCTACTTTTTCATGCCACCCGACTGGAAAAAGTTTCTGGGGAGAACACTGTAGCCAGTGATGGGTGCCTGCAGCATAGGTAGCCAGGGATAGCTGTAGCCAGGATAGATGCGTGCAGAATAGGTAGCCAGGGATAGGTGAAGCCAGGCATAGGTGCCTGCAGCATAGGTAGCCAGGGATAGGTGTAGCCAGTAGTAGGTGGTTGCAGCATAGGTAGCCAGGGATAGGTGTAGCCAGGATAGGTGCCTGCAGCATAGGTAGCCAGGGATAGGTGTAGCCAGGATGGGTACCTGCAGCATAGGTAGCCAGGGATAGGTGTAGCCAAGATTGGTGCCTGCAGCATAGATAGTAGGTGCTCCTCTACATGGGTGGCTTAGTCTGCCGCTGGAGCAGTGGCATCTGCAGGTGGTGTGGAGGCCACTTGCCGGGTGTCTTCCGCCGGAGCCTGGTGGTGGTGGAAGCAGAGTCATGTGCGAATGTCCTCCTCTCCCTTAGTTTATAGGTCGCCATGTGCACTCCCATCCCCCCTCCCCCGTATAGGTAGCCATTCCCTGCCTCCCATGCATAGGTAGCCATGTACACCCACATTCCACCCCCCCCCCCCTTTAGGGTATAGGTAGCCTGGCCATGTGCACCCCCCCCCTTATTGTATAAGCAACAATGTGCACTCCCATTCCCCCCCCCCCCTTACCTAAGTAGCCATGTGCACTTCTATTATTCCCCCACCCCTACAGGTAGCTATGTGCACTTCCATTCAGCCCCCCTCCTCCATAGGTAGCCATGTTCATTGAGCACTCCCATTCAATACCCCCTCATAGGTAGCGATGTACATTCCTATGTCAACCCCCCCCCCCCCCCTCCCGTATAATTAGCCATGTGCTGCCCACTTTATAATAAGTAGGTTAGCACCTACAATCGAGAGACAATTCCAAATTCTCTCCACCGTTGCCCCCCCAACACCTCACCAACAGAAGAGCAGCGGGCGACCACAGATCAACTCACGTTACCAGCGAGTCACATGATGGGAATCACCGGCTGGAGGGAGAAAGATGCTCACAGACACTGCGGCTGACTGAGGGGCAATGAAGATTACCGCTAGTGCTAGGAGCCTGGGAGAGAGGTGAGTTGATCTGTAGCCGCCTGCTGCTCTTCTGTCGGGGAAGGGGGGGGGGGAGAACGGTGGAGATTATTTGGAATTGGCTCGCTATTGTAGGCGCTAACCTACTTTTTATAGAGGGGAGTGGGCAGCATATGGGACTATAGCCTGGCAGCGGGTGCTATAGCCAGGCCCGGATTTCTACAAAGGCCACGGCCTAGGGCGATAAAATCAGATAAGATCATAAGGGCGGCAGGACTTGGAGAGAGAAGAGGTCATATGTCAAAGTAAATCATCTCCTCTGTTCCCGCAGCGCAGCCAGCCAGTGCCCTGTTCTGCACTAATAGCTGAATTCCAGAGTTCCCCAATCCCTGCACCTCTCACTTCCTGATGTGTTATAACAATCAGGATCAATCATAACTTTCACCTGATGATACAATTATGATCGACATACAGTACAAGTGGATGTGAGAAATACCAGGGATTTACATTACAAAGCAGATAAAACTAAGTTCCGCTGAGTTCTAATGCAGGCATTCACAAACATTTCTGCTAGTTTCTTTGCCTTCTTTTTTACAGCTGTGACACTGACCCCAGCAGTTGTAAATTACACTTTCTTATCTAGCCGTGGGGCAATTTCTTTTTCACACAGCTCCATGTAGGTTTTGAGGTTTTTTTTCTCACTAAATAATAAAAACCATCATTTAAAACTGCATTTTGTGTTCAATTATGATATCTTTGACTAATAGTTAAAGGAAAACTTAAGGCAACTATAAAAAATGAGATTTACTCACCTGGGGCTCCCCTCAGCCTCCCCTCAGCCCCCAGCAGCCGATCGGTGCCCTCGCAGCCCCGCTCAGATGCTCCTGCACCTGCCGGCGAACACTTCCGGTTTGGCCGTCACCGGCCGACAGGCATAGGAACGCGAGTGATTCTTTGCGTTCCCAGCCTGTTTGTGAGCAGCGTGGCTGTGATTTATGAGGGATTGCAGAGTGCAGGGGGACCTTAGGGGGGTTTGGGATAGCAACAGAGGCTGGACTGTATAGGCAGATCCAGCCTCTGTATGCAGATAATATTCTTCAAACCCACCTCGGGTTCTCTTTAAGTTATTTTTTAACAAGGGGGGCAATTTCTTTTTCACACAGAGCCATGTAGATTTGGAGTTTTTTTTTCTCACTAAATAATAAAAACCATCATTTAAAACTGCATTTTGTGTTCAATTATGTTATCTTTGACTAATAGTTAACGGTTTTTGATGAGCAGAAACATTTAAGTGTGACAAACATGCAAAAGAATAAGAAATCAGGAAGGGGGCAAATAGTTTTTCACACCACTGTATATGTATATATGTATCTCTCTCTCTCTCTCTCTCTATATATATATATATATATATATATATATATATATATAGAATCTTATCTAAAGTTTAGATAATTTACACAGCAAATCTAGCTGCAAACAGCTTCAACAGAATATGATTATTTCTTCCTGTGATACAATGAAGCAGCCATGTTCTGCTTGTAAACATTGCATACAGGCAAGCTGATATGTATCTCCAGCCCTCAGCCTGTGAAAACTTCACTCCCCTCTGCCTCTGAAATGTCTGGCTAGTAACACCTCCTCCTCCTCCTGCCCAGACTGAGCTCCCATAAGCCCTTGCTACATGGGTCTGAGAGTGCCAAGGCAGTGGAGAAGCTGTGGGCGAGGCTTGTTTAGTTTATAGGGAATTAGAGTATTAAAACTAAAAAAAATCATGCAATGAGTAAAAGTTTATCTCGGATCCACTTTAAGTTTGAAGTACCACAATAATTAACTGATTCTCAGTTTAAATCAGTTTTTCTGTGCACAAAACACTCACAAAAACAATCAAGTGTGTCCCATGCATAAGATAATTAGATGCAGAGCACACTGAAAATGGCAGATGCTGATTTAGTCTATCGTGTGTAGTACTTACACCAGCTGCCAGTAGTATAACTAGGTATTTGATACCCAATGCTAATTATTTAGTCATCCCTTCCCCAATTTTTTTAGAGCAATACCCCCATGGGATGTGACATCCCTGCTGGTTTGGTGATACCTCCATCCCCATATAGCTTGCCTGGTGGTCTAGTGATACCCCATGGTACGGGGGACTCACATAATTCCTCTCACCTTCTCTATGGGCCCCCCTCCTGTGTGGCTTGTGAGTGAATCTCACCTGATCCCAATGTGTCCACGCTCCACGGCAGCTGGCTGATTTCTGCATGTCTCGTGTAATCACACGACACGCAGGATAGAGTGAGTGGCCGGCTGCTAAGGAGCATGATCGCATCAGGAGCAGGTGAGAATCGCTCACAAGCCAGACAGCTGACTCCTGCTCTGCAGGGGACACAGGAGAGAGTGCCCATGGAGAAAGCGGGAGAAATTGATGTTATCCCCCCCCCCCCCCCCAAGTCCCCAGACTCCCCAACACTCATTAGGCCAGCTGAACCTTGATACACACACACACACACACACACACACACACACCTCGCATAGCAGACCCGGATACATTAGGCAGACACCTTATGTGAGAGAGGTTGCTCCCTTCTGTGAATGTATGTGCTGCAAATTTATGTGCTGGCAGGTCACATGAGACGCCACTGTAGTCATAGAGGGGACACCTGATGTGCAGCGCCAGCTGGAGATCTCATAGTTGGTGACTTCGGGAGCTGTGGTGTTTGGTGTTTATGTGTCCGGCGGCCACTGTAGTGCAGGGAGAGGAGAGATGGACATGAAGATCCTGCTACTGGGAGAGCGTGACTGTGCACCTAGGATGTGTGTCCCCCTCCCTCTTTACATAAATGTGTCCCTTATATATTTGCAACCTGGATATGCATCCCTCTGCTTCCTCTCTGTACTGCAGCTGAAGTGTGTACCCTCACTGCATATGTCACCCTGCTGCTTTAGTTGGGGGATATGATCATGGCCGGCCTTAGGTTTCACAGCGCCCTGAGCGAAACCGGATTTTGTTGCCCCCCCCCCATAAGTAGCATAGTTGTCCCCATATAGGTAGCATAGTTGCCCCCAGTGTAGGTAGTATAGTTGCCCCATATAGGTAGCATAGCTGCCCTCAGTGTAGCTAGTACAGTTTCCCCCAGTGTAGTAGCATGGTTGCCCCCAGTGTAGTAGCATGGTTGCCCCCAGTGTAGGTAGTCTGCCCCCAGTGTTGGTAGTTTGCCCCAAGCAGCGTAGGTAGTTTGCCCCCAGCAGCGTAGGTAGTTTGCCCCCAGCAGCGTAGGTAGCTTGCCCCCAGCGTTGGTAGCTTGCCCCAGTATGCCCCCAGCGTAGGTAGCTTGCCCAGTATGCCCCCAGCATAGGTAGCTTGCCCCAGTATGCCCCCAGCGTAGGTAGCTTGCCCCAGTATGCCCCCAGCGTAGGTAGCTTGCCCCAGTATGCCCCCAGCGTGGGTAGCTTGCCCCCAGCGTAGGTAGCTTGCCCCAGTATGCCCCCAGCGTAGGTAGCTTGCCCCAGTATGCCCCCAGTGTAGGTAGCTTGCCCCAGTATGCCCCCAGCGTGGGTAGCTTGCCCCCAGCGTAGGTAGCTTACCCCAGTATGCCCCCAGCTTAGGTAGCTTGCCCCAGTATGCCCCCAGCGTAGGTAGCTTGCCCCAGTATTCCCCCAGCATGGGTAGCTTGCCCCCAGCGTAGGTAGCTTGCCCCAGTATGCCCCCACCGTAGGTAGCTTGACCCCACCGTAGTAGCTTGCCCCAGTATGCCCCCACCGTAGGTAGCTTGACCCCACCGTAGTAGCTTGCCCCAGTATGCCCCTAGCGTAGGTAGCTTGCCCCCAGTGTAGGTAGCTTGCCCCAGTATGCCCCCCTTCCCTCCCCCCTTAATGTGGCAGCGGGCCGGGCAGAGACCTACTCACCTGACATCCAGCTCCAGCGCCGACGTCACTCTTCTCTCCCTGCCTCCGCTCCATCTGTAGTTAGAGCAGGCTACAAGAAAATGGCCGCCGTTTGTCTGCATTTGTGGACATCGGCGGCCATTTTCTTGTAGTCCTGCTCTAAATATAAACGGAGAGGACACGGGGAGACAGCGGGGCGGCAAGGGGCGACAGGGCGCATGCGCCCTTGAGAGCATGGCGCCCTGAGCGACCGCACAGGTCGCTCATAGCAAAGGCCGGCCCTGGATATGATGTTGCTGTCTTTATAGGTAGTACCGATTACACAGCCGCCAGGAGACACAGGGTAAAGGCGATAAATGCACCCTGCTCCTGCACAAGTCCTGTCGGCGTTAATTACTATTCCCCCTCCAGGCCGCCATGGATGGCAGGGGAAAAAGGTAAATCGGCTAGTTCTGGTGGCCGGATTACAGTGTTTTTGTACAGTGTTTTTGCAGTGATTCGAGCTGCATCCTCTGACGATGCCCAAATAATTCACTAAGTCCTGCTTTCTCCGTGATTCCTATTACGGCCTGTGGTGGCACCAGCTGCGCCCAAATCTCCTGCACTGTTTTTACAGCGCTCCTTTATAGGAGCTCACACTCCAATCTCTACCACATCCATAGTCCCACATGGGGATGTAAATACATGAAGTGGTCCCCTTCATCCCCTGCAGAGATCTGTCAGCTGGGCCCCGGCCCCACCAGTAATAACCTCTGTTACGTGTGGGGGGCACTAATAATAAAAACCCTGAGAGACGGGAATGTGACGTGGGGCAGACCCACCACTGTATAAATGCAGCGCAGCAGCAGAGCTACACATTACTGGCTTTTGATGGTGGACAGGTCCCCCGCATTCCTCTTCCCTGTACATGATGTACAGCACCATGCCATTCTCCACTGCATGTGACATACATGTATGTGTATGCCACTTGTACCGCAAAGAGGAGTGCGGAGGAGCTGCCCTGCCGCCAGAAGCTGATAAATGCTCAGCTGCCACACTGCAGTTACAGGAGCAGGCTTGCCCCACGCCACTCGCCGGCTCTCCGCACTATTATTAGTGTTCCAGCAAATGGATCCAGATCTCCAGCTGTATGTCCAGCATCCTGTATCTATGGCTACAGCGGTGTCTTGTGCCCTGCCATTACATGCTGGCGAGTCACATAAGATGCCACTGTAGTCATAGATGGGACACAGGATGTGTGCCTTGAGATCCCATCGCTGAAATGCTGAGTTGGTGACGTGGGGCCACATGTATGCTATACCGCGTCTGCGTCAGGGGGAGAAGGGGAGGCGGGAGATAGCACACTTTCTTTTGAAAACCCTATCTACCTAAACTTGGTGGGGTATTGTACTCAATACAGCCACCAAGCTAGGGGCACATCTGGCCATCTATGGGAAGGGGGGACTACCGTCTTTCCCTGAAAACAAGACAGTGTCTTATATTAATTTTTGCACCAAAAGATGTGCTAGGGCTTATTTTCAGGTGATGTCTTATATTTCTATGTACACATAAGTTCCTGTGCTGTGCATCCTCCTGCCTTCCTCACTGTGCCACCTCTTCCTCTGCTGGATCCACCTCTTGTGTGACCCTGTGTTCCCCTTGTACCTTTAGTGTCCCCTGGTATCCCCTCTCTGTACCTGTTTCATCCTCTATCCCCTGTCCTCTAGTGTCCCGTGTCTACTATGGGCTCCAGTAATAACACAAGTTTCTATATTTTTCCCCCTTACTGCCGCTAGGGCTTACTTTCAGGGTAGGGCTTATATTTCAAGTATGCTTAAAATTCCTACTAGGGCTTACTTTCAGGGGATGTCTTAATTTCGGGGAAAGAGGGTACCTAACAAAGGGTCATATGTGCTATCTATTTGGGAGGGAGCTACTTAATATTGCGGTATGGGACATCTGGCTACCTATACTGAGGAGGAGAGAGTCTACTTAATACTGGGGGCACATCTGCTATCTACACTGGGGAGAGCTATGTACTACTGGGGGCACATCTGTCTGGCTATCTGTATTTGATGGGGCAACTTCTACCTAAACTTTGGGCCTAGCTAATACTAGGGGGCACATATGGTGTTCTGTACTGGGGAGAGGGCACATCTGCTTCCTATTCTAAAGGAGTTACCTAATAATTGAGGATGTGGCCTGTGTTGAGAGGCAGAGTTTATGGCACCAAAATGCCTGTACCTACAGGCTCCTGAGATGGAAATCCAGCCCTTTTGCTTAGTATGCAACTGCGAAGGATGAGAGGCAGGAGAGAAGACTAGAGGACATCCAAATTACCATGGGAGAGTGGGATAAATATTCCAGTGTTGTACATGGAAGCAAATATTACTGTCTTAGTATAGATCAGGTGGAGAACAGACTTTGGGTTTGTCTAAAGTCCTGCCTGAATTTAATTTGAATAACTTTGTATTTGTGTTTGAATAGGCTCTTCACTTAGTTTGAATAGCATTTAATTCTTATCTGGATAGCTGTTATTTCTGCCAACCATCCACTCTCTAAATTCAGTGCAACCAGGGAAAGGACATCAGATGTGGGAAAAAAGAACACTCAAGCATTCTGATCTGGTTTTAATTGCCAGTTACCTCATCCATGTTCAGTTATTCAAGACAGTTTATTTACATTTTATCTTTGAAAGGGATATTTTGCAATAATTTTATACTTTACTACCTTAATAAAGAACAAAAAGACAAAGATGTAATAGCATACAATATGCAAATAATTAACTATGTTGAGTACTAAAATGTCTATGTCCCAGCTTTGAGGTGCTGGATCTACTAGATGTATTGCTATGTTATGCATGTTATTCTTTCTGATGCAGCAATAACCTGTACAGAGAGAATAGGCTTAGGATAGCAAAATTCAGCATGTCTACAGAGGCACCTAAGGAGGGACTGCATTGGCGTTGTGAATAGGATGATCAATCAGATGCAAATATTTCTGAGTTCATGCAGATTTATACAAACTTATGCTGCTTGAAAATGGACCAAGTCCCACCCAGGTTTAAATTGATTGGTCCATGTGCAAGCTGCATAAATTGGTATAACAATTTACATAAATCTGCATGAACTCGGAAATATTTGCATCTGATTGATCATCCCTAGTTGTGACCATTGTCAAGACTGCTGTTGTATTTTTTGTTTAATATAAACAATTTGTGTTTTATTAACTGATGCTAACTGCAAAATAAAATAATATGAGGATAGTAAAATATTCGACACACATAGCATTAAGTATGGAGGCAGTGTTGGTGGGTTTTCTGGATGTGAGAGGTCCAGAGCCTGGGTGTGAGAGGTCCAGGCCCACCTGCACTCCCCTCCAGGTATCGCGCATTGGCCTTGGGGCCCCGGCCAGTGAGAGAGGTCCGGGGCCCCTGGCCATCGTGCGAACCAATCGTGTGATAGTAAAATATTACAAAATGTGTCATTATGAGATATAGTTGTTTGTCATAGTAAATTACTGCAAGCTTTGTTTTGCAGAGAAACTCTGATATTACACAGATGCTGTGTCCTGATGATACTGATTATATCTGGCGAAACCGGTGGACCCCATTGGTATCCTGACACCACTCTGCTCCACACCTGCTTATTTTATGGTTGGATGAATGAATATACAACCCCTGAACCATGTTTTTGTGGTTGATCTTTACAATTTATGCACTGTTTGAATCTGTCTTTTGAATTGTATACCTCTATCACCAGTTTCTGTCACCAGTTTCTAATTTGAGATCTATCTGGGGTCAGCGATTGATGCTCTTTGAAAGTCCCACAGTGTTGTATTGAAACTGCAAATGGACCTACAGTATCTAAAAGTATACAATATTCGGACATTTTAAAATGTATGTACAATATTGTCTGTGCTACATCATCTGTGACTGGAAAGTATTTATTATCCACTGGACTATACTCTATACTGAATCATTATGAAGAGACTGTATGTTACAGCATCTGCGATTGGGGAACCATCTCTGCCTGTTGGATCACAGTTTATTGGAGTTTTCACATACAAGAACTGTGCATATCCAGATCATTGTACAATTGAAAGGGGAACTGAAGAGAGAGGTATATGGAGGCTGTCATGTTTATTTCCTTTTAGACAATACCAGTTGCCTGGCAGCCCTGCTGATCCTCTGCCTCTAATACTATTAGCCATAGCCCCTGAACAAGCATGCAGCAGATCAGGTGTTTCAGTGGTTCAGACTTATAAGTCTGATCTGACAAGACTAGCTGCATGCTTGTTTCTGGTTTTAATCAGATACTACTGCAGAGAAATAGACCAGCAGGGCTGCTAGGCAACTGGTATTGATTAAAAGGAAATAAACATGACATCCTCCATATACCTCTCTCTTCAGTTCCCCTTGAAATCGTGCTACAGCATCTGCGATTGGAGTGCTGTAGGAATTTTCTGGATCATAATCAACATAGTGGACTGTCATCCCAGCGACTGTTTGACCTATGATAATAGGAGCATTGATATATACAAATAACGTCATGAACTGAATGTTGCATCTGCAATTGGGGTGCTGCTTTATGATCAGTTAGGAACACATAGACATGATTGTAATATTATCCCTGTTATTATCAACCAAAATATGATATATATATATATGTAAGAGGGGAATGGGTCACAAACTCGCTCTCAACACTATATATAGACTAAAGAGAAAGATTCCCCAATCATGTCCTAATTAATGCATCAAACACGATACTGACCGTTCAACACTTTATTGATAGGCTGCAATAAACAGTTATAAAATCATCTTAAAACAAGGTGAGGCCATTGGATCCCTACATCAATTATTCATGTCTCAGATACATAATGAAAAGGTGTCTGCTATGAAGAGAAGGTCCATATAAACCCATGGCTGCAGGAGGTAATATACTCCACCACCAGCCACCAATGCAATACTTGCTTGGAGAATGGATGGTAAAAGTAACATGGTGTCTGCACTTGTTATGGAGGGGAGGATGACCTCCTGTTGATTACAGTTTTTGGAGGGAAATGGCGACATGGTGGCTTCACTTGCACAGGTGGAGGGGTGGAATGTGGGTGGTCCAATATTTTATTATCACTTGGACCAAAGCATGGGTAAGATTTTTATTAACTGGCTAAAATTATAAATTTTCCCGGACAACCCAGAAAGGAGGACCCCAACAAACAATTGTTCCCGTCTCATCTAGTCCTTGTTTGGTAAATTCCCTGCTCAATCCATGATCTTCAACAAGTGAAGAGAAGAAGAATATCTTGAGGTCCAGGAGCCCAGCTCCACCTTGATCTTTGGGAAGAGAAAAAAATTTAATTTCAATCTGATTTTCTTGTTTTCCCAAACAAAGGAATTTATCGAAGTATGGAGCTGTTTTAAAAAAAAGTAGATGGGGTGATTATATGGGAACAGTTTGGCAGCAGTAAAGGATCCTATGAAAGATAATTTTTATGGAGGTCACCTGCCTGAACCAAAATAATCGTTCATTTCCTTTAAAAAAAATATATTTTTTAGCTATTACAGTAGGTGTCACTCACTCAAAGGCTATACTTTATCTATCCTGCTTGCTACATAAGTCAGCACAATGTCACAAGATTTCAGTCCCTGCTTAGACGTCACAGACAGAGCTGTAAATCTTTGTAGAGTAATCCATAATGATGAGCATTTTTACAGTCATTTCCTCTTTGCAATCCTATTTTTTTAACCTGTAATTGATTTGCGTTGTCACATAGAGGGTGTATTACATTCTTTATGAAGCAACATCACAAAGTTCATGTGATAAGAAACTTACGAAGCATCAGAGCAGTTCACTTGGTCCTTCTACACAGCATGGTGTACAATGACTCTTAGCAATGCATTTATACTCCTTGTAATCTCTGCTGTTCTGTGCACAGCCAGGGGATCTCTGGTGTGGTTAAACAATGGTGGATACGAAGATATAGTGATTGCGATTGATCCAGATGTGAAGGAAGATGCCAGAATTATTGAAAGCATCCAGGTAGGACAAATAGCTAAAAGGGAAGAACCTTCTTTTCTTATTTGTGAGAATCTTAAAAGAGAACCTGATGTGTGAAACGGGAAAAAGTGAATAGTTATCTGAGAAGGAAGTCTCTGGATCTTATAAAGGCTTCCCACGGTGTCCACTTGCTCTGCCCGGGACTCAGCTTAATATCTCAGCCGTGCTCCTCTTCTGGTACTATTGCGGTCATGCTGTACTCAAGGGAGCACGGCATGGTTCTGGATTACTGCGCAGGTGTAGTATGGCCGCTCTTGTACAGGGAGAGGATCGTTGCCTCAAGGCTTCCACCGACAAGCACTTGTCGGTAATGTGTGTGTGGGGGGGGGGGGGGCTGTGCTTGGTGACAGGGGACTGTAGGATGGCGTGGGAAGCATTTTTAGAATCCAGAGGCTTCTCTAGTCTTATGTAAGTATAATTATTGATTTATAAAATGTCAACCTATTGGCACTGTACAAAGTAAGAAACAAACAATACAGAGAATTGTACTATACACCAACATACAGTACAAAATACAGAATATGTAACTACAGTGAAAAAGGTAATAGCCTGCGAGTGAACACAGAATAGAGACACAGAGAGTCCAATATAGTGTAGTATGTACTGGTATGTGGATATGACAAGTAAGTATCTATTTATACTCACAAACATTGGTGACCGTCCAGGTAACCACTATATCAGCAGGTGAGGAGAGTAGATCTGTCCCCACTCAGGATTAAGAAGTTGCTTTCTGTACATAGGAAATAAGGGGCAACACCCCTCCACCAAGGGTGGACTCAGGAACTGTATAAGCAGACAGAGGCACCAAAAGGATAAAATATTCAAAATGTTTAAAATGAGAGGAGGCAGAGGTGGACTTACCTCCTCCAAGCAGACACACACGAGTGTTGTGTATATTCAAAACAACAAAATATTCATATACTCCAGAAAGTGGAACACGTTTCGCGGGCATCTCCCTCTTCATCAGACAATAGAAACGGAGCATAAAACTCAAATAGGTCTGGTGCAAAGCTCAGCACCTCTGTGCAGAAGCAGAGGATAGAGGGATTAGCAGAAAATGTGTGTATGTAGATAGAGAACTGGTTAAGCGACAGAAGGAAAAGAGTGGTGGTAAATGGAATATACTCAAAATGGGAAACTGTCAACAAATGGGGTCCTGCAAGGGTCAGTACTAGATCCAATTATTTTCCTTTTGTTTTTACCATTCACCAGTTAGGATAGGTCTTTTGGACGCGTACGAGAGGAACCGGCTTGGGAGACTTGGTCGCAAGATACAGCCGGTATATGGCTGATCCTGCTGCTGGACAAGTTCCTGGCCGTGTTAAATACTATTCCCCCTCCAGGCCACCATGGATGGTAGGGAATGAAATAATTTGCTTCCAGCAATTGCTGAATTATTGTGTTTTAAAAGTAACTTCAGCTCTGTCTTCTGATGGTGCATTAGTTACTCCCCGTGTGCTGCTATAGCCTTAATTCCTATTACGGACTATGGTGGCTGCCTGTGCCCAAGTCTCCTGCGCTGGATTCCCTGTGTTCGGGTATAATGGCTTCCTACTAGGACAGGCTACTAAGATCAACATTTTTCCCTTTTAAGGCTAATTGGCCCAAGCCTGTAAATGTTTTTGCCTTCCCCTGAATCAACAGGACATGTGCTGGTTCAGGACAGTGATTTTTTTTTTTATTTCCTTTATGGGTAGATGTCCTTTTTTTTTTTCAACCAAACTAACAATGTAACTGTTTATTTTCTTCAAACAATTCAGATTTACTGGCTGTTCTGCAGGGCCGGTACAAGGTCCACCACCAACAGAGGCTGAGCTGCCCAAGTGCGCCCCCCCAGTGTGCCCCCCTTTAAAGTAACAATAAATTATGCACAAATAAAACAGTATTTTTCCTCAGGAAACGGATTTATATAAATTAACTGTAAACAAGTGACACCAACAATTTTTTATATTACACACGTTTTATATTTATATTACACAGAATTACACAGACTCTCTAAATATATACAGGGTGCAGTTCTCAATGTTTTCCTTCTGTCCTGTGCAAGAGCAGTTCAGGGCCTCTTTAAAGGGTGACTTAAAGTACCCCTGACATTGCTGTAAAATAAAATACAGGAGGACTCCAGGGGACGGCAAGAATCTCCAGGTAAGTTAAACTCATTTTTTAATCAAACTTTAAATGAAAGGCAGGCAGCATAATAATCTGCCATGTGTGTTTATAGGTGCAGAATGAATGATATACTATATCCACAAACATACTCATTCTGCACCTATATACACATGTGACAGACACTATGCTGCTTGCAGGCAGAACTTAGCCAACCAACCAGGCAGTCACTGACACACTGTCAAGAATCAGGATAAACTGCTACTACTCACTGTAAATATGTAACTTCACTTTAATGGCCGTGGGTGCCAACTCAGACCAGTCCCGACTAAGTACAGCCAGCCCAGCCAGAAGACGCCTGCGAGGGACGTTAGTGAGAAGAAGGTGGGTGGGCGGGTTCACGACAAACACCAGCCACAGCCAGCCAGCGTAAAGAGAAGGGGTGGGCGGGACTCGTGCGAGAGCCACCAGGAAGCGTCAGCCACAGTAAGCATAGGCTTACGTGAGCTGCACGCTTACAAACATTGCAACATGCCCGGCGGCAGATGGAGAGAGCAGGGGGTGGCGCCGGCGTTATCGACACCATGGCAACACATTGAACTGAATTAGTGGTAAATAGCGGGCGCCGGGCAGAGACAGCTAATGATAAATGCGATCCGGCTGTGCCCATTAATGAGCTCACTAACCAGCGCCCCGAGGCTGTAGCCTTGCCAGCCTATGTCTCGGCCAGGCCCGGCTCTGTTGTTCTGTAGATCATCTATTAGATCATCTAATGCATTTAGCCAAAGACCCTGAAAAAGCATGCAGATCAGGTGCTCTGACTGAAGTATGACTAGATTAGATCCATGCTTTTTTCAGGTCTGTGATTCAGAAACTACTACAGCCAAAGAGACCACCATGACTGCCAGGCAGCTGGTATTGTTTGAAAGGAAATGAATATGCCTGCCAGTGTATGCTTCTCACTTCTCACAATTTATAATAACACCCCTAATTATTTGGCTACATTAAGCAACGCTTTTTCTCCTTTTTAGAATATGGTCAAAGAAGCATCAAGTTATTTATTTCAAGCCACCCGAAAAAGACTTTTCATGAAAAGCGTTAAAATCTTGATCCCATCCACTTGGATTTCAGGAAGTAATTACTCAAAGCCAGCAACCGAAACATATGACAAGGTAGGTCTGATGTCTATCTGCAAAGAGGTGACAAGTCCTCTTTGCGAATGGCATGCAATTGTGACTTGTAGTATTTGAGGGGAATTCGTGAACATGAAAATCTGTTGTAGGGTGTGATTAGTTTTGCAGAACAAAAACATGTTTGGATCAGTAACAAAGCATAACCACTGGACACTGGCTTTGAATATATGTCCTTGTAATTTGCCCTGGAAGTTTCTGTACTTGCTTTACATGTAGAGTGAGAAATTCTTATGTGCTTTAAGGGTCATACCCTGGGATTCACATGTACAAGCTGTAGATTTGTGGTCCGGTTACCACTTTAACCATCTGATTAATACACATACGTACATGGTTGCTCAACATGGCTGACAGAGATTGAAAAGCTGTTGCAGATGTTCATCAAATGATTGAAAACCTCTGTGGGTTTGTTTGTCAAGCATTTTTAAAATGGTTGGCTTACACAGGAAGAAGTTGACTATGGGAAGAGGCCAGTTCTTATCCTCCAAAATGTCTTCAAAAGCATATGTGCCTAATGAAAGCAGTTGACAGAAAAGCCATCTATGGAACGTTTTTAGAACTGTTAATGTCAATGTGAAAGAGGTCTCCATTTTCTGATCAATATAAAGTAAATCTGTTTGCTTTTCTGCTGTAAATCTCCTCAAGATAAATTGACGGAGAAGCATGGGATCAAAAATGATCAGGAGATGCAACCTCTCCACCCCTGCCATACCTCTGTTCCACTGTCCTGCTTCTGCCCCCCCCTCTCCCCCCATGCCTCCTTCTGTCTCCATGTGCCACCCTCTGTCCCTCCTTCTGAGCCCATGTGCTATCTCTGCCGCCCTGTGCATCCCTTTGTCTTATTTGTGTCTCATTCTATCCCTCTGTTTCTCCTTCAGTTCCCCTCTGCCTCCAGTCTCCTTGTGCCTCCTTTTGTCCTCCTGTTCCTCCTTCTACCCCCTTTTGTGCCTTCTTCTTTCGCCCTGTGCCGCCCTCTGTCCACCTGGTCCTCCATCTGTCCTCCTGTGCCTCCTCCTGTCCCCCTTTGTGCCTCCTTCTGTCTTCCGTGCCTCTATCTATTCCCTTGTTCATCCCTCTGCCCATTTGTGCTACCTCTGCCCCACTGTGCATCCCTCTGTCGCACTGTGCCTAGGTTTCTTCTGTCCCCCCTTTTGCCTCCCTCTGTCCCCCTGTGCCTTCTTATGTCCCCTTGGGTCCCTATCTGTCCCCATTGCCTACCTGCACTCCCCCAGCCCAGTGTGTAAATGCAGAGAATATTGCAGCAGAAACTGTGCTCTCACATCCCCTCCGGAGTCCAACACTGCGCCAGTGCATCTTATCTGCCTCCTGCTCCCTCTAGTTCTGGCACCTCACTTTCATCATGTTGTGTGTGTAATCATGCTACATATAGTAGGAGATGCTGGGCACTAGGCCAAGCAGACAGGCGAAAGCACCAGACTCCAGTGGAGAGGTGAGAGCACTGTTTCTGCCATGCTGTACTCTGCATTTACACAATAAGTCGGGGGAGTGAAGGTAGGCAATGGGGACAGATAAGGACACAAGGGGACAACATGCAACAGGATTGGCAGGTTGTTTGTATATCAGGGACTCCCTGTATTATGCATCCACCCTTATAAGCCACATGGTTCATATTTTTTAGTGTGTGCGTGTGTGTTTGGGGTGACTTCTTGCCTGGAGTGACAAAAAAGGCCCTGGTCCTGTGTGCTAAATTGTCCCAGCCCCTTTCACTCTCCCTAAGCTGTTCTCACTTGCCACTTGTCAGCAGTTAGTTCATATTTTTTTTTCTGACAAAAAGTCCCCACCCCTTTCCATCCTCCTTTCAGTGTTTTTAGCAGCTGAGAGGAATCAGGTGACATCAATTGTTTTCTTACAGCAGAGTACAGTATGTATTATGTTTTCCTCTATGTAAATTCTTAAATATGATTGCATTGATTTTGTAGTAAATTATTTTGAAAGTGCGATAAAATATTTACTGTATTTATTGGACTATAAGACTCACTTTTTCTCCCCCAAAAGTGGAGGGAAAAAGTCACTGCGTCAGAGGTGGACACAGCGAGACACAAGAGGTACAAAGGGGCATGAGGTACAAAGGGGGGATAGTCCGCAAGATGCCACTTCATCATGGATGCACCAGGTTTAGTATATATATTTCTTCTCCTGGTTTTGTCCTCTAAACCTAGGTGCGTCTTATAGTCTGAAAAATATGGTAGGTTATACTTTATTTTATATATTTTGTCTTATATACACATGTTATTATGTATACTAGAAGAGGAAGAGGTTCCAAGAACGTATTTCGGACTAAACACTGAACTTATGCTTCTGATTTTGCCAGGCAGATGTCATTGTTGCCTCCCCCTATCTGAAATATGGAGATGATCCTTATACGTTACAGTATGGACAGTGTGGAGAACCAGGAAGATATATTCACTTTACACCAAACTTCCTACTTGATGACCAACTGCTTGCAGCTTATGGACGAAGAGGTAATTGCCTTGCTTTCATACAGAGTTTTAAAGAGGAGCTGTTAGGTATAAGGTCTCAGAGAAAATAAACACATATATCAGTAGCTAAAGATTGGCTGTACTTACATTACATATGCATTTCACTGTCCACGTTTGGATTTCACAGAATTTGTATATAGTATATGCAGAGATAGATGCTCCTGACAGCTCATGGCAGGCTCCATGTTTTTCTGTCAAATGTGTCGTCATGTCCTGCCTGCTTCCTGATCACAGATAAGCTCCTACTTGAACAACACAGTGTGCAGTGAATATTAATGAGCCATGTGGCTAGGAACAATAGCTGACTCCTGCAGAGTACTCTGCCCTGAGATTTATCAGTGCTACACAGCTAGACTGATTACAAGCTTTTGTAACGTCTCATTAGCAGCCGAGGGGAGGGCCCCAGAATGCTTTGCAGTTTAGCTGCGGCTTGCGTCTTTATGGGTCTATAACAGACTTGCTGATAAGTACACATCAAAGGTAACTGAAATTTTTATCTTCACTAATGGCTTTTGAGCTTCCTTCTAAACTGTTTAACACAGGAGAATAGAGGTTTAAATTAGCTTCTGCAGCCTGACAGTTACTCTTTAAGGCTTGGTTTTACCAGCTCATTCAACTGTTTATCACACACATATTTTTTTTTTGTGTGTGTGGAAAAGTACAATGCATTATCTAAATACGCAAACATTATGATTCATAGTTTGTCTATTGAAGTTACAAGCTACCGGTACTCGTCAAATTTCTTTCTATTACATAACTATCATCCTGTAGTTGAGTGCATAAACCATGAACCATCGCTAGAATGTGCATTTAACTATATGCAGGTGAAACTTGAAAAATTAGAACATAGTGCAAGACACTATTTACTTCAGTAATTCAACTTAAAATGTGAAACTAATGTATAAAATAGACTCATTACATGCAAAGCAAAATATTTCAAGCCTATATTTGTTATAATATTGATGATTATGGCTTACACCTTATGAGAACCCCAAAATCAAAATCTCAGACCATTAGAATATTGTGAAAATCTCCCGCCTTGACTATTGCAATACCCTACTGTCTGGCCTCCCCTTGAAACACGTTGCACCCCTTCCATCAGTCATGAATGCAGCAGACTCATCCATTCTTCCCACTGCTCTGCCTCCTCTTCTCCAATCCGTAAAGACCTACACTGGTTCCCTATCTGCTTCAAGATCAGTTTTAAAGGGAAACTCCAACCTAGAATTGAACTTTATCCCAATCAGTAGCTGATACCCCTTTTTACATGAGAAATATGATGCTTTTCACAAACAGACTATCAGGGGGCGCTGTATGACTGATTTTGTGCTGAAACCCCTCCCACAAGAAGCTCTGAGTACCGCGGTACTCTGGGCAAACTGCCACAATGTAACAAGGTTCCCAGACAGGAAATAGCTGTTTACAGCTGTCTCTAACAGCCAAAACAGCTAGGAGCAGCTACATAACCTGCCCACAGTAAAAATGTCACCATGTAATAAATGTCAGAATGTAAATCAGGGAGAGGAAAGATTTTACAATGAGCAAACACTGACTAAATCATTTATACATAATTATTGTAAAAATGAAGCACCTTTTTACTACATTATTTTCACTGGAGTTCCTCTTTAAGATTCTGTGCCTTACCTACAAATCTGTGCACAAGACCTGCCTAACCTACATTTCTGAGCTCATCCACAGATATTTATACCTGCCCGCCCCCTGCGGTCCTCCAATGATCTCCGCCTGACCTCCCTACGCATTTCTCACTCCCATGCACTCCTACAGGACTTCTCAAGGATTGGGTGAGACTGTATGGAATGGTTTCAGCATTCTGTACATTGATGCACCCTGCTTATGGGGGAACTGCTTTGCTTGGGATGAGGTTACAGGAAGAAACTGTTTTGTTTTGCTTAACGGCTTATGCTAGTGCTTGAATATTGCTGAGGCTTGTGCTGCTTGCTGCTTATATGGACCACCACAGGTATCAAACTCCAGGCCAGGAGGGCCAGATCCATGACACTTTTTACACTGGACTGAGAAAGAGAGGAATGTGTTTTACCTGATGTGTTTACACTTTTCCTGATTCAGACCCTTCAATTAATTTGAGCCTTAGAAGGACCGGTTTGACATCCCTGTTCTTAACCAAAGATTAAAAATGATCTCCTAGGAGAAAAAGTTAATTGCATATGGCCCCAGATATCTTTGCAATTTTTTTTATATTGTCTGACTGTTCATTTGTGCTTTTTTGTCACATGTCACTTTAAGGGGCAGGTTAGTGTAGATATGCCCTGTGGTACAAGTATTCTATACTATGAATCCCTACCTGGAGTATTCTGTTCATCCTAAAGACTTCTGTCACAGCATTAGAAAGTGAGATTAGGGGTTGAGAGAAATGTCGTCTGTAAATGCAGCTAATTCACATTCTAGTACTCCAACTGAGATAACATGGATATTAGGGTTATTCCTTATTCTTGGTAATAGGAGGTCTAATGATAATCAGAAATAGGCGAGTGGGAACTTCCCTGCCTTGTCCTGATATTTATGCATAATCTGTGCAAAAACATACCGTTTGCCTTTACTCTTAAAACGGACCTGAACTCAGAACTTGCTCTCTGCTCTAAAAGATACACAACAGCATAATAACCTTTAAAAAAAAATATTTCTTTGTTACAGCTGATACAAATCCTAAAATAAATCTCCAGCGTTTCTACTTCCTGCTTTCATGGAAGCAGACATATTGTTAACATCCTGTGCTTTCAAATGAGCTTATCTGCCATGGCAGTCAGGTGACACAGGGGAGAGATCAAATTACAGCTTGTGATTAGACACAAGTGAGGGGGGAATTAGACATGCTAAAATCTCTAAATACATACAGGGTGCATTGCTCTATGTTGTACTTCTGTCTTGTGCAAGTGTTCAGGTCCACTTTAATGTTAGGTTTCTAAACGGTGGCATGGTTTTATCAAATAATGTATCCCTTGCCTCTGCTGTCATGTAATCCCAATCTATGCTGTCAAAGGCCTTTCATGAATGCATTGAAAGTAGAAGCTTAGCCTTCAGCAAGGTGGATTACGCACAGAGACCCTGTTTAACCATCTACCAAAAATTATAGCTTGGAGAGATGTGCCTTTATTTTGATTGCTACCATTTGTGTGAATAGAAAGATAGGCATTATTTATACAGAAATTTGGCCCAGTACCAGGTCCTTATTTTTATTAGGTAAAACTATTGTATGAGTAGATGGCATTTCTCTTAAGGGACTTTCTATTAAGAAGTTCTTAAAATATTTGGCCCATGTGACATTAAATCAATCTGTATACCTTAGTATGGGAAATCCACTTCACCTAGGAGTGTTCATTAGTAGACCGGTTTACATTGCTCTGGTTAAGTACCTTTCCTACAAAACGTTTATCACACAGCTTAAGCAGATGCATATTTTTTCTTCTTTTGATTTCAATTACTCTAACTTATCTTGTGTGAACATTTTCATCTGTAGATATATAATATACCAGTAGTGCCTCATAATAGGATTGAAATATGCTGGCAAACTGATCCTCAAGAACATATGTTTCACTATTATCCTACATAAAGTGGTCTTATTTGTGATTTTCTTAACCTTTGCCAATGGGCAGCCACATTTATCTCCCTATGAATGGCATCACTGGGATGTCCACATTATCATACTTCTTGTCTGAGGATGCAGTAGTTCATTTATTCACATTCAGAGTTTAGTTTATCGGTCAAACTGCGTATTGGAGATTTCCCACGTAGTGATTCTAACATCTCAATTTTGTCTAATATATTCTTCTTCTTTTCACTGAACTCTTTTATCAGCCATGTCCCTAGCTCAATCCGCTTCTCCTTTAACACTATCTTGCGGGCTTCCTGTAGAGTCTATGGTGAGACATAGTGTTGGACGAACACCTAGATGTTCGGGTTCGCGAACGTTCGCCGAACATCGCCGCGATGTTCGGGTGTTCGACCCGAACTCCGAACATAATGGAAGTCAATGGGGACCCGAACTTTCGTGCTTTGTAAAGCTTCCTTACATGCTACATACCCCAAATTTGCAGGGTATGTGCACCTTGGGAGTGGGTACAAGAGGAAAAAAAGTTTAGCAAAAAGAGCTTATAGTTTTTGAGAAAATCGATTTTAAAGTTTCAAAGGGAAAACTGTCTTTTAAATGCGGGAAATGTCTGTTTTCTTTGCACAGGTAACATGCTTTTTGTCGGCATGCAGTCATAAATGTAATACATATAAGAGGTTCCAGGAAAAGGGACCGGTAACGCTAACCCAGCAGCAGCACACGTGATGGAACAGGAGGAGGGTGGCGCAGGAGGAGAAGGCCACGCTTTGAGACACAACAACCCAGGCCTTGCATGAGGACAAGAAGCGTGCGGATAGCAATTTGCATTTTGTCGCCATGCAGTCATAAATTTAATACAGATGAGAGGTTCAATAAACAGGGACCGGAAACGCTAACCCATCACAGATGTTCATTGTTCATGTTACTTGGTTGGGGTCCGGGAGTGTTGCATAGTCGTTTCCAATCCAGGATTGATTCATTTTAATTAGAGTCAGACGGTCTGCATTTTCTGTGGAGAGGCGGATACGCCGATCTGTGACGATGCCTCCGGCAGCACTGAAACAGTGTTCCGACATAACGCTGGCTGCCGGGCAAGCCAGCACCTCTATTGCGTACATTGCTAGTTTGTGCCAGGTGTCTAGCTTCGATACCCAATAGTTGAAGGGTGCAGATGGATTGTTCAACACAGCTATGCCATCTGACATGTAGTCCTTGACCATCTTCTCCAGGCGATCGGTGTTGGAGGTGGATCTGCACGCTTGCTTTTCTGTGTGCTGCTGCATGGGTGTCAGAAAATTTTCCCACTCCAAGGACACTGCCGATACCATTCCCTTTTGGGCACTAGCTGCGGCTTGTGTTGTTTGGTGCCCTCCTGGTCGTCCTGGGTTTGCGGAAGTCAGTCTGTCGGCGTACAACTGGCTAGAGGAGGGGGAGGATGTCAATCTCCTCTTTAAAGTCTCCACAAGGGCCTGCTGGTATTCTTCCATTTTGACCTGTCGGACTCTTTCTTCAAGCAGTTTTGAAACATTGTGTTTGTACCGTGGATCCAGAAGGGTATAAACCCAGTAATTGGTGTTGTCCAGAATGCGCACAATGCGTGGGTCGCGTTCAATGCAGTCCTAGGCCGAAGAGGTCATAGCCTAGGGTCACAAAAACCTGTTTATTTGGGCTATTTCAATGGTAGTGATGGTGACGTACATAAATCTCAGCCATGGCCGTTAGCAACGTCTGAATTTCACGAAATGTCTCATGCAGGTAGAAGACATATTGTTAGACTTGGATTCCAAAGATGGGGTCCCTACATCTCTGCAAACCAAAGTTACAGGGGTCCAAAATTGGTAAAATCCCCCATAGGCTTTCATTGGGCCTCCTATTTACAGTTCCAAAATCTCACATCTTTTCAATGGGCAAATGATCAGCAGTGGCAAATTTTCTAGCATTGTAGGGACCCTTAGGGGGAACATGACTGGTGAGTTTTGGGCCCCTAGGCCGAAGAGGTCATAGCCTAGGGTCACAAAAACCTGTTTATTTGGGCTATTTCAATGGTAGTGATGGTGACGTACATAAATCTCAGCCATGGCCGTTAGCAACGTCTGAATTTCACGAAATGTCTCATGCAGGTAGAAGACATATTGTTAGACTTGGATTCCAAAGATGGGGTCCCTACATCTCTGCAAACCAGAGTTACAGGGGTCCAAAATTGGTAAAATCCCCCATAGACTTTCATTGCCTCCCTATTTCACTTTCCAAAATCTCACATCTTTTCAAAGGGCAATGGCTCAGCAGTACCAAATTTTCTAGCATTGTAGGGACCCTTAGGGGGAACATGACTGGTGAGTTTCGGGCCCCTAGGCCAAAGAGGTCATAGCCTAGGGTCACAAAAACCTGTTTATTTGGGCTATTTCAATGGTAGCGATGGTGACGTACATAAATCTCAGCCATGGCCGCTAGCAACGTCTGAATTTCACGAAATGTCTCATGCAGGTAGAAGACATATTGTTAGACTTGGATTCCAAAGATGGGGTCCCTACATCTCTGCAAACCAGAGTTACAGGGGTCCAAAATTGGTAAAATCCCCCATAGACTTTCATTGCCTCCCTATTTCACTTTCCAAAATCTCACATCTTTTCAAAGGGCAATGGCTCAGCAGTACCAAATTTTCTAGCATTGTAGGGACCCTTAGGGGGAACATGACTGGTGAGTTTCGGGCCCCTAGGCCAAAGAGGTCATAGCCTAGGGTCACAAAAACCTGTTTATTTGGGCTATTTCAATGGTAGTGATGGTGACGTACATAAATCTCAGCCATGGCCGTTAGCAACGTCTGAATTTCACGAAATGTCTCATGCAGGTAGAAGACATATTGTTAGACTTGGATTCCAAAGATGGGGTCCCTACATCTCTGAAAACCAGAGTTACAGGGGTCCAAAATTGGTAAAATCCCCCATAGACTTTCATTGCCTCCCTATTTCACTTTCCAAAATCTCACATCTTTTCAAAGGGCAATGGCTCAGCAGTACCAAATTTTCTAGCATTGTAGGGACCCTTAGGGGGATCATGACTGGTGAGTTTTGCCACTGCTGAGCCATTGCCCTTTGAAATGGTGTGAGATTTTGGAACGGTAAATAGTAGGCCCAATGAAAGCCTATGGGGGATTTTACCAATTTTGGAGCCCTGTAACTCTGGTTTGCAGAGATGTAGGGACCCCATCTTTGGAATCCAAGTCTAACAATATGTCTTCTACCTGCATGAGACATTTCGTGAAATTCAGACGTTGCTAACGGCCATGGCTGAGATTTATGTACGTCACCATCACTACCATTGAAATAGCCCAAATAAACAGGTTTTTGTGACCCTAGGCTATGACCTCTTTGGCCTAGGGGCCCGAAACTCACCAGTCATGTTCCCCCTAAGGGTCCCTACAATGCTAGAAAATTTGGTACTGCTGAGCCATTGCCCTTTGAAAAGATGTGAGATTTTGGAAAGTGAAATAGGGAGGCAATGAAAGTCTATGGGGGATTTTACCAATTTTGGACCCCTGTAACTTTGGTTTGCAGAGATGTAGGGACCCCATCTTTGGAATCCAAGTCTAACAATATGTCTTCTACCTGCATGAGACATTTCGTGAAATTCAGACGTTGCTAACGCCCATGGCTGAGATTTATGTATGTCACCATCACTACCATTGAAATAGCCCAAATAAACAGGTTTTTGTGACCCTAGGCTATGACCTCTTTGGCCTAGGGGCCCGAAACTCACCAGTCATGTTCCCCCTAAGGGTCCCTACAATGCTAGAAAATTTGCCACTGCTGATCAATTGCCCTTTGAAAAGATGTGAGATTTTGGAACTGTAAATAGGAGGCCCAATGAAAGCCTATGGGGGATTTTACCAATTTTGGACCCCTGTAACTCTGGTTTGCAGAGATGTAGGGACCCCATCTTTGGAATCCAAGTCTAACAATATGTCTTCTACCTGCATGAGACATTTCGTGAAATTCAGACGTTGCTAACGGCCATGGCTGAGATTTATGTACGTCACCATCACTACCATTGAAATAGCCCAAATAAACAGGTTTTTGTGACCCTAGGCTATGACCTCTTTGGCCTAGGACTGCATTGAACACGACCCACGCATTGTGCGCATTCTGGACAACACCAATTACTGGGTTTATACCCTTCTGGATCCACGGTACAAACACAATGTTTCAAAACTGCTTGAAGAAAGAGTCCGACAGGTCAAAATGGAAGAATACCAGCAGGCCCTTGTGGAGACTTTAAAGAGGGGATTGACATCCTCCCCCTCCTCTAGCCAGTTGTACGCCGACAGACTGACTTCCGCAAACCCAAGACGACCAGGAGGGCAGCAAACAACACAAGCCGCAGCTAGTGCCCAAAAAGGAATGGTATCGGCAGTGTCCTTGGAGTGGGAAAATTTTCTGACACCCATGCAGCAGCACACAGAACAGCAAGCGTGCAGATCCACCTCCAACACCGATCGCCTGGAGAAGATGGTCAAGGACTACATGTCAGATGGCATAGCTGTGTTGAACAATCCATCTGCACCCTTCAACTATTGGGTATCGAAGCTAGACACCTGGCACAAACTGGCAATGTACGCAATAGAGGTGCTGGCTTGCCCGGCAGCCAGCGTTATGTCGGAACGCTGTTTCAGTGCTGCCGGAGGCATCGTCACAGATCGGCGTATCCGCCTCTCCACAGAAAATGCAGACCGTCTGACTCAAATTAAAATGAATCAATCCTGGATTGGAAACGACTACGCAACACTCCCGGACCCCAACCAAGTAACATGAACAATGAACATCTGTGATGGGTTAGCGTTTCCGGTCCCTGTTTATTGAACCTCTCATCTGTATTACATTTATGACTGCATGGCGACAAAACGCAAATTGCTATCCGCACGCTTCTTGTCCTCATGCAAGGCCTGGGTTGTTGTGTCTCAAAGCGTGGCCTTCTCCTCCTGCGCCACCCTCCTCCTGTTCCATCACGTGTGCTGCTGCTGGGTTAGCGTTACCGGTCCCTTTTCCTGGAACCTCTTATATGTATTACATTTATGACTGCATGCCGACAAAAAGCATGTTACCTGTGCAAAGAAAACAGACATTTCCCGCATTTAAAAGACAGTTTTCCCTTTGAAACTTTAAAATCGATTTTCTCAAAAACTATAAGCTCTTTTTGCTAAAAAAAATTTCCTCTTGTACCCACTCCCAAGGTGCACATACCCTGTAAATTTGGGGTATGTAGCATATAAGGAGGCTTTACAAAGCACGAAAGTTCGGGTCCCCATTGACTTCCATTATGTTCGGAGTTCGGCTCGAACACCCGAACATCGCGGCCATGTTCGGCCAGAACCCGAACATCTAGATGTTTGCCCAACACTACACGTGACCCGTTCGGCCAATCACAGCGCTAGCCGAACGTTCGGGTAACGTTCGGCCATGCGCTCTTAGTTCGGCCATATGGCCGAACAGTTTGGCCGAACACCATCAGGTGTTCGGCCGAACTCGAACATCACCCGAACAGGGTGATGTTCTGCAGAACCCGAACAGTGGCGAACACTGTTCGCCCAACAGACATCAGGGGCAGCATTATGCTGAAAATATTCACAAAGTACTTGTGTGATTTCCCCTGACATAAACTGATCTTACAGAACATTTTCATTGATGCTGAGATCTGAAACTCCTGGGAGCCTCTGTATGAAGATTGAAAGTTGCAGTTATCCTTGATAGGAAAATAATGGATTTTGGCTACCGGTAGATACTCAGAGAGGACCATCAGTGAAAAATACGCTGTGCCAATTTAACAAAGAGACATAGGCATAGGCATGATAAAAAATAGGGACCTGTTACCCCTTAGTGTGAATGCAAAACATAGTATTGGCCCTGAAATGCCGCATGTTTTGGGAGTAGCCATGTTGGATAGGCAGTGGAAGACGTAAATACAGATTCCACCTTAGTAGGGGCGGTGTTATGTAAATCTCACACATGCCCACTTGGTGCAAGAAACTGCATGGTCACTGTTGTCTGTGAACAGCTGCTAAGTGCAGGGAAAGGGAGCACTAGTTATGAAGGGGTTATTATGTCTTTATTTTAATATTGTGATGCCCTGTGAAGTGTTGGTGGCGATCGTTTAGAAGCTCTACAGATAGATCAGCAGCGCTGTTGTTAGAGAGCCGAATGTCCAGATCCTTTCCTCTCTGTAATGCAGCATACTGGTTATGACCCAGGCATTACACACACTGATATCTTATGAAAGCACTGCTGCTCAAATCTCAGCATTTCTTTAAAGATGTGTCCAGCTGGTGCAGAGAGGGATGGATAAGAGCAGTTGTAGGCAGAAGGGATTGCGCCTGCCAGAGTCTACAAATGCCTCGTCAGGTAGCATGAGATAAGGGAACAGGGGAGCCTTATGGTAGATTGATAGAGGGACCTGTGAATTCCATGAATCATGCTGCTAGCCCACCCACGAGAAGCCAGACCCCTGTTTTGAAGAAGCTCCGCCCCAGTCCAAGCTAAGCTACGCCCCTGTCTCAATTAACATATTTCTAAACTTTGAGTTACAAAAGAGGGATACTTCAGACACGCCCCGACACACCCCTAGTTACGTATACCATGAAGAATTTGAGTAAAACGCGTTATCATCATAATTCAAGAATATTAAGCTATACATCAATTTAGAGGATAAAAATAAAGTTTACAGTATTTTAGAAATACACTTATTGATGGAGATCTTCACATCAGAGGGATTTGGTGCCAAAAAATAGGCACTGTCTTTCACAAAAAGGGACAATTAGGAGCTTTGCCAGCATGATGTAGGCACATTACATCAGCTTTATTGAAAAATAATAAATTTTTCACTTTTTGGAGATAGTAGATAATGATTATAGATTTTTAGTAGCAGGTTGGTAGATTCTCTAGTGACAAGTAGTGATATTCAGAATCTTGTGGTGGGTAGAAAGTAACACTCTATCGACAGGTCGATAGGGATCGGTAGATTCTAAAGTTGCCTAATAGGGTAGATTTTAGTAGCAGGCAGATAGTGGCAGACATCCAGTAGTGACAGTTGGTGGGTACAACCAGTGACAGATACTCTGGGTGACAGGCAGTGGGTGAGGAAGTGCCAGGTTGCAGGTGGTATTTTGTCAAAGTGATTACATAGCTGTAGTGGCTGTCCTCTCCTTTTTCACCCCCACCTTGCCCACCTCTCCACTCACCTGGCTTCCCTCCAGGCTCCTTACAATGGCATCTAGGGCTGGCAGGAGAGGTGCATCTTCATAGTCCTCCTCACTGATGCCACCTGTTTCCATACATTGTGGCGCCATCTAGCCTCGGATTGTATGCTTGGAAACACAGCTTTACACTATGGAGCCAAGGGGACACATACAGCAGTGAGTGGGGCTGTAGTTATGGGAGAGTAGCTCTGCCTATAAATCAACATTTTTACACATTGAAACTTATTAAGGAGGGGTGGGACACAGAAAGAGAGGGCAGAGTGTGGGACTGTCCTTCCCAAATTGGGACAATTGGGCAGGGACGGATCTAGGGGGGGGGGGGGCAAGCGGGTATCTTGCCCCAGGCGCAGTTTGTTGAATTCTTAAAAAGGCGGCAAAATGAATGTCAGTTTAGGCGCCAAAACCTGACCTTTAGGTGCCAAAACCTGACCTTGCCCCAGGCGCAACTTGGTCTTGATCCATCCCTGCAATTGGGCCCTATACATCAATAACCAGTGACCTCTTTTTTTACCCCTGCCCTATCACCCAATAATGCATCCCCCAATTAGCCAGGCCTGTGCAGGCGCAGTGATGCCTGACCCAGGTGACCAGAAGATGGTGTCAGGAGGGCATTTAGAGGCAGCGAAGGGCAGAATGGAGAGCAGGGGGAGCGGTGAGCATCAGGACAGCTCAACATACATGTCTGCTGCCAAACACCCCCCGCTTCTCATATTGATACCGTATAGTGCAGACCATAAGACACTTTTCCTGTAATTTATCAATCGTTTTTGAATGATTGGCCTCAATGATGGAGCCATAGTCCCGCATCCAAGACCACTGGGTTTGCTTAACAAGTAGAGTGGCGGTGATTGGCGGGGCTGGCTGCAGAACCCCACCTGATTGGCTGCTCTGTCTGGAAGCGAAGGGAAAGCCGCAGCATGCACCAGTGTACGCTTCTCTCAGCGGTAGCTGGCACGCATGAGTGAAATGGGGCACAATTAAGAGTGGCTAAGGACGGAGGCCACAGAGGACATGGGGACATCAGTATGGTGGTTGTTGATAATGGTGGGGGTCAGTTTGTGGCTCGGAGTGGCAGCCGCCACACATAAATGGATTACATGAATGGGGCACAATTAAGAGCGGCAATAGACAGAGGCCATGAGTGAAGAGGACAGGGTGCTGAAAGCTGCACAGCTGGATGGCTCATTAACATGATGTCGAGCACCATATACAGTGTCCTTTCTATGGACTGCATGGTGAGAGCGCTCCCTGCAAAGGAATGTCTGTGTATGTCTGTGGTCAGTCAGTGCAAGCTATGCAGTCAGGACAACCAGCTCTCTTATTTACCGGAAATGTTGATGTGTTGCAGTATTTGATGGTACTGTTAGCCTGTCTGTGAATTTCCCCATACAGGATGCAATTTGTCTTTTTAGAGGCAGAAAAGGACCTGGACAGAGTGGAGGGCTCAAAAGGTACTAGGGGGACACAAGAAGAATATAATAACTGGGGGAGAACATCTACAAGATGCTCCTGGAATATGGACGCACCAGGTTTAGTATTTTTTCCCCTGGTTTTTGCCCTCTAAACCTGGGTGTGTCTTACGATCAGGTGCAGCTTATGGTCCGAAAAATACAGTACCTGAAACTAAAAAGGTCAAAGTTATGAATACTTGCTTCTTACATGAGACCTGAGATGGACAAATGAAAACATTTTATACTTACCCGAGGCTTCTCCAGCCCCATGAGCACCAATGCCTTCCTTGCTGTCCTCCTAAGTGCCTCTGTTTGCATGTGCAGCAGAGCCCGACTGGTGTGGCTGAGCCAGTTACCGGGTCCAATACCAGGTAGTGATGGTCAACTAGATGCAAATAACTTTGAGTTGATGCAAATTTATTCAGCTCGAAAATGAACCAATCAAACTTTACCTCAGCAGAAATTGGTTCATTTTCAAGCAGCATAAATTTGCGTTAAAATGTGCATCAACTCGAAGTTATTGCATCTACTTTACCATCACTAATACCAGGCAAACGGAGGCAATGGGGAGGATGGCAAGGGACGCATCGGTGCTCATGAGGCTGGAGGGAGTATAAAAATCTTTTAGTGTAGTCTTCTCAGGTACACTTTCTCAGATACTTCACAGAACCTTCTCATGGTCCCTGTGGCCTCCGCACTTTAGCACTTCAAAAAATGCGTGGTTCATTCCAGAAACTGTATGATGCCTAAGCCTAGTCGTAACCTATTACATAAAGAAATAACAACCCTCAATTATGGTATTTCATTTAAGGCTGTGCCATATGAATGCAAAGGCAACAAAATTAGTTTATCTGGTCCTTGTGAGGTGTATTCACTAAACTGTGCTAAGCTAATAATGGGCATGAAGTCTTACTGCAGGATGAGTAGAGCAGAATACAATGCATTACATGCAATGCATTACACCCTGCTCATCGTGCAGTAAGAGTTTACACAAGCTATTTTGCTTACTGCAGTTTAGTGAGGTCACCTCTATATATCATGCTGCTTTAATTGTTGTGAAAGTTCAATGTTTCATTCAAACGGGTTGATATCTCTGTTCATTCATGCTGTTAAAAATGTCTATTATATTTATTTTTATGCTTTCAAAACAATTTGTTAAAAACTGAAAGTTAACCACTTTGGTACCAGCAGCTTCTGCCCCCTTAAGGACCAGAGGCTGCTGGTACAGTAAAATGCCGCTTCCTGATGAATCCGCCGCTCCCGCCAGTTAAACCGTTCTGTCCTCTGTCTGCCGTCTCTATGATGGCAGAGCGATGTGTGCCGGTCAGTAGCCTCTTTCATTGGTTCCTGACCCTGTCAATCAATGTAAGCCAATGGGATTGGCTTACAGTGATGACAGGGCCAGGAGCCAATGAAAACGGCTCCTGACCTGCTCACAAAGCTCTGTTGTCATAGAGACGGCAGGGACAGTGAATTGTGGTGAGGACAGAGCGGCAAGATCGGCAGTAACGAAGGGGACGCGTGGTCAATGCGACGTCAAGTCTACGTCCAGTCAAGGTCGTAACACCACCTGCTGGACGTAGATTTGTACTGCGTTGGTCCAGGAAAATAAAAACCTAACCAACATCCTTTGTGGACTCCTTATCATATGATATTTGCAAGGCAATGCCTAGCCAGATGCATACTGGGATATATACATCACCACTTAGATTAATAGGCATATTGGGAGCAGAAGCCCCCTTTAAGAGTACTTTCTATATAAAACAAACATAGCAGGCATACATTATGAATCTGAAATTGCTTTATAGATGGACACTGGGTGAACCCAAAGCTCAATTAAATAAATCAGCTCATGGAAATCTAAATACATATTTGTTTATTTTTTAGGCCGAGTGTTTGTTCATGAGTGGGCTCATCTCCGATGGGGCGTGTATGATGAATATAGTGCTGACAATCCATATTATGTTGCAGAAAATACCAAAATAGAAGCCACAAGGTATGTAATGTAGTGTAGAAGCATCACCACTTTGATACACATTGATATAAAATGTCATTTCAGATGACACTGAATTAGTGTTATTGCAGGATTAAAAGTTGTTCATAGAGGCTAAAAAATGTCCTGTTATTGCTTGACATGACTGAGGACACACTTGGGGAACAGAACTACATTTACCGCTCTGGCTTAGGTCACATGACGGAGAACACATTAGGAGAAATGGAACTACTTTTACCGCTCCGGCTTAGGTCACATGACGGAGAACACACTAGGAGAAACGGGACTACTTTTACTGCGCCGGCTTAGGACACCTGACAGAGAACACACTTGGGGAACAGAACTACATTTACCGCTCTGGCTTAGGACACCTGACAGAGAACACACTAGGGGAAACTGAACTACTTTTACCTCTCCGGCTTAGGTCACATGACGGAGAACGCACTAGGGGAAACGGGACTACTTTTACTGCTCCGGCTCAGGCCACATGACGGAGAACGCACTAGGGGAAACGGGACTACTTTTACTGCTCCGGCTCAGGCCACATGACAGAGAACACACTAGGGCAGTGATCTGCAAACTTGGCTCTCCAGCTGTTAAGGGACTACAAGTCCCAAAATGCATTTGCCTTTATGAATCATGGCTGTGGCTGTCAGACTCCTGCAATGCATTGTGGGACTTGTAGTTCCTTAACAGCTGGATAGCTGTAAGGCTTGGTGGTGTATTCTCCACAGTCAGCATGCAACGCATGAGCTGACGTGGAGGAGGTACACACACTAGCACAAGGAAACAGGCTATCCCTAGTATAGTGGAGGGGAGGACTGACTCCAATAGGAGATTGTGGCGCACAGAGCCGGTGCAGATCTGACAGCCACAAACAATGCTTTCGTATAACGTCTCAGCGCAAAGTAGCGCTGAGCGCATAAACCAGAACTGAGGAGATCAGGACAGGTAGACAGAATGAACGCTTGCTAGCTAGCGGCTACTTAGCGACAGCAAGCGTCCAAAACCAGACAGACTGGAATGAGGCAGCCAATGCGTTGCGGCGATGGCGTGCCTCACAAAGACAGGACAGGATAGTCAGGAAAACAGCAGGATCAAGATAGATGAACGTAACACAGATAAATATACAATAAGTATGTTTTCCTAGCGTATTACAATTACAGCTATCAATGAAACTATTTGTAACGTCTGACTAATATATGTATATATCGGCAATGAACCGATATATGACATAAGCAGGAACGCTGACTAGGACTGGAGTAATACAGGGAACAGGACTCAGAAGGATTCGCTATCTCTTCGCAGAGATGAACGCAATCCACAAACAGTAACAGAACAGGATTCAGAAGGATTCGTTATCTCTTCGCAGAGATGAACGCAATCCACAAACAGGACCAGGAACAGGATAACTAGCTCAGCACGGGTGCTCACGGTACGCGCAAACTACCAAAACGTGCTGGAAAACTGACTAACTGAACACAGGAAATAAACAGTTCGTGTACGTATATATCAGCGACACTGATGTATCAACGTAACACGAATACAAGGAAAATAATAAACGTGCTGGTATGCATATATATTGGCAATGAACCAATATATGATGCAAAACCAGCAAAGTATCTTTAGAACAAGAAACACGATCGGGGCTGAAGCGACAGCAAGACGAGCTTAAACTGAAGCTATGAAAACCCAAGGAAACCCTGCAGGAAGCAGATCTTTATACTGAGGTCATCCAATGGGAGCAGACATGCTGATTCCCACACAGGTGAATGATAATCAGTCACAAGCTGACAGCAGGGAAAGACAGACAAAGCTATGCAACTTGCATGGAAATAGATCAGAACTGCCTGAGCTGCAGCACTACTACTTCCAGCAACAGCTGCTGCAGCTGCGATCATCACAGTACCCCCGCCCTTAAAAGCGGATTCCAGACGCTTTTCAAAACTGAAATTCACAACAAAACAGTCCGACTGATAATTCATGATGACCGGGACAGCCCGGCAAGACCGAATTCCAGAATCAGTCCCCACAAGACTGGACCCATCAGAACCAGAACCTACAGAACCATGCCCATCAGTACTACAAGCCCCAATGTGACACCCATCAGAACCATGATTTCCAGAAGAAAGCCCTCCGAAATTCCCTGAGCGATACCCACCGCCTTCCAGGAACCGTTCAGAAACGCCAAAGCCTTTGCAATGCCCACCGGTACTGTCTTTACCAACACAAAACCCACTGTTGAACCAGTCCAAGGCACCAGGACAAGTTTTCTCAGAGACCTCCCAGAACACCTTGAAGCTCCAAAGAGATCCCCATAGGTCAGAATGCCCCTTAGGCTCACATGGAGAACTATCAAGAACCCCTATGGAACCTAGGGCAATTCCCGAGTCAGGGCCACAAGGACAAACATCAATATCAGGGCTTTCAGGGACCAGAACCATCTCTGGGCATGCAGGCAGACTGGAAACATCAGAACATGTTCCCACTAAGGAAGCATCAGAGCACGCTAACACCTTAGACACACTTGGGCATTCTGGCACACAAAGAACATCTGGGCACACTGGCACAAGAGAAACCTCTGGGCACGTCAAGGAACTGTGAGCCTCAGGGTCAGCCAAGACGGGACCAAAACCAGGACCGGCCAAAAAAAAATCATCATGACTAGACTTCGCAACTACTGGATTTTTACACGAGAATGCAGGATCAGACTTAGATGTCGCTGATTCCAGCAAAGTCAGTAACAAATCAGATTCAGGGGCACTAACAAGACAGGACAAATCTTCTAATGTATGCACTGAACCAGATAGGGACTCCACAACTACCTCTGGACTGGACAGAGACTCATTTAATACACTGGATTGGAGCTCATGAGGCGCTGCAGAGCAAGTCAGTATTGCAGCAGCCCCCACTGGACTAGGCAAAACTGAGGAATTCCCTGGACAGGAAGGGGACTCTGGAACCTCTGCCACAGCGGCCAGAGAACCAGAATCTTTCAGGATACAAGGCAGGGTTTCAGGAATGCTTACTAAATCAGACTGAAATTCTGAGACTTCTGTTATTTTGACCAGAGAATCAGAATTATCCATGTTACAGCGCAAGACTTCTGAAACATGCAGAGGACAGGGCTGGAGTTCCTCGGCTGTTACAACACTGGAGAGGGACTCAACAACATTGGTTAAATCAGACTGTGTACAGGGCAAGGTATCTGACACACTTGCTGACGAGGACAATATTTCAATGGCTTCTGCTTTGCTGGGCAGAAATTCATCAAGTTTTATTAGAGCAGACTGTAATTCCAAAACAGCTGCTAGACAAGTGAATATTACTGCAACACCAACTGAGGTAAGCAGTGCTTCAGACTCCTCTGCTAGAGGGTTTAAAGTATCCAAAGTACTGGGTGAAGCATAAGACTCTGCGACCACAGCTTCACTGGACAGGATCACTGAACAGTCCATATTGCAGGGCAAAACCATGGAAGCACCTGCTGGACAGCATAATGATTCTGTGACCTGAGTTTAATTGGAGAGATCTACTGCACAATTCATGGTACAGGGCAAATTTATTGGAAAATTTTCTGAACAAGGTAATAATTTTGCGATTTCAGGTTCACATAGCAGATGCTCTGAGCTATTCACGAAACTAGAGCGAGGTGTAGAAACAGGAAGATCAAGACACAATGTTTGCGCATCTCAATCACCATTCATTTGTAAAATTGGAAAATTCAGATGCTGGGGTTCTGAGGTTACTAGACAGGATTGCTGGGACTCGGAAACTGATGTAGTGCATCTATTGGCATCTGCTGGATCAGACAGGAGTTGAACTTTATTAACACAGGTAATTTCTGCAGAAGTGTTTGCAGAGACAGGCAAGATTTTTCTGGTGTCTGTTTCACTGAACAAAGACTCATGAGTACTGGCTAGGCTGGACTCAGAAGTCAGCAGGACCTCTGGATTCTCTGCTGAGAAATTTGTGCAGGGCAAAGTTAAGAAAGTATCAGTGGCTTCTGTTTTACTGGGAAGTAACACTGAGTTATCCATGGTACAGGGTGGAGTTACAGGAACATTCACAAGACATGGCAGGGACTCAGTAACTGGAGAAGTGGGACAGTCTCCAATTGACAGTGTGTCTTCCCTGGTATCAACTGATTGAATCGCATAAAAATCATCCAAAATCATTTTCCACACATCGATCAATGGAGCCACAAAGTCATACCCACACACACCAGTCTTTATTAGGTTATAGGCAGACTTAATGCATGCATTCAATACTAATTCACTTTTTGCACTGTAAAATTGACAAAATGAACTTGAATCATTCTTCCATTCATTGACCAGAGCTTCCATCTCTCCTTTCTCAAATGGAGGATTCCAAGCATACTTAACAGGCAGATCACAGTTTGCAGATATGATTGTGGCAGGGACATATATTGGGTTAATTAGCAGGTGATTGGCAGATTCCTTATTCTTAAGAATCTCTAATACCTGTAGCAAGTGTTGAACTGTAGTGTATGCAAACTTTCCTTGCTTCACAAATAAGTTGATTTGTTCAATACTCTGTAATATCTCCTCATAATCATACTCAGATAATTCTTTTAAACAAAAATCTTTATTTTCCCTAGCCAGTGATGAAAGTTCATTAATAGTTTCATAAGTCCATTTAACTCCCCTGAAAGACAATTGCATTTCATTATCTGTTAATGGCAGAATCTCATTGCAGGTCTGATGCGCAGTCGCTAAACATAACGATTCTGCAGATTGGACACGTTTCTTAGAACGTTTGCGTTTTGCCTTTGACCTTGCTGTTTTTGGTGATTTATTCAAAGCTGCAGGAAAATTATCAGTAACACTTTCTGCTTGCTGCTCATTCTTGCAAGCAATTGAAGGAGCAGCTGATTGGCCTGCTGCCAGGAGTTCATTAAGAGGAAAAGGCAATGGATCTATGCGCAACCAATTGTGAATTACAAAAGCTATAAATTGCAAAGGACTTTGTCTAAACTGAGTGTGATCTAAGACATCGATTGCCCAATCAAAAAGTTTGCCCTTAAAAAGAGCACAAACGATCCAATCAGACCAGGTAGAAATTGCAGAAGCCCGAAAGTCGGGATTGGCCAGAACTTTAACCAATTCTGATATAAATTTGTCTGTAACTTCAGGACCAAGCTTTTCAAATTTTTTAAAGGAGCAGGACCCCTGACAAACAGTGTCATAATTTCTGGAAATTCCCCCCACAATAGGGATTGGTAATGGGGTTTTCATAATGTAAGGCTTGGTGGTGTATTCTCCACAGTCAGCATGCAACGCATGAGCTGACGTGGAGGAGGTACACACACTAGCACAAGGAAACAGGCTATCCCTAGTATAGTGGAGGGGAGGACTGACTCCAATAGGAGATTGTGGCGCACAGAGCCGGTGCAGATCTGACAGCCACAAACAATGCTTTCGTATAACGTCTCAGCGCAAAGTAGCGCTGAGCGCATAAACCAGAACTGAGGAGATCAGGACAGGTAGACAGAATGAACGCTTGCTAGCTAGCGGCTACTTAGCGACAGCAAGCGTCCAAAACCAGACAGACTGGAATGAGGCAGCCAATGCGTTGCGGCGATGGCGTGCCTCACAAAGACAGGACAGGATAGTCAGGAAAACAGCAGGATCAAGATAGATGAACGTAACACAGATAAATATACAATAAGTATGTTTTCCTAGCGTATTACAATTACAGCTATCAATGAAACTATTTGTAACGTCTGACTAATATATGTATATATCGGCAATGAACCGATATATGACATAAGCAGGAACGCTGACTAGGACTGGAGTAATACAGGGAACAGGACTCAGAAGGATTCGCTATCTCTTCGCAGAGATGAACGCAATCCACAAACAGTAACAGAACAGGATTCAGAAGGATTCGTTATCTCTTCGCAGAGATGAACGCAATCCACAAACAGGACCAGGAACAGGATAACTAGCTCAGCACGGGTGCTCACGGTACGCGCAAACTACCAAAACGTGCTGGAAAACTGACTAACTGAACACAGGAAATAAACAGTTCGTGTACGTATATATCAGCAACACTGATGTATCAACGTAACACGAATACAAGGAAAATAATAAACGTGCTGGTATGCATATATATTGGCAATGAACCAATATATGATGCAAAACCAGCAAAGTATCTTTAGAACAAGAAACACGATCGGGGCTGAAGCGACAGCAAGACGGGCTTAAACAAAAGCTATGAAAACCCAAGGAAACCCTGCAGGAAGCAGATCTTTATACTGAGGTCATCCAATGGGAGCAGACATGCAGATTCCCACACAGGTGAATGATAATCAGTCACAAGCTGACAGCAGGGAAAGACAGACAAAGCTATGCAGCTTGCATGGAAATAGATCAGAACTGCCTGAGCTGCAGCACTACTACTTCCAGCAACAGCTGCTGCAGCTGCGATCATCACAATAGCCAAGTTTGTAGATCACTTCACTAAGGGAAACGGAACTACTTTTACCACTCCGGCTTAGGTCACATGACAGAGAAGACACTCTGGGAACAGAACCACATTTACTGCTCTGGCGTTGGGTACATGACAGGGAGCACACTTGGGGGAGGACCCAGAAGTGATTTAAGCATAAGCATCATAGCATAAGCATCATTAGTGACTTGAGAATAAGCCGAGACCCATATTTTTGGCCCACTTTTTGGGGGGTCCTAAAAACTCTGTACTCTAGCATACTGTATACGGTAAACTCTCCTCATGGGGAATTCTTAGGGTTTCTTTATCATTCCAAGCAGATACTGAATGACAGTTGCTCAGTTTAAATTTTTTGCCGTTAAAGAGAACCCGAGGTGGGATTTAATTATGTTAGTGGGGCACAGAGGCTGGTTGTGCACACTAACACCAGCCTCCGTTGCCCCATGGTGTGCCTCCAGGACCTCCCGTAGTGCTAGCGACACACAGCGTGTAGCCAGCACAATGCTTACCTATGTGCTGTCTGTTAGCGCTGCTCCCCCGCCTCCTCCGTATCGGTGCTACCCGCCCGCATCCCTTCCCTCCAATCAGCGGGAGGTAAGGGACGCGGGCGGGTAGCGCCGATACAGAGGAGGCGGGGGAGCGGCGCTAACAGACAGCACATAGGTAAACATTGTGCTGGCGACGCGCTGTGTGTCGCTAGCACTGCAGGGGGGGGGGTTAACTGCAAAAAATAGTGTGCAAATAGTGAGGCCAGTTGGCCAACATCTTTGTGTACCTCCTTTACAGGGGGTGCTTTTGTAAAGAATAAAGGAAATACTGAGAATCCCTATGAGTAGTGCAAAACTTGTCAGAGCTGTCAGACTAGTCCGTGGCATAGGAAAAAAAGTAATTTAAACTGCATTTTACTCCGGGAGAAATTTACCGTTCTTATACATATATGTACAAATGTATTTCAGTATTTACAGTTTTCTCAATACTGGTTTGAAAAAGCTAGGAGCGTCTGTGCATGGCTAGCCCTTCCCTCTTTATTGAAGTAGCAGTGGAGAATAAATAATATTCCTTAGTCAAGCCAAAGGGCTGCTGCCGTTACAAAACATCTGACCCTATCTGCATAAAACGTGTAGGCGAGATAATGAGTAGTTGTAACTACTAGCTGTTGCTCAAGAGACTTACAAGTGAAGATAAAGTGACTTTCCTATCTATCTGCATTACACACAATTTGCTGACTCTACACAAAGCAACTGTTTAACCACTTCAACTCCAAGGGGTTTCCTTTATAAACACCAGAGCAATAGCCCTCCTTTCATTCAAATTCGCCTATAACTTTATTACTACTTATCACAATGAAACATTCTATATCTTGCTTTTTTCACCACCAATTAGGCTTTCTTTGGGGGGTACTTTTTGCTAAGAATTATTTTATTCTAACTGCGTTTTAACAGGAAAAATAAGAAAAAAATGAAAAAATTCTATTTCTCAGAGTTTTCGTCCATTATAGTTTTAAAATAACACATGCTACCGTAATTAAAACCCACACATTTTATTTGCCCAATTGTCCTGGTTATTGCAACATTTAACCTTTTTTTCCAGTATAATGTATGTCACCAATATTTTATTTGGAAATAAAGGTGCATCTTTTTCAATTTTGCGTCCATCATCAATTACAAGCCCATACTTTAAAATGTAAAACTGTAATATAACTTTTTGACATACATATTAAAAAAATTCAGTCCCTAAGCTAACTATTTATGTATTTTTTTATATTATATATATTTTTTTTATTATTTTTTTATTATTTATTTCCCCCCAAAACGTTTTGGGGGGTAACTATTGGGGAGTGTGGGAGGTAAGGGGTTAATTTTTAAATGTAAAAAAAAAAGTCATTGAATGAAAAAAAAAATGTTTGTAGATGTAATTTTACTATTTAGCCACAATACCTTTCCTATGGGTAGTATTACCGCGCAAACAGGAAGTAATGTGTGGACGTGTAAGTATCGTTGTTTGTGAATGATGGCGCTGTCTCATGGACAGCAGCGGTTACTCACACGGAGACTTGGATAAATGAATGGGATTGATCATTGATCGCCCGTCTAGCAATTAGTGGCGGTAACGAGCCGGGGGCGAGCGGAATTCCGCAGAAGCAATGGAGGAGTATCTACGTCCCTGCAAAGTAATGCAGGGACGTAGATATTCAATCTGGGGCAGTTGAAGTGGTTAATCAATACTCATATGCACTCAACTACTACAATAAGCAGAATAACGTGCGCCACAACAGGCTCTGTCTTAGGCCACTTTCAGATGGGCAGCTGACAGACAATGAATTTACCATTTGTCAGCTGCTCTCCTACACCAGCCTTGTGCTTGCTAGCGCCGCTCTGTACCAGTGCTGGACAGGCGTCTTACCCCTCTCCCCCCCTTGGCAAGCGTGAAGTTCAGCCTCCTGTCTAAAAGAGGCCTTAATGATACAGGTCTATGGGCTTGTCAGGGTTAAATACCTTCCTCTCAGTTCTTTTCAAAATCTCAGCCGAGGCTCTGTCCACACCCATCTGTGTTGCCACAGTCCACCCTCAGCTCGGCAGCTGCAGCCCAATCAGGGGCTGCCGAGCTGGGTGCCGGCCGCAGCAACCCAGGTGGAGATTTCCAAAGAACTTTGTTAGACTTTGGAAACATGGCCATGACTGTGGCCGAAGGGTGGGGGGGGGGGCTCAGAACATCACCTATGTCCTAAGAATGTGTGATCACTCAAGTATTTAATGCTGACACCCCCAGGCTCTCCCTTATTTACCTGAAGTACTCTTTAACCCCCTGGCCGTTCCAATTATTTGGGCAAGGGGGCGGCGCAGCACTTTATTTGTTTTTTTAAATTCATGTAGCTAGCCTAGCACTAGCTACATGATAGCTGCTGACAAGCGGCATCCCCCTACCTAAACCGATCGTCGCCGGCGCTCTCTGAAAGCAGGAAATCCCGTTCAGAACGGGATTTCCTGCTGGGCTTCCCCTGTCGCCATGGCAACGGGGCGGGATGACGTCACCGATGTCATGGACGTCGGGACGTCAGAGGGAATCCTGATCCACCCCTCAGCGCTGCCTGGCACTGATTGGCCAGGCTGCGCAAGGGGTCTGGAGGGGGGTCGGGGCGGCGTGGCGGATTGCGGCGAATCGGCGGCGGCGATCGAAATATGCACGCGGCTAGCAAAGTGCTAGCTGCGTGTAATAAAAAAAATGCAAATTGGCCCAGTGGGGCCTGAGAAATCCTCCTGCGCAGGTTACCCCGAGCTGAGCTCGGGATAACCGGCAAGGAGGTTAAGGCTTGTGACACAAGATTGCCAGGGTTAAATACCAATCTGATTGGCTGTAATTCCTCTTAACAGATGATTGCATTGCCCCCCTTGAAATTATGGTGGTGGCAAGTTATTTTCATAATCTCCACGAGGCTGTGACTGCTCCCATCTGTGTTGTCACAGCCCACCCCCATCTCATCAGTTGCAGCCCTAATTGGTGGCTGCTGAGCTGAGGGCAGGCCTCAGCAATGCAGGCGAAGCTTTCCAAAGAGCTCTTTAGACTTCAGTAACATGGCCATGACTGTATTCCCTAGGAAGGGGGCAGAGCAACACCTGTGTTCTAAGCACGTATGATCACATAGATATTTAATGCAGACACCCCTATTCATGGCAGGCTATGCCTTTTTTCACCGGAAGAACTCTTTTAAGGCTTGCGACACAAGGAGGAAAAAGCTAGAGCATAAATGATCTTTGAATTTCCCACTGGGATTTCTCATTGGTCCACTGCTCTGACCAATTAGAATCATCCTCATTGGTTCAGATTACTGGTCCAATAGGGAGTCCCAGTGGGATATATCAAGATGCTTATGTCCGAGCTCTCTTTTCAATTTTGTGAAAGAGCAGGTGATCCTGGGGGGAGGGGCTCAAAGTCCTCTGATTAATATAATGCTATGTAATGATTAGTAACTAGAGTGGATTTGCACTTTTTTTCTGGTCCGTTTTATTTGTTACTTTTAACTCTTGGCAGGAATGTTTAAGGAGTACTGCTTTAATCCCTGACACAAGTAATATACTATATTTTATTACCTGGATGGAGCAGTATATATGTTTAATACTCATCTGCTCTAATTTTTATCATTAATATATTGTGTCGCATTACCTGGGTGGAACAGTAAAAAAGGTTTAACTCCTTTTTATCATTAAACAATGTCTCACATTTCTGAAATCACTACCAGTATTTATTTTTACTTGGCTGGATGATCAGCTTGGCTAAACTGCAGGTGAATTGCAGGTAGAGAGGACTATCAAAGGCAGTAACAGCAGGTACTAGCAATACATTCAGACTTTTTACTTAATAACTTAATAAAAATGGTCTTCTATAAGTAGTAAACTGAGACAGACATAGGCAGTTCAGAATCAGAATTTATTTCGCCAAGTACAACGGGGGTTGTACCCGGAATTGGTTTTGGCACAACAGGGTCGGGAGTGGTGCAGTAAAAATAGTGTTGCATTAAGCTTCAGTAGTTACAGCAGATATACATTAGATACGTACAGTACATACAGTAGATACAGTGCAAATACAAGTGCATGTACAGTACACATACAAGGCATAGATACACAAAGCTTAGCTAGAAGGATATGGAAAGGATGGACCCAGGAAAGGACCAGGGGGGTTATCTGCTGTCGTCTGTGGCACTCAAACGCTTCTTTAGCAATGATTGAATCAGATGCCCCCAATCCATCTGTGGGAAAGAGAGAAGCCGAGAGAATGAAGAAAAACAAGACAGAGAGAGAAGGTGAAAAAAATGATTCCCATAAGGATTGCGGCATGACCTGGCCGTTTATGAGTCCTGTTTGGCTGGTCTGGTCGATTTTGCAGAGGGCTCCATGGCGTTTATGGATACTAGCGATGTACAGGGTTGCCATCAGATGGAATTGGCATCAACGGAGGTGGGAGAGCTGCAGCACTCAGGCTGGCCTAGTAGTGACTGTCTCCCGCACGTGGTCGGAAATAGTGCTTGGATGCCATGCGGTGGCTGCTGGGCTGCGGTACAGGCCCAGAGCCTGAATGGCGGAGTCTGACTTGATGCTCTGATGGTGGCTCCCATTGAGTGCAGTCCTGGATTTCTCTGTGCTGCGCTGGAAACCTCCATGTGTGGACTGGGGCTGCATTGGTCCTGCTGTGGCATCCTGGTGTGGCGGTGGAAAGAGTGTTGGGAGGCAGCGGTGAAGAGACACAGTTTGTCCAGGCTGGCGAGGCAGGAGCAGTGTTGGCATGTGTTGGATCCCCCTTTGTGCCAGAGCCACTGCATTAACACTGAGGACTGGGTTCCCTTTGCGCTGGTGTTATGGCTGATCGTGCTGCCCGCCCTGAGAGGAAGCTGCTGCTGGAGCCGGATACCCGTGTCACGTGGCCAGGATCAGCAGAGCGGACATGTGGAGAGCTGCTGAGCACCAAACAAATGCGGGTGCGGAGGGGAAGAGCCCGGCCTCTGGCCATTCGCCCGCTGGAGAGCAGGGCGGATTGTGGACCACACAGATGGTTTTGGCCAGGCATAATGGCAATTAAGGGGAGAAAAGAGAAGTTATGTGCCAGAGCCCTGTGGCCGTTGCTGCTGACCCAGCGCCATCTTGAATCTATTGTCCATACATGCTATATACATGCATACAGCTTGTTCCCAGCAATCTGTCTTCTGTTTTCCCTTTCTGCAGAGCAAGAAAATACAATGGGCTCTATTCACAAAGCATTACTGCATTCGGTAATGCTGAAAACTGCTGATTTTACTGATCGCCTTATTGAATTCACTAAACCTATCTCCGCACAGAAAATCACAGTTTCCGACTAGTCAAGTAAATTACCAACTTGTGTGGTAATAACGTCGAGGAATGTCAAGAAATGTCAATATACAATGTCAATTTAATTTAGCGGCCAAAAGTGTTCATTTTTTTCTCCAGCTCACAACAGCCGATAACTGGCTCTCCCCATGCTGTCTCTGTGCGGTAGATTTGACAGACAGCCTTTGGGGAGAGCCAAGCATCCAATAGCCACACAGCCTGCTTCTCACTCTGATTTAAAGAGAACCCGAGGTGGGTTTGAAGAATATTATCTGCATACAGAGGCTGGATCTGCCTATACAGCCCAGCCTCTGTTGCTATCCCAAACCCCCCTAAGGTCCCCCTGCACTCTGCAATCCCTCATAAATCACAGCCACGCTGCTGACAAACAGCTTGTCAGAGCTGGCTGTGTTTATCTCTATAGTGTCAGTCTGCTGCTCTCCCCGCCTCCTGCAGAACTCCAGTCCCCGCCTGCATCCCTTCCCTCCCTGCTGATTGGAGGGAAGGGACGGGGCAGGGACCGGAGCTATGCCGGAGGCGGGGGAGCAGCTGAGACTGACACTACAGATGTAAACACTGCCTCACAGCATGGCTGTGATTTATGAGGGATTGCAGAGTGCAGGGGGACCTTAGTGGGGTTTGGGATAGCAACAGAGGCTGGGCTGTATAGGCAGATCCAGCCTCTGTATGCAGATAACATTCTTTAAACACACCTCGGGTTCTCTTTAAAGCGAATCGATATCGGGTGGGTCTTTCACTGTATCAAATCAGAGGAAGATCACAATTCTGCAGGCATCCCTACATCCCTTTAGATGTGCATATTTGTATTGTATATGTATACAGAAGAGCTCCCCCTGGTGGCTGCAGCACATCTAAAGGGATGACAGGCTGCATTGGACAGAAAACCTCCGAGTCACACACACAGCTCCCTGCCTGCCTGCTGCCCAGCTAGAAGGCTGGTAAGTCACACTTTCCAGAGCAGGGCTTACTGAATTGAGGCATGTTTGTTCGGTAAATTACCAAACTTCTACCTCATGAGGGAAAACTTTAGTGAATTTGGAAAAAAAGTGTAAAATACCGCATGAGGCATTTTACCGACCAAAAAGATTTTACTAACTGCCTATTATGACTAGAGCCCAATGTGTTACTAGAAGCAGTGCTGACCATTTACTCCAAGTTTGATCATTCAGCCTAAATGAAATTCATTAGCTGGCAAGACAACATGAATAACCACTTTGTGAGATAACCATCATTGGGGTTCAGTGATCATTATACTACAAACAAATACCTTTACATTCTCCATACTGTTTGTATGATGTTTGCTAGATGCTCTGTGGACATCTTTGGAACCAACATCTTCCAAGTCAGCCCATGTGAAGGAGGATCTTGTCCAACACGGGCCTGCGACTTTGACCCAGATTCAAGCCTTTATGAAAAGGGCTGTGTATTCCTGCCTGACACATCCCAGTTCGTTCAGGAATCCATCATGTATTCACAGGCATTGACTGAAGTGAGTATTCTTCCTATAGTTTCACTAGATATTACTGAAAATATAAGACAAATATTGGAATTATACTTTGTTAAGCAGTTATGATGCTCTTATTATTTATCATTTATTCTGTGATTACTTCATAACAACCATCTACCATAGTTAGCTGTATGCACAGTATAGATGCCGGTACATTTAGCAATATATGGGTATATTGACCAAGAGCAGATCTCTCTTTGATCAAATCTGATCAGAGAGAGATCTGTTGGCTGCCCACACACCTCAGGCTGATTCCTAATTATTTTCAGCATGAAATCTTTTGGGAAACGGCCTAGTGACACTGCCTCCAGCTGCTGTCCCCCCAAATGTTATATGTGTCCCCCCGGTGCAGATGCATGAAAATACTTTACCTGTCCGCTGCCTATCCAGGTTCACCTGACCATATACTGGCTGCCTAATTGTCTGTTGACTAATTGAAATGGCATAGCATTTGCAAATCGCATCTGCTCGCCAGAATATGCAGGGTCTAAAACCTCTGTGGTGCTCCTGGGCAGTGGATGTGGGGTGTCGCCGCTGCTCGCCACTTTCTGGGGGCATAGGAGGCCTACACACGGTTCTCCTGCTGTGATGAAATGGCTTTTGCGTGGGCCAACTCCTGCAGGGAACGTGGTGAGTTAGTCTTAGACCCTGCATATTCTGGTAAGCTGATGCTATGGCATTTTAATAAGTCAATAGACAATCAGGCAGCCAGTATATAGTCAGGTTTGGGCTTGCTTGTTGTGGCACCAATTTTCATCCGATAATAATGTTGAATGGAATGGTCATTTAGTGGTAAAATTGTCAGATGCATGGCCACCTTTAGCGATAATGGACCACACTATGGAAGAAAAACAGCATGAAGAGTCAAGCAGAAAGGTAAACCTTATAATGAATTCTGTGGATCTTGCCATATAAAGATTTAGCTGGATTCAGGTTTATAAGGTAATACGGTTTATATAGAAGTTACAAGTGTTATGACACTCCCTAGAAGCTTCCTTAATGCACATCAAACATCTCCGGCTGAAGTAATTTACCCTTTGGTGCATGACATTATCTCCTAATGTAATTGAGTCATTGCCAATCCACACTGTTATTTAGTCATAGAACCTTATGGGCACAAGCGTTACATCCTGATTTATATGATGTCACTTTTTTTGCATAAGACATAACACTCAACGTAGCCTTGTGTTAAAGCAGATCCAAGATTGAAAAACTAACTATAACAAGTAACTTGTCTATATATCTTATCTAAAGTTTAGATAGATTACACAGCAAATCTGGCTGCAAACAGCTTTAATAGAATATGATCATTTCTTCCTGTGATACAATGACAGCAGCCATGTTGTTTGTAAACATTACACAGAGGCAGGCTTATCTGTCTCTTGAGCAAAGAAAACTAATCCCCCTCCTCCTCCCTCCTCCCCTCTGCCTCTGAAATCTCTGGCTAGTAATACCTCCCCCTCCTCCTGCCCAGACTGAGCTCCCATGAGCCCTTGCTACTGTCTGAAAGTGCCTTGGCTCTCTGAATACCTGTGGGCGAGGCTCGTTTAGCTTATAGGGAATTAGAGTATTAAAACAAAAACAAAAAAAGTATTTGGCTTGAGGAATGCCCTATAAACAATAGGAAAGGAACACAATTATGCAATGTGTAAAAGTTCACCTCAGATCCACTTTAACCACTTGCCGACCGCGCACTCATAACGCGCGTCGGCAAAGTGGCAGCTGCAGGACCAGCGACGCAGTATTGCGTCGCCAGCTGCAGGCTGATTAATCAGGAAGCAGCCGCTCGTGCGAGCGGCTGCTTCCTGTCAATTCACGGCGGGGGGCTCCGTGAATAGCCTGCGGGCCGCCGATGGCGGCTCGCAGGCTAAATGTAAACACAAGCGGAAATAATCCGCTTTGTTTACATTTGTACGCCAATCAGCGGCCGGGGATCGCCGCCATGTGACAGGGGACGTCCCGTCACTGGCTGCACAGGACGGATAGCGTCCTGTGCAGCCCGGATCTCCAGGGGGGGCCAGGTAGGAGAGGGAGGGGGAGGATTTCGCCGCGGAGGGGGGCTTTGAGGTGCCCCCCCCCCCCGCAACACCCGCAGGCAGGAGCGATCAGACCCCCCCAGCACATCATCCCCCTAGTGGGGAAAAAAGGGGGGCGATCTGGTCGCTCTGCCTGCACGCTGATCTGTGCTGGGGGCTGGAGAGCCCACCCAGCACAGATCAGCAACAACAGCGCTGGTCGTTAAGGGGGGGTAAAGGGTGGGTCCTCAAGTGGTTAAGGATATTCCATAACCACCCCTCCCCCTCTGCCTGAAAGAGTTAAACATCAGGTATGCAAGTGACAGTGTCAGGACCGGGTCATACTACAGCATAACCTTCACTGATAAGTAATTACAGCCATATAATATTTTCCTGTCAGTAAATAGCTTAGATAGATAGATTTGAGCGCTAGCATACTTCAAAGAAGGTGTCATTGAGCAGAGACAATGAAACAGTAAAAACTTAAAAACTACATTTAAATATAAAATAAAACTATGGGATATCAAAAAAAGGGTCATTTTTAGGTGGAGGGGGATCGATACATTTGATTTTCATCAGTTTATTTTTACCTCAGATGTCCTTTCACCAAGTTATTTTTGATATCCTGTCATACTATATTCTCAAGACATTCTGCTTCATCTCCAGATAACGGACTTCTGTGATTCCCATACTCACAACAGAGAGGCTCCCAATCTGCACAACAGAATGTGTAACTCTCGCAGCACATGGGAAGTGATCATGAATTCTGCTGATATAACCTCTACTCCACCACAGCCTGACCTTCAGGTTCCTGAGCCCACCTTCACACTGCTGCAGAACAAGGATAGAGTCGTATCTCTAGTGCTTGATGTATCTGGAAGCATGAGTCTGGTGTGTAGATAATTTGCTTTTCAAAAATCACTTTCAAGAGAACCGGTGTTCAAATCCTGTGACCTAATACAAACACTAAAACCAGGGGTGTAACAATCACACGTTTTCCAGCACAGTAACCAGAGTGCTCAGGTATGGAAGGGGACTTGACAAATGTAGAGTAACACACTTATGAAGGAGCGTGCTGGAAGTGTGGCAGTAGAAGCCACGAGGTGGCCTGGGCACTTGATTGGACTGGTCACATCAGGGAGTGCACTGCTTGGATAGCTGAGATAACTGAAAATTGTGGTATGCTCCTCCTAGAAGGTATTAGTGGCTGGATAGTGTAATGGTTAAGGGCTCTGCCTCTGACACAGGAGACCAGGGTTTAAATCTCAGCTCTTCCTGTTCAGTAAGCCAGCACCTATTCAGTAGGAGACCTTGGGCAAGATTCCCTAACACTGCTATTACCTATAAAGCAGCTCTGGCGCTTTGAATCTGCCAGGAGAGAAGTGCAATATAAATGTTGTGTGTCTAGTCTGGTTGTTGCCTAAGGTGCAAACTACCTAACTTTTTTATTTGGAAAACGTGCTTCCTGATAGTATTTTGGGAGCATGTGGCTAACTTATGTTATTTGGGGGACATACACTAACAATTATGTTATTTGGAGGACATACTTCCATACTTATTTGCAGGCCATACATTCATAATTATACTATTTGGGTGACATGCTTGCCCGATTATGGTATTTAGGGGAGAGTGTTCCTAATTACATAATTATACACATGCTAATCTAGTTTTATTTATAGAACACTCTGGCTAATGTAATTTTGAGGACGTGTTGCTTAAATATCTTATCCAAGTTATAAGATTATAGTAATGTTATTGTTACACTTACCAGATACTTCCTCTTTCAGTCTTCTCATTTAAGTAGCTTCATAAAAGCACATAACTTCATGCTAGAGAAAAGGCAGTAAAATGTAAGTACTAAGTGTAGACAGTTTAAACCTTTATTGCACAAAATGAGGTATATTATTCACTAAACGAAGGTAAAATTAACATGCGCACATGGCAATTTTACCAGTATGAATGCAACTGATATAGTGCACCAAAGGAACATGCATTACCAGCATAACGAATGATATACTATCAGGGTACATTTTACCGAGGTAATGTGACATGCTACTTGAGCAACATGTGCTACGTCAATTGCTTGAATACAGGTAAAGCTGCCACACGCTGTGTGCACAGTCACTTTACTGGAGTTTAGTGATTGTCTGCAAAACACTCTGGTTGAACTTGATATGACATTATTATGGAGGTAGGAAAGAGGCACCCAGGTGTTATAAAATGATTAAATCTAATAAAAGCAAAAAGGTAAGAAGTTGATCATTACAGGAAATGACAACTGTTAAGGTTCTAAGGGATTTTATTTTGCATTATAGATGACGCTAAACATGACATGACATGAGATAAACTCCACTACCCCAGGTTAATATACTATGCCATATACGCAATCAACAGCAAGTGGGTTTTGAGGAGATGGGATATGTCCCACAAAACACGTCATGTAAAGTGCAAAATAAAATGGTTGTCATGGCCATTAAGGTAAGCCACTTCTTACCTCTTTCTTCTTTCACACATGTATGGCTGGTAAAAGGATTTTTTTCATTTTTCAAATGTATTCAATAAGGCTATGTTTCAACTGTAGTGTTGCATTTTTGCATTTAGAAAATCGCATGCTGAGATTGAAAAACCGCATGGTGTTCTATACAAATATTTGCATACGATTTTTTTTGCAATGGCCTTAATTTACATGTTCTGTCTATCGTCAAGTTCCTTTTTTTGGTTTGTATGTGGAAAAAAAATTCATATGGAATGCGAAAAAATGCAGCAGGTTTTTTTTCTTGCATACAATCGCATACAAAAATTGGAAACTAGCCCATTCCCAATCAGTAGTTTTCATACTAATGCATATTTTCATTGCGCAAATTCATGGAAAAATGTCAGTGACGAATCAGAATGTATCATTTATTTACTTACGACGACTACAATTTTTGTGTGTTGCCGGTCTACTCTTTGTACATATGTATCTACTGTATTCTCTGAGTTGCTTTACATAACTGCATAAATATGTGTAGAAACTAGTTATTTATGAATAATACTACATAACATGTATACAACACTTTTTGCAGAACAATCGCATTGACCGTCTGCATCAGGCAGTGAATATTTTTCTAACACAGATTATTGAAACTGCTGCTTATGTTGGCATTGTCCAATTTGCAAGTTCCACAACCATCATCTCTCCACTAACAAGAATAGATGAGCAGGAGCGTGAGAATCTGATTTCCCTGGTTCCTTCTTCCGCATCCAATGAAATGACCAACATTTGTCCTGGAATTCTTGCTGCACTCAAGGTTATTTATTACTTTTCCTGTATGAATAAGAAAGCATAGGAGAAACCTACAATTAAATGGTTACCCTCCAAAAAACATAGCGATTTACCTTGCAGCTTGGGTATCAAAGAAACATTTTTTTGATGGGGGAAAAAAGCTAATTTTTTTGTGACTCACTAAAGTAAAAGGGACTGGTACAAATCAATATGAATCAGCCAGTTTTGTTCCTTTGAATTTCCTTTAATTTTAAATAAAATGGCATTAGAAATATTACTAAAAATACAGTAAAGTGCACAACACAAGTCCCTTCTGCTTAGCTAGCTATAGTGGTGACTATTGGATCCTGACTGATTGTGGTGGTGATTGCTGGAGCATAGACACTGCGGCAGAGGGAGACTCTTGGAACTGGTTGTCTGAGGCTGCGACTCCTGGATCCTGACTGTAGTGGTGATTGCTAGAGCATAGACACTGTGGCAGAGGGAGACTCTTGGAGCTGGTTGGCTGAGGCTAGGAGTCTTGGATCCTGAGTGACTGTGGTGGTGATTGCTAGAGCATAGACACTGTGGCAGAGGGAGACTCTTGGAGCTGGTTGGCTGAGGCTTGGAGTCTTGGATCCTGAGTGACTGTGGTGGTGATTGCTGGAGCATAGACACTGTGGCAGAGGGAGACTCTTGGAACTGGTTGTCTGAGTCTGGGACTCCTAGATCCTGACTGTAGTGGTGATTGCTAGAGCATAGACACTGTGGCAGAGGGAGACTCTTGGAACTGGTTGGCTAAGGCTGGGACACTTGGAACCTGACTGACTGTGGTGGTGATTGCTGGAACATAAACAATGTGGCAGAGGGAGCTTCTTGGAACTGGTTGTCTGAGGCTGGGACTCCTAGATCCTGACTGTAGTGGTGATTGCTAGAGCATATACACTGTGGCAGAGGGAGACTCTTGGAACTGGTTGGCTAAGGCTGGGACACTTGGAACCTGACTGACTGTGGTGATGATTGCTGGAACATAAACAATGTGGCAGAGGGAGACTCTTGGAACTGGTTGGCTGAGGCTAGGAGTCTTGGATCCTGACTGCCCGTGCTGGTGATTGCTGGAGCATGGTGATTGCTGCTTGGAGGAAAGCAGAAGAATAGGTTAATTTATTGAGTTGAATATTAATGTAGTAAAAGCTAATGTTTCCTTGATCTACTACCAAGGATGAGTGCGTTGAACACTCATATGCACACAAATTGTGAAACTGTAGAAACTGTAAATGACTGACAATTGAACAATATAAATGGCCAAAGGTACTTATGTGTAATATCAATCTGTGTTCAAAATTTCAGGTAAATAAAGATCATCATGGATCGGCACGTGGCACAGAAATAGTATTACTGACAGATGGAGAAGACAACTTCAAGACCGAACTCTGCTACCCTAACATAACAGCTAGTGGAGCCATCATACATGTTATAGCCCTTGGACCATACGCAGAAAAGGAGCTAGAGAAGATTGCAGATATGACTGGTATGAAATTAGACTGTATACATTGTTATGCCAGCAGCCAAGAGGAAGCCTTTAATTGGTGGGATGCAAAATTATCTTGCAGGTGGATTCAGGTTTTCTGCATTCGATAACCTGCGTACCAATGGTCTGATTGATGCCTTTACTGGAACTTTATCTGTTAATGGAAAGGACTCCCAGCAAGCCATTCAGGTAATATACAAGCTACATTGTTGACGTACTGTTTGAATCCTTGGAATATATGCCACATAAGCAAAGATTTACAAATATTGTATAAGTTTAGATAACAAGTGGCATTGCACAACATTAGTATGCTATTATTATAGTAGTATAGTAGTATTGTAATATAGCGTCAGGTGCGGATTTCTCCATCCCTTGGTGTTAACAGGGTGGAAAAAGGGACGGAGAAATCCGCACCTCTGGGGGTAAAGTGGTTAAAGCAGGCATTCACTACACAATATTTTTTAACATATTAGACATTTATTCATTATACACAATTAAGGAACTTGCACTTACCTGGGGCTTCCATCAAGTCCTGCTGCTGTCTTTCTAGTCCTCCCCTTTGTGGTGCTGTGCCCCTCTGAAATCTGGCCCATTGAGTCCTGTTGCCGGCTCAGCTTGGCATGGCTTTGACCATGCTTCTGTGGCTGGGAGTGTTCTGCACATGTACAGTTACAGGTTTTACGAACGGTCTAAACACAGAAAGCTCCCAGCTACGATCATGTGCGATCAAGGCTGGGGCCATGCTGGGCCTGTGCATATGCAGTAGCCGGTGACCCGGCTCAGAAGGACAGCTTTTGAAGGGTCGCAGCAACAAAAAGGATTAAGCTAGAAGAACTGCAAAGGACCTAATAGACTACAGGAGGCTGGAAGAAGCCCCAGGTAAGTTAAACTGAACTTCTTTGATTCAGTTAAAGTGAACCACCAGACTAAAAATCTACTAAGCAGCACTGAAAAGGCTTGTTGTTTCTTTATCAGTTTTACAGCATCAGAACTTTGTTTTTCTTACCCAAGCCTCATTTTAAGCTGCACAGAAGCTAGGCTCCTCCCGATCAAAGAAATCTACCCAGGCATTTTTCCTCTGATGCTGTGCAAAGTATGATGGGATTTCTGATGATGTTGTTCTTGTTCTGCTGTTTTGGCGCAAATTTGTTTTTTTAAATTTTGATTTTGAGATCTGAAGCCAGGGCGCGCAGCTGGGAGGGGTGATCAGGACACAGGACAGTTGGAACAGTGTCTCATGCTCCCTGTCACCTCCTTTCAACCAAAAAGATGGCTGCCCCCATGAAATCACAAACATTTGCATGTTTGTTTAAAACAGGGTGGGTAAGAGATTATATTACCTATCATTTTTAATTAACATAACTAATGTAACTTAATGACAGTATGTTTGTTTAGGCTGACATTCCCCTTTAAAGCTCCCTTTGAGGGCAGGTTTACACTAGGCAAAAGGTCAAGGAAGATTCTCAGTGACTGACCAAGTGGTGTTTTGCTGAGAATCCTCCCATCGGTCATTTGCAATGCAATGTGAGCCTGATGCTACTGCGGGGGCTCTGATCTATATACTGCCGTTTGTGACCCGCGCCAAGCGGCAGTGCCAGCAGTAGCAGAGGACCTGAATGGTGGATGCAGAGCAGATGCACAATGGTGAGTAGTGTACATATCTTACTGAACACTGTGGCAGGGTACAGAGGATCCGCACAAGATAAGCTGCTAACGCACCATTGATCAATAATATAAAATCAAAACATCTGCCAGATATTGATTGACCATGTCTGTTCATTGCTTGATAGATGCTGGTGGATATGTGTATAGCTTTGTTCTCCACCATACAGTACAAAGCTGGCAGCTGCGATGGGAAGATCCCTATTAGAAAATATTTCAATATTTACTGGTGCATAGTTGTAGATTAGGCAAAAGATTAGTATCTGGAAGATACTGATTGATTGTCTGATCTATCACAGATTGTGATAAATGACATGAGGATTTTCATTAGGCCATCATATACCAAGGCGAACAGTAGAAAAAGACATACCATCATTAACTTCATCAGTTGTTTACTTTTCATCTGCTGTAAATTTAAAATATTGTCTTCTTTTCCTTTCTGATTTACATAAAATATCATTAAATTAGATCAGGTAAAACATCTCCTTGACACAAAATTTTTAATTTGAGAATTACAATTAATTTTTTTATTAAGTGCAACATTTTAAAATCTCATCAATGTTTCACACAGAGTTTAGGTTTATTTTCCCCAGACTGATGCACTAAACTTTTTTTTTTTTTTTTTCATACCAATATTCTTTTTGTGACAAACTATTTATATATCTTTGATGATGACAGTTGGAAAGCCTGGCTCAAAATCTTCAACCGTCAGCCTGTTTGGACGGCTCCGTTTTCATTGACAACACGGTGGGGAATGATACTTTCTTTATAGTCACATGGCAAACCACAGTACCAAATATTTATTTAAAGGATCCAAAAGAAACCGTGTATGAAGATATACAGTTCACAAGCGATGCAACCTCCAAACTGTCCAGGCTGCAGATCCCAGGAACAGCAGAGGTAATGTCATTACTTCACATATTGCTTCATCTACAGCTACAGTCACACTCAAAATTCAGTTGGCTAATTTTGTTGTCCCTGTCTCTAGATGGTTTCACCCAAGTAAAGACACTTCAGACAGTGGCTCCCTTTAAAAAATAAACCCATTTTAAGAAAGCAAAAACTAGGTTCCTTCCACTAGCTGTGTGTTTTAAAATATCTAATATTTTGAAACAATTGATAAGGAAATCATCAGATGACTTAATTAGAGGCTGGCCAATCGGCAGGAGCTGAAAACCAGGGCTGTGGAGTTGGTGCATGTCAAAATCCGCTCTGCTGACCTTGATTCCCTGGACAGTTTGTTGGTTTCCTATGCAGGTTGCATAGTTCAGTCCAGGGAAAAGAGGCCTTTTTGTCAGTTTGAAAGGCTGACTGATTTGCATCCACTTATCTTGCAATTTGCTTGTCTGCTTCCTTTGAAGGTTTTTAGTATAAATATCACTTCCTCCCAGAATTCCTTGCTCGTCATAGTTTCTGTTTAGTGAGACTAACCTTAGAGCCTCAGCCTCTTTGTATCTTGTTGCTAATATTCTAGTGTAGTTAATTCTTGGGGAGTGCATTTTGCACTCCTTGTGCAGTCAGGTTTGTGTATTATTTTTACTGCCTAGTCTTGTCTTGTCCTGTCCTTGCGATTGTACTATCTCCTGCGGTGGGTGATAGAGAATCGTTCAGTCCTGTTCCTAGATCGCATTTGCCCTAGCTCTAGAGGTGGTGGATCTCCCTTGTCTGTGTCTTGGAGTATATCCTTGGCAATGGTTGCTACTGGTTACTCCTTCAGTCTGTTTTGTCTGGAACGAACGCTTGCTGTTGTCTGGTGTTAGGCAACCAATTAGCAAGCGTTCCCGCTATCTGTTTGTCTTTGTTTTCCGTGTTTCATTTGTTAGTCAGGGTTGGTACGTTTTTTCACTGTTGCGCTTAACGTGCGGTGACCGTACTATTAATGCGCTTGTCACTGTTGCGCATAACGCGCGGCGACCGCGTTTAGTTAGTTCATTTGTTATTTTCCTTGGCGTTCAGATTGTAGTTATTTGCTGTGTCTTCCATTATTCATTCATGCTCTGTTTTGTCTCAGTCTTGTGTTGCTGATAGCAATTATATTTATTGTTCAGCGCTGCGTAATATGTTGGCACTTTATAAATACAATAAATAATAATAATAAAATCGCCTCTCTTGCGATTCGTTTTCTCACTCTAGTCTGTTCTGTTGTGATATGTCTACCATTGCCGGGTGGCGACTAGATTTGTGACATTCATATAGTCTGTCTCTGTTCTTGCTTTCTTTTGAGTTGCTACCTTGCTTATATTGCCCAGCGTTGCTTCATCGTGCAATTTCAATCTGGCATCTGTGGATGTACAAAGGACTTGTTCCTCTGTACTCCACAGCTCCACCTGCTGGTTGGAATTCCCCTCTACAAATATATACTGAGTACTCTGCTTCTGTGATTGGGGGGATTTCCAACTGCTTCAGCACACTTGGTGTGCGCTGACGGTGGAAATCGACCCCAGATCATTACAGTGCAGAAATCATCTGACTCCAACTCCGACTCCTCAGTTTATGAAACCTCTGACTCCGGGTACCCAAAAATTACTTCAACTCCACAGCCCTGCTGAAAACTGAATGCAAAAGAGACATCAGTTCCTTATATTGTAACATGTTAGTTGGCAATACGTTCCTGCTAACATTTATGGCAATATGTCGAACTGATGACCCCACTGACATCTGAAAGGGCCTTTTTTTTTTTTTTACAATTCCATTTTTATTGTTTTGCATAGAAAAAGAAAAGGCGATATAGCCCCACATTAACTCTGCAGAACTTATCATATGTCAAAAAATTGGCATCACTACCCTGAATTAACAGCTAATTGTCCAATAATATACTGTACATATTACCGAGCTTCAGTGCATGCAACAGTTCTAACATCTGCCTCAATTAAGACAATCCAATCCAATAACATTAAATGAAAGACACTGTCTATAAGTTTGTATAGTTCTTAGATTAATATACTGTATGATCAGTAACAAATTCTAGTCTGTGAACATCTGGTAATGCAGCAAATTGCATAACCAACAGCCAGGGCCAACACTGCCATAGGGGCAACCTTGGCAATTGCCTCTGCCCCCCCCCCCCCCCCCCCAAGCCTTCACTGAGGCTGCATCCCACACCTGATCTTTATACCTCCAAGTAAGCACGCTGATAATGTATTTTGCACTAGATTGTCTGTATAACTTTGTGCACTTTTCTGGCATTGTAATGTTTTATTGAGATTGTAAATCTTTTGCATGAATAAATGGTTTTTGTCATTTCCAAGTACTTAGACATTTTTTTGCATGCACTAGCACTTTGCTGCATATTGTGAACTGCAGCTCATGTTTCATGACGAAGTTGGATATAGACTCCAGTTCACAACTGTAATGTTTGATTTTACAATAGATTTTTTTAGGATTTTTGTATTGTTGAAGCACCAATACCTTCCTTCAGGTTGGAGTACTTTTACTTACCTTTTTGCAACTTTTTTGCACCCTAGTTATCCACCCCTACCTCTAGCAGGAGAGAGCTGGTAGGGCAGATATATATATATATATATATATATATATATTTATATATATATATACACATATATATATACATTTTTGTATTTGTGCATTTTTTGTATTTTTTATAATATCAGTACCCTCCTGCGGAAGGTAGTATTCACATTTAAACTTTTTTTGCAATTTTTTGCACTATTAACCACTTCAGCCTTCAGTCGTTTTCACTTTATGCATCCGAGCAATGTTCACCTCCCATTCATTAGCCTATAACTTTATCACTACTTATCACAATGAACTGATCTATATCTTGTTTTTTCCGCCACCAATTAGGCTTTCTTTGGGTGGTACATTTTGCTAAGAGCCACTTTACTGTAAATGCATTTTAACAGGAAGAATAAGAAAAAAACGGGAAAAAAATCATTATTTCTCAGTTTTCAGCCATTATAGTTTTAAAATAATACATGCCTCCATAATTAAAACTCATGTATTGTATTTGCCCATTTGTCCCGGTTATTACACCGTTTAACCACTTTACCCCCAGCGGTGTGGATATCTCCGTCCCTTTTTCCATCCTTTCACCCCCAGGGACGGAGATATCCACACCTCCCGCACTCTTGCAGCTGCACGCGCTCCTGCGCTCGTGCACGCCGACGCCCACTCGCCCGGAGATCAATGAACGGGAAAAAAACGTTCTTGCGGATGCGCACATGGCCTCCTGGACGTAGCTACTACGTCCTGGAGGCAAAAGTGGTTAATATCTAGCACTAACACTTTTACCTCTAGCAGGTGAGAGCTGCTACGGCAGATATCCATACAATATTTTTTGCACTATTTTTCACTTTTTCTGCACATCGGTGTGCATTGCTTAGAACAGATTTTTTTGCATAAATTAGCATCCATATATTACTAGTGTGAGACCAGGTGACCTACATATTGTTAGGTATATGTTTTTTTTCTAATGGTTTTTAATTGTGTATGTTTTGCTGTTTAACAAAGCTGTATATAATTATACACTCATTTCTAATCTGGTTATCAAGTTTTTATTATCAGAATCATTTCTTTGAGGGTTCTGTATCTATATTTTGTGGAAATGTTTTGCTCCTCGGGGCACCTGCAAAGATGCGCTATTAGTTCATGCTTACCATCTTCATCCTTGCTGGCCACATCTTCTCAGTGACCTGTCGCATGCCTTAACACAATAACGTGCCGGGTCACTGAGAAGAGGCGCCTGTACAAGGTTGATGAAGATAGAAGTGCACAGACTAATGGAGCAGTGTTTCAGGTGAGTTGCTATGCTGCTAAAGCTTTACAAGGGCCCCGGGTAGCCCAAGTCGCAGGGAAGCCACGCGGGGGAGGGGGGTTGGTCCAGCAACACTTGGCAGCTGGGTCAGGGGGACCCCAGGTATCTTTTGCTCCGAGGGCCCCATTGTAGCTAGAACCTGCCCTGCCAACAGCAGATAGTGAAGAAGAAAAGGAGAAGAAACCTTTAGGTAGGTCCCCTCATTCCCGTCCTACACACTGGCCTCTTGTGGTGATATCATTCACAAGCTAGTGGTTCACCCAGATCACCAAAATGTAAAACATTAAATATTGTGTTGCTAATTGTTAACGCAGATTCTCCCAATTTAGTTACTGTGTTGTGCAGGTAGTTTGCATATAACATTATACTTATCTTTTATTTGGAAAGTGTATAATAACTGTGCTTCTCTTCTAGAGAGGACGCTGGGGTTACAGCCTCTGCAATCCCCATATATTACCCCAAGCCATAGGCATAACTGTGACATCCAAGGCAGCTGCTGAAAACGTGCCACCCATTCTTGCAAGTTGTCATATGAATCAAAATACAAATACTTACCCAACTCCAATGGCCGTCTATGCATACATAAGTCAAGGTTTTCTGCCAGTGGCCGGGGCAAAAGTAACAGCTATTATCGAATCAGAGAATGGGAACACAGCAACCCTGGAGCTCTTGGACAATGGAGCAGGTAATTTGTAACACTGGATAAGATGCAATGAGAAACAATAGGCTATGCTAATATAATCCAATCACTTTAAATTTTACTGCATCAAACAATGTTATTACCTTAATTGGTCATTCACAATTGTATGTATAAGAAGTCTTGCATATCAGTTGATTCTCTGGTGGAAACAGTTATACCCGTGTATCACCCAATATAAAACCTTTATATAATTTGACTTCTATATTTGACCCTCTTAAAGGGAATGTCTGAGGAGTTTAAAACATAAAAAATCTACTTACCCAAGGCTTCCTCCAGCCCCATTTTAAACTCCACGGATATTCCCTTTAATCGGGAATTTTTTAATTGACTAAAGTATAAGTCTACCCAGCCAGTTAATGGCTGACCTTGGGAACTAGTATTGCAGCCATTAACCCCTCCTGTCCCTAAAGTTTAGCCAATAACTCCTCCAGGCCCCCAAGTGCAGCAATTATTCACCTCCCCCCACCCCCCTTCTATCAGCCCAGTATTTCTGCCCCTTTTCTTGTACTGTTGTGGCCAGTATATTTTCAGACGTATATTTTCTTGGCATTTCCTTTATCTAGAAACAAGGAGTTTTAAATCAGGATGATACCATTTATTGGCTAACTTAGAGATGGATAAACAGTGAGCTTTCGGACTGGTTCCTGACAAACACTGAAAAACACAGCTTATATACACTGACATACAGAGGAGAAACATTCTTTAGCAAACATAAAATGTAATTAGATGCCTCAACTGTTACTGAGGAGGCTTTCCCAGGCATCCTGGCTAAACTGATAAGATCAACAGTTCCCTCAACATGACATGAAGCAGACTCACCAGAGTGATGGGGAGACATCGTAAATTCCAAGTTCAAATTGTAACTGGGCTGGTTACATGCACCATTAATTCTTACCTTAATGCTGGGTACACATGGGGTACCGCTGTAGCTTGTCGCTAGCACACCGGGGACGTGTGCGCGACAGCTCGTTGCCAGGTCCCTCTGTACAGCAGCCGTACACCCGGCGCACAGAGGGACAGAGGTGCGGCGGAAGTTGTCGCCGAAGGTTCCTCCCCCCCGCCGGAAGCTCCGTCCATGGTCTATGGGTTGCTGTCGCTAGTCCGCATACACACGCAGTAGGCGGCGACAGCTGTTGCCGGCGATTGGCTGAGCCAATCGCCTGGCGACAGCTCTGACTAGCGACGGTTCGTGGCGTGCGCATTAAACACACGGGGGACCTGTCGCCGCAACATGCGCTAGCCACGTGGTTGCAGCGACAGTTGTAACCCGTGTGTATGAGCCACTAGAGAATTGTGGCATTTAAAACCAAACATGAAAGCAAATAAAATGAATAGTGACAGTAAACACCATCTTACACAGCATTTGGCACACAAAATGAATGAAAAGATAGAAAAATTAAAATTAAAAGAATTGTGGCATTTAAAACCCATCGTACCAGCACAAGAAGTTAGAGTCCTTGTTTAACCACCCTGGCGTTCTATTAAGATCGCCAGGGCGGCTGCGGGAGGGTTTTTTTTTAATAAAAAAAAAACTATTCCATGCAGCCAACTGAAAGTTGGCTGCATGAAAGCCCACTAGAGGGCACTCCGGACGCGTCATTCTGATCACCTCCGGCGATCAGAATTAACAAGGAAGACTGCAATGAGCGGCCTTCCTTGTTTTGCTTACCTCGTCGCCATGGTGACGAGCGGAGTGACGTCATGGACGTCAGCCGACGTCCTGACGTCAGCCGCCTCCGATCCAGCCCTTAGCGCTGGCCGGAACTGTTTGTTCCGGCTGCGCTGGGCTCGGGCGGCTGGGGGGACCCTCTTTCGCCGCTGCACGCGGCGGATCGCCGCGCTGTGGCAGCGATCAGGTAGCACACGCGGCTGGCAAAGTGCTGGCTGCGTGTGCTCCTTTTTATCTCATGAAAATCGGTCCAGCAGGGCCTGAGCGGCAGCCTCCGGCGGTGATGGACGAGCTGAGCTCGTCCATACCGCCCAGCAGGTTAAACCATCTTCTACAGTTTTGAACCAATGTATAAACTTTATTTCTTGTGTTAGTCTCATGTTTCCCGATTTGAAGACACCCATTAATACAGTGATGCGAAAATCGCTTAAACTGTGTCCAGGTAAACAAAAGTGTGTTGTTATTGGTAGATCAGAATATTTTGTAATATCCTTTTTTCTGCTGTTCATAATGAATCTGTGGTGTGTCATGCGATCACGCAGTGGTTGACTTGTTTCTCCCACATAAATTCCTTTGGGGCATTTTGCACACATGATCAGGTATACCACATTAGAGGAGTCGCAGGAAAAGGTGCCTTGTACTTTGTATTCCTGTTGTGTACCTGGTATTAGTATCCTGTCAGTAGAATGGATGTGTTTACAGGTCCCACACCTTTTCCCTCAGCAGGGGAATGTTCCATTCTATTCTGGCCTATTTAAGGCACTCCTCACTATCATCTACTTAAGATTGGGTGGCTGTCGGAATGCTAGGAGGGGAGGTTCAGGGAATATCTTTTTCAGTCTCTGATCCTTGTGTAGAACAGTATGAAGTTCTTTTGCAATCTTTCTTAAGATTTCCAGGTGTGGGTTGTAGGTGACTACCAGTGGGACACGGCTCTCTTCCTGGTCCTGCTTGTACTCCAGGAGCTGAGTCCTAGGGATGTTGTTAGCGTTCTTGATTTGGGTCTCAGCCATTATCTAGAAAGTGTCACTTACTACTGTGTAAATTTCTGCAAATGTGAATGTCACAAATAGTACACACATTACTCAGTGTTCTCATGACTCATGTATAAGTGGACGCTTATACTTTTATTTAGTGAGTCAGACCTACTTATAGTCTATATGCGTGGAGAATAATTGTATCATACACAGTATAGAGAATGCTGGTAAGGCTGTTTGTTGCCTTTGATGTGGGATTTGAGCCCTTTGACATGGGTTCAAATCCCGGCTCAAGCCATAATGTAAACCAGTAAGGAGTCTTTGGGCAAGGCTACCTAGTGATCCTGGTCACCCGTGGAGCACGCCCTAAGTGACACAGCTCTGGCACTTTTGGTCTGCCAGAAGAAAAGTGTGATATAAATGTTCTGTGTCTTGTCTTAAAGGACACCTGAACTGAGAGGGATATGATGACTGCCATATTTATTTCCTTTTAAACAATACTAGTTGCCTGGCAGTCATGCTGAAATCTTGGCTTAGTGTTAGAATCACATACCTGAACAAGCATGTGGCTAACCACAGTGTAAGATAGGGAAAATGCAGGTTTTCATTGGTAGATGATTAATTTGGAGCTAGTATTGGCAAAAGGTGCCATTGCACCTTGGTATAATCCCATGGCTTTTATAATCATATCCACAAAAAAGGGCGAAACCACTTTAGGAATATAATCCTTAATTATTAGGAAAAAATATTTATCTTAACACTATGGTGTCTATTGAAAACCATCATTTTATTGTAAGCTCAAACAGGATATAAAAACAGTTACAATCATATAAAATGGTGAGTATTCATGGTTAATTAGGAATATACCTTTTTTTCATTTGTTTTCATTTCAATTTTTAACTCTGGATATGAAATTAATCCCTATACCAATTTCACCTGGGGAGGGGTCGAGCAACTGGGGTCCCCTTGTTAAATTCTGTCTGACCGCAGCTCCAGGTATTTATGAAGAAGCAAACAGCCCTTCTCTTGTTCTTATTGCTGGTCAATAATCGCCTTTACTCTGAAGGCAGAGTACCTAATCTAAGGTCGTATTAGAAGACAGCACCAGACACTTTCTTCTGTTTAATATTGCTTTTTTAACGCTTCTTATTAGAAGAAATCATGAGAATGCATCAACTATGCCCTTTGTTTTTGCCACACATAATCTTTCCGCATTTTATTTTTGCCTTTCTGTACTCTTCAATAAACATTCTAAATAAAATAATTATGATGTGCAGCAAGAGGGGCGTGTAACATAAAGCAGCATTTATCATATCTTAGGACTGCATAAGGCTTTATTGTAAGGGGAAAAATAAATAAATACAAATTTATATTTATCTATAGAGATGGCCCACGAGCAGTATTCTGCGAACATTGGCTGTTCACATTCACGGCAAATAGCGAACATTTGGCATGTTCAATTCACCCCTATACATCACAATTGAGCTAAACTTTGACCCCTTACCTCACAGTCAGCAGACACATGGCAGCCAATTAGCTAGCACCCCTTCCTGGAATCCCCTCCCCCCTATCAAAAAGCAGTTGCGGTGGCCGTATTGGATTAATTCTCTGCTGACTGCTGACTGTTAGTGAGAGCAGGGTCAGACTTGCTGCAGATATTTTGGGAAAGCATTAGCTAGGCCTGTGTTTTTGTTCCTCACTTGCTGTGAAAGCACTTCAAACAGCCCTGTTGAGGGTTAGCACATCGGTCTCCTGTGTTTTTTTTGTGTGTGACACTCCACAGCCCACTGACACCCAGAGCTGTGTGCACACTACTGCTGTTGCCTCATTAAGTTACAGGCACAGAACCACTCCAGTGCATTATTTAACTGTATTCTGATAGTACTATTGCATTTATCTGTGTGAGACACTCCACAGCCCACCGACACCCAGAGCTGTGCATAATGTGATTTCTGCCCTTTAGGAATTAAAACCCGACTTTGCGTCAACTCCGTAATTTTTGGTGTGACTTTTGGCATGGATCCCCCTCCGGCATGCCCCTGCCCAGGTGTTAGACTACTTGAAACAACTTTTTCATCACTTTTGTGGCCAGAAACAGTCTTTGTAGGTTTTAAAATTCACCTGCCCATTGAAGTCTATGGCGGGTTGCCAGATTCGCTTGTTTGCGTTCACGAACAGAAATGTTTGCGACATCTCTATTTATCTTATCTACCGATATATATATCTCTCGTGAATCTAATTTCTCATAATAATTTAATATATGTTACTAATCTGTCATTTTTTTGGATATATTAAGGTGCTGACATAACAAAGAATGATGGGATCTATTCAAGATATTTTACCAGTTTCAGTGCAAATGGGCGACACAGTCTAAAAGTGCGAGCTGTAAATACAGACAACAAGAGCCGATTAACAGCGCCAAAGAATCGTGCCCTTTATATACCTGGTTACGTTGATAATGGTGAGCAGGAGTAAGAGATATATCATGTACGGTGCATACATTAATATACAGTAGTTACAATGGTTTTATCATGTAAACTCCGTACCTCGTTTTGAATTGAGCATTAACTTGACGCATCCATAACATCACCATCATCTCAGGTCTGCGATACCTCTGGGCTTTGGATGATACATAAAACAGTTGCTTTGGGTCACCTTCATAAAAAGAGAAGCCGTATACAGTCCAATTTCCATATAAAAAGCTTCTGACCTAAGATGAGCTTGCAGTAATTGCACCCTGTAGAGGTTAGCAAGCCAGTGATAGCAACGATCTGCAAACAACACAATTATTATTGCTGACAGCAACCTGTTTCCTTGTAACAAGGACTGCAATGTCCTAAAGCTCCATTCCTTTGAGTGCTAAGCTCCAGCCACAACTACAGAACAGTCCAAAAGGCCTGTCCATTATCACAAAAATTGTAAAATGTAAAAATAGATGTATATATACCAGTACATCTAAAATAATATCTAAAAGTAGAATGTAAAAATAGATCTATATTTGTTCCAGAGTAAAATGCACCATAAATAACCTTTGTCCTATGTTGCTTTCAGTAACAGTAGATAATAACAATCTGACAAGTCCATCTAGTCATGGGAAATTCTTACGATAATTATTTTTTTTTTATTCTTTACAAAAACACTCCCTGGAAAGGATCTATACAAAGATGGCGGCTGGCCTTTCTGTACACTGTCTGCCAGTTGGACTCAGCAACTGTCACTCAGTAAGTGCTATTGAAAAGAAAACCCTGAGAATTCCCCATGAGGAGATGAACTAGTCCAAAACCTACCAGATCTTTACTACCTATTGTAAGTAAAAGTGGCATAGTAAAATAAATGTATTGTATATTTTACTCTGGGACAAATGGACATTTTATATGTATATTGGTATGCATGTACATTCTATACAAGTATATTTTTTCACAATTTTTTGCGATAGCCCTCTTTTAAACTGCTGGCAGAAAGTTCCTACACCAGACAAGGTAGGACTTACCTAGCTTCACCTAAATAAAGTCAAGGGATGTGATTTCATTTCACTGTCCAACACCATTGTTATGTTAACAGTTGCATGGCCAATGCCAATAAAATGCTGCCTTATGCATTAGGATGTTGTTTTAAACAAATTGGTAGTGCTTAGCCTATGACTTAACTATTTTAATGTAGTTATTGTAAGTAATATTGTTTCAAACAATTGTACAAATAAAAAAAATGCCCCTTTCCCCTAACTTTGAGCCTTATTCACTAGTATCTACTTGTCACCAATGCTTGCTGGTACTGGCCAGAAAGGCTCCGAACATCGTCAATGAAAGTTGGAGTGTCTCAAAGTAAAACCGAGGTGAAAAAAAAGGGAAAAAAATGTGCATACTGTGGTGCAAATCGTGAACCCATTGCCACTCCCATCTGCTGTAAATAGAGGTCCTGTCCAAAAGTGAAATTATGGCTGAGAATGAATTTCATCAGTGCAGAAACTGGCTCTACAGGTATGCCCCAACCCTGAAGATATTTATGGCAGGCTACAATGCCTGTACAGTGGTTGACCCTGAACTGACACCCAAGCGATTTAGCCTGGATCTCTGCAGGCAAGAATCCTTGCGCATAAGTGCACTTTTACTTCTGCAACGTGTCATTTTTCTGGCTCTGTCCAGACTCATAGGTGAGTTACCAGCTCGCTAGAGAAAAGGTTTAAAAAGTGTGCAGCTTGAAGAGTTTGGTAGGTGTATCTTTAAAAGGGGTGTGTTTCTGTATCATGGTGGATAAAACTGTTTGAAAAAGTGTAGGATTGCCCAAAACAGCAGTCTGTCACAGCTACCTAATCTCTTATAAATAAAGTTATAAATTACGTTACGCCGACCCATTTGTTTGTTTGGTATTGTACCCCAAGAGACACTGGGGTTGGGGTCTAGGCACGCCACCCCTTTTTACATTGGTGTTTCCTACCACCTTTTCCATTTTCAACTTAAAAAAAGCACAGAAAAAAATGAATAAGTGTTATTTAGAAATATCATTCCTATTGAGTACTCACTACAATGACACTACATAGAGTTCTCCTTAAAGCCGCATCTACACGCGTAGATGCGGCCGCGATGCTCCTTAACAATCGAGCCGCTGATGCGGCTCGATTGATAAGATCCAACAGGACGGATCTTGCTTCCGCCGATTCCCTGCTCGCTCCCCGCTAGGGGACAATGGCAGGGAATCGAGCGGAAGATGAGCGGAGCGGCGCGGGGACAAGCGGGAATCGAGCGGGTATTGATGCCGGCGCACGCGTGGCGATTAGCCGCCGGATCGCTGCAATGTCCCATCGTGTAGATGGGGCTTTAATTGACATCTATTTTTATTGTAGGTAAGATCTTCATGAACCCTTCAAAACCGACTGTAAATGATGATGATCTCCAACTTATGGTTGGACCATTTAGCAGAACAGCTTCTGGCGGTTCTTTTTCGGTATCTAATGTGCCATCAGGAGGCCAACCGGATATTTACAGGCCAGAGAAAATAACTGATCTGGAGGCCCAGCTGGTAGAACGCAGGATTGTCTTGTCATGGACGGCAACTGGGGATGATCTAGATCAGGGACAAGGTAAAGTATTTTACAGAGTTACTGTTTGTGATTATTACATCTTGTACTGGAAATGCAGATGTGCTACATGAAATTGTATGTAGGATATTGAAGTGGTGGAACAAGTCTTTCATTACGCCTATCACACGTAATGGAACGCAGACAGCCCGAAGACTTCTGGGTAAGTTAACCCCCCATCCCACGGTCACAGGTGAAGTCATTAGACTTCATTTGAATTTCAAATTCAAGTAGAAAGCCTGTTGGCTTTCATATTACAAGGAGGAGGTAAAATTGGCCAAATTGGATGTGTGTACGCACCCTTATCTCAGCAGAGTACCGTGATGCACAATTAGCACGACTCATGGTGCAAGTATTAATGGCCAGCCTTTAATGTCACCTCCATGAACTACAGTGGTTTGCAAAGGTATTCGGCCCCCTTGAAGTTTTTGTCATATTACTGCCACAAACATGAATCAATTTTATTGGAATTTCACGTGAAAGACCAATACAAAGTGGTGTACATGTGAGAAGTGGAACGAAAATCATACATGATTCCAAACCTTTTTTTTTTACAAATAAATAACTGCAAAGTGGGTGTGCGTAATTATTCAGCCCCCTTTGGTATGAGTGCAGTCAGTTGCCCATAGACATTGCCTGATGAGTGCTAATTACTAAATAGAGTGCGCCTGTGTGTAATCTAATGTCAGTACAAATACAGCTGCTCTGTGACGGCCTCAGAGGTTGTCTGAAGCCAAATCTACACGATACGATTCTTTGTACAATGCGATTACGATTCTATTTACGATACGATTAAATCTGGCATGTCCGATCAGGATTCGATTTAATTAGATTTGCCATTGCAAAACAATGGCAAATCGAATTGAATCGAATCCCGATCGGACATGTTGGCTTTAATCGGATCGTAAATAGAATCGTAATCGAAATGAACAAGGTACATACATCAGGATTATTATAATCAGATGAAATCTGTGCCTCCAAGAGCATGCCTGATCGATGATGCGACCAAGTTAAGGCCGATATTGGCTGCATATATCCATCAGACATGCTGAAAGATGTAGAGCCGACGTGCTCATTCGGGTGTGTGGCGGTAATGGCGTGCAATACCGTGATGAGAGACAAACGCGATGGAACCCCCGGCACTGTCCTCCCTAATGTGCCCTGAGCAGTATGTTACCTGACGGTGTCCGCCACTGGCTCAGTCTCCACACTGCACCCCATTCATACGCCCCACAAAGTTGTCGGCATATACATGGGTGTGTGTGATGTCACACAAGTGCCCATGTTGCGCCAGCAACCACATGAGGTGCTGCATGGCAGGCAGTGCAGAGACGGAACCAGCGGCGGAACCTGACAGGTAAAGTATACTGTACGGGGCACATTTTGCGTCAGGAGGGACAGTGCCGAACGGGGGGAGGGTTGCGATGTCACAAGGCTGATTCCCCTGAGATTTCATTCTGAAATTGATTGGGAATCAGCCAGTGGTGTATGGGCAGGCGACAGATCTCTCTCCAATCAGATTCGATCAGAGAGAAATCTGTCTCTTGGTTGATCTGCCTGTATATCGTCTGATGTATGGGCACCATGAGGCTATTCCATTCCCATAGCAGAAGATAAGAGGACACCAGTGATCACTATCTATTCCTCTATGCTGTACTCAGTGTTTGTGCTTATTGTATTGGTGTACAGTGGTCACTGTAGCTAGGTGACATAACTAGCACTGAATGACCGTACATGCTGGGGGTGATGTGAAAACTGATAATAGTTCTTTTTACTTTGACTAATCTTTATTCCAACCACCTTTTTCTTAATGTTTTAGCATCAAGTTATCAACTAAGAATGAATAACAACCTGAAGAAAATTAAGGACAACTTTGAAAGCAGCCCATTGGTTAACATTGGGAGTCTCACCCCATCACCAGCTGGATCAAGAGAAACGTTCACTTTTGCACCTGAAGATGTTAACTTTCAGAACGGCACCATTCTGTATTTTGCTGTAATTGCCATTGACAAAGCAGCTCAGAAATCAGAAGCATCTAACATTGCGCAGTCAGCTTTCTATAACGTTCCATCGTTGCCTCTCACTACTCCGCAATGGATAAAATCCACTACCATGGCAACGCTTAACAGCACTACTGCAAAGATCAGTAGCACTTCTTCATCTGCTAATCCTCCCAATGCTTCTTCCAATGCAAGAGTAATAACCTTGAGCCTGGTAGTATGCGGATCCCTGATTCTGATTTGCTTGCTAGTATGTATAGTTATTTGTATTTGTTGTCGAAAGAAAAAGAAGCAAAAGGTTATCTGCTAAACAGCAATTAATAAATGGGGTAACCACATTAGACCCATCTCTTTTTTATTATAAAGGTATGGGTGGGACCATAAATGGCACTGATAATACTACCTTTCCATAACGTTTTTGAGTTGGTTTACATAGGCCCATTAGTCTGCCCTGTTATCTGTTAATGGCTAGGGATGCTTTCACGAGTAAATCAGAGTGCCTAAGCACTCGGATTCATGATTTAAATTAGCATTAATTACCGCAGGTGTGGAGTCGGGGACATAAGGGGTTATTTACCCATAATGCTGTTTCCTCCCTGCGCTCCAAATAAGATGCACACGTGTCCTATTGATCGCGTTGCAAGCCTCACACATGTACTTCCTCCTTCAAGCCGGAAGGAGGAGGTGCCCACAGCGAGGCTTGTAACGCAATCAATAGGACATGTGTGCATTCAATTTGGAGCGCAGGGAGGACACAGCCTTATAGGTAAATAACCCTTTATGTCCCCGACACCTGTGGTAATTCTCATTTAAATTACGAATTTGTGTGCTTAGGCACTCTGATTTACCCGTGAGAGCATCCCTACTAATGGCAATTCACAACCCTCCCCCCTCCCTGCCCCCCCCCCCCCAAAAAAAAATTATACTAAAATATTGGATAATGCACCATGGGCTTGATTCACAAGAGCCCGGCAGGTCCAGTAGCTTCAAAGTGAAGCTTCACTTGAAAGGCAGCCTACAGGGCCAATGAAAGTGCAGGAATCTCGTACTTTGAAGCTACTGGACCTGCCGGGCTCCGGGCAAGTTCAGCGGAGCGCTCGTTAAGAGTAACAAAGCGCCCTTTACCATAGCTAATCACAGCGTAATTTCACTGCGCATGCTATGGCTGCATAGTGTGCACAGGCAATTATAACACTATTTGCACTCATTAAGCTGCGCTGCTGTAGCAGCACAGCTTTGTGAATCAAGCCCCTTATTAGATGTTCAGTACCTAGTCTAGCAGTGAAAGTTCCAGTGACTCAGCACCGTCTTAGTAAAAATAGCTCTTTTTATTTCATATCAAAAATTAAAAAGACAGCTCCGCTGTTTCGAGTTATCCAACCTTTTCCAAGCTGCAGCAGTTTATGCTACTACATCATGCTGTCTTTTTAATTTTTTTATAAGAAATAAAAAGAGCTATTTTTACGAAGACGGTGCTGACTCACTGGAACGTTCACTTTGATGGACACCTGATGACTTGGTGACCTGATGGCACAGGTGACTTGAGTCATAGCACTTCATTTTTTAAAAAACTGCTCTCCTCCATTGGTGCTTGCCATACACTGAATTGCCTAGTCTAGCAGTGACTTTTCTGTCTTTGCGGTCATAGTTTGGACGATCCTTCATGGTCATCACAGACCACAACCCCCATAGCTGGCTGAAACGTACTGCCGGTACCAACGGAAAACTCCTCCATTGGAGCTTCGCACTTGGGGCCTATTTGAAAAGGAGATTCAAAATATTCTACAGTCCATTTTTAACCACTCACGTTAACCCTGTACAAACCAGTCCCTCATAGAGCAATAGCTCCTAGTGGCGATGGGTACCAGGCTCTCCTCCATCTTTTTGGCTGGTAAATGTGGCAGTAAAGGGGGGGGGGGGCGCAACACTGTAAATGGGGAAAGGAGGGAGCAGCCAGCTCCACCCATAAGATTGTGTGCAAGGTTATTTGCTTGACGGTGTAACGATATCCAGTGTTTGAGTTTTGTTTTAATTAAGGCATAGTGAACAGCTGCTTTTGAAGTAAACTTTATTTATATACTGTATTTGACTGAAATAAACTGTATGTATGGCCCTCAATGTCCTCCTCTTTCTAATTTTGCTAATCTTTTCTTGATAACGGTTTCCTCTTCAGTCTTTTTTTTCCTCCTTAATCGGCTGTAATATATGTAATCGTCTCTCATCGGTTCTAGATTGGGGGATTCAGGTGCCACGGCGGTCCCATCTAATCCCTGCTGAGTAATGTCAGTGACACTAGCAGCATATTACTGGTTAACGATTACTCATCCTCCATGAGGTATAATAATGCATACAGGCGAAACTCAAAAAAAATAGAATATTGTGCAAAAGTTTATTTATTTAATCTACTTACTCTTACATCATCATACACATTACATCCATTATTGCTTGCAGGGGAAAATAATGTGGTTTTCACTGCTGTGATAGTATGATGATCAGCTGATCAATGCCAGTCACCACTGCCTCATCCTCTGCTGTGCTGACCACTGCTACCAAGCAGGATAAAATATCACCTAGAGATCCGCCACTCGTTCATCTTGCCAAGCTGCAGTGACCAGAAATGGAGGATGGATGCAGCAATTGTTAATAGCGATAACTTGCCTGGCACATCTTGGTGGCATTCAGGGGAGGCAAGGAAACAATGAGGCTGATAACCCTTCAGCACTGTCACTGGAACAGAGAGGCAGATATATGGTCTTTCTGCAGACTCTTTTTATCGTCATGGCATTTTAATATTGGTCTGCAACTAATGTAAATATAACAAATAATAAAACCCAGGACTAATTTCTGCAATAATAAAGATTTATTTGCAGCAATGTCAAACACAAATTGACCATCTAAGGTTTCAAGGTGCTGGTGCACACCAAGAGCGGTTCTGAGCGGTTTTAAAACCACTTGGCTAATGAAAGTGAATAAATGGGCCGGTGCACACCAGAGTGATTCGTTTTTTTCCCCAAATGCAAACTCGGGTTTTGCAGCATTTCTGCGCTTTTCTGGCGATTCTGCCTCAATGTTAAGTATAGGAAAGTGGAAAACCGCTCTGAAAAATGCTAGATCAGGGCAGTTTTGCAGGCATTTTTGTTACAGTACAGATGTAACTGAACAGCTTCTGTAACAAAATATAAAAAACGCTAGGCATATTTAGAAAATCGCTCTAAACATGCCTAGAATCGCTCAGAAAAACCTCTTCAAAAATCGCTAGCAGTTTTTGGTGTGCACTGGATCTAAGGCTAAGAATTTCACAGTGCTGAGGTGGCAGTGCAATTCACGTAGGCATTTCAGTGCACAGAATCACACTGCAGTTGAAAGTCTGCGAATTTCAGAGTACATCTGATCCAATGCTTTCCAGTATTCCAATACACTGCATTGCAGCATGACACGCTTGTTAACAGTGGCAGTGAATCACACCTTTCATTGTCTGTATGCGACATTTGCATAACGTGATGCAACTTTTCTCTGTTGCACAGGGAACACCATGCAGCTCCCACTGTGAATCTAGCCTAAACGAGTGATTACCATGTGGTTTAGTGCTGCCAGAACCAATAAAAATAAACCATTCAGTGATAAGGATCTTGGGACCAGGCATGTGAGGTTTTTGGTCGTATGACTTGAGTGACATAAAATCATCAAATGTTTAAGCTGCGTCACAGCCTTGACATTGTGGTGTTAAAGGACAAATGAAGTGAGAGATGTGTTTATAGAGATTACAATATTTCTTTCTTTCTAAGCTATACCAGCTGCCTGGCATTCCCGCTGATCTATATGGCTTCAGTAGTGTCTGGACACCACCAGAAACAAGCATGCAGCTAATCTTGTCAGGTCTGACAATGTCAGCAACACCTGATCTGCTGCATGCTTGTTCAGGGTCTGTTGCTAAAAGTATAAGAGGCAGAGGATCTGCAGGATAGCCAGGCAACTGGTACTACTTAAGGATATGACAGCCTCCATATAGCGCTCAATTCAGTTTTCCTTTAATACCTGATACCAGAATGTGCTGACCACCACCTTTCCCTCCCTTCCCTGCAGAAAAGCAAAGGCCTGTGCTCTGCCCCACCACAAAGGAAATACGCATAGGTAGCCTGTGTTTTTGCTGCTCCCAAGATCTTGCAAAGCAGCAGTGAATTGTGTTACTTAACATCCCTGGCCTTATGGTTATATTCAGATTTGGGGTCTAAAGCCTGTGCAATTTTTTCACAAGCTTTAAGACCCCAAAAACAAGAGAAAAAAAATACCACAGAGAGATCTGCAGCAGCTCCTGCACATAAATCACTCAGGGCTCGTTTCCACTATCGCGAATCCGCATGTGTCCAACACATGCGGATTCGCACATGTAATGCAAGTGGATGGGCCTGTTTCCACTGTAGCGTTGTTGAGGTGCGTTTTTTCAGCGGTAAAAAAACGCACAAAAGAGTCAACGAATTCGCCTGCGAGTGGAATGCATGCGAATCGCCGCTAATGTATTTAATAGGGAAATCGCATGCGGCTTTGTCATGCGGATTTCCCCACGATTTCGCATGCGATTTCGCATGAAAGACAATGGAACTTAACACAGGCAGTGACATGGTTAAATTCGCATGGCTCCTTGCCATGCGAAATCGCAGGGAAATCCGCATGGGGAAACGCAGCCGCATGCGATTTCTTCAGCGGTAGAATCCAGGCGATTCCGCACCGCTACAGTGGAAACAAGCCCTCAGGCACAGGTTTACCCCTCTGAGCTGTGGATTTCTGCCCCGAGCCTCGGGACAGGACTTGGGATTACGGCTAAGAAGGTTAACCTGCTGCTATGGTTTCGCCCTTGTCTGGGACCACACTTGTCTGTGTGCTGAAAAAGTGTGCATTTTTGACACAATTATATTTTGTTTGTGTTTAAAGGGATGTATTATTCTACAGTAACTAATGATTGTCAGTGTGAAAACACACAATGGCCTCAATTCATAAAAGTGAGTGTGGTAGTTCAGAGACAGGCGGGAAATTACCGCTAGCGATAGATGAGGGTTTTTGCAGTGAATTCATAAAAAAAATTCCGAGTGTGAGGTGATTGCGATAGCAGTCGGTAAGTGTGCGGTAAGTGTGTGGTGTGGTGCAGAAAGCTGTCGGTATAATTTGCTGAGTGCGGTAGTTTGCTGCTGACTTCCTAATAAGGTGCATGCTGGGTAGAAAAGGGCAGTTTTTGACACGTGACTTATTTTTTTATAAATTATAATTATATATATAAATATATATATATAAAAATTCTTATAAATTATCTATTGTACATATATAAAAATATATATAACTATGATTTCTAAAAGCCTGGGTGATATTACAACCACCCTTCCTCCTTTGTATCCTTAAATTCCATAAAGGTAGCCATACACTGGTCGATTTGCCATCAGATTCGACCAACAGATAGATCCCTCACTGATCGAATCTGATCAGAGAGGGATCGTATGGCTACCTTTACTGCAAACAGATTGTGAACGGTTTCAGGCTGAAATCGGTTCACAATCTGTTGTGGTGGTGGCGCTGCCGCCGCTCCCGCCCGCATACATTACCTGCTCCGCCAGCGCGAGTCCTCTCGGTCACCGCTGCTCCGTCTCCGCTCTGGTCTCCAGCATGCTTCACTTCTTCTAGCCCGGCAGGAAGTTTAAACAGTAGAGGGCGCTCTACTGTTTAAACTTCCTGCCAGGCAGGAAGAAGTGAAGCATGCCGGAGACTAGACCAGAGCGGAGACGAAGCAGCGGTGACCGGGAGGACTCGCGCCGGCGGAGCAGGTAATGTATGCGGGCGGGCGGGAGCGGCGGCAGCACCACCACCACAACAGATTGTGAACGGTTTCAGGCTGAAATCTGTTCACAATCTGTTTGCAGTAAAGGTAGCCATACGATCCCTCTCTGATCAGATTCGATCAAACAGATTGTGAACCGATTTCAGCCTGAAACCGTTCACAATCTGTTGTGGTGGTGGTGCTGCCGCCGCTCCCGCCCGCCCGCATACATTACCTGCTCCGCCGGCGCGAGTCCTCCCGGTCACCGCTGCTTCGTCTCCGCTCTGGTCTCTGGGCATGCTTCAGACTAGACCAGAGCCTAGACCAGAGCGGAGACGAAGCAGCGGTGACCGGGAGGACTCGCGCCGGCGGAGCAGGTAATGTATGCGGGCGGGCGGGAGCGGCGGCAGCACCACCACCACAACAGATTGTGAACGGTTTCAGGCTGAAATCTGTTCACAATCTGTTTGCAGTAAAGGTAGCCATACGATCCCTCTCTGATCAGATTCGATCAAACAGATTGTGAACCGATTTCAGCCTGAAACCGTTCACAATCTGTTGTGGTGGTGGTGCTGCCGCCGCTCCCGCCCGCCCGCATACATTACCTGCTCCGCCGGCGCGAGTCCTCCCGGTCACCGCTGCTTCGTCTCCGCTCTGGTCTCTGGGCATGCTTCACTTCTTCCTGCCTGGCAGGAAGTTTAAACAGTAGAGCGCCCTCTACTGTTTAAACTTCCTACCGGGCTAGAAGAAGTGAAGCATGCTGGAGACCAGAGCGGAGACGGAGCAGCGGTGACCGAGAGGACTCGCGCTGGCGGAGCAGGTAATGTATGCGGGCTCTATTGCGTCGGTCGTCGGGCACTCGAACGCCGCTAGCGACGCGCTCCCTACCCGCGGGCGATCGATGGTAATTTTCCGCACGGAGCGATCGACGGGACGGGATAGATCGAAATTCGGCGTGTAGCGCGAACGATTGGCAGCAGATTCGATCCCAGTGATCGAATCTGCTGTCGAAGCGGCGGCAAATCGGGCCAGTGTATGGCCAGCTTAACATTAAGTTGAAAGGGCTCCATTTGTCACCTGAAATGCTACTGTGTAGAGCAAACTCGCCAGGTCTTTCGTGAGTAAACAGAGGCGCCAGTCAGGGTAAAAACAATCGTTAAGGCTACTTTCCTACCAAGACGTTGCGTTTTAGGGGATGTTATGGTCGCATAACGCACCCCTAACGCAACGCATGGTGGTGTTGAAGTTGGACGTCAGATTGAGCTGCGTTATGCAGCTCTCAAAGCAGCCGCTCCAGGTTAGTGATAGGAAGTCCGGATCTTTTTAAGGATTCGGATCATTTGAATCAGATAATTGAAAAGATCCAGATCTTTGAACCGAATCATTTTACTAGGGAAGCAGACTGGGTGAAATGACTAGCAGGACAGGACTTTCCCTGCACTGTACATTCTGTATGTTCCTGTTTCTTCCAGACAAACATCCACTGTGAATCGAATCTTTCATTGTGATGATCCGGATGATTCGACTCACAAAAAAAGATCTGGATCAAATGAATGATTCGTTCATGATCCGGACAACACTACAGTCCCACCACGAGTCACCAAAGTGCAGTGAATATAAATTAGCCATGTGGCTGGCCGCAGAGGAGGAGGGGAGACCTCCTCCTCCAACATTACTGAGCATGTGCAAACAGTCTAACGTGGATTAGCGCAGTATGACGTACAGCATGTAGCACTTTGTTTAAACGTGCTGCGTTACTATGTAACGCAACGTGTGCACTGTGAACAGCGCATTGATTTTACAGTGCTGTGAGTTAGGCTGCGTTACTGGCTGCTGTAACGTGGGACTTTAACGTCCCACTGTGAAACCAGCCTAAAAGTTTTAAAATATGCTGGGAGGCAGTGGTGGACTTACCTCCAAAAACCAGACTAGACAACTGTCTGACATAAATAAATACTTTATTGGTACTCCAATAGATGCAACGCGTTTCACAGGACAAGGCATGCTTCATCAAGCAATAGGTAGGGGACAAACAGTGACTCTCATACAGCATGTGTAGCGCCTCTGTATGAGAGTCACTGTTTGTCCCCTACCTATTGCCTGATGAAGCGGGCCTTGTCCTGCGAAATGCATTGCATCTATTGGGGTACCAATAAAGTATTTATTTATGTCAGACAGTTCTCTAGTCTGCTTTTTGGAGGCAAGTCCACCACTGCCTCCCAGCATATTTTAAAACTTTTAACGATTGTTTTTTACCATGACTGGCGCCTCTGTTCACTCACAAGCTTATTAGTGTCCACCCTTGGTGGAAGGGGGACCCCACCCCTACCTTTCTTCCTTTCTATAGAGAGCTTATTTCTGAGTGAGGACAGGTCTAATCTCCACACCTGCCTTTACAGTGGTTGCCTTAGTGGTGACCCTTGTTTGCGAGTATAAACTTCTCACATTACACTTTACCAACTTACCCTCTGCATACTACACTATATTGGGCTCTCGGTGTCTCCTCCTTATCGCCAGATCTTTGTTGGTGATAGCAATATGTTATTTATCGCTTCCTTACTCCCTTTTTTTTCATGAATACACTTCATTCAGTTTACCGACACAAACAACATTTTCATTACCACATGCGGTAAAACATGCATTAAATTTTATGAATCCACTATCAACAACATACCATGCGGTAATTTACTGCTTGGGCGATAACGCATGCGGTAATGCTTTATGAATCGAGGCCAATGTGAGATGTTCCAAGGTGTAAGTTTTTCCCACATAGTAAATGAGATGGCTCACACTTAAATGCTCATTTTTTTGCGATTTTACAATAGGATTCTGCTGGATGCTAGAGACACATGGAGAAAACTCAGGAAAAAAAATAAAGCATTCGGGATTTCTGCGATCAGACAAAATCTCATCACACTGGTATAAAAGGGTTTCTGGGATTTTTATCATTTTGCTCATGTCCTTGCGTTTTGCAAACAATTGGAAAAAAAGCGCAAAATTGTGTATAGTTTGAAACCGCCCTAAGGGAGATATTTCTTGCTCACATAAAGCTGAATGATTAAAACAGAAGGTATTTGCAAAGTGTATCTGTAGGGGAAAAAAATGTTCTGTCTCTAGGTGCACACTTTCAATAATAGTGGGTTTAGAAATCGCTTCTTGATTGATTGGGACAACTTTCTTCTGTACAAACATTGTTTGGCTATCTGCTGAACAGCATGTTCCGCTCTATGGAGAAAGGAAGGGGAGAAGAGTGAGAGGCTGGTACCTGCGACAGAGAACAATAGAAGTCGGGTATGGTGTCTAAGCACACATTATTCGCAATGAGAAACTGGTGAATATTGGTGGACACCTGTATAGTTTGCAAATGTGCTGTAAATGACGATAAACAATTATTTTGGGTGTCCTAATTTCAAAGTGTGTGGACCCCAATCATTTCAGATAGTCTTACAGTGACTAGGGATGATCAATGAGATGCAAATACTTCTGAAATTATGCACATTTTTATGCAAATATATGCAGCTTGAAAAAGCACTCATCAATTTAAACCTGGGTTTAAACTGACTGGTCCATTTCCAAACTGCATACATTTGCATCAACTCAAAACAATTTGCATATATGTGATCATCCCTAAGGCCTCTTTACCACGGACTGTTTATAGGCAGTGAAATGCCTCTCAAACTCTTATAACTGCTTGCTGCTGCCTGGTTACTGCTCACTGCTGCAGTTTCCAGGCAGCAGAGAGCAGTTACCAGGTAGCACTGAGGCATTTCACTGCCTATCAACAGTCTATGGAAAAGAGGCCTAAGGCCTCCTTTCCACGGACTGCCGATAGGCAGTGAAATGCCTCTCAAACTCTCTCAACTGCTCACTGCTGCCTAGTAACTGCTCAATGCTGCTTGATAACTGCCTACATCTGCCTGTTAACTGCTTGCTGAGCACATGGCTCAACAGTTTGTGGAAAGGAAACCTAACAGTGACCGATGTGAAGGCTGCTGTTTTTTTTCTTCCTTTCAAATTATGCCAATTTCTTGGCTGTCCTGTATCTCTGGGGGCTCATTTCCACTAGGGCCTATTTGCAACTTTTCCCCGCACACAAATTCAGACAGGGGAATCGCAGCCTATTGAAATGAATAGGTTGTTTTCAAATTCATGTGCTGGGTGGGAAAAAAAACAAAACTGACAATCAGCAGTATTTTTTGCATCATGTGCAAATCCCCATAGCCATGCATGCGCTGCTAGAGGGCTTCAGATGCATTCTCTCGCACTGAAAAAAGTGCCACTATGCATCTTGGAGACGCGCTGTCACAAATGGAAACAGACCCTTCTACTTTCAGCCACAGATCCAAAACAAGTTTGAACACCAGTTGCTGTGCTTAAAATCTGGCCGTAATAGCCACGTGCTTGTTTGAGGTGTGTGATTCAGATGCCACATGCAGCCAAATACCGTAGATCAGCAGGACTGCCAAGCAATTGTTCTTTAAAAGGAAATAAATATTGCATACACTATCCATCACATCATTCTGCTGTTCACCTTCTGTGATAGCTTACACCAGAAAGCCAGTGCTGGCAGTTGAGAGGTCTGCATAAAGGAAACATACCTCAGGGCTGTAATCTGGCATGCCGCCCACTTGAAATTCCAACTACATCCAACGGCTTGAAAATGGACAAATGGAATGGCCTGAAATAGAATTCCGTTGGTCCATTTTTAAGCCGTATAAATTTTCATATAGAATTTTCATAGTTCTGCAGCATCTCAAAATGACTTGCATTTTCATTGCCCATCCATACTGCCAATCCCCACAAGCATTTGTCGGGGTTAAAGCACACCTGAAAGGGATATGGAGGCTGCCATATTCATCTGATTTAAAGGGGAACTGAAGTAAGAGGTATACGGAGGCTGTATTATTTATTTCCTTTTAATCAATACCAGTTGCCTGGCAACCCTGCTAATCATCTGCCTCTAATACTATTAGCCATAGCCTCTGAACAAGCATGCAGCAGATAAAGTCAGATCTGACATGCTTGATTCTGGTGTTATTCAGATACTACTGCAGAGAAATAGACCAGCAGGACTGCCTGGCAACTGGTATTGTTTAAAAGGAAATAAAGATGTCAGCCTCCATATCCCTCTCACGTCAGGTGTCCTTTAGTCATTTGCCTGTCAGCCTCTTTGTACCATTGCATGCAGCTGCGTACAAATGTGGCCAGGGCTGTCAGCAGCTGATCTGAGGCGGTTGGGAAATGCAACTATAACAATTTAAAATCAAACTTGTGACTTTACCTTAAAGGGCAACTGAGGTAAGAAGGATATGAAGGATGCCATATTTATTTCCTTTTAAATAATACCAGTTGCCTGGCTATCCTGCTGACCCTCTGACCCTAATTCTTTTAGCCACAGACCCTGAACAAGCATGCAGCAGATCAAGTGTTTCTGACAAGATTAGCTGCATGCTTGTTCCTGGTGTTATTCAGACACCACTGCAGCCATATAGATCAGCAGGGCTGACAGGCAATTGGTATTGTTTAAAAGGAAATAAATATGTCAGCCTCGATCTCATTCTTCAGTTGCCCTTTAAATCAGCTCCGAGTATCCACTGATGATAGGTGCCTACTAAACCTCTCTTAGGCCTCTTTTCCACGAACTGTTAGGCAGTGAAATGCCTCTCAAACTCTCACAACTGCTCACTGCTGCCTGGTAACTGCTTGTTGCTGCATGATAACTGCTTACTGCTGCCTGGTAACTGCTTGCTGAGCACACAGCTCAACAGTTCGTAGAAAGAGGCCTTACCCCAATGCTCAGTTCCAGGCTCTGATGCTTTTCTAGTCCTGTTCAAGCAATCGGCAGCAGAGGGTTTTTTTTTTCTTTGCATTCACTTCCAGCATCACAGACCTCCACAGCTGCAGACTGTAAACTTCTCAGGCAGCAGCGTGTGCCCTGTGCATTTGCAGTCTGATTTGCAAGAGGTTACCCAGCTAAAACGCAGCAAACTCACCCACAATTCAGCTCAGCTGCCGCATGGCACATGAACAAAGTTTTAAGATTGTTAAGGAGGATAGCCCAAACAATATCCGTGGACCAAAAAGACAGAGACAAGACACAGAACATTTATATCGCACTTTTCTCCTGGCGGACTAAAAGTGTCAGAGCTGCAACCATTAGAACATGCTCTGTAGGCTGCAGTAGCAGTGTTAGGTCCCGTTCACACTGCACGCATTCCCATCCGCGTTTTGGGAACGCGTGCAGGAGGCAAACACGCACGGCATCAGACAGTGCATAGACTGAACTGTCTGATGTTCACAACACTGCATGTGTTCCCGGACCAGTGCAGTCCGGGAACGCATGCTGCACGCATTTTTTGCAGAAACTTGCGGCTGACCTATTCACTTCAGTGAATGGGATCAGCCATACAACGCATAGAAACGCAGATGGCTGCTATCGTATGAATTGCATTCCGAACGCACGGCCATCTGCGTTTCATAATGTGAACGTGGCCTTAGGGACACTTGCCCAGAGCAGTGCTTTTCAGCGCAGTAAGATTTGGGCGCAGCCGGCACCACCATAGACTGCAATAGGAATTACATCTATAGCGGTGCTCAGTGAGTAACGTCGGTGCTGTCAGAAGACGGAGCTGAAATTGCTTTTAAAACACAATAATTCCCCACCATCCATGGCGGTATGGAGGGGAAATAGTAATTAACGCGGCCATATACCAGCTGTATCCTGCGCCCGGCGTCTCCCGGCACAGATTTCAAATGCCCACCTACTGAATATGTGCTGGCTTACTGAACAGGCAGAGCCGAGATTTGAACCCAGGTCTCTTGTGTCAGAGGCAGAGCCCTTAACCAATACACTATCCAGTCAGGGAAACGAGATCCAGAGCAAATAGAGGCACATGTTAAAACACCCCAAAAATTATGTTAGAGTGTGTCACTCATATTTTAGGTTGCAAGAGTACTGCAACCACTAATAAGGCTTATGATTCCTGTCACGATTAGGGTCCTCAGAATGTCGCTCTCCTGGTGTTTATTGAAAGATCCCGATAAAACGAAAAATAAAGTTACAACCTCCCAACAGAGGCGTAAAGACAATAGTAGAGTGTGGAGGCAACCAAAAAATATGAAAATTATTTAAAAGAACAATCTAAAAAGGAGCGGTATGGCTGGCTGACCTCTCCCGTCACTCTCCCAATTGTTCTCTTTATTTTTTGCCCTTTTTTGGTGGCTATTTAACCTAAGGGAGTGGTTACATCCCCAAAATTGTTGGTCAAAAGCCTACTGTGTGCAATAAACGTTTTAAAAGAATATCAAGTCACCGTGACTACTTTGAGACCTACAGGAGAAGTAAGCCAACCATAACTCCTTTTTAGACAGTTTTTAATGATTGTATAGTTTTTGGGCACCTCCACCCGCAGTAGCTGCGTAAGCCTTAGTTTGCGCTCTACTGTCTGTGCTTTCAGAAGGTATATAATATCTGTGCTTGGAGCTGGGGTTTAGTTTGTCTTTCCCCAAGCTATGATGAAAAACGGCAGAATTATATTCGTATAGCGTGATTTTTCATCTATATTCATTTCTGAACATGATCTGTAACCTTAAAATTCTTCCAGGAAGATGAACCAATCAATCAAGTCATAAAAAAACTGTAATACTTTAATGTCTATAGACAGAAGGGTAAAATCAAAACTGAAAAAAACAAACAAAACAAAGAAAAACCCCGAAAAAAAAAACAAATACTGTCTCGTTGTTGACTTGTAACCAATGATCCGTCTTGATACTAATTAAGCACCGGTGTAGAGTGGACAAGTTACACAGATGCATATTCCAATAGAGCTCTTCAATGTGTTTAAATATTCACAGGTGAAAAGTACATGGTCAATAACAGCTATTTTCAACCGAACACAAATTAAAGCAGCGGGGAGACGACTAAACACGTACAAGTTTTTTTAAAAAAAAAAGTTCCAATTGTCTGTACATTGTAATTCCAGACAGTCCAGTGTCCACTTTGCGAGAGCTGAGTCCTCATATTTGCCGGTACAGCCGCGCGGCAGAAGTTGGAGATCACCTCAAGGTCTCATTTGCCTAGTGCTAAACATTTGATATGGCTCATTTAATGACGCTCTTAGTGAGTTACCAATGAACCATCTCACAGGTATAATTACCGGCAGAGTCTGTAGGCCTGAAATTAGAGTCTTATGCACAAAGGTGTAGTCCATTAAACAGATACAGTGTCCTTAGCTTGACTTTGGATAAATTTTTTCATAGAAAAAGTTCTGTGACAACACGTAAAGTTCTCCGTCTTTTTCCCGCACGGCGTGGGCCCTGACAAACTGGAACTGCTCGAGTGCAAAGTCGTAAAACTCATTTTCCATCTTCCATATGTCTGACTGCTGAAGTTTGGCAGTGGTCTCCTTCGAGGGGGCTTTTTTCTCTGTTGTTTTTCTGAGGTGAGACTTCTTTCCTTTAAGTAGAGAAACACATGGGCAAGGTAGAGTGTTAATTCATTTATGTGATGAAAATTTTAATTTATAGCCAGTCCTCTACTTACAATTGTCATTTCAGAGCTACAAGCCTGTCCTCATGTACAAATTATACAATACTGTTTATTACAAATTTTTGTTGTTAAATGTCACAGTATTGTATAAGCCATTTTAAGTAGTTAAAAGCACTTTAATAGCACATTGAAAACAACCCAAAACAGTATAATGTCTAAATCTAGAGTTCTACAAAAGTAATTCATTTATCCATGATTAATACAGGATTCAATTAACAAATGAATGTCCCAGAATGGAACCTGTTTGCAAGTAAGGTTCACCTGTATTATGGAAAAAATACAGCTATCAGAAGTCCGTGATTAGTGCATGATATTTGTAATGCCAATTAATATAAATATCACATTTTTATTATTATATTTCATCTATAATGCGCCAACATATTCCATCACATTACACTTAGAGATTTTTATGCAAATGTATGCTGCTTGAAACCACTATCGACTTGGAATGATTTGTATCTTCTTGAACATTCCTTTAGGAGAGGACTTTGCTGTGAGGAAAACTTGCTAACAGCTGTAGCTCCTAGAAGAGTCACATGATCAGCTGAGAAGCCCCTGGAAACATTGAGGGGTAAGGGCTCATTCACACTATGTGCTGCACTGTCTGTTTTGACGCACTGCATATAGTATGCGATCCACATGATAACATGAAAGTCCGTAGACTTCCAGGTTACCATTCAAAGTACAGCTGTGCATTCCCATGGATTGCGATGTAACGCATCTGGGAACATTTGCACGATACACACGTTTTCCCGATAGGTTCTACTGTGTTGGGGCTGCAGATTTAACACATTTTAACACACCATGACCTGCATACCATGCTATGTGCACGCATGCACGAAATAGTGTTCATGCACGTGTTCTTTAGTGTGAATGAGTCCTAAGGCAAGGGATAGTTACCTCAGGAAGCAGAAGCTGGTTGTTTAGTCATTATGGAAAAGACAAAGAGATGCATTTATGCCAGTGTCAATCAGCTGTTCAAATCCAAAGAGGCAATAAAATCTGACTGATCATCAGTTTTATGAGGCGATTGTTATCTGTGTAATTTCCACCTTCACTGATGATTTTCAGCTATAAATTTTGCTTGCCAAATAAAAAAAGCGGAGACTGGCATGATCAACATTTTATAGAGTGCCAAATATTTGAAAGTGGAGAACAATATTAGCTTTCATGGAGCAAGTGAACAGAACTGCAAAGTGTCGTCAAAATGTAAATGCTGCAGGCAATAACAGTGCTGATCTCAACACAAAAAATAAAATTACACCTTTGTAAATATGGTAAATTTAACTACTTAAAAACGTCGCTAGTTGAAATGTACACCCTGTTTTGCTGCTGATCTGGCTGCCAGGGTGCAGATTTCAACTGAGAGCCACCGTGTGCACTCGCCGTTCTCGTCGCTCCCGCCGATCACGTCGCATTCTCCCCGCCGCAGCTCACTTGCCCTGTAGTCTCTATGACTGCAGAGCCCGGGGAACGGGTCAAGAGTCAATTTCATTGGCTCCTGACCCTGTCTATCCACGTTAGCAACTTCCAATGGCTTACATTGATAGACAGGGTCAGGAGGCCAATGAAAGTGGCTCCTGACCACCACACAGGAAATCTGCCGTAATAGCGACTGTGTAATGACAGAGAGTGCGGCCTCGCACATTGTGCCGCCTTGCAAGGACAGTAGGAGCATGTTTCCCATTTAATTGTGCTACCACGTAAATTGTCCTAATTATCTCCTCTTCCGCATCACGTACACTCTCGCAATTTACAGGGTAGGGAGGGGACACTCCAATCTACCTCTGTGCCAAATTGCAGCCCCGAGCCCCACTGCTTCCCGAGACAGATTTCTGTAATCAATCTTGGGAACCAGCAGGGTTCGGGGGCTGCAATCTGGCACAGAGCTAGATCAGGGGGACCTCTCTTTCCCCTGAAAGTGTACGTACCGGAGTGTATGTGGTGCGGAAGGAGAGATATTTCAGGAAAATTATTTTTAACTTCCCACTGAGAATGCGTGATACTCCGTGAGAAAGGCTGCTTCTGGGCGGCTTTATCTGTCATTACAACGGCAGAGTGGGTGGCCCAGGTTCCAGACATGCGGCGGTGACATCAATTATGGCGGGTATGTGGGCCAATTCGTTGTTATTCAATGGTGTTCCGCTGTTTCTAGTACCAGCGGTCTCTGGTCCTTAAGGGGGGCAGAGACCGCTGGTACTTAAGTGGTTAAAGAAATCCTGAAGCAAACAAATAAAATACCCCAGTAGTGGGAAGCCTCTGGACAGGCCAGAGTCTTCCAATATCATCTTCTTACCCATCATTCCAGCACAGGCTGTCCCAATTTCATTAGTGTGTGAGCACGGCTGTGGACAAACGGGTCCATACTGGGCACAAGCACCTTCGTTCTACTGGGCACACACAGACCTTACTAGCACATGCCTAGTGTGGACACGCTCCTTCATGGCTGTGCTCGCACACTGAGAAAAACTAGCCGGGTAGCAGAGGGGGACCCAGTACTAGAACTGTGGGGTGCAAGAAGATACAGGAACCCTCTTAACTGAGACATTTTTGTTTAGGATTGCTTAAAGTGGCAAGCTGATTTTTTTTTTTAAAAGCGATGGACAATCTATTGACAAACTACTATCTGGATCAGTTAACTGTCTGGACTCTGGGTGGTGACCTTACAATAGAAAACACATCTATAGTACGTACTAAGCATACGTAATATAGTGAAGATGTTCTAATTCTAATGCAGAGCGACATGAGTTAATTATATTATGTATAGGCATTGGTGCAAGAGTCTGGCTTCTTGTCAGTGCTGATTAGTCACCTGCCGTTCCACCAAATGTCTCCTGACTGCTGGAACTTTTGTGGAGGTAGGATGGGACACCAGGATAAGAGGCAGGCGGGCAATTAAGTGATGGGCAAATCCGGCGCGTACCACCTGGCCAACAGCAAAGACCCACCGGTGGTACGTGCGCCAGTTTGAAAAGCCCTGGTATAGACAGCTCAATTGTCCTATGTAGACGGTAAGGAGAATGGTCAGTGGCAAAACAGCAAGGAGTGCCAAACAATTATGATCATTTATGCTGGTTTTATGAATCACCACAGAGGATCGCTAAGAAACAATCCTGGGATACATTGACAGACATGTAGTAGTGTTAGAATCAGCCGTGTCTGCAGCTAGGTCCAGCAAGGAGAAATATAGTGTATATATTATTTAGCGTTTGGAGACCATGGCAAATACCGGCTCACGTAATGAAAAATGTAGTTCATCTGGAGTGCATTTTGCTTTGGAAATATTCATTATATAAAACTGATAAAAAATACCAAAGAGCAGCATTAGGTGGCAGCATAACACCTCTATGACAGCACAAGAGCCAGCTCAGCTTCCTAATGTCTCTGCAGCCTGAAAATTTGTCAGCAGGGTATCCACTCAGCTACTGGAAAAGAATCATTTGCATACACAAGTGCCCATTAGGCTTAACCCCAACTGTAGGCTAATGTATGAGGGGTTTATGGTTCAACAAAGCACATTGTTACTGGGGGTAGTACCTTTCCTTACAGAGACACTATGAAATATAAAACCAGCAACCAAAATCTGCCAATTACGTCTACACTTCAGTACCATTGCTCCTTAAAGCACAACTAAACCCGAAATTGAAATTGAAGCCGTAACTCTAAAAGTAAATATGTTTAGTGTAAATCGGCAGTATTACTATTAACACATGTTCATATGTGCAAAAGAGTTTTATATCTGTGCTTCCCTGAAGCTGTGAACCTATCCATCCATCCATCAGGAAGGTACCTACATCGCACTGGTAAGCACATTTGACTGATGAAAGACCACTTTGCTTCAATATACTGATTAGTTTCACATATCAGTTTGCTGCTATAAGGATTTGCTTTGTTTTGTTCAATTTTGGATTTAGTTAAGATTGATCTATATTGTATAGAGCACCACAAAATATGCTGGTATTTAATAAATCAATAATAATAACTGATAATTTCCGACAGGACCGATCAGGTTTCTGATCGATTTTGTGCAGATGTGATCGGAAAGAAAATCGATTTTCCGATTGTTTTCTGACCACTTCTACACAAAATTGACCGGAAATCTGATTGGGCATGTCGGAAATTATTGATTCGACCCGTCGATCTGATGGGAAATTGCATGGTGTGTACCAGGCATAAAATGTTGAATACTTAAAGGATACATGAGCGCTTAAAAAATGACTGCAGATTTACTTACCTGGGGCTTCCTCCAGCCACTAGTAGTCTCTGTGTCCGTCGCCGCAGTTCCACTGTCTCTCTACTGGGGTACCCTCTGTGTCCAGGAGCATTTTGTGCAGAGGCAGTACTACTGCACCTGCGCAGCACAGAAGTCACTGACCTGACTGCTACTAAGGGGCCCCAGGAGAGTGGCTAACTGCGGCGAGAGACACAGAGACTTCTAAGGGCCGGAGAAAGCCTGCAGGTAAGTAAATCTTCAGAAATGTTGTTTTAGCCTCATGTATCCTTTAAAGCAAACCTGAACTGAGCATAAACTGATGAGATTAACAATTGTACATATAGTCCTATTCTACAGGTGTCGAACTGAAGTCCCGCGGGCTGAATCTGATCTTGCTTGCCTCCAGCATCCTGCAATTGTCTCAGCGCAATTTTCAATTTTCGATTTTACTTGGTAGCGCACCCAGGCTATATACATAGGTTAGGATTTAGTTAGTGTTAGGTCCCCTCCCATAAGAGGATGACTTCTCCGCAGTGGGAGGGACGAGTACTTAACAAGTTGCATGTAAGCTGTTACAGGAAACCAACATCCTCCAGTGGTAGACAGGTGTGTATTTTATCCCACAAGTGGGGCTTGCACTCTCTTGCAGGTAGGCACTCATCTGTTTTTAAGTAGCGCTGTTCATTTCCTTGCTATGTACTAATTGTCTCAGCAGCATCTGACATTTCCAAAGAGATGGCAGGCCGTACCTGACATATGAAAATATGTGTAATTTTTTGCCTTTTTCGCATGCCTGAGTGCAGCCTCCCTATCGCCCATTGTCATTGGTTGTATACAAGTAGGGGACAGGTCTACAGTTGACCTGCATTTAAAGTACCCCAGACCTGGTCGTATATAATTTTAAAATTGTTTTATTGCTGGTGCTGTGACTTTTTCCGACCTCAATTATCACAAGCCCGCAGACAGCGCAGCTCCCCTGCACGCTGTGTGAAAGGAATCAGATACGGAACTAAAGCGGAAGGTGGAGGGGGCGGAGTTATGGTCGCACAGCGGGAGAAAGAACTGTCACTTCCTCCTCGCTCATATTCCACGCTCTGCCTCAGTCGAAGACTATGACGGAGCAGAACGGGGTCCACGGGGAGTACTGGAGCAGGGAGGATGGTGCTGTGACTTAGTCACAGCACCAATGGTAAAACATTATTGAACGTTTAAGGGGAGGGGAACTGGTCAGAGGTACTTTAAAGAACAGCGTCTTCACTCTATCCACAACAGCTGTTATCTGTTTAGCGCTGCCAGCCTGCCACCCATCACCCACCTGTCTGGGCATCAAACATTACGAAGGTACCTTCCAGTTTGCTGTGAGCGCACTCATGGAATGAAGTGAACAGCATAGGCTGGTGCTCTCCACCTCCTCCTTGCACATTAAGTGCAATGGACGCTTTAAGGAATTGTCCCTGTTCACAGTGGGACGTTGCCTTGGAGTCCCAGTATAACATGGAAGTTGCATCTCTTACATTACAGCCGCATTGCGTTGCAAGCAGTGAAGCAAAAGGTCAATGAAACACATGTATCTGTTAACACCCATTTTGCTATACCACACTGCATGCACTGCACCACACTGAACATCGCATAGGTGCTATTGCAGTGCATAAGCCACGATACAAAGCGCCCATTACACCACACTGCTGTGAACAGGCCTGACACTTGAAGGTGCCTGCCGAAGACAGGAGGTTGCCATATTTATTTTCTTTTAAGCAATACCAGTTGCCTGGCTGTCCTGCTGATCTTCTGCCTCTAATATTTTTAGCCATAGCCCCTGAACCAGCATGCAGCAGATCAGGTGCTTTTGACATTATTGCTAGATCCTTCAAGAGCATGCTTGTTCCTGGAGTTATTCAGACACCTCTGCAGCCAAATAGATCAGCAGAACAGCCAGGCAACTGGTATTGCTTAAAAGGAAATAAATATGGCAGCCTCTAAATTTAAAGAACAACTGAAGCGAGAAAAATATGAATAAACATTCAGGCCTCTTGCACACTGCATGCATTTCCGTTTCAGATTCTGCTTTTTAATCGGTTTTTACATCAGATTTTTAATCTTTACTGCGTGCTGCGTTTTTTTATCCGTTTTTCTGTTGAATGTATTCAGGGAAAATCGGAATTGAAAATCGGAAACGGAATCAGAATCGGAAAACGGATTTGCAGTGTGCAGGGAGCCTTAGGCCCACAACTTAAGAATCTGTTTTAGCTTTTGGAACCCTTTATGATTGTGTTTGATCCCCCTGTAGACCTACTCCCACATAGGACTTTCCTGGAATCTCACAGCATTATTTTGTGTTACAGTGTGGAAAAAAACTAAACTAAACCAGCCTAGTTCTAAGTAGGCTTTGGACTGCACATTTATGTTACTCCACATGTCAGTTCAAATCCTCTATGAAAAAGATGGAGGCTGCTATATTGCCCTCCTATAAAATTATGCTTCCCTAGCTATATTGTACATACTCTGCATAGAATACTATCTGAATCACTGCCACCTGAGACTAGTATGCAGATTGTGTGTTCAATGCTTCTTCCCTGAATGGCATATTAGTTCCAGGTGAATGATATAGAAAGCATTATAGCCACAGGAACAGTGTTGCAGCTGGGAAATTTGCATATTTAGAAGGAGCTGAAAGGGGAAATCTCCATGGCTGGCTGATAACAGGTGTGCTTTAAAAAGGTGCACTACAGGAATTTTCAAAAATTTCTTACATTCCCCCCTTCCCCTGCAAAAAAGCAAACAGAGGAGATACTATGTGAAAATATGTTTTCTTTATTTAATTCCATCTGGCTCAGGCCTGCACTTTTACTAGTAAATATACTGACTGTAACTGACTGACTGGGTCCCGTAGCTCCATGTCCTGTAAAAATGGCAGTACAAGTGTGATGATGGGATGGACTGGTTGCTGTCCTGACTCCTCCCCATCATCACAGATGCACAATACAGCTTGCTTTTTGCTCTGCAGATTTAACTTGCGAGTGGGTCAATTAGGAGTGGCCACATGACTAAAAGTAGGAAGAGCAACGAGATGTCAGATTTATGTTCGTAGCTTTACAGTAGAAAGTATGTAGCTGAAGGTGATGACACGGGCCTTAGCTACACAGTTCACCTCATTAATCAAATGTAGTTTTGCACACCTAGATTGTGTTAGCCTGTGTCACCTACTTAGCCACTATGATAGTAAAGCCCATTGTACTCAGAAGAAGTGGAATTTGAAGACCCCACCCCCTCTATCCTTTGGTGGGCAGTTCAGGGCCAAGTGTTCTAGAGACAGGCTGCTAGCTACAGAAGAGGAACAGAGCACGATGCAGCAGTTTCCAGAGGGATGAGGAGAAAAATGAGCCAGGGGTCAGTTGGACCAAGCTAAATTTCTGGCATGCCTGATTCTTAATAAAACAAATGTACATAAGCGCTCACAAGTAAAAATTAATCTTAAGAATAATAAAAGAGCATGAACAAAACAACAAAACACATGAGGTGGAGCGCTCCCTAGCTCTTTGTGATTAGCTCCAACAAATGATAAACGTTTTGGGTAAGCGCTCAGAGTTCCGTCTCTATAGTAAACAGAAAGTTCACAGTCTGCAATCAATCTTCAGCAGGTAAACAGACACTGTCAGCAGGGCAATAATTGCCCACTCCCAATATAGAAAGACTCACCAGATTGTATGGCCAGATCGGGCCCGACTTCACTTTAGGGGTATAGGCCACCCCTCAGCCACTCTGGCAACCTCCGCCTCTGGGCACCCTCCTATACTGGGTTCCTTCTGGATTGTGTGTCGTTAGTACCTTCCTTATAGCACTGGGAAATCCAGCCAGGAGCTCTGATCGACACACACACACACACACACACACACACACACACACACACACACACACACACACACACACACACACACACTGCAGCCTGCACAACTCATCAACAATAACACCTGTTCACTGGGAATCCTGGCCATACAATCTGGTGAGTCTTTCTATATTGGGGGTGGGCATTCATTGCCCTGCTGACAGTGTCTGTTTACCTGCTGAAGATTGATTGCAGACTGTGAACTTTCTGTTTACTATAGAGACTGAACTGAGCGCTTACCCAAAACATTAATCATGCTTTGATTTTTAAGTGACAATGGGGGGGTGGGGGTGTGTGACTCCTATACACACTCTTGATTCATGTCTGAGACGGTCCTTAATGACTGCCTCAGCCAAGTAGCTTAAAGGACAGATGGAATGTGAAAAAAAAAGATCTACTTACCTGAGGCTTCCTCCAGCCGCTGGAAGCCTATCTGTCCGTCGCCGCAGCTCCAGAGTTCCGGGATCCCCTCCGTTGCAGATGCCAACCTTGCCCGGTTGTCATCTTCTGTGCCTGTGCGAGCGCGACTGCGCAGACCACTCCAGGCCACGTGAGCGCTATCAGTGCAGCTGCACAGGGGCACAAGATGCTGACCTGGCGAGGTCGGCATCTGCAATGGACGGGATCCCGGGACACTGGAGCTGCGGTGAGGGACAAATCGGCTTACAGGGACTGGAGGAAGCTCCAGGTAAGTGGATCTTTATTTATTTCTTTCACCTCCCATCTGTCCTTTATAGAGGAACTTTACTGAAGGACAGTAGTAACAGAAAAAATAAATAAATCCATGAATTGTAAATTGAGTTAAAAAATAGAAGATAGATCAAGAAATTGATATTCACAGTGTAATGTGTTCATGCTGTTCGATCTACAATAAGCCTGCGAGTCAAAATCTTTACTACTGGCAGATGAGCGGGAAAAAAAAACAAAAAACACAGCACCAACTGCCATTCTCTGTAAACACACCTACTAACAATAAGATGGACTATAATATGCACAGAGGGAGATACTGCTTGCGTGTCAGTTGGATTTCCCACAATGCAACGAGGCTCACAGACAGGTAACGGTCTGGGCTATGCATGGCCCTAGCATCACACTCTGTGAGGAGTTTTACCTCGATATCAGCCATATAGACTTCCCTGATGGTCTATTTGAGAAAAAGTAAAGATTTCTCTTGGCAAAGGGGGAATCGGCCACTGATTGTGATGAGGTTCAAAACCTGGGTTAAAGTTCCTCTTTAAGGTGAAAGAAGCAATCCTTCAGTCACTGTGCTGTGCAAAGCTTAGCAAGTTTTTAAAACTGATCCAGCAACATCCCTGCCATCAGTTTTATTTACGCAGTAATTTGCTGTTTGCAAAAGTAATCTCACCAACTATGAAATTTTGAAGCCATCTCTGATAAATACAACGATAAAATTAAGGCTCCCTTTATACCCACTAAACTTTGGCACCATTCCTCAGTTATACAATCTCTTTCACAGCAGAACATTTCAGAACCAGTAATCATTTTCTCTACTCATAAAATAGCACTTTTGCAAAACACACAAGGAGTAGTCTGATAATACTGGAATAATGGTTCCTGGTTCAGGAAGTAGGCATGTGAATAATGTATGATCATTCAGTTATCTGAAGATACAAGACAGGAAAATACAACCTGCCCGATGCAAAACAGGCAAGTTTTCCTATATTCAGAACTGAATTAAACTCCCAAAGTTGTGTAGCCTGCAGTCCACAGTAACCCACATCATACATGCTGAGGACCACCTACGTTTACTTGTTAAAGGGTATTGAACCACAAATAGGCTGCATAGGACCAGCCCTCTATGGTCTTCATTCTGCTCTTCATCTTCTACTCAGTAGTGTATGTCCTGGTTTGGGTTTGTCCATGTCCTGGCACTTCCCCTTATGATCACCACATGGCCAGGTTTATAGACACTTCCTCCCTACACTCTAAATCAATGCAGAAAAGCAAATCCATGGTAGTGTGTGTACAGGGGGTGGGTGGGGGTATCATAGCACTTTCATGACGGATGGGTAGAGCACACTAATCAGTACTACTAGTCTTTCCCTGGACATATACAGTAACTGCGTGGATGGACCCCAGAAGGGAAATAAAGATTGCATGTAAGCATTCAGGTTATAAAACTGTTTATACAAGCTGTAGTTGTCTGAATATAAGTTCTACTTTTCGTAATTGTGTTGCTCCATTTAGAGGGATCCGCTACAACATCTTATTGATAAGAATGGACAATGAGATGCAAATATTCCCAAGTTGATACATTTTATAAATTTGCATACAGCATTTGCATAATCCTGTATTTATTATATTTAAAATTAATTTAACTCATTTTCAAACTGCATTAATCTGCATACAAAATGTGCATAATCCTGCATCAACTCTGAATAATTTCCATCTCACTTGACCAACCTTACTTATGAACAGCCTGAAGAGTACAGGTGAAGCCAATAAATGTAGAACAGTTCATTTAGACACCTATTACCCATAAGTGCTTAATGATCAGATTTCTGGCAGTCCTAATGTCGATAAGAAAAAGTAAAATGTTGCTGGTTCAGTGTTAGTATCCCCAAGTATAAGTTATGATATTATGCACATCAAAAATGGGAGGGTTAAATACTAGGACAAAGGGAAACTTAGACTAGGTATGAGGGCAATGGCAGTGTCAGGAATCTGAGGATCCCTAAATCCAAGACAGGTAAAAAGGGTGCCAGACATTTTGGCAGCGCCATAGACTGTAATGTGAATTACGGTATAGTGGCGCTCAAAAGGTAATATGGTTGCCGGCAAAAAGCGGAGCCCAAATTATGAAAACAAAAAAAAAACCTAACAAAAAACCAGGACAATTCAGCCAGCAGCAATAGTTGTAGCTAAATTGCATCTTACCCGGAGTCCATGGCGGTCTAGAGGGGGAATAGTAATCTATAACGCTGGGAAATTGGTAATTGCAAGGTGAGCTGTTTTCTGGGTTCACCCTGCCCCCAAATTTACCGGCGCCTTTTTTACCTAAATGCCCCTGAACCTGGCACCCCACTAACACAACAACCAAGATGTCCGTGCCACAGCCATATGTTCACGAGTTCATAGAAAGCACAATTGCGCTTTGACCAGAAAAACTTGTCACAACTCTTGGCTACGGACCACCTGACAAACGGTCTCCTACAGGAATATTTTACAGGCAACTTGCACCAATTTTCAGAAATAAAAGAACTGTCTAAAAGTGGCTTTTGATTAAGCAGTGTCATGTGCAGCCCTAAACTTCTCCTGTCCTGAACCCTTGCAGGACAAAATGGAAGCTGTATCCAGTTACCTGAACGGTAGAGTTCTGTGGCGCCTCTGAAGAAACGAGGCAACGCGGCCTCCAGCAACATAATGAAGTCGTCCAGCTCTTCCGTCACTCCCACTAAAAAGTATTCGTTAATCAGGTTGTATTTGGCTTGGTCCAGGGCCCATCTGCTTCCAACATTCCTGAAAGACAACTCAGTCAGACACCAGCTCTACAGGCTAAAAATAAACAGCTAGGCTGTCTGTTGCATATTAACAATAGCAAGTGTGCACATACAGAAAAAGAAAACTTATGACAAACATATTTTGCATTTTCCACTGGTTACCATGGTAACTGTTATACAAAAAGTGCATTAACAAATATATGTGAAATAATAAGTTGCAAACAATGCTTTTCTTGCTACAACTCCATGAAGTCTCATTGAATTGGACATAAAGGAATTCTTTGCATCAGGCATTCTTCAAATAAATGCAACACCATCTGCATGCTAAGTGCCAGACATCTGTACTATAGAATGGTCTGGCTTTCTGCCTGCATGGGAGCCTGTCAGCTGAAAGAGGCACTGTAGGGATATATAGTAGAATGCAGTAAATGATTCAGGATACTCACTTTTACAGTAATTGTCCTAGTTACAGCATGGGAAACACTTCCTATATCTATATATTGCTGTATATTGGTATGTATCCCCACCCTGCCAGGAAAGCTTAGCCTAAGCTGTGTAGCTATGCGGATTTCTCCTCCTAGAGCATTCTAGGGGACTAGGTATTATTTGAACTGGTGTTGGAACGCTCAGTAAACAAACATTCTGCAGAGCTGCACCTGACAGGACTAAAGATGTCACCAACTGTGATATATTTCAGAATGTAAAACCAGGGACTATAGAGATTTTACAATTGGCAAACACTAATAATAAATGTATAAATAAATATTGTAAAAAAAAATAAATTGTTTATTAGGTTATTTTCACTACAGTTCCTTTTAAGCTGCCCATATACTTAAAGAGACACTGAAGCGGGGAAAAAATGATGATATAATGATTTGTATGTGTAGTACAGCTAAGAAATAAAACATCAGGAGCAGAGACATAAGTCTATTATTGTTTCCAGTACAGGAAGAGTTAAGAAACTCCAGTTATCTATACAAAAGAGCCATTGAGCTCCACGACTTTCAAAGTCACAGAGAGTTCTGTCTTTTAAAGAGAACCTGTACTGAGTAAAAATGTTTAAAATAAACACATGAGGTAACTTCAAATGAACATTGCATAGTTACCTTGCCATCAGTTCCTCTCAGAAGCTCACCATTTTCTTCTGACAATAATCCCTTCCAGTTCTGACAATATTTTGTCAGATCTGAAATATATCAGTTGCTGTCAGTAAAATATCAGTTGCTGTCTGTTATAGCTGAGAGGAAAACTGATGTACCAGGTAATGTCCATATTTCCCTATGGCTCAAGTGGGCGATGTTACAGTTTAACAGTGTGCTGACCAGGAAGCTGTTATGGAGTAATGGTCATTTTCAAAATGGAGGATGGAAAATTCCCTAGATCACAGTGAACAAACAGGACGCGGGACAGGAGAAAGACACTGAGGAGTAGACTACATGGAAGGTAAGTATAACTTGTATATGCTTATTTTGACTTTTAAAATTTCAGTTCAGGTTTTCTTTAAAGCTTGCTATCTCAACTGTCAGTCACTGTATTTTCTTTTTCTCTCCGCAGGACAGGTCAAAAGTTCACTGGCTTGCTTTGTAAAATCATGAAGAATGCCAAGTAGTGTGTAAACTGCAAATATTAGAGAATGATACAATATGTTATAAAAAACACTATATAGCTGAAAATCTATCTGATTTGATGACTATAGTTGAATTGGATAAAAAACAGTGTCGCCAGGTGCATGCCCGATCAATGATGCGGCCAAAATCGGTCGCATTAATTGGTTGGACATACTGCAAGATGTAGAACCAACTTGCTTGATTGGGTGCACAGCGGTAACTACGAGCGACATCCGGATGAGCAACGAAACCCCCGACACTGCCCCTGCCCACCATGTTCAATGTGCCCCCCCCTTCCCCCCCCCCCCCATGCACAGTGCACAATATATTATCTGTCCATGTCCGCCGTTTGTCCATTGCTGGCTCCTGACACAGTCCTTGGTCCACACACATGCCCTGCGTGGTTGCCAGAGGAACGCGTGCAACGTCACACATGCGGACACAGTTCCTATGCTGTCCTTTTTTTTTCTTTTTGTCACTGAAAGAGTTAAAATTCCATGGCTCTGAATGACAGTTTCTCTTCAGTCAGTAGCAACTGTCACTGATCACTAACTACAGGCTTGCATGGAAGAGAGATAATTCTAAAGGTTTGTACGTATAGTTGACTAAGCTGAGGCATCTCGATAAAAGCCACCTCAGCCAATTATCAAGTGTGTGTATGGCAGCTCCTCGACTCCCAACCCGTGAGCAGTCTCTGCCTGGCAGATTAGCTCACCCAATGGGTGCCCAACGGCACTGCTCCACCGTGTGATGTCTATTTAACATTTTCAAAAAATACCCTCTATCTGCGCTAGCGAGAGCAGATATTTGCTGGGTGCACACCGAGCGGATTTTGTATGAGATCCGCCGGCCGCATCCGCGTGGCGAATGTATCTCTATGGGCTGGTGCACACCAGCGGTTTGAGGTTTTTAGCAAACCGCAAACGTGCAGCAAGAGGCATGTTTGCGGCTTGCTAAAAACCTCAAACCGCCGGTATGCACCAGCCCATAGAGATACATTAGCCATGTGGATTTTCAGGCGGATTCGGCCGGCGGATCAGCTCGTGTGCACTGGGCCTTAAAGTAGATCCGAGACAAACTTTTGCTGCCTTCATTTTTCAGCCCCTTACATATAGTTTGTTGGGCATTCTTCCCCCCAAATGTTTTTTTTATTTTATTTATTACCTAATTGCATGTAAATTAATGTATCCATGTCCCTAGCATCTAGGCATTCTGAGTCCCATGCTGCAAGTGCTCATAGGAGCTCAGCCTGGGGAGGAAAAGGCTTTTGTTGAAGCATGTACGGAGCTTTCAGGGGCAAGGAGGAGGAAAGGGAAGTGGAGTTTGCACAGGCTGAAGGGTGGAGATGCAGAGCAGCATGCCTGTGTAATGATAGGTAGAATATGGCTGCTCTCATTGTATCACAGGGAGAAATAATCACGTACTGTTGAAGCTGTTTGCAGCTAGATTTACTTTGTAAACCATCTATACTTTAGATAAGATATATAGGGCCTGATTCACAAAGCGGTGCTAACAGTTAGCACGCTGGTGAAAAGCCCTTTATCATGCCTAAACTCAGTGTAGGCATGATAAGTTTAGGTGTGATAAGCTTAGGTGTGATAAACTTAGGCGTGATAAGTTTAGGCGTGATAAGTCTAACCACTTGCCGACCGCCCACAGCCGATGGGCGGCGGCAAAGTGGACGCCAAAAGGACCGCAATACGCCCAAGGGCGTTGCGTCCTTTCGGCATGCCGGGGAAAGAGATCGCGTCATTGATGACGCGCGCTTCCCCGGCAACTGGCTCCGCCCAACCGCGACGACAACCCGCCGGCCGTTCGGAAGCGCCGTCGGGTTGTTAACCCCACGATCGCCGCTACAAAGTGTATAATACACTTTGTAATGTATACAAAGTGTATTATACAGGCTGCCTTCTGCCCTGGTAGTCCCAGTGTCCGAGGGACCACCACGGTAGGCTGCAGCCACCCTAGTCTGCACCCAAGCACACTGATCTCCCCCCCCCTGCCCCCTGATCGCCCACAGCACCCCTCAGACCCCCCCTGCCCACTGTTTACACCCAATCACTCCCCGAAACACACATCAATCACTCCCTGTCACTATCTGTTAACGCTATTTTTTTTTATTAGGTCCCTAACTGCACCCTGGGGACTCCTGATCACCCCCCCCCCACCACCACTCATATTCTCCCCATACCCCCCCCCCCCCCGTGTACTGTATGCATCTATCCCCCCAGATCACCTGTCAATCACCCGTCAATCACCCCCTGTCACTGCCACCCATCAATCAGCCCCTAACCTGCCCCTTGCGGGCAATCTGCTCACCCACCCACACCATCAGATCGCCTGCAGATCCGACATCAGATCACCTCCCAAGTGCATTGTTTACATCTGTTATCTACCCTAAACACCCACTAATTACCCATCAATCACCCCCTATCACCACCTGTCACTGTTACCCATCAGATTAGACCCTAATCTGCCCCTTGCGGGCACCCAATCAACCGCCCAAACACGCTCAGATTGCCCTCAGACCCCCCCCCCCCTTATCAGTGCATTATTTACATATGTTCTTCCCTGTAATAACCCACTGATCATCTGTCAATCACCCATCAATCACCCCCTGTCACTGCCACCCATCAATCACCCCCTGTCACTGCTACCCATCAATCACCCCCTGTCACTGCCACCCATCAATCAGCCCCTAACCTGCCCCTTGCGGGCAATCTGATCACCCACCCACACCATCAGATCGCCTGCAGACCCGCCGTCAAAGGCTCGATTGACAACTACACCAATAATACACAGAGACATGTTATACCTGATGGAAATTGCTGATCGGTAAAAAGAATACATGATGGAGGGTGCCCAATGTGTTTACAGTGGATGTGTACTATTATTGGGGGGTTGAGAGTGCACTGCTGATGTCTCTGCCTTGGTTGCTAGGGGATCTTGTAACTCATACGGAACCTCACATAGTTTGTTGTAATGTTCTTTTCACTTTCAAAAATAGCCATTTGAGTTGTCATGTTCTTTGTAGTAATCTCTGTTGTGGGCTTTATACTGGTACATCCAACGGAGTGATGTGGAGAGTCAGCAGGAAGTACGCATAGTGCGCAATTCATTACCTGCATTTCTCATCACCGGTGAAATAGCTGGGGAAGGCAGAAAAAGCACACTCAAGAATAGCTTATATATTGCAGAGAAATGGAAAATAGAAGTATTTAAAAGTTAACTGCCATGACTGATGTAACTTGGGGTAAACTTGCATTTAACGCATCATTAACTCTTTGTGCCCGTTTCTTATCAATGCTCATGCAGTGGCATCAAATACTCAGCTAAGCAATGAATTGAAAGTTACTTTAATTACTGAAAGTTGAATTTGCTGAGAATCGGGATCCTGAGCCCCATGATAGACACGAGAAGCATTGTTTTTATTCCGCCAAGGAAACTACCTTAAATCAACAGTTTGATTGAGTTGTATGATTCTTGGTCTCTTTGGGAATCATTAAAAGATTAAGATGTGCATGATGTACAGCTGCAGGTTAGAGGAAATTGCATATTTTCCTGGAGATTATTAGCACCTAACAGCACAGTAACACTTTTATAGATTATTTTCAACAAACAAATTGGTACTAAAGCTGCAACTGCACAACCATAAAGCCTGTAAAATATACATCGTTAAGTGGTAATGTACACACAGAAAACACGCCAGCTATCCAAGCAGGAAAAATAAGTTATTAGCGCATGCCAGAGGGTTATATCTGGTACATCAATAGGAGCTTCCTCGGCAAAGCTGGAGACGGGAACAAAAAAAGTGCTTTTAACATTAAATGGTTTCTTCCTATATTACTCTGCATTAAAAAGTGACAGCTGCAATTTCATTGTTTAGTGAGGACTGATACTATTTTTTTTTCTTCCAGTCTTTATTGCACTTAGATGCAAAAAACACACTTTTAAGTCTTGCACAACACGCAATGAAAAGTCTTCATTTCACATATAGTTGCTGTGTTCTGTGTTTATAGCAACCAGGTCAAAGTGTCAAATTAGTTCTGCTGATTTATGGAAATCCTATAATAAAAAAACAACAAAATAATAATAAAAAAAAAACCTTGAAGTATTAACTCCGTTTTACTTTGCAGGGAGCACTGAAATGGTTTAACGGAAACCTGTAATGTGCCCCCCCCCCCCCCAAAAAAAAATCACCTACCTGGGGCTTCTGCCAGTCCCCTGTAGCCTCCCTGTGCCCGTGCGGTCTCTGAACGATCCTCCGGTCCCCCACCATGATGCAGTTTTGTTACCACCGACATACAAGTTGAATGACACTGAGCCGCGTTGCCGGGAGCATCATGCGCAGGCGCAATACCTCACGGCCAGAGCCACACAGGACCAGTGCATGCGACTTGCGGTAACAAAACTGAGCCGTGGCGGGGGACCGGAGGATCGTTCAGAGAAGGCATGGGCACAGGGAGGCTGCAGGGGGCAGGCAGAAGCCCCAGGTAAAAAACTTTTTGGGGGCACATTACAGGTTTCCCTTTTTTTTAGGATTTCCATAAATTGTAATTAAGATTTTTTTTTCCAATAGAGGTTATCATTCTGTAGCTAATCTTTTAGAGCCAAGAGGAAGTTCTGACTTAAGTTCCACTTTAACCACTTAAGCCCACAGGGTTGAAATTTTTTTACATCCGAGCAATTTTCACCTCCCATTCATTTGCCAATAACTATCACTACTCATCACAATGAATTGATCTATATCTTGTTTTTTCCGCCACCAATTAGGCTTTCTGTGGGTGGTACATTTTGCTAAGAGCCACTTTACTGTAAATGCATTTTAACAGGAAGAATAAGAAAAAAACGGAAAAAATTCATTATTTCTGGAAAGATGGATATCATTTTAAAGCTCTCTTTCTCCTCTTTCTGGCGACCCCTAAATCGTTGCCCTACGCCTTTTAGTTTTCTTTATTTTCGCGATTGAAATAGCGGCCGCGGCAATTTCAATCACGAAAATAGCGAAAACTAAAAGGCATAGGGCAGCGGTTTATATATCATTGGAAATAGGAGAAAGAGAGCTTTAAAATGATATGCATCTTTCCATAGTTTCTGCACTGCTCGGAGTCCCTGCTATGTCTTCAGTGGTTGGGCAGGGTCAGGGGAGTAGAGGCATGGAGAAAGAAATACAGCATGTCCTAAAGTATGAAAAGTGCTACCTAATATTGTTCTAGTTATCCATAGGATATTAAAAAGACACAAGGAAATTTAAATCAGGGCTGTGGAGTCGGAGTTGGAGTCAGAGTCGGGGCAATTTTGGGCACCCAGAGTCGGAGTTGGATTCGGAGTCGTGGTTTCATAAACTGAGGAGTCGGAGTCGGGTGTTTTTTGTACGAAATCCACAGCCCTGTTAAATATTAGACTAAGGAGTCGGAGTCATTTTAGTTACCCGGAGTCGGAGTTGGAGTTTCATAAACTGAGGAGTCAGAGTCGGAAGATTTTTGTACCGACCCCAAAGCCCTGATTTAAATATCAGCACTTCACTGCTGCTTGCAGTGAGAAAAGCCCCTAGTGAGTAAAACGTAGCTTCTTTTACTCCTCTAAAACCTTAGAAAATGGACATTAAAAAAATAGAGGTAGTCGTAGTGTACAATGCCACTGCCTACATAAAATAGGACTGCCTGACCAGATGGCGACTACAGTTTTATCAACATTTCAGATAGGACCTAAATACTCATCAGTGTTCATTATTAATTTCTTCTACTGTTCAGACCTAGATAATCTGAATAAATGTAACCAGAGAACATTCATCAACAATAACTTATTGATGGAGTACTTCATTGGCAGTGGTAACGCAAGAAGGAACTGTTCTACCTTGGGTGAGTTTGAAGAAGAAAGTAAGATGGATCGATTTGATAATACAAGGTTTCCAATCAGGGTGTTTACAAAAATCTTATGGACCTGAATTCCAATGAATATCAAACCCAATAGAAAGTAAGGTGAAGCTGTCAAAAACAATGGAGTAATTGGTACCTCCTGTGTTCAGTCACAACAGATTAACTGTATCCTGAATTACTGACAATTTTAAATTAAGAATTTGAGAGGGATATTTCCATGTACCGTAACCCTAGAATTACCAAACAACATCCTAGAAATCAGAGATACTTGCTAGGAAAAAAACACCAACAACCAACCCCAACTGGCTGAATAGACCACTGAGGGCCATGCTGAAACGTGTACAGTGCAACAGTTATTTGTTAGCCGTCAAGATGGTTAGGAGATTTGAGATATATCAATTCATCAACAGTATTACTGCAAGGTTGTAGAGTGTCATAAGATCTATGTGGAGAATATCTGAAGGGACCACTTTGTAGAAGAATCTGAGATCATATGAATTCCATTTATCATTACTGTGGATTCTCGCACTGCAAGATATGCAGGGAGAGTTTGGCGAACCCTAGTAATTGTTGAGCCCTCGGGGTGTGAATAAAAGCTTCACTTTTCCCTCATCACTGTAGTCTCCTCTCTCTCCCTCACTGAATACTAGTGCAAGTCTACCCCTGTTAATATGTCTCCCGGTGTTCACTTCTTTCACAGTATCATTTCTGCCACTTGCTGGTAACTGTTTGTGTTAATATAGACATCACAGTTTTAGATGACCTTCTATGGAGTGTCCATTTTTGGATGATGCCCAAAAAGTTGTTCCCACATTTCTTGTAAATAGGACATTTTATTAATCTCATATTTTCTCCATTCAATTGACTTTATGGTCATTACTTTATTCCTGTTACTATAGTAGTACAAATCCCTGGTATGAGTGCTAGGAGGGTCAATGCAGATTTGCGAGCATGGTGTTTAATTAGCTTGCCTTCTACCCCACATGACACTGGCCAGTCACTCCATTTGCCATCTTTAGCAATGGAGAATGTACTGCCCGCATTACATGAACGCACTGGCTTGTTTCCTGAGGGACCACAAACACTATAAGTGACTCTAGTTTACGCTACGAAAAGCTGATTTCTACTGGACGTAGTTGTCAGTTTTGATATAGCAGTAAATTGGGGTGTTGAAGGTAGGTTGTTTATTTATTTTATTTATTTTTACCACAGCTGTTCTCTAACTTGAAGCCATCACTTATTAGTCTGCTTGGTCTTGATGAATTGGTTATGAGACTGTTAATAAAATGGGACAGACAGGTTGAGCAGGCTGTACACAGTGCACTAATCATGCCTCCCTTGTTGGAAGCCTAATGAGACCTTGATCTTCTCATAAATATTTAATGACATTTTAACACTTTTACTCAATATCCCGCTGATTGTTTACAGTTAGTTTTCAGCTAATTAGTAAATTCCCAGCTCAGAAAAAAAAGGACCTGATTTTCCGCAACCTCGTGCTGATTAACTGAAGTGTTACGTTCAATGCTTTACATTCTATTGATCTAAGGAAAGTGGAGGGAGCACTGGCTAAATGTAGGCATTTTTACTATACATCTAGTGGTCTTAATACATTTTTAATTACTCCTGGGCATTGCTGCTCATCTATTGATATGTATAGGTGATTACAAACATACCCAAGTCCTCATTTAACACTTGACAAAAGGTATAAGGGGAAAAAAAAGCAACAACAGTCTGTAGGTGTAACGATCGGTGTCAGCACACAGAGAGAATCTGATTATTGGTGATCTGCAGTATCACCAAGAATACAGATATATACCTGATTATTGATGATCTGCAGAATCACAGATAATCCAAGTATAACTAACCTCTGGACACCTATATAGTGTGAGTGTTTGGTGCAACAGTAATGACTTTGAGTAAGATCACCCGAGGAGCAGGTGGTCTTTGGCAGTATGGGCGATACTGCCTTCTGAGAAGTGCAAAAACCTTCCAGCAGCCTGAGACCTCCAAAGGGGTGGAGTCCCAGGCTGAAAGTAGGAAGGACCTGTGAGTGAGTGACACCTGAAAGGTGGCTGTCACTAGCAGGTCTGGAGACTATCTCTTAAAGGAGAGAGATAGCTCTCAAGGTCGGGCAAGCCAGGTCGGCAACACACGGACAGACAAGGTACAGAGACAGAAGGCTGATTCGGTATCCAAAGGCAGGCAGGGTTGGCCACAGATAATCAGATATGCGTAGGTACCGAATCAGAAAGCAGAGGGATAGTCAGAAAAGCAGTAGGTCATAAAAGATATCAAACAATGCCTAGTCTTGGGTGTGAGGTCCGTGGTCTCTACACCCTGGAACTAGTCTGGAGTATAATATAATGGTACACAGTATCCCTAGTCTTGGGTGTGAGGTCCGTGGTCTTGACACCCTGGAACTAGTCTGAAGTATAACAGAATGATAACACAAAGTCCCTAATCTTGGGTGTGAGGTCCGTGGTCTCTACACCCTGGAACTAGTCTGAAGTATAACAGAATGATAACACAAAGTCCCTAATCTTGGGTGTGAGGTCCGTGGTCTTGACACCCTGGAACTAGTCTGAAGTATAACACAATGATAACACAAAGTCCCTAATCTTGGGTGTGAGGTCAGTGGTCTCGACACCCTGGAACTAGTCTGAAGTATAACAAAATGATAAACAGAAGTAATCTGGCTCAGTGTGAATTCCCAGGTCCTCCTGGTTCTAACACACTGTAGGATCTGACTAAGGTCTGAGTGCTTCCACGTAAGTGTTCGCAACGGCAGACAACCTGAGACTGACCAGCAGTAACTATATATAGAGCAGCGCACTCCGGCGCCACCCATCAGTGATTGACCAATTGTCACTTGCTCTGAGGTCAGCTGACCAACCTGGTCAGCTGATCCCTCCTCGGCTGTCATAAAGGTTCTGCCTCTCAGCGCGCGCGCGCGTGTATTTCTCAATCTGTGTGAACTAACAGACCCAGCCACACCAGACGCACGCTACTGCGTGCAAACCGCCACGCTGGACGCGGAATCACCCGCCTTGCTGTCAGTACACGCGGCGGCTTTTCCGCGTTCCATTACAGTAGGGCTGCGTTCACACTACGTCATAAATGCAGCGTATGCGTAAACAGAGCAGTAATCGCATGCACTTAGGATGCGCTGGCGTCATTCCCATTTGGCTGTTGCATTTGCATTGTCACCCATCCAGCGGTACTTCCACTGCTGCTCCCATCGTCAGCAGTGTTTCAATTGTGACAGCACCACTGGAACTTGATGTGCAGTGATCAACCCTGGAGTGCACAGGGTATTGTATCAATAAGTTATTAGGATCCGCACCATCTAAAAGCAAAGAATTTATTCAATTTTCTTTAAAATCCATAAGAGGCATTAGCAAGTGTGGGCCGGGTCACCATGACGCACGGCGTTTGAGTATAGCTCTTTCTTCAGATGGTAAAGGCAACACACTAACACATATCCAACTAAACCTCCTATATAAAGCATTGGAGAGGACCTGATAGAAGACTGCAGAGTCCTACAACATTTGCATACATACATATTCATATATAGAGTAAACCGTTCCTATAATATAATACAAACCTTACAAAACTTACATCTCTCAAGCGGATGCATATTGAAGGGGATGGATGAGCTCAGATCATTCGTTACCACTCAGACTTCAGATATAGGTGTAAAACACCATGCATCTATGTCTCTCATTGTGTAACTCTCTACAGCATGGCGTCAGCCAATCAAAAAAGGGCCGACACCGTCCGCTTTGCTCATTCTTACCATTCCCTTATTGCCAGCCAATCATAGTTGCACCTACAACGTCCGCAACGAGCGGACGTTGTAGGTGCAACTATGATTGGCTGGCAATAAGGGAATGGTAAAAATGAGCAAAGCGGACTGTGTCGGCCCTGTTTTGATTGGCTGACGCCATGCTGTGGAGAGTTACACAATGAGAGACATAGATGCATGGTGTTTAACACCTATATCTGAAGTCTGAGTGGTAACGAATGATCTGAGCTCATCCATCCCTTCAATATGCATCCGCTTGAGAGATGTAAGTTTTGTAAGGTTTGTATTATATTATAGGAACGGTTTACTCTATATATGAATATGTATGTATGCAAATGTTGTAGGACTCTGCAGTCTACTATCAGGTCCTCTCCAATGCTTTATATAGGAGGTTTAGTTGGATATGTGTTAGAGTGTGTTGCCTTTACCATCTGAAGAAAGAGCTATACTCAGAAATGCCATGCGTCATGGTGACCCGGCCCACACTTGCTAATGCCTCTTATGGATTTTAAAGAAAATTGAATAAATTCTTTGCTTTTAGATGGTGCGGATCCTAATAACTTATTTGCTCCCATCGTCAGCGTCATCCCAGATTGTACTGAAGACCAGGATGCATGGGGCTTCCTGTTGGTTTGTGAGGAAAAAACAACACAAAACAAAAAACAGAATGTGAATCCTACCTAGCAACAAGGAGGATTCTCATTGGTCCACATCAGTGCACATTTATCGGCTTGAAGATGGGCAAATGCCCGAAACAGCATTAGGCCAGTGTCTGTCGCTACGATTTGAGACACTTTCTGCGGATTGTGGACTTTGGACTCTGTTCCCTCAAGGACTTTCTATACAAGGTGGCCAACAGGCATTTGATGGACTGTGGGTGTCTGACGCCTATCTCCTACAGCAAAGAAGTTCAGGAGGAGCACCACAAAATGTAGAAATTAGTGTGCCACAATCTACATTTCAGTGTCCATAGAGACTCTCAGCAGTCAAAATTCTCGATAAGATCGGCACCATTTCAAAAAGTAGTATTAAAGCGCTTTTAGTTTCAAAAAGATTTAATTGAGTATTTAACACGGATTGTAACAGGGTATGCATATTAGTTTCGTCCCAATGGGACTGAATTCACAATAGTAAGCGATACAAGGTAAAATCAGGCGTGACATGTCCATATAAGCATTTTCAATTGTACAGAATCATGAGTAGAGGTTGAAGAGTAGCAATAGCGACCTAGTGATATCTTAGCTAAACAGATAAAACAGACTGTCTCAAGTTTTGAGTATCGGCTGTATTAAAGCGCTTTTATTGCAAGAACAAAGAAAAGCAAAAAAGATTAATAACATCATGAAATACAAATGGAAAATATCACAGGCATTAGAGGACAACAGTACCTGCAGATACTATGCTAACATGAATGGATGCAAAACCCCAGATCGTACTCCCGATTGAGTCCCCCAGGTTCTAAAGTACCCAGCCTTCTTATCCAGGCTGCCTCTTTCTTAAGTAATGCTGTCTCCCTATTACCACCTCTACAGTCAGAAGGGACAGTCAATAACCGCCACCTTGAGTTGTGTCACTGAATGCCTAAACTTAGCAAAACAACCTAGCAATAAAAGAGCCTTAATACTAATTTTTGGAGTGGTGCCGATCTTATCGAGGATTTTGATGCCTATCTACTATGAGTTGCTGGTCTGTGTTGAACACGAATTGTACTATATGGAAAACTTTTGCATTAAAAGAGCTTGATGTTTTGCATTATACATCTGAGTGTGCTGATCTTTCTGGAATACAGATAATTGAGTGCCACCTGGTGCTCTGGTGGCTGGATCGTTGCACCTCAATTGCAATCAGGGGAGTGTGGCTGGGTACTTCTACTTTGTTGCGTTTGGCAACCAGCCTAGTGGGAACGGACACCGTCCGTTACAATAGGCTTCTATGTGTCCGGTTTGTGGTGTACTCCAAGTCCGGCTGTGGACAAATGCAGCAGGTCGGGACTTTGCATTTGCAATCCAGTTAACGTGTCCTGCATTTGGGTTCCGTTAGGCAGTACAAATGCATTCTATTAATAACGGAGTTATCTATAATAATTTCCTTTACAGTGTTATTTACATATGCTGAAACCCTGAAAACATTTAAATATAAAGGGCATACCTTTTTCAGAAAAGGAAAACTCTATAAACTCTTAATATTTGTTCTCTCATCCTCTGTATGTGAAAAGAATGTGGAAAGGGCTACAATGCTAAACGTACACATCTATTTTGTGCCAATCAAGAATTTATGGTGCATGCTTTGGATATTTCTGCTATACCACATTCTCAGGAGTCCAGTAAAACTATATATACACACACACAGCAGATTTTCATTGCCTTAAGTAACCATCCATGATAGATTCTGGTTACAGTGTACCACTTGCAGAGGTGTCCCCCGATGTAAATTTGTTCCTAATCAGAAATCAGATGACTTGGAAAATTCTCAGCATATTCTTTATGTAGCTCCTGCTGCAGCTCTCAGTGGGATGCTTCCTGCTCGATTTCCCTCCTCCTCTCTCCATACGACAGGATAGTCTGTTTGCAAGGGAGCCTAGCAGTATGTGTGTATAACAAATGATCTTAAATCTTCACCTCAAATCATGAAGGATGGCTTTCGTTGACAGACATCTTACATTTGTAGAACCACGGTGATGTCACTTCTGATTCCAGCGGGTGCCATTTTCTCATACTTTATTTCGGCAGCTTTAGAGAGCAGCCACTATACAGGAGTCTGAGGATAATCTTGCTATACTTTAAGGTAAGCCCTCCCATCACCATATTTTGAGCGATCTCACATTGTTGAAGAGCCATATTTATGTGCAGAGTGTGGGAAATAGGTTTTAGGTATATACCAGACCTTGTGTGTGGGAAATGTTTCTTTCTGCGCAAAAATAAAACCTGTCACACATGAGAGATCTCACACTGGTGAAAAGCCCTATTCACATTCTGAATGTGAAAAAAGGTTTTACACTATATTTACATCTTCTCACACATAGCAGATCTCACACTGGTGAGAAGCCCTATGTTTGTACTGAGTGTGTAAAACGTGTTGCACAGAAAACAGAGCTTGTTTAAAGAGACAGCCCACAGTGTATTCAGTTATGCGCTATTTCACCGTTGGTTACTATATTATATACAGATACCATTAGCACCACCACAATTCAACTTCATATTATGTTTTTGTTTAACTAGACTTAATGACCACATATTACATATACTCTCAATTATGTATGTTCTTATGTGTTTATATGATATATAATATATATCTGTTTATGCATTTTTTATTTATATATATATATATATATATATATATACATACCTCTCGATTCTAGTCACATCCTAATCCACATTACCTATTCGACATCAATGGTTTTAGCAGATTACTTCTAGAATATCATCTTACTGTATTAATACATCCCAGCTGAATTACATATTCTGTATTTTATGTATGAGATTATGTTTTAGTGGTATTTATGTTTTTCCTGAGCATTACGGTTTGTTTTTAAAGGCATGATACTTGGCCTGAGGAAGCAGCTTACACTGTGAAATGCGTTGTCCTAAAACTGCTCAATAAAGATGAGAATTGTTTGAACTAAGCTTTACGTGAGAACCACTTATTGAAGGTAGGATTTCCTTACCTCCATTTTTGCTACAGATTGTATGTTTGTACAAATACATACCTCATTGAGCTCCTCCAGCCATCTCTTAATTACTTCTAAGCTACCCTTGGTAGGAGTACTCACTCTATGATACATGGCGCGGCCGCCATACATCATCCACGAGGCCAAGTGGGGACGGTACTTCCCCACACGCTCCTATGAGTGGTTGCCTCCCAAAGCAACCCAACCTTGAAAGTACAATCATCTTCTTGTGTTACCCACTCCTTGGCTATCTGACCACTATACACCCGAATGGGCTCTACGAAGTCACAATCTTAATGCGTATATAGTTGCGGAAGAAACGTACTGCTCTGTGTTCTGTGTTTATTTAGCAGAATCAACATGTAATAAGTTCTCATCAGCAGTTTTGAATAGACTGCAGGAGCTCTGCCAAGGCAGTTCTTCCATACAGTAAACACAGAGGTTTAACCCTTTCAGTGCTCCCTGCAGAGTGAAAACAAGTTGTAAACTATTTTTTTTTTTTAATATTTCCAAAAATTTTAATGAAGATTTTTTTTTTACCATGAAGAGAAAACGTTCTGAGTTTAGATAGACTTTAAGTTGTAATAGAACTGCCACATAACTATACCAATCAGGTCTCTGGCTCAATTCCTATCATGCCATCTAATGGGTGGCTGTGGTCATGCAGCCAACAGGCAAGTTTAGACTGGAAATGTGTTCTCAATCTGCTACATCTCAACAGTCACAGAACTGGTCTCTGGGTGGAGTTACAAAGCTCTGACTTATACAGAACCACCTGTCTGCTTTGCCCACTTCTCTGTCTGGGAATAGCCGATACACACAGATCAAACATATAGCTCCTCATTGGTTTGCAACAGACTAACTCTTCCTAGCAACAGGGAGGATTTCATTGGTCCACTATGAATCAATGAGAATCCTCCCTGTTGCTAAGGAGGTTTAATACTGCCCTTTTTTTCAATCCAATAGGGAGCCCCATGCTTCTGCCAGGCTCTGATCTGTGTATAGCAGCTTCTCCCCTGCAGTGGAGTGGCTGGGTAACCCAGGCGACAGAACCGAATCCACGGGACAGGTGAGTTTTTGCGTTGACAAGCCTACTGAGAACAGGCACGGTTTACTCTCATAGGCTTCCATTGCATCTGTGACCCCAGCCTTAGCAGTCTGTTGCTGTAAAAATGCTGCAGGTCGGGACTTTGTATTCAGTCTACTGCAACACAGTAAATGGATTGTTTTTGAATCACAAGTGGAAGCGGATGCTAATTATAACAATAAGATGCGCTTCCTGCGTCTTTTTGCGCTGCATAGAATGTACCAAACAGGTGGGAACTAAGCCTAAGAGTTGAGACAACAAATTATTATTTGGAACTTCATGAGTCATAAAAGACAACTAACGATCTTGGCTACAGCAGATATACATTTTACATATTTTATTTTCTGCGTGGGCTTTTGACTTAAGTGTGCAGCATGAAAGCAAGCTCATGAAGGTTAATTTTACATCTGCCTCCATAATTAGTACTAAACAAGGCTCACAGAAGTATTATAATGTGCCAAATTTATTCACATCCTGGGAGAAATATAGAGGTTGCTGCCTTTCTCTTCATTCTGAAAAATGCTAGTTCTCTGGCTGCTACACTGATACGCTCACACAAACAGAAGGTGTCTATATTCTGTTCTTTTCAGGTAGCCTACTGACTTCAATGCAGAACCCACTGAGTTGTCATATACATGCAAGGTGGTGTAGGGTCCCCAAACAGTGCCTGTAAGCACCATCCAGGGCACCACTCTCAACCGAAAAGTATGTAAAGGGCAGGTTGTTTCCATAGTATAACAGAGAATGTGGTTTAGAGAGCGGAAAAACACTTGCTGAAAGGTATATGGAAATAAGACCTTTCTGCTTAAAAAGCTGCAATGTGCTCTAGCTTTCTTGAAAAAAACGTTTGCACTAGTCTGAAAAACATTCAAAGTGATGCAAAAGTCCAAACATTAAAGCCCACCACCTAGTTCAGCGTAAGCCCCCTTGTGCCCCTAGAAACAGCATGGACCCATTGAGGCCTGGACTCTAAAAGAATATTAAAGATGCCCTGTGGTGATCCTTGGAAGAGGGTGATGGGGACGGAGGTGTGCTGAAAAACGTAGGTGATACTTACAAACATCAAATATTATGTGTCGGTGCCCCATCTTTGCTCACCAATGTGTTTCCTGCTTTTCAGCACTGAAGTGTTTGAGCCACCCAGACAAACTATATTAGAGCTTTGGAATTTACTCTACAGTATGTTCTCAGCTTTCTAGTATTTGGTGACCGCGGACGGAGGCCAGGATCCCCTCTGACAGAGACTGTGGCAACTTATGACTGCTGGCAGATACTGAGGGCCACCTATGACTGTTGTCCGATATTAGGGGTCACCTATGATTGCTGGCAGATACAGTTGTGCTCATAAGTTTACATACCATGGCAAAATTTATGATTTCTTAAAAAATGTTCATAAAATACGAATGATAATACAAAAACTTGTCACTGCTTAGTGGTTGTCTGAAGACATTTATCCTCAAACAACTGTTTTGTGATGGGGTAACCCCATAAGTGCTTTAAGATTGAGGGGCTCTGATAAGGATTCCCAGTAAGCAGTGAGGTAGGGCCTCGATGGATCAGTTTGGATTTCCAGTACAACCCATAGACGCCTGATTGGACTGTGATCAAGGGAACTAGAAAGACAAAAACAAAAGTTGATTCCTAAGACCACGCCACTATCTCCCATTGCTCCATGGTCATGTTCTGATGCTCACATGCCCCACTGTGGGCAATTTTGGCAGTGGGCAAGGGTCAGCATGGGCACTCTAACAAGTCTACAGCTATTCAGTCCAATACATAGCAAGCTGTGGTTCATTTAGCATTCGGACACCTTTCCCTCATTGCCCAGCATTAAGCTTTGCAGCAATTTGTGCTGTACGGTATGTCTCCTGTGAGATTGGGCCAGACAGGCTAGCCTTTGCCTGCTATATCCATCAATAAGCTGTTGGCACAAATAACCCTATCATCAGTTCACGGATTGGCCTTTCCTGGCTTGCATATGAAAAAAAATACTAGTATAAAGTATTATGGGGCGGAGAAGGTAGACAAAAGCCCCGTACACTCCAGGCGATTTCTGTTGCCTGAAAGGGATGGGTACACATCCCTTGGGCAACAATGTAAAGCCAACATTGTACAGATGAGTCACTAGCTTCCAGGCTAGCAACGCGTCTGTTGCTATGGAAGGGGGGGCGGAGGGAGAATGAGCATCACACAACGAAGCGGATTCCCACAGGCGAGAAGAGCAATGCAATCATGCAGTACTTGGGCATCACTAAAGAGCAGCCGTTGGGCAGCTGCTGTACACACATGCTGGAGTCACTCACGATTTTATCGGCGAGGCGTTCTATATCATTCACTATGGCAGAGTTTAATCCAGCGAGTGTAGCTAAAGCTTCCTGACCCTTAGGATTGAATTCCTGACATGCGAATGCGCTGTGAAGTCAGGACATCTAATATTTTATGACAGAGATTTAGAACCATGAGGAGGATCATCATGACAGCCAAGAAATGTCCATTTTAAGAAACAGGTCAACAATGGCTTCATCCATATTTATTGAAGTGCTAGTTTCCTCTTAGAATTTAGCTGCAGCAGGGATCTATGTCCTCACAATTGTGTCAATCACTTCAATTTGCTCAGTGATCTACATATACACTACAATTTTACATACATTTGCAATATGAACCTTTTGTGCTCCATAACAAAATGCTTCTTTGAGACTTAAACAACCCCCATTTTCCAGACAAAAAGAAAAATGTCACGTTGGAGGAAATAAAGTGTGTGCATATAGCTGTATGCACTCTGCAGACAAAGAACACAAATTGCTGCAATAATAGTTCAGGGTTATAATTCCCTCACATCCTTTTCTCAGCTCACAGAAAGACATATTGATCCATCTTCTGTGTTTTGCTCCCATTCTCCTGTGAAATATTTGAAATCTAACAATTTGCTTTGTAGTTGCTTAGCAACTCGTAAACAGGCCATTTTGAGATTAATGCACTCTTTTTGCAAGAATGACACAAATTCGCAATGATTTGAGTCCTGCTGAGTACGCAAGGGCTGGTCTACCTAAACTACCCTTGTCACAAAACTGGACAGCAGAGAAGGAGCATGAGATAGAATACTACTTAAAGGGATCCAAGCAGCTTTCTTTTTCTGCAGTTTGTCCTGGTTTCTAATAGCTGTAGGAGCTGCCATTTCCCTCCTCACCTTGTCTCTGCCCTTATTTATGCAGGGGAAGGTGTGAATGTAATCAAGTGTTACTCTCTTAACTGTTTGAAGTTTCTCTCTACTCTTATTGTAATCACTGCCCAACTGCATACATTAAACATTTCCCCTCCCTCGGCTCACTAGTTTGCAAACAGTCACCCTGCATTGTTGGAAGGCATGCATGTAAACACACATCTTTAACGAGAGAAGGGAGAGACAGTCTCGCTCCTCTAACAAAACTGTCGGCCAGAATAGGAGTGAGAGTTGTTGTCTCTCGCTCCTCATACTATGTGGTGGTCATGTGCTTTTAAACGTGTGGTTGAGTGGGGGAGCCTGCAAATAGATTGATCCGCTCTGTTCTTCTCTCACTGGCGTCCTCTGGAAGAATAGATTAATTCCTCAGTACAACGCCAAAGGATGCAGTCTTGTAGGTACATTTGGCAAACCCCACACAACACAATGATATTATTCGTCATGTCCTTTAGTACACTAATTGTTGTAATTTAAAGGAGTCATCAGGCAAAATAGGAAAAAAAAAAAAAAGCTTTACTCACCTGGGGCTTTCTACAGCCCCTTGTAGCAGACTGTCCCACGCTGACTGCTCCACTCTCCGCCGCCGTCCCTTACTGCGCCTGCGTGAAGCGCCGCTGTCAATCATTGTCATGTGGTCCATGTCGTACTGCGCAGGTGCAGTAGTTCTGCGCCTGCGCAGTACGCAGCGGGCCACGTGGCCATGATTGACAGCAGGGCTTTACGCAGGCGCAGTAAGGTTGACCTCGGGGTCGGCCTGCACAGCGTGCGGGGAGCCCAGGACGCGTCAGAGAGGTCAGCGTGGGACAGTCGACTGCAAGGGGCTGGAGAAAGACCCAGGTAAGTAAAGCTTTTTTTTCCCATGCCTGATGACTCCTTTAAACTCTCAAATAACTAGTTGGTAAGAGGACTAGATAATTCAAATGAGGAATAAAGCAAATGTGATCTTAAAATAAATAATTGTATGTGTAGCTGAAACAGTATATAGATTTGTCCCTGGTGTCTCATATTAGTATGTTACGTTTTGACTAGGAAATGTGTACAGCATTCATATCAGTGCGAGGTAAAATCAGGTTCATTCAGCTCCAAACAAAATTAAATAAATATCTTTTAATGTGTTTCAGTACTCTCTTACTATCATGATTGCTTGTACAGCCAGATAAAAGTGTTTTGGTTCTATTTACGCTACAGAGGGGCCACAGCTGAATTCCGCTCCAGTTAGGGTGCCTCATTTGCATGAATACAGCACTTAACCCTTGCAATGCAAATAAATGAGTAAATGTGGTAACACAGGTAAGTCCTAACTAGGCTACAGGACAGGTACCCATATTTATCTCATTAAGACACATAACAGTTCAGGTATGCATTAAACATATGCTGCCAATACATTTTAAAATATAAAACAACTTAAAAAATGTAAATTAAAATATTTTCCTTATGTTTTTGTTCAAAAAAAACTTTATGGAGTTATTGGATCTGGTAAGTACAGATTACAGTAATAAGATAATTAAGAAGGTAAGCTGGGTTTATCTCCCTACCAGCATTCTGAGCTGTGTCCACAGAAGAATGGGATCTGAAGCCAAAGTTTCTCTGGAGCGCAGTCAGATCCTCCAGCTGCTACACATTCATCAAAGGTCTGCAAGATAAATATGCACTGTGAGGTATGCTTTCCAGCACAAATCATGCACAAATAATCCTCTGCAAGAGGAAGGCTTCTAAATCAGATTCCAATATACTAGATGATTGTTAGGGGGCAAAAGCCACTCTGCCTCAGACACATCATTGTTTTGTATACTTCCTGTTAAACAGAGTTACATTCTGGCTTTGCTTTTACACTTGGAGGTAAATCCTGCGTTGCGTTACCCTATTTTACCACAAGGGGCCTCAAAAGCAATGAAAGTATTTGGAGACTTTCACATTTTTTGCGTTTTGTTGCGGTGTGCCTGAAGTATCCAAGGTGAAGCAAGGGCAGCAGCACGTTACCGCAAGCAATGCACTTAATGCACGGTGCTTGGGGTAATGTAAATCTATGGGGGACGAATGTAGTGGAAATGACGGGGCCCAGTGCGGCACACATGAGCAGACCTACGGGAATTCCAGTGACATACGGTACTTCCTGCCCAGTAGGGAGCACGTCACTAAATGGGAGGCAGTGCTATGCATATCATTCTGTCTGTGCACTCTGCTGTAGGAGCATCGCATCCCACCGCAATGCAAAAAGCATGTGTAAAACTGGCTTCAAGAATTGCATAGAAGAAATAGACCCATCAGAATTCTCAGCTTAATGAAACAGTATAAGGCCCAGGGTCTGCTACAAACAGTTTCTCAATTTCGGGAAGCACTTGCGATTTCTGAACTGCGGAAGAACCACAATTTTAAACCAGAGCGGTTGCAAGTCACCCCTGCAGCTATTGAATGCGACCGCTCCGGCAAAAATGCTGTATGCAGTGCTGTGTGATCACAACCACCTCATGGGGTTCCACTTTTGCAGCGGTTTACCGATCACCGGCGATCGGAACGGGCAGCAGGAAATGCTCTAGTGGCCCTGTACTTAATCATCAACACCAAATGAAGGAGTCACATTTCCTTGAAGGATTAAACACAATTTACAATAAGCAGGGAACCTCTGCCATTATCTGTAAAAAAAAAAAAAAAAAAAAAAAAAAAAGGAACTGTACCTCAGAAACAAGGTTGTCTGGTATGATGTTGGACGTTGTTTTATGTGGAGTTTATAGCCTTGTGTTTCAAGACCAAATTGAGTAGTGTTTTCGCTGATGATGCATTTATAATGTTTTGTATTATGTATTAATATTGACATCTGTCCTGCCTTTTATGTAGTGGTCCTCTAGATTAAAACTACCAATACACACATGATAACCTTTCAGCTACTCATGGGGCAGATTTATAAAAGCCAGGGCAAGGAGAATTGGAACAAAAACAAAGCCAGATCAAGTTTATGCACCGTTGTTCAAAAGGTTTAGCTCCAGTTTTTCTTGCATTGTTTTTGATTAATATGCCCCACTGAGTTGAAACCAATCAGTTATTGTTCACCTGTACTACAAGGTGTATTCTGAGGCAATAGAGGACACTTTCTAGTAAGGGAGCGTTACCAATTCTAACATCAGTACTTTGTGATGTTTACATATACCACAGTACCTATACGTTGGAGTTTTTGTTCCCTCATATTTTATTCTCATAATTTACCTTTTTATCACCTTGCTTCCTCCTCCGCAGACCTGGCCGGTAGTCATCCCCAAAACGCAGGAAATAGTAGTATGAAACAAGCCTCTCTATAGGATCTCTAATTACATTTATATAAATAGGTTTCTTCTTGACACCAAATCTGAAATTCAAAGAGAAAATGAAGTGAATATTTTTTAAAGAAAAAGTACATTACAGAGAGAAAGTAGCAAAAAATTCTCCTCACTAGATAACCATCACGGGAAACCCAGGCAAAGTGTTACAAAGATGGATTTTCAGCAATCGATTAATGGAAAGTGGTTATATTAGCTGCATGCTAGTTTCTGGTGTTATTCAGACACTACTGAAGCCAAGAGGGGCTGCAAGGTTACTGGTATTGTTGAAAAGGAAATAAATATGGCAGCCTCCATACACTTCTCACTTCTGCTGTCCTTTAAAATCTCCAACGTGTGTTTCAGAAATACTTTTATGTTCATCCGAAAATATACAAATTTTAAGGCATCTTATAGTGAAAGGCTTAATGAACAGATGGAACAGCAAGGCCATAAAATGTCTGCTGGCGAATAAAAATTACATGAAAAGCGGTTTGTTTATAAAATTATCAGTTTCTTAAAATGGGTGAAAAATCTGTCTGGGCCTACAAAATGGGACTGAATCTTTTACAGAGCGTCTCTCCTAGGTCATATTAGATCAGTGTTTCTCAACACGCGGTTCGCGTACCCCCTGGCGACCACAGCAGGGGGTACGCAGCCAGGAGGGGACGCAGAGCAAAACAGGGGAGCATGCCCACACATAGCAGCAGGGCTCCTCCGTCAGCGCGTCCCTCTCCGACACTCATTAATAGCAGCAGCGGCATGGTAAAAGGAACGCGGACTTACTTTCGCGTTCCACGCCGAAGGTCCTTCTTTGTCAGCGATGACGCTACTTCCTGTTTATCAAAAAGTAGCGTCAGGCTCAAAGAAGATCGGTCCTCCAGCCTGAGAACGCAGAAGTGTGCATTCCTTTTACCATGACGCCACCGCTATTAATGAGTGTCGGACGGGGAAGCGTGACAGGGAAGCCCAAGGTGAGGGAGGGGGGGGGGGGGAGTAGACCCCCCTCCCCGCCGCTATGTGTGAGCATGCTCCCCCGTTTTGGGCTGTGTCCCCCTCCTGGCTATACTGTTGGCACCCATGCCTGGCTATACTGAGGGCACCCATGCATGACTAAACTGTGGGCACCTATGCCTGGCTATACTGGGGACACCTATACCTAGCTATACTGGGGGCACCTATACCTAGCTATACTGGGGGCACCTATACCTAGCTATACTGGGGGCACCTATACCTAGCTATACTGGGGGCACCTATACCTAGCTATACTGAGGGAACCCATGCCAGGCTATACTGGAGGGCACCAATGCCTGGCTATACTGGAGGGCACCAATGCCTGGCTATACTGAGAACACCTATACCTAGATATACTGTGGGCACCCACGCCTGGCTATACCGGGGACACCTATACCTAGCTATACTGGGACACCTATACCGGGGGCAGGCACCTATACCTGGCTATCTGCACTGGGTGCACTTATACCTGCGATGGGATATATATATATATATATATATATATATATATATATATATATATATATATATATATATACACACACACATACACATATATATATATATATATACACACATACACGTGTGGGGGGGTACTTGGCTGGAACGGAGTTGCGATAGGGGGTACTTGGGTCGAAAAAGTTGAGAAACACTGTATTAGATAATAGCAGAGCTGCTGAAAAGTTAGTAAATTAGCAGTTGTGTGCCAACTTGTTATTAAAATAAAACTAGGCTGCCTTGGAATTGTTGTTAAAGAATATCCGAGGCGAGGGAAAGAAGTTCAGGTAAACTTACCTGGGGCTTCTTCCAGCATCTTGCAGGCTATCAAGTCCCTCATTGTGGTTCTGATCCACTTCGGTGTGTCCCTGCTCCTTCTGAAAGATCTGTAGGTTGCGCGTGCATGGCCCTGGGCCACACACCTCCTTGAACGCGCTCCCATTACAGGGAGCATTTTGCGTAGGCACAGTTCATAAAGACTTAAATTGCGCATCAGATTTGTGGATCTTTCAGAGGGGGCAGCGGCACACAGAAGTGGATCCGAACCACAGTGAGTGGAGCAATAGACTGCAGGGGGCTGGAAGAAGCCCAAGGTAAGTTAAACTGAAGTACTTTCCCTCACCTTGCTTATTTCACCACTACATTATATCTACGTCCTCTGTGACTTCATCTAAGCCCCGAGGACGTAGATATACTTCTTGTAGCTGAAGCACAGCTGTGCACGGTTGGGCTTGTTCCTGTGCAAAACCTCCGGCACTATCTGATACAGCACTAATTAGTGAAAACTAATATATGTTCCCTGAGCCAATAAGATTGATTTTTACCATTAAAAATACTTTTATTTTCTCAGTTCATAGTGAAAACTGTAGCATTATTTCAGAATCAAATATCCTCACCATAAATTGTGACAGGAACATAATTTAATTTTTTTTGATAAACAGTAGAAATAGCCAAACAAAATTTGTGTTTTTTTTATCTACAATAGCGCTTTTTATTTTTAAACTGGAATTGGTAAAACTGAAAAATACGCTTTTTTCTATTTGTTTCCATTAAAACACACAAAAAAACAAAATTGTTTGAGGGAAAAAAAAGTCATAGAATGAACGCCTGGTTAGTCTTGAAAAAAAATAAATATATTTCATTTAGGTGTCATAAGTAGGGATAAAGTTACTGCTGATTTAATAGGGACATAGCTAAAAATGTCAAAACGGCTCTGGTCCATAAGGGGGAAACAAGGTCTGGATGCGAAGTGGTTGAACAAAGGTCCTTGCAGTGGGTGCTACAAGTGACTGCAACAGCATGACGCCAATCCTCCAACCTTTGTGCTCATTGTATTCTGATAAAGCCCAGACAAGGAGCTAGCTAGATTACCTATGCTCTCCACTGCTATCCAGCTTTTTTAAACAACCAACAGTGCATTAAAGGCAAAGACCCAGCACAACAACCAAGCCCATAAAGTAGAACTCAAAATGCAAAAGTCTTGCACAGATGTGGTCTTTAAATTAGATTATCTTCCTAGTGATTTAACCTTTCTCCCTTGTGGACACTAGAGGGCACTGTTCCATAACGCCAAGGAGTGGGATCTCTGCTGAGAGTCTGAATCATTCTGCAGAGCATTGTAGCCCCCCTGAAGTAACAAAAGATTAGCTTACGATGGCACATTTGTAAGTCTCAGATGTGGGAGAAATCTACCATGCTGGGATAAGAAGATAAAAAAAGAGAGAGAAAGGAAAAGGGAAAATGAATGACAAAAGCCATACTTTGCAAAGTCCAAATAGGAAATGTGTCCATGGTAGAATCCTGGTTTCATTTCCCTCCAGGAGCTGACATTCTTCACAAATCGCATCTAGAAAAAATAATAAAATAAAACGATTAAGATATTAATTTAAGGATTAAAAAAAGACAGCAGCCGTCAAGCTGGATGCAAATGACTTTATTTATAGAATCTGGAGCAGGCCACATTACATGTTATTATGGATGATTTCAGATATGCTGGAGCAAAGAATACCCTGTTGTTGTTGCCTATGGAAACCAGACTCTAGCTGACATCTAACCTAGTAAAAATGTTACAACGCCTTCGGGGAAATCAATACAGCATAAGCCTTTCCAAAAGTAAAAGCAATTTCTGGGTAAATGCCATTATTGCATGGCAGGCTGGCAGGCCTCACCTTGCTCTTTACAGGCCTTCCATGTAAACATGGCATTTATCTAACAAGGCCTTTGTGTACCCTCTGCGTTGTTTATATGCCTGTGACACAGTGCGGCACAATATGCTCACTGTGGGCCGACTGGCCCAATGCTTTACAACAGAAGGAATGAACTGGCAAATTGATTTTGCAGCAAAACTGGCATTTGTTCTGTCTCCTAGCTGCAATGCTTACACAGTTTACTGCCATTCTAAAGTGCAACCCCATTAGCTCTATAAAAAAATAAAATAAAAAGAATCCCCCCAATTATCTATATTAGCTGCAAGCATTTTGGCCAGCTAACTTGCACATACTGGAACTGATCATGTAACGTGCTGCAGTTATCTGCCTAGCAGTAAGTAGTACGTTGGAGTGCTTACTCCCACATTCCTGACTTTTTTTTTCACAAATATGTACTTCAATTCTTAGTGTAATTACCGGATCATTGCAGTAAATCTAGACACACTGTACCATTACTATCATTACTGATTTATATCATGCGAGTGTTCTCTGTGCCACTGTAATTGTAAGGCTTAGCAAAGCATAGAGACAGTTCTATCATACAAAGGTAATGCAGAAAATACAGTCATGCCAAATAACAGGTAGCACATACATTGCAGAAAAGGCAAGCCAACAGCAATACTGTGACACATGTGGGGGTGGTCCTGCCTGTAAGAGTCTAGTCTACAGCACAGGCTTTCTCACCCAGGGTTCTCTGAGGACACTATAGGGGTTTTCCTGGCAGACTTCCGAGCCGGTATCAGATGGCACAGTGAGGAAGTTACAGCTGTACCTTCTTGGCTCCTGAGTGCCTTCTATCATTCTCTGCCCACCTGGAGTTCCAGCTTTCCTACTTGTTCTCCACTAACATAATGGTAATATAATGGGTGTATCCCATTAATGAAATTCAAAAAATAAACTTCAGGAAACAGAAAAAAAAAGGAGAGAAACCAGGAGCCAATATAGTGTAATATTCCAAAGAATGGGATAACTGGTTAAAAAATGCTACTTATAAAACTGGGTTGTTGAAAGCCAACCACAGTAATAGACATGTGGAGAATAGGTCTCCATGTGAATATATTGGAATCAGCTTTGCAGTATAGTGGGTTGCACTCTAAAGGAAAAAAAATAGCTGGATCTAATTTCACAGCGGAGGCCCCTCGTTGGAGGGAACAAACTCAGATTGAAAGAGACGTCACTATAAAATCAGTGAACTGCTGAGAAGCAGTATGAAATAAACAATCTTAACTCTGTAGAGGAAGGAGAGTAAGAGTTACCGGTACTCAATTGGATAAAGACAATGCGTTTCATGGCCGTATTTGCTTCTTCAGATCCAAAAATACATTGTCCATAACTATCACCTCAGACTTGGAGCGCCATTGACAGTCTGAGGTGCTCGTGTTACAGACACTGTATTTTTTGACCTGCAGAAGCAGGTAAGAGCCGCAAAACGCATCATCATTTAGGATACAGTATATTGAATCATTCTTACTCTACTTCCTTTACAGAGTTGAACTCTATGAAAAAAAATCTGCAATCCAGGTCAACCATTTTTTTAAAGGTGCATACACGTTCAACCAAACCGCCTGACTGTCATCTGATTTTGGTCTGTTGGGCGACAATCAGGCGTGTGTACGTGTGGCAAATGACTAGACAAGCGACTGATAAAAGGCGGTTTGCACCTATCCATCTGCCGGATCAACTCACGACTTTTGGCTCATATCGTGTAGTTGGCCACATGTGTACAATGTCGTTTTAACAATGTTCTTGTTTTGAATGCGCCATTTTGTGCAGTTTGACATTTTGCTTGCGCGCGCAGTATGTAAAAGAGTGGCTTGTTCAGTTAATTGGTGCACGGAAAATACAAGTCGTGTAAGCGGTCTGTTGTGTTGTCAGTCATGTTGTGGTATTGGCCGTGCACTGTGGGACGTGTACGTACCTTAAAGGACAACCGAGGTGACGTGACATAATGAGATAGACGTGTGTGTACAGTGCCAAGCACACAAATAGGCTGTGTTAATTTTTGTTCTTTCTCTGTCTGAAAGAGTTAAACATCAGGTATGCAAGTGACTGGGTCAGACTAGCAAAACCCTCACTGATAAATAATTACAGCAATAAAATAATTTCCTGTCAGTGAATGCTTTCCTGGAGCAAGAAAGAGATAAAAAGGGTAAATATTTCATAGATTTGTGCTCTATCATACTTCAATGAAGGTGCCATTGAGCAGAGACATTTAGAGAGTAAAAACTTAAAAACTAGATTTAAATATAAAATAAAACTGTGGGATATCTGAAAATAAATAAATAAAGTATTTTAGGAGAATGAGGGTAGATACAATTGTTTTTCTCAACAGTTTATTTTCACCTCAGATGTCCTTAAAGAGACTCTGTAACAAAATGTTCAGCCTTCGTTCTTCTATCCTATAAGTTCCTATGCCTGTTCTAATGTGCTCTGGCTTACTGCAGCCTTTCCTAATTGCACAGTGGCTGTGTTATCTCTGTTATATGACCTAATCTGTTCTGTTGGCTCAGGCTGGAAAGTGTGGAATGTGCAGGGCTGCTTGTGATTGCTAGAAGCGATACACACCCCTTCCAGGCCCCCTGCAGGCTCTGTATGACTTACACACTCTGCTTATGTGAGCCTATCACAAGCTGTTTAGTTTGTTTGTAAACACTGCCTAAAACTGGCAATTACAAGCCAGGATTGCAGCAGAGAGTGGCAGAAACAGCACAGAGGGGCCCATGAGAACATAATGAATAGAATGGTATGCTTTTTGCTGTAAAAATTTTAGAGTACAGATTCTCTTTAAGGAAACTATTGATAATGTAATCATTCACGATAGATTGGTCCTCCAGCTTCTCTGTTTTCAAACAATACAATCACACTGATTTGATCGAAAATACGATTAATCACTAAAAAATTGTAAGGTTAATGGATACTATAAGGGAGGAGGGCTGCAGCCAAGAGAGGCACCAGAGCGAGGCTCAATAATTGTACAGCAGTTAGGAATACAAAGCGAGTAAGACACACAGCAAAGTGGTAAATGGTCAGCAATGGTCAGATATCACCACATGCCGCAGAGCATACAACACGTGCAGGAGAACGGCTCCTGCACACGTACTAGAAGTGAAAGAGCCCTTAGAACACTGGTGAAAACTATAATGCAATAAGCTGTAATACTAGTGCCCTCAGTTTGCTCTGTATTAGCAGTGATGTATTGGTGATGTTGTGGTGCCTTAAGAATCCAGTCAGGAATGACATTTAGCAGAAGTCACTTTTTATAAGTGGTTTTCAAAAGTCAAACGTAAAACCTGCATGCGTTCTTACTAATCTGGATGCTATTCACATAGGTATTGTAAGCACACATATCCTTTAATTTCATACCCCTCAAAGCCCATACTATTTAGACAGGTGCATGTTAATTAATCAATATCATTGAAAAGTGTATTTTAGTCATCAAATTAAAAATGTGAAACTCACATTCATTACACATATATAAAGTGATATATGAAGGTCATCCAGAAAGTAATGGTAGTCTTTCATTCAATAGTTTATACCACATCTGAACCGGGAATCCTCCTCCTCCACCCACCTTCCCAGGTTTCACCTCACCTGGGGCTTCTTCTAGTCCTCCATAATCTCTGACTCTCCTCAGTTTCTTTTGGGCCCCTCAAAGCTCTAACCTCTGACCTGGCTGGGTCACAGCTACCTATAGCACACGCTCTGACCTGTTCCTGTGCCTCCTCAATCAAGCTCTCAAGTGGCTGAGCACAACAGCTAACGCCATGATTGTTCTAAGCATGACTGGGTACAATTCTTTGTGAACTGTGCATGCACCGAGTGCTACTGGCCATGGTCGCCATGCATAGCCACTCGGAACTGCGATCATGGAGGCAGGCAGATGGGACAGGGCAATGCTGTAACTGTGACCCAGCTAGGTCAGAGATTTAAAATGAGAGGCAAATGCAGCACAATGGAAGGGATTCAAAACTGGGCCTCAAAGATTATGGGGGGCTGGAAGAAGTCCCAGGTGGGGGGAGGGAGGGGTCCTGGTTCCTGGTGTGCTTTAAGGAAACATTTTATTTATTTTAGACACACTGGGCCCCATCCAATTACCTTTTTATCCTAGGTGATATTTTCACATCATATCAATAAAATGTCTTTAAGCCACCAGCAAGCAAGAAAAAATACTAATTTGGAGAGCACTTTTTCACCTGCTTTTTAGTACTTTTTTAAATTGCAGGGTTCTGAAAACTTATTTTTAACAGAAGATTAAAAATGATTTCCTAAGAGAAAAAGTGAATTGTATCTTCTGATTATTTTTTACTCATAATCATCTCTTTGAAGCATTAATCATATATTTTTACAAGTTTTTCAATTCCTTTGCTGTAGTAGAATCAAACTCCTCGCCTCAGCAAGAGGAATTGGGGTTGGATCATTCAGGGTAATGCTGCTAAGCAGTCAGTTACTGGTTTTAAGCAGTCACATGACAAGGAAAGAAGAGGTTAATCTGTCAGATGCAAGTTAAATTACATTGAAAGAATACCTTGCACGGCAGATAAAAGGAAATGGCTATTACTTTCCAGGTGACCCTCTTATTTTAAACGCTTCTTTATTTTAATTTTCCTGATTATGGCATAAAGCTAATGAAAACCCAAAATTCAGTAGCTCAGAAAATTAGTATAGAGTAAAAAAAAAAAAGTGGTAGACTCATGGTTTCTTCTTCCACACAGCTAATTAGCCAAAAATATCTGCAGGTGCCCTGAGTCTTTTAATGGCATGTCAGTCTAGTTCAGTAGTCCACACAATCATAGAGAACACTGCAGACTTAATAGTTGTCCAGAAGACAGTGACAACCTCCACATTGCGAAAGAAGCTGGCTATATACAAGCAAATAGATGGAAAGTTGAATGGAAGGAAAAAATGTGGACAAGTGACAAATATAACTGCTGCCTTGAAAGGATTGGATTGTGCATAGCAAGAATTAAGAGGAGAGTCACAAGGAGTATACTGTGACAGGACTTAGTGCTTCAAGATTTACCACGTGCAGATGTATCGGGGACATGGGCTACAACTGTTGCATTCCTAATGTCATAAGCCACTTCTGAACCAGAGCCATCTGAAGTTTCTTATCTGGCCCGGGGTCCGCTTTCCGACCAAATTTTTCCCCCGGGGACTGGGGTGGGGCAGGGGGTAGTGGACAGTGTCGTGCGCAGTGGGTTATGGGGGGGTATGCTGGGGTGCAGCGGCATAGCTAGCATAGTTGCTCCAGTATAGGGAGTTTAGTTGCCCCAGTATGACTAGTATAGTGCCCCAGTATGGGTAGTATAGTGCCCCAGTATAGCTAGTATAGTAGTAGACCCGCGGCCCAGCTGCACACGCCCCACGGACCGACAGTGGGCCGCGTACTGGGGGTTGGGGACCCCCGGTTTAAAACATTTAAGGTTTTAAAGTTATTTTGTTTTGTTTTTTACATAAAAATACATTTAGCATTCTATTTAGAGATGAAGTTCCCAGAGTCTGAAGGTAGAGTGGACAGGCACATAATCCAAGTTGCATGAGGTCCAGCGTGAAGTTTCTGCAGTCAGTGGTGATTTGGAGAGTAGTGTTATCTGCTGGTGCTCCAACTGTGTATTTTAGCAAAACACTGCATGCTTCCTTCTTCTGACAAGCTTTATGGAGATGCAGATTTCTATTTCCAGCTGGACTTGGCTGGAAAACCAGTTCCTGGTTACATGGCCACTGGTATCATTGGCCAGCAAATTCACCTGACCTAAACCCCATAGAAAATCTATGAGGCCTTGTTAAAAGAAAGATAAAGAGACACCAGACTCAAACATGCAGATGAGCTCAAGACTGTTATATCATGGCCCGTTTCCACTAGCATGGAAACCAGGCCGAATCCGCAGTTTCCCCGCAGGCAAATCGTGCGGTGAAACTCTGCCATAGGAAATAATGGCGCAGCCGTCCGAATCGCTTGCCCTAGCGATTCGGCCGACATTGCCATCCATTTCCGTGTGAGAGGCAGCGAATCCCATCGCCATGCATGGCACGGCTTCTAGGATTCGTCTATGTACACGTAGACCAGGACGTGCTGCGGCGGCTAGTGGAAACAGGGCCTCAAAGCATTCTGGGCTTCCATAACACCTCAGCAGTGCAATAGGCTGATCACCTCCATGCCATGCCGCATGGATGCAGTAATTCATGCAAAAGGAGCCTCAACCAACTGTGGAGTGCATACATGGACATACTTTTCAGCAAGCCAACATTTCATTATTAAAAATATTGGTCTATTTTCGGAGATGATGAATTTGGGGTTTTAAAATGCTTGGAATGTATCACTCTGTGTGTAATAAATCTATATAATATATAAATTCAATTTTTTGTACTGAATTACTAAAATGCATGTTCGATAATATTTTTATTTACCGAGATGCACCTGCATGGTGTTTTCTTTGATTTCATGCCCTCTGTGCTGAATTATTAATAGCCAATAGCAGAATATTTGGCTGACATTGACAGAACATGTTTAGCTGGTGGGAATATGCAGCAGAACGTCAGCCATTACCACTCCTGTGCACACCAGCTGAGTACAGGGCTGTCGGCTGCAACACCAGCGCTTGGCATACAAACCTTTCAAAACTAATCTCTCATAGCAAATACACTGAATCACAGCGCTGAAAAATAAAGGTTCACACTCACAGCTGGGAACACCACTGCTTTCACTTTAGATTTTAAAATTAAAATGCGCTCCTCTCTGTATGCTAAATAATTAAAGCTTTACTGTTTTTATATTTGTGTGTGGTTAACATGCCTTAAAAATGTTTTTCCAATGAACAGTGGAATTCACATTATTGAGTTTGGTCATGTTTTACGACACAATGGTGTCACTCATATTGTTTACAGTAAGGCTTATTTCATATGGGAGACTGAAGGCTTTAACGCCACTAGATAACACATGACATTACAGCCATAAGGTGTTCATGGCCAGTAGCATGCACGAATGGATGCGCAAAAGGGTCCATGCTACTGCGGCCACACTCATACACAGAAGCGGGCGTGGCAGCGCGAACCTATGTGACAATCCCTTGTCAAATAGGTTCAGAGGGTCCCGGCAATGGAATGGCAAGCTCAAGGGAGATGTTGGAAGCAGTGGTGCTTAACTCCTCCTCCTCCTCCTCCTCCTCCTCCTCCTCCTTCTTCCTTTTCAATATAGTCTTATTCTTCTTCACCTATTTCTCTTTTCAATTTTTTTTAAAGAAATGCATCTATTTTTGAGCGTAACAAATAGCTGGTGGGCGCACGCATGTTGGAAGCGCCATTGTATGTGCTCCCTGGCAGTGGAAACACAAAGACAGCAGGAGGTAAATTCAGCAGCAGGAGGAGGAGGATGAGTGTGTGGCAGCAGGCAGTCAATGAGGCAGGCAGCTCGCCGTGACATAATAGCCCTGGTACCTAGCGGTGATACCAGGGCTGTAAATAAACACAACAGGAGGTCCCAGACAGCGGTCGTGCAGCCCACATTGTGTCCAATACACAACTGGGACAACACAGTTTTCAACCCGGGCACCTCAGAAAAATTAAACCTTTTTTTTTTTTTTTATGGTTTTTTGGTTTTTGGTTTTGCAACCAATATAGCTATTGTTTGACGTAATAGCTGGTGGCAGAGTGGCAGCAGAAGGTAAATCATCTGTGTACCCTGGCAGTGGGAAACACAGACAGACAGCAGCAGCAGGAGGAGGAATGGAGGAGTAGGCGAGCAGCTATTGTTTGACGTAATAGCTGGTGGCAGAGTGGCAGCAGAAGGTAAATCATCTGTGTACCCTGGCAGTGGGAAACACAGACAGACAGCAGCAGCAGAAGCAGGAGGAGGTATGGAGGAGCAGTGTGAGTGTGGCAGCAGGTAGGCAGCGTGACATAATAGCCCTGGTACCTAGCGGTGATACCAGGGCTGTAAATAAACACAACAGGAGGTCCCAGACAGCGGTCGTGCAGCCCACATTGTGTCCAATACACAACTGGGACAACACAGTTTTCAACCCGGGCACCTCAGAAAAATTAAACCTTTTTTTTTTTTTTATGGTTTTTTGGTTTTTGGTTTTGCAACCAATATAGCTATTGTTTGACGTAATAGCTGGTGGCAGAGTGGCAGCAGAAGGTAAATCATCTGTGTACCCTGGCAGTGGGAAACACAGACAGACAGACAGCAGCAGCAGGAGGAGGAATGGAGGAGTAGGCGAGCAGCTATTGTTTGACGTAATAGCTGGTGGCAGAGTGGCAGCAGAAGGTAAATCATCTGTGTACCCTGGCAGTGGGAAACACAGACAGACAGCAGCAGCAGCAGCAGGAGGAGGTATGGAGGAGCAGTGTGAGTGTGGCAGCAGGTAGGCAGCGTGACATAATAGCCCTGGTACCTAGCGGTGATACCAGGGCTGTAAATAAACACAACAGGAGGTCCCAGACAGCGGTCGTGCAGCCCACATTGTGTCCAATACACAACTGGGACAACACAGTTTTCAACCCGGGCACCTCAGAAAAATTAAACCTTTTTTTTTTTTTTTATGGTTTTTTGGTTTTTGGTTTTGCAACCAATATAGCTATTGTTTGACGTAATAGCTGGTGGCAGAGTGGCAGCAGAAGGTAAATCATCTGTGTACCCTGGCAGTGGGAAACACAGACAGACAGCAGAAGGGCAGTACACAGCAGCCCACTGTAGGTGTAAAATGTGTGGCTGCAGGCGACGTAATAGTCAAAGTGAACCAGGCTGGCTTAGTGAGCAGGAGCCAGGAGGTGGTAAAGGGTGGTAAGGCACATTAACGATGGTTCCGGCAGCCAGTTCATGTCCCCCTCTCGCCGACAACAGGGGCCAGGAACTCGCCTTCCACCCACGCCTGGTTCATCTTGAGAAACGTCAGTCTGTCCACAGACTTGTGAGACAGACGTGAGCGTTTCTCGGTGACCACGCCACCAGCTGCACTGAAGCAGCGCTCGGACAGCACGCTGGAAGGGGGGCAGGACAGCACTTCCAGGGCGTACTGCGCCAGCTCGCTCCAGATCTCCATGCGCTTGACCCAATACTCCATGGGATCAACAGGGGCATCGCTGTCAAGCCCGCTGTACGACCCCATGTAGTCAGCCACCATGCGGGTCAGGCGCTGGCTGTGACCGGAGGAGGATGCTGCTGCATGCATCTCCTCTCTAGTCACTGCTGCCGGAGCCTCTACAGTCCTGTAGAGCTCGTGGCTGAGAGACAGCAGGTCTGTGGGGCGCTTGCTGCTGCTGGATGCAGGCACCTGCTGCTGCCTCTGTGCTGGCTGCTGGACAGTGGGGGTGGAAGGCTGGGGGAAGGCTTCCTCCAAGCGCTCAACAAGGGCCTGCTGCAAGCTCCTTATTTGTTGCGCTGGGTCTCCTCCTGCAGGCGGCAGGAACTGGCTCAACTTCCCCTTGAGGCGTGGGTCCAACATCATGCTGATCCAGATGTCCTCCCTCTGCTTCATCTGGATCACCCTGGGGTCCCTGCGCAGGCACGTCAGCATGTGCGCTGCCATTGGGAAGAGGCGGGCCACGTCTGCTGGCACATCGACGTCAGTGCTGTCCTCATCCTCCTCCTCTGCTGCCTCATCCTCTCTCCACCCCCGCACCAACTCAGCTGCGCTGTGCTGATCCCCCTCATCAGCAGCCAGGTCAGGGACCTCCACCAAGTCCTCCTCCTCCTCCCCCTCAGAGGTGGACTGCGCAGCTGGTTGCCGCTCCTGCTGGTCCAAGGCTGCCGCTCCCTGTTCCAGCAAAGCATCGAGGGCCCTGTTCAGCAGAGAAACCAGGGGCACCCACTCGCAGACCATAGCATGGTCCCTGCTCACCATGTTTGTGGCCTGCAGGAAGGGAGCCAGCACTAAGCACACCTGCTGCATGTGCCTCCAGTCATCATCGGGGACGATGGACGGGAAGTTGCTGGTCTTGTCCCTTCTCAGAGCTGCGGAAACAGTGGCCAGGGCAAGGTACTGTTTGACAGCGTGCCTCTGTTCAACCAGACGCTCCAACATCGCCAGGGTGGAGTTCCAGCGAGTCGGAACGTCAAGGATCAGCCGATGGCGTGGCAGATCCAGCTCCTTTTGCACATCTTCCAGGCTCGCACAGGCTGCAGCCGAGCGCCGGAAGTGACGCACAACTTTCCTTGCCGTTTCCAGCAGTTCGCCCATCCCCTGGTAGGTGCGCAGGAACTTCTGCACCACCAGGTTCAGCACGTGGGCAAGACAGGGGATGTGGGTCAGGTTTCCCCTGTCTATTGCGGCAACCAGATTGGCCCCATTGTCGGCCACCACCTCTCCGACTCTGAGGCCTCTGGGGGTCAGCCAAATCCTCTCCTGCTCCTGGAGTTTGGCCAACACATGGGTTGCCGTCAGCTTGGTCTTCCCAAGGCTGACCAAGTGCAGCAGCGCTTGGCAGTGGCGGGCCTTCACGCTGCTGCTGAGGCGGGGGGTTTGGCCAGGTGTGCTGGAGGATGGCAGAGGATCGGAGGAACCTGCTGCAGTTCCCCTGAGCCTGCGGGGTGGCACCACCCACTGTGTTGCTGCTGCTGCTGTGCCCGCTGCTGCTCTCCCATCCTCACCCCCTTCCACCAAGCTGACCCAGTGGACAGTGAAGGACAGGTAGCGGCCTGTCCCGAAGCGGCTGCTCCAGGAGTCCATGGTGACGTGGACCCTTTCACCAACCGCGTGCTCCAGCCCTCGCTCCACATTGGCCATCACAAAGCGGTGCAGTGCAGGAATGGCCTTGCGGGAGAAAAAGTGTCTGCTGGGGAGCTGCCAGTCTGGGGCTGCGCAAGCAAGCAGCGCACGAATGTCGCTCCCCTCCTGCACGAGCGTGTACGGCAGGAGTTGGGAGCACATGGCCCGTGCCAGCAAGCCGTTCAGCTGCCGCACGCGACGGCTGCTGGGAGGCAGAGCCCTAACCACCCCCTGGAAGGACTCGCTCAAAAGGCTCTGGCGTGGCCTTTTGCTGACACGGGAATCAGCAGACACAGCGGAGGAGGCCACTGAGGACTGGCTGCCAGAACAGGCCTCAGTGTCGGCGGCAGGAGTTGCAGAGGGGGGAGGAGCAGTGCGTTTCCGCACTCCTGCTGGTGCTGCTGGAGGAGCAGGAGGGCGGGTGGCTGCTGTTGCTGCTGCTGAAGGCTGTGCAGTGATGGGTGTGGTGCCACTGCCAGCACCAGATGCCTTCAGCCTCTGGAACTCCTCATGCTGGTGGAAATGTTTAGCCGCAAGGTGGTTGATGAGCGAGCTGGTGCAGAACTTTAAGGGGTCTGCACCTCTGCTCAACTTCCGCTGACAGTGGTTGCAAGTGGCGTACTTGCTGTACACAGTGGGCATGGTGAAATATCGCCAGATTGGTGACTTAAACATCCCCCTACGGCATGGAAGCGCTGCTGCCTGTCTCCCTGTGGTGGTTGGGGGGGGGGCTTGGGTGCGGCTGGTGGTGGTACTGGCTGATGCTGCTGCTGCTGAGCCTGAGACACCAGCAGGGTGTGGGACGCTGCCAATGCTTGCAATGATGCGCCTCCTTGCAAGGCCCACAAGCGCATCCTCCTCCTCCTCCTCAGAGCTGCTGAGGACGACATCCCCTGGAGGTGGTGGCACCCAGTCTCTGTCTGTCACCGGGTCATCATCATCCTCCCCCTCCTGAAACATGTCCTGCTGGGATGAGGACCCCCCAAACTCCTCTCCTGATGCATGGATGGGCTGCTTGACTGTCGCCACAGTCTTGCTGTCCAATCCCTCATCCCCCAAAGTGCCCATCAGCATCTCCTCCTCAAGATCGCCAACAACAGCAGACAATTTACTCATGATGCCTGGGGTCAAAAGACTGCTGAATGACAGGTCGGCGAGTGACGGTGAACTGGCCTCCTCCCCAGACCCTGCTGGGCGGCTGCTGCGAACAGGGGTGGTGGTGGTGGTGAGGGTGGAGGCCTCGGATGCAGAGCTGATGGCGGGCTGCTCATCCTCCGTCATGAGTTGCACCACAGTGTCTGCATCCTTTTCCTCAATGGGACGTTTCCGACCCGGCTGGAGGAAAATGGGAGCAGGTGCTACACGCTGCTGCTGCTGTGTCTCTGCAGCGTGAGTTGCAGATGCTCCTGCTGGGCGGCGCCCAAGGCGTCCACGGCCAGTGGCTATGGGAGGAATGTTAGCCACTGACGCTGCTGCTGCGGAACTGTGCATGGTGGCGCGCCCGCGGCCGCGGCTTGCCACAATGCTGCTCCCTCTCCTCCTGATTCCCTTGCTGCCCTTCCCCTTGCCCAAACCGCGCTGGCTGCCACTTCCAGACATCTTCAATGTTTTGGGCGTATAGACAAAAGTTTTTTAAAAGGGCGGGTGAAAAGTGGGGTACTTTAATGGAGTGGGTTGGTTGGTGAGGTGAATGAGTGAGTGTCCCCTAGTACAGTAAGTAAGTAGTAACAGTCAGGAAGTACAACTAGAAGTTACAATAATCAGTAGTAATCACAAGTAAATTTAGTGTGTGTACACTCAGACAGTGAGTGACCGCACGCAGGAGCTAGTAGCCTATGAACACACAGTGACTGAGTGTCCTAGACTCCTAGTACAGTAAGAGTAAGTAGTAACAGTAAGTAGAACTAACTAATTACAATAATCAATCAGCGATCAGAAGGAAATGGAGTGTGGGTGGTGTGTGTACACTCAGACAGTGAGTGACCGCACGCAGGAGCTAGTAGCCTATGAACACACAGTGACTGAGTGTCCTAGACTCCTAGTACAGTAAGAGTAAGTAGTAACAGTAAGTAGAACTAACTAATTACAATAATCAATCAGCGATCAGAAGGAAATGGAGTGTGGGTGGTGTGTGTACACTCAGACAGTGAGTGCCCGCACGCAGGAGCTAGTAGCCTATGAACACAGTGACTGAGTGTCCTAGACTCCTAGTACAGTAGGTCCTAAAACAGGAGGGGTCCGAGGCTGCACTCAGCAATTACAAGGAGTGCAATAAAAATTGTAAAAAAGAAATTAGGCTGGCAAAGATCGAAGCTGAAAATCAAATCGCTAGGGATATCAAATCTAACCCAAAAAAGTTTTACAAGTACATCAACTCTAAAAAAAGAAAGGTTGACTGTATAGGACTCCTAAAGGATGAAGGTGGAAACTCAATGGTGGATGACCAAGGTAAGGCAGAGTTATTAAATGCTTTCTTTGCTTCTGTCTTTACAAAGGAAACAGCACTGTTGCAAATTACAGAGGCGGAAGAGTCTCAATCTTCTAACTGTAATATTAAATACTTAACGCAGGAAGAAGTAAAGGCAAGACTAAATAAATTAAAAATAGACAAGGCACCTGGCCCGGATGGCATGCATCCTCGGGTCCTAAGGGAATTAAGTTCAGTTATAGATAAACCCCTTTATCTTATCTTTTGTGACTCTCTTGCAACTGGCAGAGTCCCAGTGGATTGGCGTACAGCCCACGTTTTCCCATTATTTAAGAAGGGCAAAAAATCAGATCCAGGAAATTATAGACCTGTAAGCTTAACATCAGTTGTATGCAAACTATTTGAGGGGTTACTAAGAGATACTATACATGACTTCATAGTAGAAAATAATCTTATTTCTCAGCATCAACATGGGTTTACTAAAGACAGGTCCTGTTTGACTAACATGCTCAGCTTTTATGAGGTAGTGAATGCTAATATGGATATTGGGAATGCTGTAGATGTGATATACTTAGACTTTGCTAAGGCCTTCGACACTGTTCCCCACAAAAGTCTGGTGCAAAAGATGAGGATGCAAGGACTGGGGAAGAGTCTGTGTGCTTGGATAGGGAACTGGCTAATGGACAGAAAACAAAGAGTTGTGGTCAATGGATCATACTCAAAATGGGAGACTGTTAGCAGTGGGGTCCCACAGGGGTCTGTACTGGGTCCAGTGCTCTTCAATTTATTTATTAATGACCTAGTGGATACAGTAGTGAGCAATGTTGCTATTTTTGCAGATGATACAAAATTGTGCAGAATCATCAACTCTAAGGAAGATAGTGTTATATTGCAACAGGATCTGGATAGGATGGCTATATGGGCACATACATGGCAGATGAAATTCAATGTTGACAAATGTAAAGTCATGCATTTTGGTCGTACCAATGGTCTAACACCATACAAAATAAATGGGATACAGTTGGGAACATCAAACTTGGAGAAGGACTTAGGAGTACTCATCGACAACAAGTTAAATAATCGTACTCAATGCCAAGCCGCTGCAGCTAAAGCTAACAAAATTTTGGGATGCATTAAAAGGGAAATAAAAACTCGAGATGCTAGCATAATATTGCCCCTGTTTAACTCTCTAGTAAGGCCACATCTGGAATATGGAATTCAGTTCTGGGCACCACATTACAAAAAAGATATTGCAGTTTTAGAGCAGGTGCAGAGACGAGCAACAAAATTGATACGTGGGATGGAAGGTCTCACTTACCAAGAAAGGTTAGATAAACTGGGTTTATTTAGTCTAGAGAAAAGACGCCTTAGAGGAGATCTAATTAACATGTATAAATACATCAGAGGGCAATATAATAGCTTAGCGGATGAGCTTTTTGTCCCTAGGCCTTCTCAAAGGACTAGAGGACATGATCTGCGCATGGAGGAAAAACGTTTTAGCCATTTATTTAGGAAAGGGTTCTTTACAGTAAGAGTGATTAAGATGTGGAATGCATTGCCACAGGAAGTCGTTATGGCAAACTCTATACCTGCATTTAAAGGGGGCTTAGATGCTTTCCTTGCGTTGAATGACATCCATGGCTACAATTACTAGGTAATGCCAATGATGTTGATCCAGGGATTTTATCTGATTGCCATCTGGAGTCGGGAAGGAATTTTTACCTTGTAAGGGTTTTTTCGCCTTCCTCTGGATCAACAGGGATATGTGAGGGAGCAGGCTGGAGTTGTACTTTGTACTGGTTGAACTCGATGGACGTATGTCTTTTTTCAACCAAAGTAACTATGTAACTATGTAACTATGTAACTATGTAACTATGTAAGTAAGAGTAAGTAGTAACAGTAAGTAGAACTAACTAATTACAATAATCAATCAGCGATCAGAAGGAAATGGAGTGTGGGTGGTGTGTGTACACTCAGACCGTGAGTGCCCGCACGCAGGAGCTAGTAGCCTATGAACACAGTGACTGAGTGTCCTAGACTCCTAGTACAGTAAGAGTAAGTAGTAACAGTAAGTAGAACTAACTAATTACAATAATCAATCAGCGATCAGAAGGAAATGGAGTGTGGGTGGTGTGTGTACACTCAGACAGTGAGTGACCGCACGCAGGAGCTAGTAGCCTATGAACACACAGTGACTGAGTGTCCTAGACTCCTAGTACAGTAAGAGTAAGTAGTAACAGTAAGTAGAACTAACTAATTACAATAATCAATCAGCGATCAGAAGGAAATGGAGTGTGGGTGGTGTGTGTACACTCAGACAGTGAGTGACCGCACGCAGGAGCTAGTAGCCTATGAACACAGTGACTGTCTGACTGAGTGTCCTAGACTCCTAGTACAGTAAGAGTAAGTAGTAACAGTAAGTACAACTAACTAACAATAATCTATCAGTAATCAGAAGGAAATAGAGTGTGTGTACACACAGACAGTGAGTGAGTGCACACACGCAGGAGCTAGCTAGTAGCCTATAAACAGTGACAGTCAGTGAGTGTCCTACTCCTAGTACAGTATAACTACAATACTATTAGTAAAGGACAGCAGAAATACTGGTATAGATGAGAGAAATAAACAGAGGACAGCTGCCCACAGAGGCAAGGCCCCCCTGAGGCCTAAACCTGTAAGCTTGCAGCAGCTGCCTGTCTCTAATGTAACACACAAGCTACTAACTAAAATACAATGTCTATCTAACTAACAACAATATAGGTGTATATGGCAGGTGTAGGTGAGCAAAAACGCTAGGTAAATGATCACAATAGAGCACTTGCTAAGCCAAAGCACAAAGGAGCAACTCTCTCTCTGTACAAGTCTCAGGCAAGCATGGAGAAACGGAACATGGCGGCCGCTATTTATAGGGTAGGGGCTGGCCAGGGTCCCCCTCTGTGATTGGCTGCCGTCAGAGGGCCTGGGAGCCCTCTGATTGGCTCTAAGGACATCAATCTGGGCTATGACGCTATTCGAGCTCGGTACCGAGCTCGAATAGCGCCGTTTGCTCGAATAGCTCGAATAGTGAATGGGCTATTCGAGTGTACTCGGATAGCCCATTCGAATAGCTACAGCTATTCGGAGCTCGAATACCGAGCTCGGATAGCTGAAAAAGAGCTCGAATATTCGAGCTACTCGAATATTCGAGCTCTGCTGAGCACCACTAGTTGGAAGCCTCTGAATTATCCAGAAGCTTCCCTCTAATGAGGTAAGTATTTAAAGGACCACTGTCGCAACAATCTTAAAATGTAAAATATATGTAAACATACAGTATGCAGATAAGAAGTGTATTTCTCCCAGAGTGAAATAAGCCATACATTACTTTTCTCCTATGTCGCTGTCACTAACAGTAAGTAGTAGAAATTTGACATTACAGACAGGTTTTGGGCCAGTCCATCTCCTCATGCGGGATTCTCAGGGATTTCTTTATTTTCAAAAGCACTTAGTGAATGGCAGTTGCTCTGTCCAACTGCCCAAAAAAAGTGTACGGTGAGAAGAGAGGCTGCCCAGCATCTTAGTATAAATCTTTTTCAAGGAGTGTCTTTATAAAGAATAAAGGCCATGCTGAGAATTCCCTTTGGAGAGATGGACTGGCCCAAAACCTGTCAGTAATGTCAGATTTCTACTACTTACTGTTAGCGACAGCAGCATAGGAGAAAAGCAATTTATGGCTCATTTTACTCTGGAAGAAAAGTACTTATATGTGTGTGTGTGTGTGTGTGTGTGTGTGTGTGTGTGTGTGTGTGTGTGTGTGTGTGTGTGTGTGTATATATATATATATATACACACATTTTTAAGATTTTTTGACAGTGGTCCTTTACTATTTTTCATTTTTTAAAAATCACAGGTGCACCTCAAATCCTAAATGTGTGGGTAGGACTGCAGAGGTGTACATTTTAAATGCGCAGAGATAGAGCTCTTCACAAGCAGTAGAAATATTTTAGATATACATTTTTGAAACAGAGGTTATGTGGTGCATGTGATTGGTCTATTTTTATATATTAGTTTCACCTTTTAAGTCGAATCACTGAAATAAATGGACTTGTGCACAATATTCAAATTGTTTGAGTGTAACCTGTATCATATTAGCAGCCAGGGGTTGATTTAGCATTTTGGTGTCTTAAAGTGGCTCCGAGATAAAATTTTACTCATTACAAAATTGTGTTCCTTTCATATAGTTTATAAGGCATTCCTCAAGTTAATACTTTTTTGTTGTTTTAATACTCTAATTCCCTATAAACTAAACAAGCCCCACCCACAGCTTCTCCAGTGCCTCGGCACTCTTTCTCTGTAGCAAGGGCTTATGGGAGCTCAGTCTGGGCAGGAGGAGGAGGCGTTACTAGCCAGAGATTTCAAAGGCAGAGGGGAGGAGGAGAGGGGAGTGAAGTTTTCACAGGCTGAGGGCTGGAAATACAGAGCAGCTTTGGCTGTGTGTAATGACAAGCAGAACATGGCTACTGTCATTGTATCACATGAAGAAATAATCATATACTGTTGAAGCTGGTTGCAGCTAGATTTGCTGTGTAAACTATCTAAACTTTAGATAAGATATATAGACAAGTTACTTTTTATAGCTAATGTAAGAGTGAACAGAGGCGCCAGCAGGATAAAAAGTTAAAATCCCTCTGGAGGTGGTGGTGGACTCGCCTTCCCGAAGCAGACCAGATACCGTCAGTTTTAGGACAACAGGTTTATTAATATACTCCAAAACAAACAGTGCAAAGCGTTTCACGGGTATGTTCCCGCTTCCTCAGGCAATAAACAGATAGGAGTACACAGTATAGTCTCAAGGTCACGAATAGCGCCTCTGACTCAGACCTGTTGTCATAACACTGACGGTATCTTGTCTGCTTCGGGAAGGCGAGTCCACCACCACCTCCTGAGGGATTTTAAGCCTTTTAGAACCTTTTATCCTGCTGGCGCCTCTGTTCACTCTTACATTATCAATATCCACCCCTGGTGGAGGGGTGTTGCCCCTTATTTCCTTATCTACAGAGAGCGACTTTTAATCCTGAGTGAGGACAGGTCTAATCTCCTCCTAAGAGGTAACCCATGTTTGCGAGTAAATACATTATATACTTTTCATTTCCAACCCCTTGTTTTGCATACTACACTATATTGGGCTCTCGGTACTTCTTTTGCTTTTATAGCTAGTTTTTCATCTCGGATCCGCTTTAACTGATAACCTAACACCAAAGAGGATCGCTGGCTCTAACACATTGGGGATGGCTGCCCAGCATACAGTGCGTCAAGACACTTCCTCCAGCAGATATCTTCTTTGATAAGTCAATTATCAGATTTCTGATAGTTCACTGAAAGGAGTTAAAAACAGCACAGTGTGTGAGTGTATTTTTAATTTTCTTGTATTTCCAAGTCACTAATTCTAAGTGAATTCAGGTTGTTTTTGCTCTGAGGCACCTGTCCCTACTTGACGCCTCAATAGACTGCAATGCAAATTTGTGACTATGGGGTTCCGAGGGATGGCGCACAAAATGGTAATGAGTTCGGCTACACTGTAGCCAAACCAACATAGTGGCAGGGACAATTGGTTAGTAGTAGGAGAAAGGGGAAACAGGTATAATATAGCCGAGCCCTGAGGGTTAGTGTCAGGAGATAAGGTAGCGGGGCAGGAGGTTAGTGTTGGACAGTGTGGAGAGGGTGAAGGTTAGTGTTATGGTGGCCATACATGGTACAATAAAAACGTTCCATTCATCCCGTTTATTAGATCTAAATGATCAAATCGAATGAAAGTTGAAAATATCCAGTTTTTTCGAGAAAAATCAGATCCGACATGCTGGAAAAATCTTATATTCGATCTAACGGAATAATCGAACTAAATTATCTAATAAAAAAAAAAAGAAAAATTGTACCTTTAGGCATGGAGAGGGGGTTACTTGTAGACAGAGGAAAGGAGAAGTTAGTGTTAGGCGTTAGGCGGGGGAGAAAGAGGTTGGTGTTAGGAAGGGTGTGTGAGGAGATATTACCAATATTTTGTATAATCGGTAATATCTCAATACTAAATGTATCTAATTCTAAGGTGTTCTTCTAATTTGATGGCAGAAACAGTTTAGCAGCACTGGTAATGGTGGAATATTAAATTAGACCTTGTATTATGGCTTAGTGCCCATATCTGGGGCAGCCATCCTTTTTGTTTTGTTTTTTTCATGTATTATCATTATGATGAAATAATAATCTACAAATGTGGCAACTGCAGCATTAGTAACAAGCTCATTTGAGAGGGAAGATGTCTTTTGGGAGGCCAAATTGTCAGGATCAAGTGTGTCCTCACTTATCGAAGCAAGTTTGTTTACTGTCCATTGTGTCCCTATTCCAGATTTAACATTTGGAAGACAACCTGACAATTTATGTTCGGGTACAGGAGCATTTACTCTCTATGAAGTCTAAAAAGGGAGCTCCCAGATTTATCAAACAAATCATTGACACACACTGGGCTAACCCAAGCTGCATACGTCTCTTTGGATTAGAAATTGTTTCTTTGCCTCATACAGGAGGAAATTGGGACTGTGTTTTGCTCCAACATGAAGCACGCTTGATTATTAGAATTAAGGCCATGGATCCTCTAAAGCTGGCCACTAATGGACCAATTTCTAGCGAAAAATCGTTCGATCGATCCGAAATTCTCGGTCGGCAGTGATCGAATTGCCAGTAAATAATCTCCATTAATGGTTATGATCGATTATGAACGAGTGAAAAAAAAGTCGTCCGACTGAATTTTCCTCGAACGAAATTTTGAATTTTAAAGACGATCGTGATCGATAGATAGCAAAGATTGGTTCGTTGATGGTGTAGTGAACGATTTTTCTTCCGATCAGAATTTCTTATCGCTCGAACGATTTTTCGCTAGAAAATTGGACCATTAGTGGCCACCTTGAGTCTGAATGACAAGAATGAACTAACGTGCTTCCTGGAGCAATAAGCTCTATTGCTCTGCAGTCTCCCTTTATTATTGTTTGATGGAGCATGTTCCATTTTATATACAGTGGTTTGCAAAAGTATTTGGCCCCCTTGACGTTTTCCACATTTTGTCATATTACTGCCACAATCATGAATCAATTTTATTGTAATTTCATGTGAAAGACCAATACAAAGTGGTGTACATGTGAGAAGCAGAACAAAAAGCATAGGATTCCAAACATTTAAAAAAATAAATAACTGCAAAGTGGGGTGTGCGTAATTATTCAGCCCCCTGAGTCAATAATTTGTAGAACCACCTTTTGCTGCAATTACAGCTGCCAGTCTTTTAGGGTATGTCTCTACCAGCTTTGCACATCTAGAGACTGAAATCCTTGTTCATTTTTCTTTGCAAAACAGCTCCAGCTCAGTCAGATTAGATGGACAGCGTTTGTGAACAGCAGTTTTCAGGACTTGCCACAGATTCTCGATTGGATTTAGATATGGACTTTGACTGGGCGATTCTAACACATGGATATGTTTTGTTTTAAACTATTCCATTGTTGCTCTGACTTTATGTTTAGGGTCGTTGTCCTGCTGGAATGTGAACCTCCACCCCAGTCTCAAGTCTTTTGCAGACTTCAAGAGGTTTTCTTCCAAGATTGCCCTGTATTTGGCTCCATCCATCTTCCATTAACTCTGACCAGCTTACCTGTCCCTGCTGAAGAATAGCACCCCAGAGCATGATGCTGCCACCACCATATTTGACAGTGGGATGGTGTGTTCAGAGTGATGTGCAATGTTAGTTTTCCGCCACACAAAGAGTTTCGCATTTTGGCCAAAAAGTTCCATTTTGGTCTCATCTGACCAGAGTATCTTCTTCCACGTGTTTGCTGTGTCCCCCACAAGGCTTGTGGCAAACTGCAAACAGGACTTCTTATGCTTTTCTGTTAACAATGGCTTTCTTCTTGCCACTCTTCCATAGAGGTCAACTTTGTGCAGTGCACGACTAATAGTTGTCCTATGGACAGATTCCCCCACCTGAGCTGTAGATCTCTGCAGCTCCTCCAGAGTCACCATGGGCCTCTTGACTGCATTTCTGATCAGCGCTCTCCTTGTTCGGCCTGTGAGTTTAGGTGGACGGCCTTGTCTTGGTTGGTTTATAGTTGTGCCATACTCCTTCCATTTCTGAATGATAGCTTAAAGAGGAGCTGTTAGGTATAAGGTCTCAGAGAAAAACACATATCAGTAGCTAAAGATTGGCTGTACTTACATTACATATGCATTTCACTGCCCACGTTTGTACTTCACAGAATTTGTATATAGTATATGCAGAGATTGATGCTCCTGACAGCTCATGGCAGGTTCCATGTTTGTCTGTCTCCTATGAAGCCAAATGTGTCGTCATGTCCTGCCTGCTTCCTGATCACAGAAAAGCTCGTACTGAATAACACTAGTGTGCAGTGAATATTAATTAGCCATGTGGCTAGGAACAATAGCGGACTCCTGCAGTGTACTCTGCCCGGAGATTTTTCAGTGCTGTGCGCTGGACTGAGTTTTAAGCTGCTGAAACTTGATCCTGTAACTTCTCCTTAGCAGCCGAGGGGAGGGCCCCAGAATGCTTTGCAGTATGGTATGCGGCTTGCGTCCTCTTGGGTCTAACAGCTTTGCTGATAAGCACACATCAAATGTAAGAGAGATTTTTATCTTCACTATTGCCTTTTTGGCTTCCGTCTAAACTGTTTAACACAGGAGAATAGAGGTTTAAATTAGCTTCTGCAGCCTGACAGTTACTCTAAAGAGTGCTCTGTGGGATGTTCAATGCTTTGGGAATCTTTTTGTAGCCTAAACCTGCTTTAAATTTCTCAATAACTTGATCCCTGACCTGTCTGGTGTGTTCTTTGGACTTCATGGTGTGGTTGCTCCCAATATTCTTTTAGACAACCCCTGAGGCCGTCACAGAGCAGCTGTATTTGTACTGACATTAGATTACACACAGGTGCACTCTATTTAGTCATTAGCTCTCAGGCAATGTCTATGGGCAACTTACTGCACTCAGACCAAAGGGGGCTGAATAATTACACACATCCCACTTTGCAGTTATTTTTATTTTTTTTTAAATGTTTGGAATCATGTATGATTTTCATTCCACTTCTCATGTGTACACCACTTTGTATTGGTCTTTCACGTGGAATTCCAATAAAATTGATTCATGTTTGTGGCAGTAATATGACAATGTGGAAAACTTCAAGGGGGCCGAATACTTTTGCAAACCACTGTACCTGCGGACCAGCACATTACGTACATACACCTTTGTGTATGCTTCACACACAAAGAGGCTTCTTTGTAAAGCGCTTTTCTTCCATAGGACTGAAAGCACATAGATAGGTCTCAGATCAATACAGGGTTGCAGACTGGACTGTGTTACAGATGAAATAAGTGTGCATAAATGCAATGCTAAACAGGTGGCTTTTCAGTTTGGACTTAAATGCTTCCAGGGATGGAGATGTCTTGATTGGGTGTGGCAGGGAGTTCCAAAGTTTAGGGGGCAGCATGACAGAAAGCTCTGTATTCTTTCTGCACTCCCCGTGGAGAGCTTGGTGTGTAGCATTAAATGGGAGGTTCCAGACCATTATGCATAACATGCTTATGGACCTCCAGTACAGTAGCTTGCTCAGTGTTTTTTGATTATGCATGGCCCAGGCCTGGCATGCCTCTACCTGCTGTACATTTTCATTCTTACGTTTTTTTTTCCTGCCACTTCTGGCAGCATCACACACAGCCAGGTGTCCTGAGTTGCCTAAATAATGTGGGCATGTAAGCAACACATCTATGAATGTGGACCTACACGGCAAGCCACATAAAACGATGTGTGCCACGCTCACCTACATGACCTCAACAAAGAGGGCAAGCCTCACGGAACAGCCTTTTTGGCAGACCTCTCCCTCAGTGGCTAATTGCTGTACTGCTGCATAGTACATTTCTCCAAACAGTTCATGCGTTTTTTAAATCTTTATTGAGCTTAGTGCTGACGGTTTGTCCTCTCCACTGTGCAATAATCACTTTGGTACTGCAGCTTTATAGTGCATGTATTGTATTATTTATTACGGATTGCAGTGATTTATTAAGCATCTGCCTTTAGCACTGTACCTTTTTCAGAATGCTGTATGCTATGGAATTGTACATTTCCTAAGTGCTGCTGGATTTTTTTATTCATCTATATTTAATACCATGTATACTCATGTATAAACTGACCCACGTATAAGCCAACGTACCCAATTTCCCTTAAAAAAAAAAAAAAAAAACAGAAAAAAAGGTAATTGACTCACGCCCCCTCCACAGTGTAAATAGCCAGATGTGCCTTCCAGTTCAAAGCAACCCCCTCCCCATAACTATAAGTGCCCCTAGTTCAGGGCAGCCCCCCACAATAGCCAGATGTGCCCCCAGATCAAGACAGTCCCCCTCCCCATAGACAGATGTGCCTCCAGTTCAAGGCAGCCCCCTCCCTATAGCCAGATGTCCCCCCAATTCAAGGCAGCCTCCCCCCCCATAGCCATATGTCTCCGCCAGTTTAATGCAACCTCCCCTTCCCATAGCCAGATGCCCCTCAGACACCTGCAACAAGTTCAGCTCTGTAGTACCTGGTGCTGCTGCTTGTGAAGTGAGCGGTATGTCAGCATCGGGAATGCTTCCTGTCTCAATCATCCCCTCAGACACAAACTGCAGAGGGTCATCAGATCAGCAGAGAGAACCATCAGGAAACCACTAACCTCTCTAGATCAAATCTTCAACTCAAGACTGCACTCCAGAACTAAAAAAAATAGCTAATGACCCGTCCCACCCAGGCTTTCGCTTCTTCAGTAGACTCCCTTCAGGCCGGAGATTCCGATCCATCTACACCAGGACCACAAGGCACAGGAACAGCTTCTTCCCCTCAGCCGTAAACTATCTGAACTCTTAGAACTCTAAACCTGACCGTACGGAAGCATATTGCTATGTAAATGTGTTCAAATGCGACCAATTGCTGAAACTGTATCTTTGTATTGTTGATGCTTGCATGTAGTTGTATTGTATGTCCTGTTCTTTTTTCACACTTGCCCTGTACTTGCCAAACCCAATTCCGGACACGGCCCGGTCGTGCTTGGCGAAATAAAATATTCTCATTCTGATACACCTGCACATGGTGACTGCTGTGGCTGTCCCCGCTGGCTTGTGGAACAGAGCGCGTGTCATCGCATGAAGCAGTGCTTTGGTATACTTCCTGTATAGCAATATCTCATATCTATGACACCATCTAGCGGTGTCTTGAGACATTGCTAGACAGGAAGTATACTTGGACATATCTCTTTACTAGAGCACAGTGTGAGAATGGTGTCTCTTGTCTCTCAAGGATGCAAACTGTAAAGCTGCCCAGTAAGTGTGGAAAATGTACATGCACAGCCCAATTTGTATGTGGGTGGAGCTATTTTATGTAGCCATGTCTGAGTGTTGCCTGCACTGCAGATTATTATGCATGTGAGCAGGTCTAGGTGGTGCTAGTGATGTCATATGTAATTACCCTGCAGTGGCAGCCATAACAATGGACCCCTTTCTCAACAAGCGTTTTTGGTAAAGTGCAAAGATGACACATTCTGTCCCAATAACAGAAATCTTAAAGGAATGGGGGGGAAATAAAGAAAAATAGGTATTTGCAATAGCAATACGGAAAGCTGTCAACTCAACCTATCTGTAATCACATTTTATTTTGTTATACAGAAAAACAATTTGGATAGGCTGTTACAAGAACCCTTGTGTATATGAGCAGTTCTGTAGATATATGTCGGCCTTTGTGCCCCCACCCCTTTCCCCATAATGTCAGTGCATATCTGAAAAAAATAAAATGACTAAATTTTATTTTTTATTTTTTTCAATTTAGGTTGGCTTTAAAACAGACCCAAGGTCCACACAAGGGACATTAACAGTAAGCCTCCTTAGCTCTGTTCCCAAAATCCTTCAGCTGTGAACCCTGGTAAATCCATGCTACCCCCACACGTGTACAGAGCAGTCATATCCCCTTTGATGTTGTCTTCTGCCCTCCAGGTCACAGGTAGCGATGGGGAGAAGCCAAACTACCATCATCCTCTTCCATCCATCATACATCAGACCCTTTGTGACAGTCCCATTGTTCTCATGGTGTTGTAAAGGACATGTTATATATAGAATGCCATCTAGGATATGTCAGATTTCCATCCAGTGTCCGGAAATGGCAGGCAGGACAGGTCTTGGCGTTCTGTTACCTCAACAGACATGATGTACATGTCAGAAGAACATAACTGTATGAATCCTATAATTACCATAGAATTAGCAGACGACATCTTAATTCATTTCAGTAGAGAGGCCATCACTTATATACTTGGTAGAAGTCTGAACGGAGCTCTAGTGGGAATTTAAACACAGAGTTTGTTGGCTTCTGTGAGTGCCAGGCCCATGGGTGCTGCTGGTGGGTAAATATTAGTAGTCCAGTGTTCGGGGGTGTAGACAAGAACTTACTGTGTGTTTTAGAAGTACACTTACCCCTTAAAGTGGACCTAACCTCTTGCACTGGACAGAAGGAAACGAGAGAAATGCACCCTGTATGTATTTAGAGAGTTTAGCCACTCTAATTCCCCCTCATCTGTGACTAATCACAAGTTGTACTATGATCTCACAGCTGTGTCAGCTGGCTGCTATGGCAGAGCAGCTAACTGGTGAACACAGGATGTTAACCCTAAGTCAGCTTCCATGAAAGCAGCAAGACACACTGCAGATTTATTGCAATATTTCTATCCGATGCAACAAAGCAATGCATTTCTTTAAAGGTTAGTATGTTGTTGCTTATCTCTTAGAGCAGAGAAGAAGTTCTGAGTTCAGGTCTCCTTTAAAGCAATACTGGGCAATGCTGTGGTGAGGGTCAAATCAATGCACTTATTGCTAGATTTTTACACACAGCCAGGAGCAGAACATTTAAAGGCAGTACTTTCCATTTAGATGTCAGAAACGCACTAGCTTTCCATCTCACTGCCAAACTTTCCTGTTACATAAAGGTAAGTGATTACATACTGTGCATAAGCAATCTGTTCTAAGCATAATCATTTATGATTGTGTTCAGCCACTGAAAACCAGTGACCTGCTCTGCCTTCCCCTTCGATAGGAAACCTTAATTAGCCTGTGTTGTAACACTCCGGTGATTGTGGCGTTTTGAAAGTTAGTTATAGAAACTTAATTGCTGTTGTCAAAGTAGTTAAGTAATGCAGCAAAATTACTCAGCTGATAATCTACTTATTCTCCATAGTAATTCAGAGTTTTAGCACTGCTGCAATGGCCTTAGGAAATTAATATCACTCAATATGAAATGTTAGTTTAAACAGGTCGTAGTAACCTTATATACGGGGTATGACATACTTGCCACAACAATCATTATACAATAGTAGCTATATGGCTTTACACAGCCATGATACCACCCCACACATCACCATCTATGCAGTTATAAGTAATATCAATGAAGCTCTGTTAAAGGTTATATAGCCGACCACTTAAAGAGACACTGAAGCGAAAAAAAAAAAATATGATATAATGAATTGGTCGTGTACTATGAATAATTTCTAGAAGATTAGCAGCAAAGACAATATTCTCATACTTTTATTTTCAGGTATACAGTGGAGGAAATAATTATTTGACCCCTCACTGATTTTGTAAGTTTGTCCAATGACAAAGAAATGAAAAGTCTCAGAACAGTATCATTTCAATGGTAGGTTTATTTTAACAGTGGCAGATAGCACATCAAAAGGAAAATCGAAAAAATAACCTTAAATAAAACATAGCAACTGATTTGCATTTCATTGAGTGAAATAAGTTTTTGAACCCTCTAACAATAAAAGACTTAATACTTAGTGGAAAAACCCTTGTTTGCAAGCACAGAGGTCTAACGTTTCTTGTAATTGATGACCAAGTTTGCACACATTTTAGGAGGAATGTTGGTCCACTCCTCTTTGCAGATCATCTCTAAATCCCTAAGGTTTCGAGGCTGTCTCTGTGCAACTCTGAGCTTGAGCTCCCTCCATTGGTTTTCTATTGGATTAAGGTCCAGAGACTGACTAGGCCACTCCATGACCTTAATGTGCTTCTTCTTGAGCCACTCCTTTGTTGCCTTTGCTGTATGTTTTGGGTCATTGTTGTGCTGGAACACCCATCCACGACCCATTTTCAGTTTCCTGGCAGAGGGAAGGAGGTTGTCGTTCAGGATTTCACGATACATGGCTCCGTCCATTTTCCCGTTAATGTGATTAAGTTGTCCTGTGCCCTTAGCAGAAAAACACCCCCAAAGCAAAATGTTTCCACCCCCATGCTTGACGGTGGGGACGGTGTTTTGGGGGTCATAGGCAGCATTTTTCTTCCTCCAAACACAGCGAGTTGAGTTAATGCCAAAGAGCTCTATTTTGGTCTCATCAGACCACAGCACCTTCTCCCAGTCACTCACAGAATCATTCAGGTGTTCATTGGCAAACTTCAGACGGGCCTGCACATGTGCCTTCTTGAGCAGGGGGACCTTGCGAGCCCTGCAGGATTTTAATCCATTGCAGTGTAATGTGTTTCCAATGGTTTTCTTGGTGACTGTGGTCCCTGCTAATTTGAGGTCATTCACTAACTCCTCCCGTGTAGTTCTAGGATGCTTTTTCACCTTTCTCAGAACCATTGACACCCCACGAGGTGAGATCTTGCGTGGAGCCCCAGAGCGAGGTCGATTTATGGTCATTTTGTGCTCCTTCCATTTTCGAACAATCGCACCAACAGTTGTCACCTTCTCTCCCAGCTTCTTGCTAATGGTTTTGTAGCCCATTCCAGCCTTGTGCAGGTCTACAATTTTGTCTCTGACATCCTTGGACAGCTCTTTGGTCTTTCCCATGTTGGAGAGTTTGGAGTCTGCTTGATTGATTGATTCTGTGGACAGGTGTCTTTTATACAGGTGACTAGTTAAGACAGGTGTCCTTAATGAGGGTGACTAATTGAGTAGAAGTGTCTAACCACTCTGTGGGAGCCAGAACTCTTAATGGTTGGTAGGGGTTCAAAAACTTATTTCACTCAATGAAATGCAAATCAGTTGCTATGTTTTATTTAAGGTTATTTTTTCAATTTTCCTTTTGATGTGCTATCTGCCACTGTTAAAATAAACCTACCATTGAAATTATACTGTTCTGAGACTCTTCATTTCTTTGCCATTGGACAAACTTACAAAATCAGTGAGGGGTCAAATAATTATTTCCTCCACTGTATAGTGTTTTTTCTAACATTGCATTATTCTATAATATGTGCAGATTACACAACACTCAGCATTCAAAATGATTCTTTCAGAGCAGTCTGTGAAGTAATGATCTCTCCTCTAGCAGAGGAAAAGTAAATAGTCCAGGAACAGTTGAGATAATAAAAGTCAGAAAACAGCCCTCTCCACGACTAACTTAGTCGGAGAGCTTAATGGCTTGTTTGCATAGAGATAACAACTGGGGTTTCTCAACTCTTCCTGTACTGGAAACAATTAGACTGATGTATCTGATCTTAAGGTTTTATTTCTTAGCTGTACTACACATACAAATCATAATATCATAATTTTTTTTTCGCTTCAGTGTCTCTTTAAGCCCAACAGAAATCTGTCGGTGACAGAAGCCAATAATAATTTCGCATGAAAAGCACTTTCCTGTGGGGAGAAGGATCACCACAGCTGTATGGTATGCTTGCGTAAAAATGCTGCTTGATCCACAGTCCAAAGCTGCCTTATTAAAATGTAAAACCGTTTTACTAAGAAGACTGCTTTAATGTATTCACTGTGACGCAGCCATTTCACCACTGAATCTTGCTAAAAATGATGCTTCTCGTTCAAACACTGTAAATGTTTCATAACGCAGAACTCTATAGTGGTATGGGACAGGTGGAATCTATCCAGCGGCACGCGTAGGGCCCGAGTGATGCTGACTCCTGTCTGTCAGAGCATCGGCTAAAGAGGTAATTATATAACAAAGTAAAATTCCAGACATCCCCTGCACTATAGTTTGTAAGACAAAAGGAGACAATTGAGTGCCCCCGATAGTGCAGTATGTTGAATAAGACGATATCTGATATTAAATGTAGTGAAATAATACTCACAAAGATGGGTTACCATCAAGGTAACCACTGTATAGACAAGTGGGGAAATTAGACCCGATCCCACTCGGGTTAAGATACTGCTCTCTGTAGATGTTGAAAAACAACAAAAAGGGGTAACACTCCTCCACCATGGCTAGAACAGGGGGCCCAAAGTAGTAAATATGCTAAAAATAACAGTGTAAAAGGGAGGTATTGGTGGTGGTGCTCAATCTGTAGAAGTGCTATTAAGTGCTTCTATGTGGCAGTTTAGGGATGGATTTGCACTTTTCTTAAAGGGAACCTAAACTGAGAGGGATATGGATGTTTTCCTTTTAAATAATACCAGTTGCCTGGCAGTCCTTCAGATCTCTTTGGCTGCAGTAGTGGCTGAATCACACACCTGAAACAAGCATGCCGCTAATTCAGTCTGACTTCAGTCAGAGCACCTGGTCTGCATGCTTGTTAAGGGGCTGTGGCTGAAAGTATTAGAGACACAGGATCAGCAGAAGAGTGAGGCAACTGGTATTATTTTAACCACTTGCCGACCGCCCACTACCTATGGGCGGCGGCAAAGTGGCACCCCCAGGACCATGTAACGCCGATCAGCGGTGGCACCTGGGGGACTAATTAGCCGGGGATTGCGCTCATCCGCCGGCATTAGGCTCCGCCCACCCGCGACGTCAACCTGCTGGCTATTTAGAAGCGCCGGCGGGTTGTTAACCCCCGATCTGCCGCTACAAAGTGTATAATACACTTTGTAATGTATACAAAGTGTATTATAGAGGCTGCCTCCTGCCCTGGTGGTCCCAGTGATCGAAGTACCACCAGGGCATGAGGCAGCCCCCCTAGTATGCACAACAGCACACTGATCCTGCCCCCCCCCCGATCACCCACAGCACCCCTTGGACCCCCCCCTCAGACCACTGTTTGCACCCAATAAACCCCCTAATCACCCATCAATCACCCCCTGTCACTATCTGTCAATGCTATCCTATAGATTAGGTCCTAAACTGCTGCTGAACTGATCACCCCCCCCCACACCCTCAGATCCTCCCCAGACCCCCCCTCCCCATGTACTGTGTACATCTATTCTCCCCTGTAATCACCCACTGATCACCTGTTAATCACCCCCTGTCACCGCCACGCATCAGATCAGACCCTAACCTGCCCCTTGCGGGCACCTGATCACCCGCCCACACCCTCAGATCGCCCGCAGACCCACCCTCAGATCACCTCCCAACTGCATTGTTTACATCTGTTTTCCCCACTAATCACCCACTGATCACCCATCAATCACCCCGTCACTGCTACCCATCAGATCCTAATCTGCCCCTTGCGGGCACCCACTTACCCGCCCACACCCTCAGATCACTCTCAGACCCCTTCTGCTCACCTCGCCAGTGCATTATTTACATCTGTTCTCCCCTCCAATCACCCACTGATCACCCATCAATCACCCCCTGTCACTGCTACCCATCATACCCATCAGATCAGACCCTCATCTGCCCCTTGCAGGCACCCAATCACCCGCCCACACCCTCAGATTCCCCTTAGACCCCGCTGATCACCTCGCCAGTGCATTGCTTGCATCTATTTTCCCCTCTAATCACACCCTGATCACCTATCAATCACTTCGTCACCCTCTGTCACTGCTACCCATCAGATCAGACCCTAATCTGCCCCTTGTGGGTACCCAATTACCCGCCCACACCCTCAGATCGCCATCAGACCGCCCCTGATAACCTCCCCAGTGCATTGCTTGCATCTATTCCCCCCTCTTATCACACCCTGAGACACCCATCAATCACCTCCTGTCACCACCTAGCACTCCTATCCATCAGATCAGGCCCTAATCTGCCCCCTGCGGGCTTCTGATCACCCGGCCAAACCCTCACCTGCCCCACCGCATTGACAGAATTTTTTTTTCTGATCACTGCTGGTCTCTACGACTTAATGGTGGCTGAGACCAACAGTTATGCCACACAATACGCAACCGCCAATCCAAGAAGCTACCATGCTCAACCTTTTTCGGTGGAAACCACTCCAAGTTTCCGAACATAACATTTTTTTGGGGCCTTCTCCTTAACATGGGTTTAGTCAAAAAGAATGTATTGCGGTCTTATTGGTCTACGCACCCAATACATCACATGCCCATGTTCTCTGCTGCCATGTCCAGGTCACGATTTGATAACATCCTGCGCTTCCTGCACTTCAGTGCCAATACAACCTGTCATCTAAGAGGCCACCCTGCTTGTGATCGGTTCCACACAATTCGGACCCTCATAGACCCCATGTCATCAAAATTTGTAGATGCTTATACCCCTGAACAGTCATTTTGAGGCATTTGGTTTCCAGGCTACTAACGGTTTTGGGCCCCTAAAATGCCATGGCTGTATAGGAACCCCACAAGTGACCCCATTTTAGAAAGAAGACACCCCAAGGTATTCTGTTAGGTGTATGGTGAATTCATAGAAGATTTTATTTTTTGTCACAAGTTAGTGGAAAATGACACCTTGTGAAAAAAAAAACAACAATAAAATTCAAATTTCGCTAAGATAAAATCTTCTATGAACTCACTATACTCCTAGCCGAATACCTTGGGGTGTCTTCTTTCTAAAATGGGGTCACTTGTGGGGTTCCTATACGGCCCTGGCATTTTAGGGGCCCTAAACCATGAGGAGTAGTCTAGAAACCAAATGCCTCAAAATGACCTGTGAAATCCTAAAGGTACTCATAGGACTTTGTGCCCCTTAGTGCAGTTAGGCTGCAAAAAAGTGTCACACATGTAGTACCGCCGTAATCAGGAGAAATAGTATAATGTGTTTTGGGGTGTATTTTTACACATACCCATGCTGAGTGGGAGAAATCTCTCTGTAAACGGACAATTGTGTGTAAAAAAAAATAAAAAAATACTTATTTACAGAGATATTTCTCCCATCCAGCATGGGTATGTGTAAAAATACCCCCCCCCCCCCAAACACATTATACTATTTCTCCTGAGTACGGCGATACCACGTGTGACACTTTTTTGCCTAGGTGCGCTAAGGGGCCCAAAATCCTATGAGCACCTTTAGGCTTTACAGGGGTGCTAACAATTTAGCACCCCCCAAAATGCCAGGACAGTAAACACACCCCACAAACGACCCCATTTTGGAAAGTAGACACCCCAAAGTATTCAGAGAGGGGTATGGCAGATTTCATTTTTTTTTTTTTTTGTCACAAGTTAGCAGAAATGGAAACTTTTTTTTAGTTTTTTTTTTTTTTGTCACAAAGTGTCCTTTTCCGCTAACTTGTGACAAAAAATAAAACCTTCTATAAGCTTACCATGCCCCTTAGTGAATACTTTGGGATGTTTTCTTTCCAAAATGGGGTCATTTGGGGGGTATTTATACTATCCTGGAATTCTAGCACCTCATGAAACATGACAGGTGCTCAGAAAAGTCAGAGATGCTTCAAAATGGGAAAATTCACTTTTGGCACCATAGTTTGTAAACGCTATAACTTTTACCCAAACCAATAAATATACACAATGTTTTTTTTTTTTTTTTTTTTTTATCAAAGGCATGTAGCACAATACATTTGGACAAAAATGTATATAGAAATTTTACTTTATTTGAAAAATGTCAGCACAGAAAGTTAAAAAAAATCATTTTTTTGACAAAATTCATGTCTTTTTTGATGAATATAATAAAAACAAAAATCACAGCAGCACTCAAATAGCACCAAAAGAAAGCTGTATTAGTGACAAGAAAAGGAGGTCAAATTCATTTAGGTGGTAGGTTGTATGACTGAGCAATAAACCGTTAAAGCTGCAGTGGTCTGAATGGAAATAAAAAAGTGTCTAGTCCTTAACTGTAGTGCAGTTCTAGGAATTCACACTAGACTGCCACTATTACCTATGAATTAAGAATTGTCTTATCATGCAGAACTGTCTCCCTGCTAGTTAGAAGTGTTTAAGAAGAAAAAAATATTGCCAATGCTTTGATAAATCTGACTTCACCATGACGTCTGAACAGAGGAGATCAAACCCCACCAGCATTTTAATCAGAAACCAATGGTTGATGCAGTTCACCAATATCAACCAAAACAGAAAAATCTCATCTATTTTGGCAGGACTGACCTGCATCATCTATTCCATATTTTCATAATACATCAGCGTTATATGACCAATTGCTTTCATCTTCCAAACTGCTTCTGGAGAACAAGAATCTGCAGCACAACAGACAGGGCCTGTGGAGCGTGAAACATGGAAAATGTATTTTTTCCCCATTGTGGCTAAATAGTACAGTATTTTTCCAAGCAATCTTTGCTGTTTCCTATTTGTCATATGAAATGATTAGGTACAAAGCCCAGCATGTGCACTATAGAAAAAGAAAATACTTTCAGCAATATCCTGTAAAAAGCAAAACAATGCACAGGGCATAAACAAATGTAGATTAAAACAAAATGACTCACTCTGTATAGCTTGATTTTTTTCTTTATAAAGTGAAAAATCAGCAAGGAAAGTAAATTGAGCTGGAAAGAACAAGCTGATAATTAAGCGTAGAAAATATGCACATACAGTACATGTACGTGTGTGTGTGTTCATAAACAGCACTGGGTCTTGCTACATACAAGTAATCATCAGACATCATATGCCATGTTCAGCAATAGACAGGCATCCAAAGCATGTACAGTCATTTGGTTACATCATAGGGGTGTATCCCTTAACAAAAGATGCAGAGCCACATTGTTCAACAATCCATTAGATCTAGCCCTAAGCAATTATCATTGACTTATAAAGCACCAACATATTCCATGACTCTGTACAGAGTAGGAACCAAATGTGGTACATAATACAGATAATTGTATACACAAAATACACTGCATTTTTTTGGACTATAAGACTCACTTTTTTGCTCCCAAAAGTGGGTAAAAAAGTCACTGCGTCTTATAGTCCAAATGCAGGGAGTTCCTGACTTGTGAACGCCTGCCAATACGAACCTCCAACCCATGCAGAGGAGGGCACGGGAGACAAACGAAGGACACAAACGCATAGGGGAGGACAAAGGGAGACAGAAGAGGTACAAGGGGGCATGAAGTACAAAGGGGGCAGAGTCCACAAGATACCCCTTTCACCATGGATGCACCAGGTTTAGTATATATTTTTTTCCCTTATTTTTTGTCCTCTAAACCTTGGTGTGTCTTATGGTCAGGAGCATCTTATATTACGAAAAATACGGTATATACTGGTGCATTATACAGAATTAGTAGACCTAGTAATTGCAGTAAAAAAAATGTTACAGAAGATATAGCAAATTCCAAGACACAAAGGGATATGAGAACCCTGCCCTAGTGAGCTTACAATCTAAAGAAATATGGAGGAAACAAGAGGTGGGTTAGTACACAATATGCTTAGCTAGAGGCAGTGTGTAAGGAGTACAACTTCCTGAGTTAGAGCGTATGCTTGTCAGAAAAAGTGAGTTTTGAGGGAGTGCTTAAAGGGAACCTGAAGCGAGAAGTGGGGGCCAAGAGGATGAGGAAAATGTTGCATCTGTACATAGTTTTAGTTTTCACAATTCACAAATAGTAGTCAACAAGTTTGTCGTGCTCGTGTGAATCTGAAATCAAAGAATATACTATGATCCCCAGTAATGTACTAACATGCCATTGCATTCACACACACACCAATGTAAATCTCACGTTACACAAATAACATCACCACCAGACGGTTTATATCAGATCACACAGCTTCACTAACTCCTCTCACTGTGAATGGCCCTGTTCTACATGTTTTGTCAGAAGATGTGTCACTTGACCACAGCTGCATAACCCCTATTTCACCAGCTGGTCAGCAACCCTTGCTACTGTGCGATATGCAGGTGAGGGTTGAAAACCTACATCACTTAGCAGACCATTTAATAATAGAAACAGACCTGGTTTCCATGATCACTAATGTTCTCCTCCATTGATATTTACCAACAAAGTACCTTAGATGATTAAACCCACTGATCTGTAATATGTTTTAAGTCCATTTTAACATGATACAGGAGAGAGGAAGCAATGCACAGAATAGCAGCTATAAGAACATCTTTCAGGCATATGGCATCCCAGCGTGCTGGTGTAAAGAGGTACCAGAGGAAAAAGGATTTTCACACTTTCCGTACAGCCAGGCCAGTGCAGTCAGGTGTGATCTAACACCAAGGTTCATTGCCAATAAGCAGCTGTGTGCTAGCAATAGAAGAGATGTGTCAATTAGCTTCTCAATGTAGGATTTAAAAGCTTCATGAGACTAACAGAGTTTAATAGAGGCCTAATAGGCAGTGTCACAGTTGAAGCTGCAATAAAGACCAACTCCAGAAAAAAATATTTTGTTTTGAGTAGGGGAAAGGGGTTAAAACCGTTGGAATTACACTTCCCTTACTTCCTGTCCTGACCAGAAATGAGATAATTTCTACACAATGGGCAGAGAAAGTAACAAATAGAGTTGGGCCTTTTCTACAATGTCTAAACCAAGCATTTGAAGTCCGATAATTGTACTGCTGTAGCTTTCATATAAAGCAGTCTCAATCTGCATAGTTTGCATATGTGTATCAGCGCCAAGGAAACAAGTGGCCGCTGCTGAGAGAAGAACAATGTCCAGAGTTCACAAACAGGTAAATTATATATGATCAGCGCAGAGCCCAAAAACAAAAGACAAGTCTTCAACAAAGAATAAGAGCAGGTAAATCTCCACCACGATAAATATTGGGTTCACGGCACAGCTCTGCAATCATGGATACCCAAAAAAAGGAAAGAGGCTTACCAGCTGGTGACAACCCACATTATAAAAGGTTGTATCAACAATTTGGTAGGGCATCAGGAAGCAACAGTCTGTCCAGGATCCACCAATTCAGCAATGATTCATCTCATGAATGGATATCAGTAAACATCATAAAAAACAAACGAACGGCAACTCTCAGTGTAAACCGTTTAATATAGAGTTTTCATAGTAAAAACAGCTTAAAAATAGCATAAAAACAAAACTTACATACGGGGCCCATGCAATGGGAACCCCGAGAAAGTTGCACGCGTGTATGGGTCAGCAGTAAAGGACAGTATAAAGGTGCCGCCTGTCTCCTTCCCGACCGGTTTCGCAAACTAGCATCATCAGGAGATTAAGGATACAAGCGGCTGGCACCAAATATATAAACTTTTACAATAAAGAAAGGGGTGGGGCTATGAACACCAACACTCAAGACCCCTCCAGTAGAGTATAGATCAGACTCTACTAGGAGAGTGACTATAACCCAGATCAACACACATTGAAAACAATGGGATATAAGATTAGAAATCTTAAGTCTTCAGTGGCTAGATAGCGCAATGGTCAAGGGCTCCTGGCCTAGCAAGCAACCATGCTTTTTTTTAAAACTATAGTATGCAATACATACTGGCATATATAAAACCAGAAAGTGCACATTATAGAAGGTAAATAAGTGAAAAACTTACCTAGACAAAGCCAGATATTAAGTGAAATCCAAGGTCAGAGAGTACAGAACTGCATAGTGGATAAATGGCCGGCATTTTGCTTACTTTTAATCTTCCAGGCATTTTAAATGGGATTTTTCTTTTTTTGCTTCAGGCTGCTCGTTATTTGTAGATCGAGAAGCACAAGGTGAGTACATAATGAACATGAATATCTACAAAGTTGTTATTTCTGTCCCTTAGTGCCTGTCTCCACCAGCTATCATAATTAAATTATTAGAGAAAGTCCATGGAAGTGATGTGAGGTCTGTTCCAATGGGGACCGAAACAGCAGGAAAAACAAAACAAGTCTAAACTCTTTTCCTTTGTATTCAAAACTATTTTGGAGCCCAGTAATGGACTTTTACGTCATGAACAGGTTTAAAATTGTTTGCACATTTTCCAATTCGCTCTAGTAAGGAACTAGTGGATTAAGCTATTTTCTTTAATTTATTTTAACTGAAAATGCCTGTGCGGCCAGCTATGTGAAATTAGAATGAAATGGCTGCAGGGGTGTGTCCACACAAGGAGACACTGCAAGGTGCCCCTCCCCCGGGTCTCCATAGACTCCATACCTCAGCCCTGTGTGCTGTTGTCTCAGTACACTTGTGTAAAAATTCCTCTAGTGCAGCTCAAGTAGGTCCTACGAGGGCCGAAGGCCTCACACATTTTTTGACACAACTTAAATGATTGATGGGTCTGAATCAGGAAAGGTGTGGTCCATCAGGTAAAACACATTCCGAATCCTCTCTTTCTCAGTCCATCCTTAAAACTAGCATGGATCTGGCCCTCCAGACCTGAAGTTCAACACCTGTGATCTAGAAGGACATTGTTCTGATTTGACCCATTCAAGCTGCACATGGTCATACCAATACTATATCTGAGTTTGTGCATAGTTTGTCAATTAATACTAGCAAATTTGCTATCATAAGCATTAAAATAATGGGAGGTTGGACAAGGACCTAAACATTAGGTGATAGTTAGAGGTTGATGCAAACGGTGGGAATGGGGGGGGGGGGGGGGGGGGGTTAACACTGGAAGTCACACCCAAATACTGCCAAACATCACACTTCAGTACTGGTTCAGGAGTTTACTACTTTCACTTCTCGAAGCGTTTCAAATTACTGACACTTCCACCTTTCGAAGGAGGAAGCATCATAAAACACATGAACCGCGCCAGGGGCACAAGTAGTAAACTCCCATTGACTGTCTCCACTTGTTTGGTACTGAAGTGTGGTGTTTGGCTATATTCAGGTATTCCAAATTTGAACACCAACACTATCTAGGATGTGTTGACCTCCATGGCAGTATGATTATTTCCGCATTTAAGGGTATAAAAGCGGTACAATTTTGTGGTCTTAGACCCTCAGGGAGATTTCCTGCACCCCTGCAGAGAACTTCCCTCCCTGGGATCCAGCGCTGCATTTCCTCCTCCTGTCATCTGGGTGGTGCTCTACCCCTATGGTGACATCACTGTATGTTGTCACGTGACAAACAGCGATCTCACTCAAGGGATTGGGAGCCTCAAAGGACAGAGGAGATTGTCCGGATCCCAGAGGAGGGGATTGAGGCCACTCCACTAAGCCATCTCTGCAGTATCCTGCCCAGCGGTTGTCCTAACCCAGGCTCGGTGTTACCGATTGCAGCTTGTTTTTTTTTTCTACCCCAAGCCTGGGTCGGTATTACCACCAGGGAGGTTACACAAGAAAATATCCTCTTAATTATATTAAGACTTGGAATTAATCTTAGAATATGCGTTTTCCCTTGTTTATGATATAATTTGAAAGATTGCTGAAAACTGCATTTCTACTACTGAAAACACTGTGGATCATGGAGTGAGGGTAAATGGATTTTCAAAGTGGACAGTATTTTATGCACCTCCCTGGTGTGTTAATGATAAGCAGGCAAAGCTTTTAATAACATTACAAAATAGTTTGTGCAAAAGTCCTTAGATAACAATCACTGTCTTTTCAACACAGTTGTAATACCAAAAAATTCTCATGTCCAGCCTCAACCAAACAGGTGAGAAAGCCATGTGGCTAAAGGGCAGTTTGGGGCCTAGTGCTGTACAGTACTATCGCTATGGGGGGTCCCAAAAGAGCGGCACATGACAGAGCGGCAAAAGAACAATTAGGAGACCAATGGGCTGAGACGTTCCAGCACTTCAGATCTATCAGTGATGCAACCAAATGCCACGTCCGAGAACCCTCTAGTGTGTATAGGAGTCTTTAGGAGACTTTCAAACTTTGGCAGCTGACAAAGTTAGGGATATGGCAGGAGTCAAGATTAGTTTAAAGCCTCTTGCACATGCTATTTATTTATTTTATTAAGTATTTATATAGCGCTGACATATTACGCAGCACTGTACAGAGTATATTGTCTTGTCACTAACTGTCCCTCAGAGGGGCTCACACTCTAGGTACGACCACAGTCATATGTCTATGTATGTATCGTGTGGTGTATGCATCGTAGTATAGGGCCAATTTAGGGGGAAGCCAATTAACTTATCTGTAGGTTTTTGGGATGTGGGAGGAAACTTGAGTGCCCGGAGGAAACCCACACAGACATGGGGACAACATACAAACTCCTTGCAGAGGTTGTCCTGACTGGGATATTAACCGGGGACTCAGCTCTGCAAGGTGAGAGTGCTAACCGCTACGCCACCGTGTTAGCCAATCTATATGGAATCTAGCTTATGTACTGGTGTCCTCCATGGTCAGACTTTAGGGGACTGGCTGAGAGTGGAGATGTGGCGAGGGACACAGAGGTTTCTAGGGGCTAGAAAAAGCCCCCAGGTAAGTAAATCTGGTTTTTTATTTTTGCCCCATGCATTCCTTAAAGACCCAGCACACCAGATCTTCAATCAAAAGTTGCAAACATGGACACTGTTCCCCTCCTTACCCGACCCACCAAACGCCATCCTGTGCCACAGTGTCTCCCCTCTTACCTTCTCCATAGAAACAGTACACACTTCTTGTTCCCCGTAGTCTTGCCCGAAAGACTGAGCATGATCTTGATGGGCATCACTCACTGTGCGTTTACACTTTTAGGTACAATTAAAGACAGCAAGCTCTATTTTAAGTGCCAGCACCTCTGTGCCAATGTACAGCAGTGACACTGACAAGGTACGTTGAGTGATATTTAATAGTCACAGCCTAACTTTCACAGCTGTTACTGAAATGTCAATCTTTGTGCCGCGTTCACTCTAATATTACAGGACTGCTTTATATACAGAGTGACGGCAATCCAATTCTCACACAATCCATATGCCATAAGATATTCCATAGGCATGCTCATGCAGGTGTTAACATGATGAATGTAATGAGTGGAGAGAATCATGAACAGAGCAAGTATAATACTCCCTATGGGACCACAAACTCAAATAACTGAATGCAGCGTTCGGGTTTTCAATCAAAACAGCCTGTGGCGCTTTCATAGGAGATGACACACAGGTGTGAAAAACATGTGTTTCTATTCACACCTATGTTTACCAAAGTACACGTTTCAGCAGACACACTTCTTCACTTTATTTTTACTTTTAAAGCTGAACTCTGGACTTGGCTAACCCATCATTAAAGTAATAATGTACATGTAACCAAGTATGCGTATAACAACATAAAATGAGGTTCCGATTAATAATTCAATATACTTCCAGTGCTGGTTTTGCGTCTACCATACAATACAATGCTATCTATATTGCCCACATGTACAGATGTTACAAGCAGTTGAACAGATGGAACAATGCTAGTGTGCAGAAGCAGATTAACTCTATAAAGCCAGAGGGGATTGTTACTCAAAAAGAGACCAGTGCAAAAAGAATAGATTATTATTGAATACTGTATATATTGGTGTTGGCATACCCGTATCTAAAAAAATAAATAAATAATGCATTATTGACCAGAAACTCTTAACTTCCATATAAAAAGAGCTTTTCCTTTAAAAATAGCATTTTTCCCCAACAAGAACAATTTCACTGCATGTAATAGAAACAGAAAAAATGCTCATGTCACACGCTCCCTTCTGGCCAGATAAGGCTAGGTGTGAACTGTGCCAGAGCCTTCTAGCATCTGCCCTTAGGTATGTAAATTGCGAGGCCACACACTACACAGTTTGAATAAAATAGAATGTCCCTGGCTTGAAGAACTCCAAGTGTTCTGTCCCAACACAATGCAATCTCAGGATTGTATTGCACTCAACAATCGATGTACAATCACAATTGCAAAACTCATGGTTCTGCCATGACAGCTAAAGTATACAACAATGTTACATTTCTGTTTATCCCTTTCCATATCAGAAGGTAATGAGCAATGGTAGCAGGAAACGAGCATCATGGACAGAGGATCCATGCCACAACACAAGAAAGATGCAACAGACTATGTGACATATTTGAACAAATCTACTTTAGCGCTACATTGCACATCCATCCAGATCCATTGCAAGTGGGAACCGAGCCTTACACTAAGAAGCAGATTTATAAAAACACTGTAATGCACTGATATACATTTATCACAGTCTTATCTAATTTATTTTGTTACTAATATTTATGAAATCTGGAAATAAAGCAGCCTTTATCAATATACTGCAGAGGGATTTTCATAATTATAAAACAGCTGTCAATGTCATTTGTTGCTGGCTTAAGTACTCTTGAGTAATAATTGACATCCAGATAGGTGGCAAAACCATAGCTGGTCAAAAGGAGGAAACACTATGCTTTTCATGTCAAAGGACTACTATCGCAAAACATTTTTAAAATTTAAAATACTGTATATTCCTGCGTATAAGACTACTTTTTAACCCTTGAAAATGTTCTGAAAAGTTGGGGGTTGTCTTATACGCCGGGTGTCATTGATGCCGGGTGATACGCCCTATCCTGTTACCGCCTCTCAGATCTCCCTGCTGAGGGAGCGCAATCTATTCTTCCATACTGCTCTGATAAACAGGTAGACAAGGAGAGCTGACCAGCCTACTTAAGGAGAGTTGACCAATGCAACAAGTCAATTGACTATATACTGTTATATACTGGGTAACATATACAGTACAACACCAGTATCTGTTCATACACAGCACCAGTATACGATTTTTTTAATTTTTATTTTAATTCGGTGTGCGTTAGAAGAGGGGTAGTCTTATACGGCGAGTAAACTCTATATTTTAACTGGAAAAGTTGGGGAGTCGTCTTATACACCCAGTCGTTTTATACGCCGGAATATACGGTACATGTGTTTCAGAAGTACATTTCTCCCAGGTTAAGATGCCTTATACTGTACATTTACTTTCTCCTAAATTCTTGTGACTTACAGTAAGCAGTAAAAATCGGACAGGTTTTGGACTAGTCCATCTAGTCCATGGGGGTTTCTCAGGTTTTTTTTTGTATTTTCACTTACCAACTCAGTCCAACTGCCAAAATAGTGTGCAAATAAGTAGGCAGTCTGGTTCATATTTTTGTATAGATCATTTCCAAAGACCGTTTTTGTATCGATTAAAGGAAGTACTGAGAATCCCCCAAAATATAGAGTCCACTGTACTCAAGGAGAAAAGTATGTGCACATATGTATTTTACATTTTTACAGTTTTCTCAATAGTGGGCCTTTAAAGAGGAGCTGTCCGCAATACTATCTCAGAAAAAAACCCATATATATATATATATATATATATATATATATATATATATATATATATATATATATATATATATATGTAGAGAAATACTTGCTCTTCTTATAATATGTATGTATTGCACTGTCCACATTTTGATTTTAGTGATTTTTCTATATAAGGGAAAAAAAAAAATCAATTTCGTTTTACCTGTGAATTTTCCTTTTTAACACTCCCACCCAGCTCTGCAATAGAAAGTGCATTGTCTCAGCATGAGAAATATTGGCCAGAGAGGAACAGAGGTGTGGCAGGGGAAAACAGGAGGGAGAAAGAGGCTTCAGCCAATCAGACTGCATTAGTTAAGTCTGAGAGGAAAGGAAAGAAGCAAAAAAGTGACAACCTAGCATGCCCTGCAACTTCCTTTGTGTGGCAATGTACCAAATAATAGTCAGGTAAACTGGGGAATGATCATTTATCAACAAGAAAAGTAATAGTGATTTTTAAGTTTCGGATTGCCTGGTTAGCATCCTTATTACTTGTTTACCATATAAAAATAAAGAATTGATTTGTATTGTATGCTCGACAGTTACACTTTAAAGCACCATTATCACTGGCTGCCACCTTCTCATTGTTAGTAGCCAGTCAATAATTCAACAGATTATAGCTTCTTTGCATCAGTACAATTTTCTGTTGCACTTCTATTTAACATAGTTTTATCAATACCACAATAAATTGCAGTGTTATCACAGAGAACTAAAGCAGTAAACTACTCCTATAATTCTTGTGGTTTTATAAATCAGCCCATAAAAAAATAAAATAAACAAAAATGTTCTTCGGAAGATGTCTGAGAACCAGTAGAAAGAAATTCATGTTGATAGATTGAATCGGGTACACCTTAGATCAAATTATTATAGCCCAATCTATATTTTTAAAACTTGAAACAACTTTTATACTCTGTCTTTGAACCAGGTAACAGATAAGCACAAGTATTACATCACATAGAAATGGTTGATACTTTTGGACACGCAAAAGATAATTTGGTGTTTCTGCAAGCCTGAAAAAATATTGACAGGAGAAGATTTCTGGCCTGAGCCTTCATGGCTGCTCAACATTGAAGAGGGGCTGTGAAATATGGAAGAAGACCCTGGAAATGAAAAAGCAACTGCTGCCCAAATTAACTATAAATGGGAAGGGCTGCTGTACATGGATGTTACATAAGGCAGAGCGAGTTGCACATTCAAAGGGAGGGGACTGCTGCATATGGAAGGGAAGCCACAAGAAAACTAGTTGAGAGGCAAAAAGACTATAAACCGGAGTACTGACACATAGGACAGTTAGAGCAAGGTTACAACTAAAACAGGGCAAATAAAAGTACACAAACATGCTTATAACACGAGAGTATTATATTCTTTTGCACAAAATCATCATGATCTCATCAAAAGTCAGCTAAACAAACAGAAAGTGACCTGAATTCTCCAGACTTCCCTGTTCCTCACCCCACTGCTTGCCTGTTTGCTTTATAATAAAGTTATATTAAAGTGTTATGAAACTGAGCATTTCTTCCTTACTCTAAAAGATTATTTACACCACAAAGCCTATTACCACAAAAAAATTGGTAGCAGAACAGTATTCACACAATTAGCACAGCACTTTCCTTTTCAGTGGGCAGCTTCTGGCAGCAAAGATGTGAGAACTTATCCTGTGTTTACTAATAAAAGCTCACATAGAAATGTGTGCTGGAACAGAGCTGCCACACAACGTAAAAGCAGAGACGTCTGACTAATGATCACTAGATACATTTTAATATATAAATACAGCAGCTATGCAATAAAATTCAATGACCGCTTTCAGAGCAGATAAACTGTACTTAGGGAACTTGTAATATGTAAACACACGATATTACTTTTGCACAAAAGCAGATAGGGTAACTTTATTGGTAATACAAAGTAGGAAAATACATTTTTAGTGAATGTTATGTCAAGAGTTCTATCCCGCTTTAAGGATTTATCACACACCGGTGGGGAGAAGCAAAAACAAAAGAAAAGACTGAGTTTAGGAATGTGTTGTTTGGACTACAAGAGCTGAAAGGACAACTGAAGTGAGAAGAATATGGAGGCTGCCATATTTATTTCATGTTAAACAATAGCAGTTGCCTGGGAGTCCTGCTGATCTATTTGACTGCAGTAGTGTTTGAGTAACACCAGAAACAAGCAGGTGGCTATCTTGTCAGATCTGACAATGTCAGACACACCTAATCTGCTACAGGCTTGTTTAAGGTTTATGGCTAAAAGTATGAGGCAGAGGAACAGCAGGATAAGCGGTGCAACTGGTATTGCTTAAACAGAAATAAATATGGCAACCTTAATATCCCTCTTGTTACAGTTGTCCTTTAAATCAGGGTCAGACAGAAGGAGAGGATACATGCATAGCAAGTTATCTATGATATGATGACCAATAAGGGAGCTTGGAAGGTGGACAGGGATAGACCAAGCTTGATGTTCAGACAATGGCCTCAATTCACTAAGATCATGCTGGAGATAATAAGGCAAGAGAAAACTTACCACCACACATCCATCTTTCCTTATTAAGGTGTAGAGATACGTTTTCACAGTGAGATATTTATCTTATCTCTTCAGTCCTTAAAGAGACTCTGTAACAAAATTTTCAGCCTTATTTCTTCTATCCTATAAGTTCCTATACCTGTTCTAATGCGGTCTGTCTTACTGCAGCCTTTCCTAGTTGCACAGTGGCTGTATTATCTGTTATATATTCTAATCTTCTATCCTTTGTCAGGCTCAGGCACTTAGGCAGGAATGTGCTGCTCTACTTGTGAGAGAAGTTATACACACCCTCTCCACGCCCCCCCCCCCCCCCCCGCAGGCTCTGTGTGAGTCACAGACTGAGCTCCTCTCAAGCCTATCACAAGCTGGTTAGCAGCCATGTCTTGTTTGTAAACACTGCCTGCAATTACAAGCCAGGATTGCAGCAGGGAGTGGCAGAAACAGCACAGAGGGGCCCAGGAGAACATAATGAATAGAATGGTATGCTTTTTATTGTAAGAATTTTGGAGTACAGATTCTCTTTAAGTTACCACCTCTGTAGCTATTTTCACACGCAGTTAAAGAGACAGGAACACAGGTTTCGCAGTCACCACTGTAGTGAATTAAATCTTCTTTATTGGTCACATCAGACAAGGCAGAGGGTACAGCGACAGACCGCTGTTTCGAGCAACCTAGCTCTTTATCAAGTTGTTCAACACTGCAGTTAAATAGTCTGAAGCGAGAATAAATCTCGCTCCAGACCTCATAGATAGCAGGGGCTTGTGTGCCCCTGCTAAAACGCCGCTATCCCGCGGCTTAACGGGGGTCCCTGATCCCCTAAATCCCCTCCGTGCAGCGGGGGAGCGCTTCCGCATTGGGGCAGGGCTAACCGCCGCAGCCCTGCCTCCCTCGCGTCTATCAGACGCGTACCTCTGCCTCTACCCCGCCCCTCTCAGTCTTCCTTCACTGAGAGGGGCGTGGGAGAGGCGGCGATGCGCGTCTGATAGATGCGCTGAGAGGCAGGGCTGAAGCCGTTAGCCCTGCCTCCAGGAAGAGCAAAATTTACAACCAAGTTGGTCGTTGATTTTGCAGGGGGGGTTTGGGGGTGAAACCCGTTTAGCCGCGGGATAGCGGCGTTTTAGCAGGGGCACACATGCCCCTGCTAACTATGAGCTCTGAAGCGAGATTTATTCTCACTTCAGAGTCTCCTTAATTAACAGCCAGTCTAACTTTAGAATTCTGGATTTTAAGGACTGAAGAGTTAACTTGAGATCTCACCTTAACTTAAAAACATAAGAGTTAACTTCAGGTTTAGGTAAAATGTTTCCTGAATACTACATGCCTTATCACCATGGTGATAACTCTACAAACATTATTAAAGACAGGAGATAAGCTTGGTGAATTGAGGCCAATATTTTGTAATGTGCATGTCTATCAGAAACTACTAATACTTTTGACATGCAGTTTTTGTTGAAGGTGACCTCCCATTAGTAGTTTTATGCATCGTATAATCCGTTTTTATTACCCCGGTTTTCTACAGATTCACTTTAATACACATCCTCCAGCAAGGGGGGGAAACAAATGATGAGAGTTGCTACCTAGCCAGCCACTGACTTGCCGGTAACCCTGAAGCACCTGACACAATGATGTATTACAGATGTATTTGCCACATAAAACCCTGACAGCTTGATTCATTTTAAAATAATAACATTGCATATTTTGGCATATCAATTGAGAAGATATCCGCATATTGCTGGAGCCCAACAAACTCTGCTGAGGAAAATAAGAAAAACGACACCTTCCCATTTCATATGCCGCAATTAGGAATTAATATCATGCTGCTTTCTGAATGCTAACACGCACTGTTAATTAACTAATTCTATCAATAAGAGTTGATTATTTTCCTCCTGAGGTAGCTATGCACGGCTTTGTGAACTGTACAGGCAGGAAGGAATGCTACTAAATCTATTTCACCCCTGGATTGTACTGGCTGATTACAGAGACAGGGAATAACACACATTGCGGCACAATGTCACAGGCTGCTCTGTGTTGTTCCTGCTCCCGATTGCACACTGAGCTCAAGGAGAGATCTGATAACGGTCTGATTGGATGATGCATTCGCAGCAGAAGTGATAAGTCTTAGGAGCCAGTATGTTACTGTGTACCCAGGATTTATTTTTATAGACTCCACAGAAGACCGTGAAATAGGCTACCTTTGCAGGAGGAAGAAGGCAATTATGAACTTTCATGTAACGAATTAATGACAAGGATCCGGGTCACTGAACCATAAAGCCCCATCTACACCATACAATTTTTGTCCAATTCGATTCAATTTGATTCTATTCATTGATTTGATTTGATCCGCCATGACTGATTCAGGATACGATTCAATTTGCCATTGTTTTGCAATGGCAAATTGAATCGAATCATGAATCGGACATGTCGGATTGAATCAAATCGAATCAATGAATCGGACAAAAATTGTATGGTGTAGATGGGGCTTTACATGTTTAAAGATAACACTGTTTTTTTTTTAAGTCGTTTCTTAAAAGGAAACAGCCCTTTCCAAGAAAAGGAACTGCTGTAAAACAAGATTCACACTTTATTTAGCGCATTCTAGCAGTGCAAGCAAAATATTGTGTTATCTCTTACTTACATGTGATAGTGCTCATTTGTGCTTCCTATGTGTGGCTTTGCATGCCATTCCGCTTCCAAAAACGTAATATTCAGCTATGCAAAATGCCTACCCCCAAAGGCCTTTATGATCTGATCTCCTTGACCACGCCCACAGAACTAATGATCACAACAGTTGGCAGTTTATCTACCTACTCACTATTGTTCCTTTCAGGCTGTCTTATCCACTATGGAGTAGATCATATTCAGCCTCTCGATTAAAATTAGCGGAGAAGTTGATTATCTCTCCTCTGCTGTGCTACACCTCAGCCAAAGCAGCAGGACTGCAGTTAAAGGGAATCAGAAGTGAAAATAAACTTATGATATAGTGAATTGTATGTGTAGTACAGTTAAAGGAGTCATCAGGGGAAAAAGAATAAAATAAGTGGTACTTACCGGGGGCTTCCTTCAGCCCCAAGCTCCCAGCATGTCCCTCGCCGCAGGTCCGTTCCGGTCCCCGGCGATGACGTCAAAGCGACCTCCAGGTCGGCCTGTACTGCGCCTGCGCGAGTGGCGCTGTCAATCACCGCCACGTGGGCCGGAGCGGACTGCGCAGGCGCAGTATAGGCCGACCTGGAGGTCGCTCTGACGTCATCGCCGGGAACCGGGACGGACCTGCGGCGAACGGCTGCGGGGAGAGCTGCGCCGAGGGACATGCTGGGAACTTGGGGCTGGAGGAAGCCCCCGGTAAGTACCACTTATTTTATCCTTTTTCCCCTGATGACTCCTTTAAGAAACATTATTAGCACAGATATGAGTCTCATATTGTTTACAGTACAGGAAGAGTTAAGAAACTTCAGTTATCTATGCAAAAGAGCTTCTCTGAGCTCTCCAATCGAGCTTGGCTGGCTGTGCTGTATTCTGAAGCACTTTTCTCATCAACCTGTCTCTCACGGTTTCTTGTTTGTTGAAGGTTTTTCTTCCAGGAAGTTCAAGCTTTATTAGCTCTGTTTCATCATTAATTAGCTCTGCTCTGTTTCATCATTAATTAGCTCTGCTCTGTTTCATCATTTAAAGAAACACTGAAGCCTCAGAAAATTCGGCTTTTTATTGCAAAAACCTGTTCAACATTATTGCCCTAACTAAAACGCCGCCTCCCCACGGCTGAACTCTAACTAAATCCCCCCAAACTCCCCTCGCAAAATCCACGACTTTCTTGGTCGTGGATTTTGCTGCCCAGTGAGGCAGAGCTTTCAGCTGCAGCTCTGCCTTCATGCGCGTCTATCAGTGCGTATCTCCGCCTCTCTTCCACCCCTCTTAGTGAAGGAAGACTGAGAGGGACGGGTGGAGGTGGAGATACGCGCTGATAGATGCAGCTGAAAGCTCTGCCTCTCACAGAACCGCTCCCCGCAGTGTGCCCCGGGGAGTTTGGGGGGATTTAGTTAGATTTCAGCCACGGGGATGCAGTGTTTTAGTTAGGGCAATAATGTTGAACAGGTTTTTGCAATAAAAAGCTGAATTTTCTGAGACTTCAGAGTCTCTTTAAAATACAGAGTGTAATTTGTAAACTGCAAAGATTAGAGAATTATGCAATTTTATAGAAAAAAAAACAAACTGTATAATTAAAAATTAAAACAGACTTTTTTTTTTTGCTACTAATGTTCTATTAATTATCGGTACTACACATACAATTCATTATATCACAAGTTTTTTGTGTTGTTTTTTTTTCGCTTCAGTGTCACTTTAAAAGGAACCCAAAGTGAGAGTGATATGGAGGCCACCATATTTATTTCCTTTTAAACAATACCAGTTGCCTGGCAGTCCTCCTGATACTGTGTCTCTAATACTATTAGCCATAGACCCTGAACAAGCATATACAGATCAGGCACTCAGCTGACTCAGGTTTTACTGTATTAGCCATATGCTTGTTTCAGGGTTTTGACTCAGACACTATGTATGCCTGAAGGACTGCCAGGCAACTGGCATCGTTTACAAGGAAATAAATATGGCTGTCTCCATTTCAGTCTCACCTCGGGTTTCCTTTAAATATTAGTGTTTTTGGTTGTTTTTTTTTTTTTTTCCTTTTTTACCAGTAGGCACCCAATGTCTAATGGCAAGACAATGGGCATCAGTTACTGAGGTCCATTTTTGGGAAAAGGGGCATAATCCATATTTGCACTACACTTTATACAGTAATTGTAGCTACCCTTTAGGGTCTTATCAATCTTACTTCTCCTCCAATGCAGACATGATGCAATATACAAATTTAGAACGTGCGTTGTAAAGTGGACCTTTCACATTCACGCATATAGGCCCTAACTCAAACTTTAGGTTACCATGCCCATCACACACATGGTGCAGTGCCTCATAACTGACAGCATCGCACGTAGTGTAAATGAGCCTTAAAGGAAGGGAGGGGGAAGAAGGCTGCTGCTATGTCAAAATCAGCTGCTCTCAATCTGTCAGATAGGAGCCAATTTACCAGACGGGATGACAGTATAATACTTATGAGGACGGGGGTAGGAACTCAGAAATCATAAAGTATCTTCCCACCTGGCATCTTCTGAATTTCACAACCTTTAAGGACACGCAACTATAGGTTCTCCTTAGGTTCAATATTGAATTTCTTAACTGCTATAGTACTCCAACTATACAAACCCCACACTTCCAGTACTCTATATCACTCTATATCACCATCTTGTGTCTCCTAAAATAGGTATCACCACTTTCCATCACATTTTCCGTTAATAAATATGCTCAGTTACAGTTCTAGTTCTTGCTTAAACCAATATGTCAAATGAATAGAGGAGGAGGGGCTAAAGGAAATGTAGAATTTCACAGAAAAAAAGATTACTGCTGGTGAGAGGGTAACCTTACCTGGTCTTGTAGAGACATAACGGGGTTGTTTTTGGTTGTGTTTATGTGAAGCACATGGTACTTGTTTTTTGCACACAGGTCATAGGCAATGTTTGTGAAAGAAGTGCTGGCAGTCTTAGGTACTCTGTTATAAATTATCAAAATGTCGTCATCCTCATCAAGAGGGATATCCTGCCGGGTACCATCCATAGAGTGGCGCTGTTCAATTTCTCGTACCTCATGGCGTGCGATTGCCCTTTCTGAAATCAAAGAAAGGAATAGAGAAGAGTTAGAAAATTCCAAACAAATTTGAATGAAATACTGTTTTGTTTACAGACGTGATGTTCTTGTGACTGAATAGTTTTGCAGAATATTGTGGAATCAATTTTATTCATTGTATCTACAGTTGCAGTGGGAGGAGGCTGGAGGGATCAAGACACTTTCCATCTTCAATATGTCATTCACTAACTACCCTGACAGCTGTCCAATAGCTCTCAGTGGGAGTAGATGGATGGATCATTAACAGCACATTGAAGGCAACTGAAACTGCATAGGTAGGCATGTTCACTGATTACTTAACAAAAGTCTTCATAGAATTTCAAAGGTATATATCAATTTACAGTAGAACATAGCAAGAGCAGAACTGCCTTTACCTCCTAAATGTTTGCCCTCACTATTCTAACATTCAGTTTGGGCATCATTTGTCAGTACGAAGTCAGAAATAGTCCTCCATGTTAGCTTACAGGTTCTTTCTGACACCTGGTCAAACGGTCTTCTCTCTATCAAGAGTAGGACTTGAGTGGAGGAGAGTACACTGTATAACTATTATTATCCCGATCCGTTGAACCTCAGAATGGTGAGCAAGCATTTAAGGTCTGTAACCAGTGGTAAATGGTGGGGTGGACTTACTTTAAAGTGAATACTCATAAGAACGGCGATCTCGTGTTACAGTATACTACAAGCTTTTATTACATAGCGAATTATCTGCACTCCAGTTTGCGATTCTCACAGTTTCTCAGCACGTGACAGGCAGCTCCCCCCCCCCCCCCAGTTTCGTCAACTATGACTCACCAGGGCCCCTGATGGGTCATAGTTGACGAAGCCGGTAGGGCGGGGCCTCAGGTGCGGTGTGTGGAGACGCTGAGTGAGGAAGGCGGCGGTGAGGACGTCCTGCTGTATTTTATATGCGCATTGTTTCTTATCACGCGAGTACATTACTATATGTTATTAATCGAATAAAATGGAATTACGCTAGGTTAGCTCTGTTTATGAGATTTAAGGGCCATCCCTATACCCCGATGTCTAAAAGTGCACAAGAAACCGATAATAGCTGGTCAGCATAAGATCAGCCAATCAAGTCGGTGAGCATGCACTCTGTTTCTTATACCACTGTGGTGTGCACACTTATGGGAGTTGTACATGGAGCACTAGTGGTGTTTGGGCTTTGAGTTAAAGCTGGATTATGCTATGTTATTTCTATGTTTTTAGTGACACTTAGGAAAAAGTGACTCGAGGAGTTTCAATCTATATGAGCCTTATCTGCTGATCTGTGATTAAATCCGCCATATCTGTTGGTAAGAATATTTCAGCTATCTCTATATGTGAAGATTGATATGTGGGGGTCAAGGTCACAGTGGACTTCCTTGGACTTTACGGTGTTATATAAACTGTGGTGCCTGCATAGCCATAAAAATAGCAGGACACTGTTCAGGTTTTTTCCACAGGAGGACTACACAGGTTATGCTGTGCATCCGCATATGTGACATATATATGGCTTCTTTTCACAGGAGGACTATTAATGATTAATGCTTTGTATCTGTATATGGGACATATATTTCTACTTATGTGGAAAATCTGCAATTTCTAATCTAGGTCCAGGTTTCTTCTTTTAGGATTATCGTTTCAATGCTGTGCATTGGCTTATTGGAATGTGGATGTGGTGTTGAGCGCTTCACCTTTTGCAACATTGGACAACAGTAAACGTCTGGGACACTCTTTCCATTGTAATGCCCTGTGCCATTCCTGTGCAGAAACCTTATGCAGAAACAGCACTAGATTTGGTGTAGTCACCACATTTTCAGGATACGGCTCTGCTGTTCCACTCATTTAGTCCCCCCAAAATACTGCAAGGGATGGAAGACTGCAATTGGACAAAGATTGGAGGATATGGTGGAGAGAACCTGCGCTTGTAATATGGGGACCATAAAGGCAGCATTTGTTATGCAACTCACATACCATTCTTTCATGTACCCTCTACAACCATCGCTAAATTACGGTAACTTCCAGGGGGTAAAGTAAAGCAGTAGTTGCTACAGAAGTGGCATTACAGCTCCAGTTGTTAAATTGGACTTATGTCGGATTTATGTAGTAGCCCAGTGGGTTTGGTTGTGGATACTATGGACATTCTAGGTAGGGATGGTCAATGAGATGCAAATCATTCCGAATTCATACAGCATTATGCAAATCTTGTATGCAAATGCAGCTTAAAAACAGACCAATTGAATACTGCCTCTACCTTTATAGCATCCACAATTTACAGTGATTAGAAGTGCAAATAATAATATCCTGATAAAATACGAACCAGAATGGTGTCATTGTTTTCTTTCTGTAACTTAACTATTCATGTTCAGGCAGAGAACCTGACTGCACAGTACATGGCATAAGATAATAAGTCTTCCCGTTAACAAGAAGTAAACAAACCTATTACCATTCCTCTTTATATAGCGCCTTTATTAGGAATATTCCCTCTAGGGGCCCAAAGCCACACGTTGTGAACTGAAATACAATTCAGCTGGGAGGCATTTAGTGTAATCTGCTATACTCAACACTCTGTCCCACTGGAAAGATCCGCAGTCTCCAGACTATAGCAGAATACAAGGACTTGCTTCTGTAGAAAATATTGTGGTGGGCTGAAGTAAAGCATACTTCATCCTGGCTTAGGCTGGCCATACACAGCCAGCCCTGTAAGGTGAATATAAGATTGGAAAGTGTTATTCAGGTTTAAAGACTAATGCTGGATACAGACGTTGAGTTTTCCCATGCGATTCGCGGGATCGATTCCGTCGATTCGATTATTTCCAACATGTTCGATCGTGTTTCGATGGATACAGCCGTCGATTTTGCATACTTAATATGCAAAATCGACGGCTGTATCCATCGAAACACGATCGAACATGTTGGAAATAATCGAATCGACGGAATCGATCTCGTGAATCGTACGGGAAAACGAAACGTGTGTATCCAGCATTAAACATTATGCTATATACAAAGCCAGCTAAAACACTTGCATTTAAAAATATAAGAGGGCAGACTCTCTGTCACGCTTTGAAAAGACTGAAAAAGTGTGCCATGGCTGCAATCACTATTTGTTAAAAACAGCACTATACATTCCCTATAACACTTGATAATGCAGAAGCTATACAGATGGTCAGCGCATTTCAATAGCCCTATACACAAAACATTCCATGGGTAATGTAGCGCTGCAGGACAGATTTTCATGCACTGTAATATACACCACCATTCTTCATATACCTATGCTAGCAATAACGCAAATGCTGTACTGTGTGGTTACGAATGAACAAAGCATTCCCCTCACTGTGAACAGACATCTATAAGTCCAATTCCATAAACAAACCCTATGGGTCCAATTCCATAAGCATTACTTCTGAGTTTTCTCACAGGAGAGGTTTTCACAACATATCCTAAAATACCTTTTCATCTCCCAGCAATGTGCATGGTCTCAAATTTGCTGGGCTTTGTTTTGGGTTATTTTTGATAACTTTTTCACTTGTTGATCATCAAGCTGCTCTCATTGGTCAACTGTCACTACAGAATGATAGAAAATATTGTTTTTTTTCTGAGAGAGGGATAATACTGCCGTTCATGGCATAATGTGCAGTGAGTACTGTATTTGTACTTATATTCCATAATCACCAGTTAGACATGGCAAGCTATTTCATAATGTTTTACTCCACCAATTACTTTCCAGAAAGAAGTATTATTATTATTATTTATTGTATTTAGAAAGCGCCAACATATTACGCAGCGCTGGACATTAATTTAGGTTACAGACAATATTTAGGGGTCACATACAGCAATATTACAATACAGGAATACAAGAAAGACCAGATCATGCAGCACAGTATGAGTACAAGGTAATGCTTAGTCAGTCTTCGGATGGGAGCATGGAGATTAGGCAAGTTAGGTTCACTCAGATGCATAGCATGGGTTTACAGTAATGGAGGTGCATGATCCGGTAGGACACAAAAGGAGAAGGACCCTGCCCAAAGGCTTACAATCTAGAGGGAGAGGTAGGGACACGAGAGGTAGAGGACCAGAGTTCAGCTGTTGGTTTAGAGCAATTGTGAGGGGTGGTAGGCCAGAGTGAAAAGGTGAGTTTTGAGGGCTTTCTTGAAGATGTTGGAGGGGGCTGCCCTAATGGGTGGAGGTAGGGAGTTCCATAGTGTTGGAGTGGCTCTTGAGAAGTCCTGGAGGCGTGCATGGGACTGGGTGATGCGGGGGACGGTCAGGCGAAGTTCATTGGAGGAGTGGAGTGAGCGGCTTGGTGTGTATCTCTGAGTAAGATCAGAAATGTAGGTTGGACAGGTTTTGTGGACGGATTTGTAGGTCAGACACAACATCTTGAATCTGATTCTGGACTGGATATGATGCCAGTGGGAGGGATTCACGGAGGGGAGCCGCCCTGGTGAAGCGATAGGAGGAGTGGATAATTATGGCTGCTGCTTTCATGACGGACTGCAGTGGGGCTATTCGGGTCATAGGGAGACCAGACAGAAGGGCATTGCAGTAGTCTAAGCGGGAAATTATGAGGGCATGAATGAGGAGTTTGGTTGTGGCAGAGGTCAGGAAAGGGCGAATCTTACAGATGTTACGAAGGTGGAAGTTGCAGGACTTTGTGAGGTTTTGAATGTGGGGAGTGAATGAGAGTGCGGAGTCCAGGGTGACACCCAGACAGCGGGCTTGAGAGGTAGGGCGAATGGTAGTGTAGTTAACAGTGACCTGCACATCTGGGAGGTCCAGGGATGACCGGGGTGGGAAGATCATAAATTCCGTTTTGTCTAGATTTAGTTTCAGGAACCTAGCGGACATCCAGGTGGAGATGGCAGATAGGCAGGAGGAGACCTTGTCCATGGTAGTGGTGGATATGTCAGGGGTGTGGAGGTAGATTTGGGTGTCATCTGCATACAGATGATAGTTAAAACCCATGGAGGAGATAACCTTGACAATGGAGGATGTGTATAGGAAGAACAGTAGGGGACCGAGCCTTGGGGGACTCCCACTGAGAGGTGGTTGGGGGTGGACGAGGACTCATTGAAGGAGGTCGTGATGGAGCGGTTGGAGAGGTAGGATGAAAGCCAGGACAGGGCGAGATCGTGAATGCCCATGAACTGGAGGGACTGAAGGAGTAGGGGATGATCTACTGTATCAAAAGCTGCTGAAAGGTCAAGGAGGAGGAGAATTGAGTATTTACCTTCAGCTTTAGCTAAGGCAAGGTCATTGACCACTTTGGTGAGAGCAGTTTCGGGTGAGTGGGCAGGCCAAAATCCAGATTGCAGTGGGTCTAGTAGTGAGTTGGCGTTGAGGTACTGGGTCAGGAGTTTGTGATTAAGACACTCAAGGAGTTTTGAGGCAAAAGGGAGGAGAGAGATCGGGAAGTAGTTGGAGGGTAGCAAGGGGTCGAGCAGGGGTTGAGCAGGGGCAGCACTGTGGCCTGCTTGAAGTCTGAGGGGATGGTGCCTGTGGATAGAGAGAGGTTAAACAGGGCAGTGAGGACTGGGGCCAAATCCGTGAAGAGAGGCTGAAGTAGATCAGAAGGGATATGGTCAAGGGGGGAGGTAGTGGTATGGGAAGTCTGCCGTAGGTGGTTGACTTCCTCAAAGTAAGGAAGCAGAGGGGTGGCACCACCCCTCCCTCTAGATTGTAAGCCTTTGGCAGGGCCCTCTTTTCTTGTGTATCATACTTGATTTTCAACTCTACCCAGAGTAATGTGAACTTGTATTATTGGGACGATTGCTCCAGTGTATGATGTGGCATTGTATTACTACCTGTATTGTGTTGTGGTATCTTATTGCTTATTACCTGTATTGTGTTGTCGGTCTACCCTGTTAATCATTGTCTGTATTGTAAAATGTTGATGCTATATAAATCCAATAAATAATAATAAGTATTCTACAGGTAATACAGTGAATAGTGGTGTAACTCACAAATGCTCTACCTACTTACAAAGGTGTATCTGTGGTACGCTTAAGGTGGCCATACACTCATTGATTTTCTCATTCGATTCCTTGCGGATTCAATTCATCTGCTGGGAATGGATTCCACAATATGTCAGATCAATCAATTATTGATCAATTTCGACTAAAAATCGATCGAAATTATTGAATGGACAGGATGGAAAATTTAAAACAATAAGGGGCTGGGCAAGGGCATTAGCAGATCGATAGCCTATAGCTTTGTACTTCGTCAAACAATGTAACTCTGCAGTTTGATCGATTTTCAATAGATTCCCTGCTGGAATCTATTGGAAATTGATGTGTAGTGTACAGTGGGAATCAATTCCTTCTGAATCAATTAATTTCAAAAAGGAATCAATCGTTTTGGAACACTGGGTGGAAATTAAGTGTATGGCCAGCTTTACTGTCACAATTTTAACAAAACAATCAGCAATCATTGCCAAAAGAAAGAACACCTTTTATTTTGGTATGGTCTGTATATTGCTTACCACTGCAACTTCAACTAATTGGCAAAAATATATCAAGAATTCTATTCACTTCAGAAAATGGTTGCTAGGTTCTAGTCACACTCAATCACTCACTATCAATGATCACAGGTGGTCTGGGATAAGGATACTGTCACACTTTTAAGGTACAGTTTAGCCAACATTACATTGAAGGGAAAGAAAAAAGATCCAATGTATTTTTATTTTACGAAGTGATTCTATAGTTTTAGTCACACTCCAACACACAAAAGGGGTGTGATTTGGATACAGTAACACTTATTTTTTTAGGAAATACACTTAAACAACTAAGAAATGGTAAAAGATGGCTTTTGATAAGCTTGTACTGCAGGGAAGTGCAAAGGTTAATTATTTCTGCTTTGTTTTATAGCTTAAAAAACAACAGTGTGGTTTTAAAACTGTAACTGAGATAGTAGGATACAATCTTGTTGAAAAAAGCTATACCTGTACAGTATAACCACGAATACAAATAGGATACACTTTTCTTTTCTACTAATGTTCTATTCATTATCCGTACTACACATACAGTTCATTAATTATATCTTAAGTTTTGTGTTGCTCCAGATATGCTTTAAATGGCACTTCTTCCCCAGTGATTTTATCAGAACCAGACCTTGTACTTTGTGAGCAATACTTATGTGCAGTGCCTTGCTGTAAAAGCGCCCCTCCCCCCCCCCCCCCCCCCCAAAAAAAAAGTGTTTGCAAGAGATGCAGTTGCTGGGAGCTACTGAGAGGGCAGAATCTGGTTGGTCACAGAGCCCAGAGCCCTTTTCCACTAGCAATCGCTAGCATTCGCGCTAAACGCTAGTGATTGCAATTCAGCAAAAGTTAAACATTTCCCAGCGATTTCCCGACGTTTGCGATCGCGATTTTGCTATGCTATGCAATGCATAGCAAAATCTCAGCAATAATCGCTCCGCGGCGTGATTGCTATTAAGTAAAAAATGAATCGCGGTAGTGGAAATGACCTAACGCGATTCCTATGTTAAAAAGCAAACCGTAGCGATTTGAAAATCACTAGCGGTTTGCAATTTTGCGATTCAGCAATCGCAAACGCTCTAGTGGAAAAGGGCCCTAAGGGTTACGATAAGAGCAGGCCATTTTTTTGGCAGGTACGTTCATTCGTTGCGATATGCAAGGGCTGTGCATTTTTTTATTTTTTTACACAGCGAAGCTGTAAAAGCAAAATTAGATGACTGTAATGTGTTTTTCCCCTAGCAAAGAGCACTGAAATATTGCTAACCCTTTAATCAAACAGTAAAAAAATAATAATACTATGAATTAAACGGGGATTTCCCTGTCACCTTCTATAAGCTGCAGCATTAGTGATTATTTCCCACTAATCAAAACATTACAGACGTAATGAAGCCCATGTGTCATAACAAATACTTTCAATACAAGTGGCATAAGTGAAATGTCAGCCCTGGGAAGATGCCGAGGAAGGTAAATAACGACTTGAACTTTTATAAAGCACTTTCGCACAAGGCAAGTACATTGTGACATTTTACCTAGTAATTTCTAACCCACAGGAGGGCAAAATGTCATTTATTATGTACAGCTTGGTGCCCAATTACAAATCCAGTTGACATACATTTTCCTTTTCATTATGGACCGTAGCCTTTTAGTTATTAACACAGGAAAAAAAAGGTCTTAAGTATGGATTCTACAAACATCCATGTTAGACACAGAACCAAAGACCGATGAAAAGCACACCCTGCTGACACTTATTCCATGTTTTCTTCCATGACAAAGGCTGCCCCCAAGTCTAATATGTCATTATGTTAATCCGAGCTGTCCAACTTACGAATGTGGCCCCCGGGCCGCAGTCGCTTGCCTGGACTATTTTTTAGGTCAGGCCCCCTCCTCTGGCAGGCCCACCTTTTGTTTGTGCTTGGCTCTGGCCCCAAAGGCCAGGACATTGATGCTGTGCCCCTTCCAGCCAAAAAATCTGGTGCTAGACACACCCCCTGCCCATGAAGTTGGACAGCACTAACTTAGATAAAAGATCACTGCAAATGACGTGCTCATCATAGGAAACCACAAAAACGTAGTAAAAGTACAGTCCTCTAAGCCGTACATACAAACAGATCTGCTGATTGATAAAATACAGTATTTAAACAGGAAAATAGCTTACAGGCTCCGGGCAGTACTGTTTAACTAATTATTTATGCTGAAATGGCCCAAACCAGGTCATCTGGACACATCACAGTGAACTGACCATTACGTGTTTCCATCCATTCCATGGCATTCATTTTGAAAGTCAGGAAATCAGAGTGTGCTGCTGGGAGCATTATGGTTTAGGTTATTCTGGAAACACAGGGGTAGATTTCAATGCGATCATCATAGTGGCCTGTTCTCACAGGGGCGATTACCGCTAATAGCCAGCTATCACTAGCGCTTTTTAAAGCACCAGCGCAATAATAACTATATGGCAGTGATCTCCCTGCTGCGATTGCTGCCGATTGCCATAGATTCCCGATTAGCAGCAATCGCATAACGTGCTACATGCAGCATTTTTTAGAAATTCTAAAAATATTGCGATTAGAATGCTAAAAAGTGCTAATCGTGATCGCTCCAAATCCTAAGAGTGTACAGTGATTTTTACTGCATTAATCACAGTAAAATCACCAGCGTTAATCGCTAGCGTTTTGCGATTCCAAGTGAGAACGGGCCATAAATGTTTGACTTGAAGGCTGGATCCACAATGGTCAGTTGCATAACACACGTTATAACTAGTGTGAATTGCAATTAAGACTGGACATAGACTCTAATATAATGCCTGCATGCAGCGAGTTAGACTAACAAAGTCAGTTACAATGCAGTACTGTGAACAGCACCATAGAGTTGTATAGGCAGTGAGTTGCCATGCAAAATTATTCTGCAATGAGCAGTGTGAACTAGCCCAAAACCTATTGCAAATAAAGTGACAGTGATTGTTCTAAACCAAACTGATTTAAATGGATTTGATTCAATACGATCATTGGCCAATCAAAATTGAAGGTGTGTACCAGGCTTAAAAAAGATTTTAAAATCTCTGCTTGGGCAATTTTCATTATAGTAACTCCAGAGCGGCTGTTGCGGTCACGTAGACACCTTAAAGCAAACCTGAACTGAACATCAAGACAAACATACACACATCATACTTCTCTCCCGCGCAGTCTAATTCATCAATCTTTTTCTCCTCTCCTGTGTCATGTTTGTCCACTGTGATTGATGAAATTCTCCATCCTCCAAATAGCCATTAGCCCAGAACAGCCTGGTCAACACACTGTTAAACTATAATATCGCCCACTTGAGCCATAAGGAAACATGGCCATTACCATTGGACATTACATGGACAGCACCTGATATTATAGCATAGAAAACACTATTTTCAATCACAAAATAAGTACCCTGATGAATTAAATAGAGTAAAGGTAGTTCTAATACATAATGGAAAGCTGTCAATTCTTGTTCCATTGATTGAAATAACCCGACATACTCGATCGATTCATTTAAAGAATTTGATTGAATATCAGCTGATAAGAATCTATTGTACGGGCTTGATTCACAAAAGAGTGGTAACTGCCAGCACGGGCGTTTTTGCGCGAATTTTCGCATTGCGCGATGGTGAATTTTTGCGCAAAATGATAATGTCTTTGCGCGCAAACGTGAATTTTGTCTTGCGCGCGAAAACGTTATCGTTTCGCGGGAAATTTCACGATCACGCGCAAGGCAAAAATTCGCGTGAAACCGCCTGTGCTAACAGTTAGCACTCTTTTGTGAATCAAGCCCCACATCAAAATGACAACAATTTTTGATCCATTCGATTCATTTTTCGATTTTAATAATCAATCTAAGTAAAAAAATCGACCAGTGTATAGCCAGCTTTAGTCTCAACTACGTATGGACTAAGCCCCTAAATTGGGATCCTAAAATTTTGGTGGACTTACGGCTTTGGAAAGGCAGCCACTTTTCTTCCTGTGCACGCCACGCCTCTGTCTGCCCTTGCCATGATTTTAGACACATTTTTAGATGTCTAGCACTTGGAATTCAAGTTATTCTTCTACATTTGTACAATAAAGCTAACTCAGAACACCATGACTTTTAAAATGGTTAATAATGAAGTTTTTTTTTTCACCTCGATTTTTGTAGCATAAATTAGGTTACAAAGTATAGCACACCTCATCTATTTTGTGTGAACTTTGATAACAGCTACATCTACTAACTGTGACACTAAATCCTAAGAGAGAAGGGGAAAAAAATCTTATCGCTGGTGTTCTCAGATGGTAATATAATCCCAGGAGGAGAAAACTGCTCAGTGTGATTCTACACAACAATGAATTCCATGTACACAGAATACATCAGAAGACAAGGGGAAAACATATTTATGTGAACAAAAAGCCTACATTTCTATCTACTCTATCCATTCTAGATAGCTGCATGTTGTTTACAGACCGCTGATTTGCTAAAGCTAAATCATGCTTTCAAAATGATACTACTCTAAATTCATTTTGGCTAAACTTAACCTTAAACTTCGTGTATTTTTTTAATTTCAAAACTTACTGAGACACACTTGAAGTGTTGCTCTACTTATTTTTAAGCTTAACTGCTTTAAAATGAGGCTCGATTAATAAAGGGAATATTATGTAATACTTTAGCTCTGTTTTAAAATGCTGGCAAAACAAAGAACTGTTATACAACACTGTTGAGATTAATGCTAGTAATACACAATGAGGTTTTTTTTGCAGACTTACTTTCCAATCAATTTTCAGATAGTTTTTCGAATCGATTTTCATTCACTTCTATGAGAAAATTGATCAGAAAAACAATCAAAAACAGATCGGACCTGACAGAAATAATCTATCAAGCCATTTATCTGCCGAAAAATCTCATGGTGCATTCCCAGCATTTGGGGAACCAGAAGCAAGAGATATATATTGAGGCTGCCATATGTATTTCTTTTTAAACAATACGAGTTGCCTGGTAAGGAGAGACAAGAGGACAATAGACAATAGCTGTTCATAAACCCAAAAAACACAAACAGAATAGCAGATTGCCTCCCCCCCAATAGTGCTGGCTTTGAGGATTTGAAATTACGCATAGAATCGTTGTTCAATCCAACCATAATCAAATCAGATTTGACATTCATCATCTAATGTCTGCACAGAGCCTGACTTGATGGCAGTCTGTAACACTATGCCTCCACTGTGCTCTTAATTTTCCCAGAGGTACGCTCCAAAATCAACCAGTTTCAGCAGAACAAACTGTTTACATATGCCCAGACCCTTCTGTTGGTCCCAGTTATCTGAATGCAATGTGAAAACAGTAATAGGAGGAGAGTTGGAACTATTCTAGAAGGCAGGGAGACAAAAGCAGAAATAAAACATACAACTAGTACCAGCACCAAATCTCGCGCAAGGTCTACTCCAAAGGCTCTTAAACAATTAAATGGAATGCATTTTATTTTCTCCAGGTTTCTTTCATTGAATAGGTTTGGCAATAAATAGTTGAAAGTATTTTTGCTATTCTTTATACCAGGGAAATATTAAAAATAACAACTGCAAGTGTTATAATGTAATCCTAGCGCCACCTGCTGGCTTGACTGGCAAGATCAGAACTTCAGAGAAGGCCTTCTTTCGGTTACAGGATTGTATAATCAAAAGGTTTCAACAGCATGCCCAAAGCGTCAACTCTCCAATTTCTCCTTTTAATTTGGGACAGCCTCCCAATTTCAGCATATTTGGCTCAGGTTAAAAAATTCTTAAATGACAAGATGGGTTGTCCAATTACATGTGACCCTTCGCTTATAAACATTTATATCAGAAACCATTATCTGCCGATAGAAGTGGAAATTGCCAATAAATGGCTGTCTACATCGCCACCCATGTTTGCCAACTGGATAAAATGTATGGATAAGACTCTACTTTGTAAAAAAAAAAACAAAAAAAAAACCAACAAAAAAAAAAACCTTATTTTTGCACATAAGGGTAATTGTGCAAATTATCACATGATGTGGGACAAATGGATGGCGCAGTATTTGACCTGATAAGTGGCGCTCTACCATGTACCTGAAACTGTAAGGAAGTATGAAATAATTCTCTTTTTATTGTTTTATGACCTGTGGCAGCTTCTTCGCTAATGAAATATTGTCACTATTTCAATAGATGTAACAGACCACATTGCAACTGTTCATAATATGCTGCTATTTGTATACATGGAAGATTGAAGGTCCTGTTTTATAACTGTATGAAAAGACCCTTTTAAAGTTGTTTTGTATAATAAAGTATCTCTGCTTTTTTTTTTTTCTTCTTCTACATACTCTTCACTCATATTTGGGTGATGGAATAATACATATATTACCGCTGTAAAATTCCTCTTATTGAGCTCTTTTTGTTTTCTTAAGAGAGGGAGCTTGAAAAATTAAATCACTATTTGCTCTGTAATCTCTAATAAAAAATTAGCTAGGCATGCATTTTCAAGAGCTACACTTACAACATATTCACAAGAAAAACAAAACAAAAACTATACAACGTCTTTGATTTATTTGGCTGAGAATGCAGACTGCCAAAACTTCCCTGCCTCATAAGGTATGTAGAGAGAATTTTTCAACAAGGGCATGGACCATGGGAACAAAACCCATTATTCTGAGAACTAATTAGATCAAATATGGCCTGATTAATATGCATTGTTTCCTCTGCATCATAATGTGTGTTTTCTGTTTCAAGTGTGCATTAATCAATGGCAGGCTTCATGAGAAAATAAAAATAGTTGCACTCCAGGGTCCATCTCCGGATAATTAGCCTCCTCCTGGTGCTGAAAGGTTAAGTCATAAAACAGACATAAACATTTTTATTCTGCCATGTCCTGAGGATCAGCTTATTTAACAATACAAATACGTGATAACAAGTCAAAGCCTGAGAACCAAATTAGTGGTTATAAATGTCAAGTCAGCATGCATAAATGGCTGGAATAATTATGACGATAACCTCATGCGATTACACGAGGGAAACAAAAACTTTAACAAGCTAATATGAAAATGCATAAACAAGAATTCTAACTCCCATTCGTCTTCGTCTATTTTTGTTTTCTGGCTGCACTACATTAATAAAGTTATCCCAACACGCAGGTCAAGGTTATCGATGAGCAGTGTGAGCTAAATGTCTTCATGGCTTGGCATTAGCTGACAGGACAATGGGCAGGAGTGCTGGGCCTGGTCAAGCTTTGCACATGATGGAAGGGGGGGGGGGGCACAAAGCAATCAAGCTGTCCATTTGCTTTTCTCCTAAATGCAGTTGGCAGTGTCTGCAGTATATAACAGACATGGTATAGTACTCCATCAGACCGACTGAAGGATCCATATATAGCTTAGTGTAAGCAAAAGTGTAACCAAGGCAGGTTATTTTTTATAGATATACATATGCATAAAGGGAGATAGTGGTTGCTTGGCAGTTGGAAACCACTGTTATTTCCCACAATCAGAATCATTTATTTTGCCAAGTAAAAATGAGGGGTTGCACAATGCAACAAGGTTCACAGACAGGAAACTGTCAGGACCTAGGTCCTGACATCACACTGTGGGAGGGGTTTCACCACATTATCAGCCACACAGAGCACCCTGACGATCTATTCGAGAAAAGTTAAAGATTTCTCATGGGAAAGGGGGTATCGGCTACTTATTGGGATAAAATTCCTTTTTACGTACATAAATGTATACAAGATATTATAAATACAAATTATAAACTTAATTAAAAATACAATCCAATTTTACTTTACAGTTGCTGTAAACTGAATAGAAACCATGCCAAGAATGTAAGATTTGGTATAAAAGACTTCTGAGAATTTATTTCACTTTGTGTTTTCGGTTCAGAAATCCGCACACTGTAGGGAGTCAAATTTTGCACATCCTTTTCTTCCCCTACAGTTTCTCTCTTTGTATTGAAATCAATCAAGGAGAGAACATTCATGCAAGTGATTACTATGGGGATGCATATCGCTAGGATGGAGTAAAATACACTCCCATCTTACTAACACCATCAGGGTGCTATTGCAGTACAACACTGAAGCATTTCAAACTACTTCAGTGGATACAGAGATAGAGCCCTTCAAAATAACCAGTAAATGGCAGTACCCTATATTGCTTTTGAACATGACATTACACTGCAACACTCCATTGATCAGCCATTATCCCCCAGACATATTTCTGCACACAATTCTTCTGTGCTTCTTTAATTGGAGATCAGATCGAAAGCTAAGAGGTAGCAGCCTCTGGACGCAACACGGTGGCTGTTTAACACTTACAAATGTAATGAGGAGTGTCTAACGCCACTTAGATTACTTTTGAAGTAACTACCTGAGGTTTAAGGAGGAATCAATATTTTTCCTGCCACGCACTTCTGAAAAATAAACTGGCTAAATAAAACAAATCTGACAGTGCTCTCCTGCTCCACGCACACATTGTGATTTAATGCCAATTACTCAAGCCCCCCTACAGTATCGCTGTAAACAAGCAGGCAGGGTAACCTGGCAACGTGTTTGTTCCTAGACATGAGCGCAGTATACTGCTGCAGAACAAAAACAGCTGCAACAAGACCAAACATGCTACTTTTCTGGTAGGGCAGTAGTCTGCTGCACTCATCCAAGCCCTCAGGTGATGGGAAGTTCTCACACACTGCGCAGACAATCTGCCATGAAAAGGTGCTCAGGAAATTCCAAATCCTGTCACCAGTTTAATAATTCTTTGTCTGATACATTTCTCTGTTGCTTTCTGCTACGCCTGCATGGTTGTATGATAGTCGTCTGTGTTAAAGGATAAATCCACTTTCCCTAAACAAGATATACCTTATCAATACTACACAAACCAGTTTGTAATCTAAAGCCAAATTACACTAAAGGCATGTACACACGCCGTATTGTTACCAACGACGGGTCCATCAGACCCTCCTGCGGGGCGGTTGTTCTGCTGACAGTAGTACGTGAGTACAGGCTGTCGACAGACTGATAAGACTGTTATTGACTGATCAGTAATCCAGCACCTACAAAGTAAAGAGACCTGGGCCCAGACTCCCTCACACTGCTATTGCCTATAGAACACACCCTAGTGGCTGCAACTCTGGTGCTTTGAGACCGCCAGGAGAAAATCGCAATATAAATGTTCTGTTTCTTGTCTGCCTTGTCTAGTACAGATGCCAAAATTATTTGAGAAAAATGGATAGGTCTCAACCAGAGCAACTAGCTGGAGAATTCTGTCATAGTTTAGATCCCTGAAAGACAAGTGCACAAGATGGGGGTTATCTGTATAAATATCAAGCTGACAAAAAACTAGCATGAATGATTGTTTTGGACACAAAATATTCCACACTTGCAGGTTATCAGCATATCCTGATTAGGAATAGTCAATGAGATGCAAATAATTGATGCAGAATTGTGCACATTTTTATGCAAAATTAGAGGATTTTCTCAAAAAATTAGCATATTGTGATAAAGTTCATTATTTTCTGTAATGTACTGATAAACAGACTTTCATATATTTTAGATTCATTACACACAACTGAAGTAGTTCAAGCCTTTTATTCTTTTTCTTATTGATGATTTTGGCATACAGCTCATGAAAACCCAAATTTCCTATCTCAAAAAATTAGCATATTTCATCCGACTAATAAAAGAAAAGTGTTTTTAAAACAAAAAAGGCAACCTTCAAATAATTATGTTCAGTTATGCACTCAATACTTGGTCGGGAATCCTTTTGCAGAAATGACTGCTTCAATGCGGTGTGGCATGGAGGCAATCAGCCTGTGGCACTGCTGAGGTGTTATGGAGGCCCAGGATGCTTAATAAAAACAATAAAAGGCTTGAAATACTTCAGTTGAGTGTAATGAATCTAAAATATATGAAAGTCTAATGTTTATCAGTACATTACAGAAAATGATTAACTTTATCAGAATATGCTAATTTTTTTAGAAGATCCTGTATGCAGCTCAAAAATGGACATTTGTTTGCATAAAATTGTACAATTCTGTACCACCTATGAATTCTTTTCACCTCATGGACCATCCCGGGTCCTGATCTGTCAGTATTTGCAGGCATTTGTAAAGGGAATGGAGGTCAGTTCTTTGTACAGTCTGGCCGGGGTGTCTAGAATCCCAGGACTAGCTGAACAGAACTGCAAATCATTCTGCAGCCAGGATATTTCACATATACTTTATTTCCTCTGTGTGTTTGTATATTTGTTTGCCTAGATTTCAGCTTTAAGAACTGGAACACGCAGAGCCCGCTCAGCACTTCATCATGAAACAAAGATGAATCATAAGCAACGTTAGGCTAAAAACAGTAAATAATCTTCACACGCCATAAGACACACCTGGTGCTCCGTGTTACTGGTGTATGAGCGGAAAAACGTTGAGCGGTCAGGATTGAATTCCAGCTGGGCCGCGAGATCATTAACCAAAATCTAATGCAGCAGCTGTCTCAAAATGTTGACTTACTGGTGCTGAAAAGCTGCTACTGTTTCATTCACATTTCATATTCATGTTGTAACTGGGTATCGGCTTTGCCATCATTAAAATAAGTGTATGGTTTACAAAGAATAAAGCTGCAAAGGAGATTTTACATACTGACAGCTTTTTAAAAGAAGCTTTGCTCCATATTGTGTCCAAAAAGGACAGACACTGATGCATTATAAGCTGGGAGGAAAATGGGAGTATATAAATAGTTGATTGACAAAGGCCATTTAGAGGATGTGTACTTAAAAATGCACATGATACACCCAAAATTGCTATTTTCATTAATAATGTTGTAATGGCTTATTAATTACGTGTTCCAACTGTAGAGCTATTCTCTTTACCACTGCCACCCGAATCTTCTGTATTCACTACTAATGTATCCTCCAGGTCTTCTCTTTGCTGTCATTATGTTCCAGACTCAATTTATTGTCAATAGGGAGAACTCTGATCAAGGTTGGAAAACTGCAGAGGTAAGATCCAAAAGACACATCAGCAGTGGAAAGAGAATACTCAGTAAAACATCAGTAGTGGACAAAGAAAATGCATCAGAAGTGGACAGAGAAGACCCAGAGTCAACATCAGCAGTGGACAGAGAAAACCAAGAAAACACATCAGAAGTGGACAGAGAAGACCCTGGAAACATATCAGCAGTGGACAGAGAAGACCCTGGAAACACATCAGCAGTGGACAGAGAAGACCCTGGAAACACATCAGCAGTGGACAGAGAAGACCCTGGAAACATATCAGCAGTGGACAGAGAAGACCCTGGAAACACATCAGCAATGGACAGAGAAGACCCTGGAAACATATCAGCAGTGGACAGAGAAGACCCAGTGAACACACAAGCAGTGGACAGAGAAGACCCAGAGTAAACATCAGCAATAGCCAGAGAAGCTTTAGGAGGCAGCAGCCAAAGACAGCAACCTGGTAGATGCAACACAGTGAATCTACCAGCCTCCTCTACAGTACAGTTCACTCTCAGGGAGGTGGGGGCAACAACCACTGAAGGTGTGGCAGAGCTGACACAGAGCAAGGTGGGGAAAGCTTGCCATTGTACCTCCTGCAGAGGGGGATGAGGACACCTAACAAGGCTGTGGAGTCAGAATAATTTGGGTACATGGAGTCGGTGGTTTCATAAAACTGAGGAGTCGGACTCAGATGATTTTTATACAAACTCCACAGCCCTGGTAAGTATTAGATGCCGGAGTTGAGGCGTCTGAGCAATGGAGTCGGTGGTTTCATAAACTGAGGAGTCAGAGTTGTAGTCGGATGATTTTTGTACCGACTCCACAGCCCTGGACACCTATACATATATATCAGAGGGAGATACCTTAGTATTTTACATATACTATGGGACAGAAACACAACTTGATATATTTCAAAGAAATGAAGACACTAGTCAGCAGAGGGAGGAACCACTGGGGGGTAAACAACACCCCCCCCCCCCCGTGAATTATATTTACCTGTTCTTTCAGGTAAAAATGGGGGAGCTCAATTTATACTGGAGTATATGCATGATTTACATGATATTTACATATTTAGATCTAACATTTTAAAATTACATTGCTGTTTACCGTGTTGACGTGGAAATATGTGCGCACAAATGCAGAAATTAAGGTTCACTGACCTCAGGAATTGAATTAATAACTAAAAGTATAAAAGAACCGGTGAAAACACAGTATAAAAGAACAGGTGAAAATCAGCCTACAAGACAGCAAAACTCAAAAAAAATGCAACATTAATTTTAAAACCTCTATTTTTAAGCTAGAAAACGTATTCCAGAGCCAGCAGGATTGCATCACTAACAGATCAAAGAACACATTTAGTAGACGAGCCATAAACATCATGATCGTCTTTTCACCATTCTTTCAGCAGAGTATCAAGCCAGGTACACAGGAGAGCCCAGCGTACTTGGATACAAAAAGGCTGTAATTTGTAGCCAAGAAGAGAAAGCAAGCAGATCAATACAGTATCTCCTTTATCCCATTTATATACAGTAGACAGGCTGGCACTGCAGAATGTGAGATTCATGAACTGAGTATATATGGTACTCCGACGCTACCTGGCCAAGAAGCATTTGACCCACAAAAGCATCTAATAAACAACAGCTTACATGGGCAACAAAAACAGAGGATAAGAAAAAACAAACATAGTTGCCGTAATGAGAATTGAAAAAATAAAAATAAAATAAAACTAATTATAGAAAGAAGGCTAAAACTCCAGCACTACAATACCAAACAAGAAATAGAACTATAATGATCTGTACTAAAAAGTCTGAGATCCTGCCACGACTAGGATTTTACACCTCAAGAAAGGAGTATCAAAGGGATTTCCATAAAAATGCTTAAATTCAGTTTTATTTTTGTCTCCATCATCAATGACTTATGAAAGATCAGCATATTATACAGTGCTGTACAATATACTTTGGGGGAAGGGTGTGCGCGTAAATAAAAAAAACGTATAAAAGTGAGTGCAAACTATGAATAGGAAGGGAGGAGTACTCAACCTAATCCAGGTTACCAACATAGTAACACCAATGAATACATTGCATTGTATGTTCTTTAATTGGCAGACTTCAAAAAAGGAAAGAAGAGTAACCATTACTTTTGGATATTAAAATAGGAAATTGCACATTGACCGTCTCAAAAGAAGAGAAATGACATCGAATTAGCTTCCTACATTTTTGGTCAGATCTTTCCATCCTTCGAATGCTAGGTAGAAGACGTAGAGCTACGTAAACACATACGCTATATTTCTGACTTCATCAAGAGGCACCGTAGTTCTATATAGTAGAATGCAGAAAATTATTCAGGCTACCCACTTTTAATGGTTTCAGCATCAGAAAAACTATATATAATATAGTTTTTCTGATGCTGAAACCATTAAAAGTGGGTAGCCTGATATTTAGCCTAGGCTGATTAGCTATGTGGAATCCCTACGCCACCGTGGCATAGTGGTTAGCGCTCTCGTCTTGCAGCACTGAGTCCCTGGTTCGAATCCCAGCTAGGTCAACATCTGCAAGGAGTTTGTATGTTCTCCCCGTGTCTGCGTGGGTATCCTCCGGGCACTGCAATTTCCTCCCACATCCCTAACATACAGACAAGTTAATTGGCTTCCACCTAAAAAAATTGTCCCTAGACTAAAATATACATGCACTACACGATACAGACACAGACATATGTGGTATGGTAGGGACTAGATTGTGAGCTCCTTTGAGGGACAGTTAGTGACAAGACAATATATACTCTGTACAGCGCTGCGGAAGAGGTCAGTGCTATATAAATACTAAATAATACTAATAACCCCCCCCCCCCCCCCCAGCATTCTGAGAGACCGGGTAGATTTTGTACTGGCTTCGGAAATCCCACTAAACAAACATTCTGCACAGATCATGTGACAGGACTAAAGATACATTTCAGCATCTAATTTAAGGATAAGAAAAAAGTTTACAATGGGAAAACGCTGACTAAGTTACGCATAAAAAAATAAGCACTTTTATTAATTACGTTATTTTCACTATAGTTTGTCTTCAGCCTTATTTCTAATATCCTATAACTTCCTATACCTGTTCTAATTTGGTCTGGATTACTTCAGCCTTTTCTAGTTGCACAGTGGCTGTATTATCTCTGTTATATAATCTAATCATCTTTCCTCTGACTGCTTTGTTGGGCTCAGGCACTCAGGCAGGAATGTGCTGGTCTGCCTGTGATAGGATAGAAGCTATACACACCCTCTTAAGGCCCCCTGCAGGCTCTGTGTGAGTCACAGACTTAGCTCCTCTCAGCCTATCACACTCTGGTTAGAAGCCATGTCTTTTGTTTGTAAACACTGCCTAAAACTGGCATTAACAAGCCAGGATTGCAGCAGGGAGTGGAAGAAACAGCACAGAGGGGCACAGGAGAACATAATGAATAGAATGGTATGCTTTTTATTGTAAGAATTTTAGAGTACAGATTCTCTTTAAAAAATATAATTTGTGAATCTAATGTGAGTACAGAAATTTTAAGAGGAAGTACATAATCTATCTACATTTAACAATAATAGGTGGAATTTCCCTTTTAACCAGCCGGGCGGTATGGACGAGCTCAGCTCGTCCATCACCGCCGGAGGCTGCCGCTCAGGCCCTGCTGGGCCGATTTTCATGAAATAAAAAGCAGCACACGCAGCCGGCACTTTGCCAGCGGCGAAAGAGGGTCCCCCCAGCCGCCCGAGCCCAGCGTAGCCGGAAAAAACAGTTCCGGCCAGCGCTAAGGGCTGGATCGGAAGCGGCTGATGTCAGGACGTCGGCTGACGTCCATGACGTCACTCCGCTCGTCGCCATGGCGACGAGGTAAGCAAAACAAGGAAGGCCGCTCATTGCGGTCTTCCTTGTTAATTCTGATCGCCGGAGGCGATCAGAATGATGCGTCCGGAGCGCCCTCTAGTGGGCTTTCATGCAGCCAACTTTCAGTTGGCTGCATGGAAGTTTTTTTTTTAATAAAAAAAAACCCTCCCGCAGCCGCCCTGGTGATCTTAATAGAACGCCAGGGTGGTTAATGGAATATCCAAGCTGGGGAAGAAAAAAAAAAAGGACATCTATTTAACCGGCGCTCACGCAGGCGCAGTAGATGCCGATCTGGCGAGGTCGGCCTCTGCACTATTGGGGACCGAGAGCGAGCGACAGAGCGGAGCTGCGGCGAGGGACATAATGGCTTCTATGGGCTGGAGGAAGCCCCGGGTAAGTAGAGGTCTTTTTTCAGCTCAGATATTACCTTAAACGTAAAGGGTTTCTCTTTTTAATGTAGCTGTAGGGAGCAGTTTTGACAAGCATAACCTGTCTAGGTGGTAGTGAGCGCAGTATGAGTGCAATGCCTCTTAGGGCTCAAACTTACTAGCAGCATTTTCTAAGCACTAGTGATTTGAAAAAGCTCTTGCAAATGCAATGCTATGGAGGATTTTTATAAAATCACATCACTCAAGTGGGATCACACCCATAGCATGACATTAGCAAGAGTTTTTCAAATCACAAAGTGCTCAGAAAAGCCCTCCTAGTGGGTTCCAGGCCTTATAGTAAGCAGGGCTGTGGAGTCGGTCCAAAAATCCACCGACTCCGACTCCTCAGTTTAGGATTCCACCGACTCCGACTCCACGACTCCGACTCCTCTAATTTGCATATTACAATTTTGTTGATTAAAAGTATGTAACATGAAATTCGTCTCTTAACTGCCAACGCTTAGGAATTTTACAAGACAACTGAAGTGAGAAGGATATGTAGACTACTATATTTATTCCCTTTAGACTAAAACTAGTCCTTGGTAAGAGTACTTGTAAAAGGTACAAACCGGAACAAAGAACATCTATCAGGCCCTAGGCAATGTAAGTGTGGGTACATGTAAGAATGATGTGCAGGTACTCTGCAGGGGAATGAGGAGATTGTAAACAGACAACACCTCTGTGTTCAATGTGCACAGCATTCTCAGTGGATTCCCTGCAGCTCTGTGGGGAGTGCATATGTAGAGTATAGTACTACTGTGTAACAAAGTAAACCTGAGACAGATGAAATTAAAGTTTTATACATACCTGGGGCTTCCTCCAGCCGCCTTCAGGATAATCAGTCCCTCGTTGTCCTCCTCCACCACCTGGATCTTCTGCTATGAGTCCAGGTACTTGAGCCAGTGAGGCGTAGTGCGCATGCACACACTCCGCCGCCAGGAGCATACTACACCTGTGCAGCACTATTGCGCAGGTACAGAATGTTCCTGGCTGTGGGAGCGGCATGCGGCCGGACAGCGCTGACTGGCTGAATTACCAGGACTCATAGCAGAAGATCCGGGTGGTGGAAGACAGTGAGGGACTGATTAGCCTGAAGGGGGCTGGAGGAAGCCCCAGGTATGTATAAAACTTTAATTTTCATCCGTCTCAGTTTCCCTTTAATTTGTAGTCACCAAACCAAATTTTAATAACATATCAAATTATTTGATTTCATCAGCAAAGGGAGTGCATACATTTGCATAAATCAGCATCAATGCAGAATTATTTCCATCTCGTTGACCATCTCTATTAGTGACACAGCTACACATCAGGCTTTATTCTTACAGCATAGATGTTATTTAGTATATATAAGAGATTCCTGTGTACACATCATATATACAGTCACAATCAGATATGTATATCTGACTTTAAAAATACGGGGACTGCTTTATTGAAGCAGCACAAGTAACTAATTTTGATTGGTTTATTTCATTTTTGTAGACTAAGCACAGCTATTACTGTATATATACATTATTTTTAATGACTTTTATCTGAGAAATAAAACATTTTATCATATTTTCTATTTTAATTACAGTTACAAATTCATTAGGAGTCGGAGTCGGAGTCGGTGCATTTTTCCCCGACTCCGACTCCAGGCACCCAAAATTGCCCGACTCCACGACTCCGACTCCACGACTCCGACTCCACAGCCCTGATAGTAAGGGAAGATAAATGGCATCATGGTAAAAACTTCAATGGCCAACAAGTGTGGAGAGCTGCATAAGCTGTGATAAAGCGGTACTGATGAGAGAATCCAGTACCTCTAGCGAGAATATTAACTGTTCAAAGTCTCTTAAAAATGTGCTTTAGATAATGCTTACACAACTATTTCTGAGATATTAATCGGACTGTGCAGAAGCAAAAAGGCAATAAAATCTAGTATGTATTTAAAAGCAATCAACTACTTCCAGCCTGCAGCTGTTGCCAGCGGAAGTAAGGTGCTTATAAACACACTTACCCTTTCACAATGTCATATTTTAGCCTTTGATTAGTGTAACTGCAGTGAAGATGAATACCACATAACGGAGTTTCACTTACAAGCGATAACTGGCAATAAGACCAAGCAATTGTGCATTTCCAGCTTATAATGGTGGCGGTACTATTCTTATGAGCCTGTTTCCATTATGCCCCTAAAAAGTAAAATGAAGGTAGACAGGCTTTTCATACTGTACAATCAACAACCCCCTCCCCACAGTCTCTCAACAGCATCCTCTAGTGCAGGGGTAGGGAACCTAGAGCTCGGGAGCCAGATGTGGCTCTTTTGATGGCTACATCTGGCTCACATTCAAATCAGTAGGGGTTGATTGGCTGGATAGTATAATGGTTAAGGGCTCTGCCTCTGACACGGGAGACCAGGGTTCGAATCTCGGCTCTGCCTGCTCAGTAAGCCAACACCTATTCAGCAGGAGACCTTAGGCAAGTCTCCCTAACGCTGCTACTGCCTATAGAGTGCGTCCTAGTGGCTGCAGCTCTGGCGCTTTGAGTCCGCCAGGAGAAAAGCGCTATATAAGGGTTTGTCTTTGTCTTTGATTCACTAAGCGACACTGCTCAAGCAGCGCAAGTAAAGTAGGCACGCTACTGCTGTAGCATGTACTACTAACTTACTTGTGACACCCCAAAATGAATGGCTGCTCCAATTGTCCCTCTCTGGGCCCTGTCAGGTCTAGTGATTTTGTAGGACGAGATCCCTGCACTTGACAGGCAGCCTATTGTCTCCTAGGAGAAAACTTAGGAGAAAAAAAGTAAAATAAAATACCTCATGTGGTAAAAAATAAAAATAAAAAAATTTTGAGCACTCATTAAAGTGTACCAGAGATCAACGTTTAGTCAAAATCGATACTTACCCTGGGCGTCCTCCCACCCCATAACCACGTGGCGAGTCCCTCACCATCTGTCTGCAGGTCAGCCACAACCAGCCCCGGTAACTTGCTTAGTCGCATCCAGTCTGGGTCATGCGAGGGACCTACTGTGCATGCGCAGTAGACCCGGACTGACGTCACTGAGCAAGTTACCGGGGCTAATCGCGGCTCCGGGTAAGTATCGATTCTGACTAAACATTGAGCTCTAGTTTCCTTTAAGATTTTCACACATGCGATAACAGTTTGTGAATTTATCGTCAATTTGTTTAATAATAACCAACCAATGAATCCTCCTGCCAGATTTTATTTAATATTTTAAAGAATAATGTGCTATTTTATGCGGTACAAGATAGATGATTGCAGTGCATAAAAAACAGAAGCCAGATCTGATATAAAAAGGATACTGACAAGTAAAGCGCATTTACGATCCGCATAAAATGAACATTAAATTTGTATCAGCTCAAAACCATTACCATCTTATTAACCAATTTTAAATTACTACACAATAATATTGTGGATTATGGTTTTAAAACAAAAAGTGAAATTAGGGGAAACAATGTTTCCATTTACTTTCTTACATTTCAGAATAGTTTATTTTTAACTTTCTTCTTTTCTCTATCCTTGGTTTCCTCCGAGACATACTGTGGCACTCTATCTCCAAAGTCGGCATACACAGGGTCTCGGAGGGCGAGTTTAACAAAAAACCCCTGTGAAGTAATTTTAACTTTTAAAAGGGACCCTGAGCAGAGCCACTGGGTATGCATTTAGGCATACCCACATATAATTGGTAATGCTGATACACTCACCCTGCAGCGTGTTAAGGTCTTCGCCTCTCTGTTCGCCTGTTGTAAATTACATTACAGCAACCACTCTGCCGAAAATCTTGCTGTGACCTCGGAACAAGAAGCCTGTGGGTTCTCTCTGCGCATGCGCAGAGACTTTAACACACTACAAGGCGAGTGTGTATTGGCATTACTAATTATACGTGGGTATGCTTAAATGCATACCCAGTGGCTCTGTTCAGGGTCCCTTTAAGAGAACACAGTACATGTAGTATTTAAGGCTTTCTAGTCACTTTAAAACCCTTCTGTAACCTCACAAATGGCTGTTTGTTATCTTACCGCTAGCTCCAGGCAAGAGATAAAATACTGAACATCTCTCTTGTGTTATCCTTCGTGAATAAGTATTTACCCCACAAGTTGCTAATTTACCTCAAAAGTTTGGTTGTTTACCTCACTATTCGGTAATTTTAGTGTTCCCAGTGGTAACAGACTTTGCAAATTGACATTTGGCAAAATGTTTGGTAAAATCAGTTGTATTCTGCCATACTGCATGCCATAATGCTTTGTGAATTGAGTCCAAAGTTCTAATATCAAAAAGACTGATTGACTCACAGCCCACTTTTGCTGAAGTCTTATGAAAATAATTTACTGAATCGTATTGCCTTATTGTTTTTAACTATCACATGAGATTGATTCTATATTACCTAATTTCCCCGGTAAGCAAGGCAGAACCAGTCTGCTATACCTACCTCACCATTTAGAAAGATGTATATAATCCAATAACCTTGGATTGCTTACTTTGTTTAACTGCAATCTAATTAATGGGTCTTTTTCTCAAGGGAGTCTTTCTTATGGTTAACAGCAGGAAATTATTTGAAGTAATCTATAACAGTTGACAGGTATTGATAAAGCTAGTCTGTTGGATTTCCCACTCAGATGGAAGGGAAAAAAAAAAAGTCATGAAGGAATTTACTGCAGGTTTGTCTTCCGCTCGACAGAGGACATTACTAATTCTCAATGTTTTCCCCTGTCACTAAATTTTGCTGGGCAGGGGACTGGAAAGAGACACTGAATTTATTCCTGGAGCCAATGATGATTTTATGTTGTAGAAGGTTTATAAAGAATAGATATTACCATGTACATTTATCACAATTACTGTAAAAGAGGATTAATAATGCAACAGTACTTGTGTTCTGGCTCTGTTCTGGTAATCCAGGAAATGAAATGAATTTCTAATAGGCTTTACCACAATATCTGCACAATGCGCACATCAGCACAGGTCACCGCCAACAGGAAACCATTTCTGAAGAGAGTCCGTCTTCTTAATTGGAAATCATGTCATTACTGATTTTGACTTATAACTGTAAAGTTTAAATTGCGCCTGCAGTTTTTGAAGTCCTAGTTCAGGTGCAGCTTGTATGCATTTAATAGAACATAATTTTAAATTAAAGAGGCACCCGTAGTGACATATAGATGAATGTAGTTGTTCAGGATACCCACAATTACATACATTTTTCTGATTTCAGCTTCAAAAATACTTCCAATATCTATATAAGGTTGTATATTGGTATGAAGCCCTGCCCTCCTAGTAATGTTTTGCCTAGGCTGAGCATTTTGGGAGACCAGGTATTATTTGTACTGGCTTTGGAATTCTCAGTAAAGAAATATTCTGCAGAGATTACCTTACAAATCTAAAGCCTAGTACACATTCAATTTTGATTGGCCAATCACGGGTCAATTCTACCACTTCCATGTAGTATGGGAGTTCATCTACACAATTTGTCCATAGCATTCAAAGTCTGTTGGGCCCCCATACTACATGGAGGTGGTAAAATTGGTCAGTGATTGGCTAATCAAAATTTTATGTGTGTATACACCTTAAGGATACCAGATGCGAATAAAATAAGTGCAAATAAAATAAGAGACATGGGGAGCAGGCATATACTATAACCTTTCCTGATCACCGCTCCCCCAGTTCTCCTCTCTAGCCCCCCATACCTAAAACCCCCCAGTCTCCTTTTCCAAGTCGCCAGAGTGGGGCTTACTGTGCAGGCGCTGGCCAGGCTCCGTGTATAGGACGCACGCAACCAATGCCTGGGGCCTTTAGGTATGATGGGGGGCTAGAGAGTAGACTGGGGGAGGGGTGGGCATCAGGATATGTGATAGTATATGCCTGCTTCCCACGTTTCTCTTTTATTCGCATCTGGTATCCGTTAAAGTTATAACCACAGGTGAGACATTTCAGAATGTATATAAGGGTGAGGAAAGATTTTGCAATGGGCAAACACAGACTAAACAAATTTATAAAGTAATATTGTAAAAATAAGTAATTGTATTAAATTATTTTTTAGTAGAATTCTCATTAGATGAATTATGCATAAAAATATGTTGAAAAAAATGTGTGGTTTTGGCAAGATAAAAAAAAGAAAGTATCTGACCCACCAAGTTAGATATTCTCCTGGACAGATGGCTGGGCAGAGTGTATATGTAAGGTCTAGTGACAATACTTCTGACCTCACGCAGCAGATCTATGGACCTCACTCTTTTGGGACCTTCATTCACCTACTGATACATATACAGTACACTAGAAGATGAACTTCTATCTTTTCACAGCTTTGCTTCTTAGAATACACAAACTATTAGCATAATGTGTTTTATAGGAATTTGCTGCAGCATAGAATTTCTAGTGGCGATCCTCCTTACCATAATGCCTAACATGCCTAACATGACCTCTGACCTGAAGTCTACTTTGCCTATCATCCACAAACCTAATTTAGACCCTACTTCCTTCCTTCTTATGCTGTTCAATAATAAGGCCTGATTACATTAATTCAGCTGTGTGTGCCAAAACTGGCCAAAGTGTCAGTTACCGTAGATTGCACTGAGACAGCCTACGTAGTCTATGCCATTTTGGATACCCAAAGTCGGAGTTGGAGTCGGTGGTTTCATAAATTGAGGAGTCGGAAGATTTTTGTACCTACACAGGCTGATCTCTCGGAGAATGACTGGAGGTAAATGGCTGCCATTTATAGATCGTCATGCAGCTGGGACTATAATAATTTTCCCCATATATAAATATAGTGCAGAGCGCCACAATAAAATGATGACCCTATTTTATATTAAAGTGGTATGAAACTCAGCATTTTCTCTTTGCTCTGGAAGATTATTTACAGCATAAAATCTACTACCACAAAAATAAAAATCAGCATTCAAATAGTTAAACAAAGCACTTTGTTCTTCAGTGGAAAGCTCCTTGCTTCAATGCACGGCTTGTGCTTCCGAAGAGGTGATAACATTATCTTTTGTTTACATTCCTTTGTCTGATACATTTAGTAAGAATTAGTAAAGTGCTAAAACTGAGCGCTCTCTACTTCTAGTATGTGTGCAGCTAAAAAGTGATCACTAGATTTTAATATATAAATACAGCAGCTATGCAATAAAATGCAATGACAGCTTTCAGAGCAAATTAACTGTATTTTGGGAATTTGTTACTTGTAGACAGACAATGTTACCTGTGCACAAAATCAAAAATGATAACTGTGTGGGTAATAAAAAGTAAGAAAACACATTTTTATTGAATGTTATGTCAGAGTTTTATCCTACTTAAAGACTGCCCCACACCAATGGGCGTGGTCACGGCAACAGCCCCAGGACCGCCTAAAGCCAATTGGCGTCAAGTCCTGGGGCTGCATCTTGCAGGGGATCGCGCGCAGGCTGCGCACGCATCTCCTGCTCGGGGGGCGGAGCTCTGCCCCGCCTTCAGTCTCTGCCCCGACAACATAAATATTTATTAAAAAATAAACACGGGGGGCGATCAGACCCCACCAACAGAGAGCTCTGTTGGTGGGGAGAAAAGGGGGGGGGGAAATCACTTGTGTGCTGTGCGGCCCTGCAACTTGGCCTTAAAGTTGCAGTGGCCAATTAGCAATAAAAAGGCCTGGTCTTTAGGGGGCTTTAACACTGCGGTCCTCAAGTGGTTAAAAGCACTGCACACTGAACTGTGAACTGGAAGCAGACATTCAGAGACCAGTTATGGCTTCCACTTTTGATTCCTACAAGTGGCAGTTATGAGATTGCAGTTAGTCCCTACTTGACCTGACTGTAGAAAGTGATGGTGCGTTTGCTGGGACCTAAGGTTTAGTATATCAGAGTTTACTATAAATACGATTCTACTGTATGAAAGTACTTCTATGCAGGATACCAGTGAATACAAAAGGCTGAAACTTGCTCCAGTCTATGCAATGCAGTGTCACGCATGTAGCCCAATGAGAACAATCTATAAGAGTAATCATAAACAGGACATTACTTATTTTTTTGGCTTTAGGGGATACGCTGGAAATACACAGTCCGTTTTTGTGGTGATTAGATGGTTCGATAAATCATTTCCGACATGCAGGGCTGTGGAGTCGGAGTTGGAGTCGGAGCAATTTTGGGTACCCGGAGATTGAGTCGGAATCGGTGATTTCATAAACTGAGGAGTCGGGAGTCAGATGATTTTGTACAAAATCCACAGCTCTGGTAAGTATAAAGCTGGCCACTAACGGTCCAATTTCTAGCGAAAAATCGTTCGAGCGATCAGAAATTCTGATCGGACGAAAAATCGTTCACTACACCATCAACTAACCAATCATTGCTTCCTATCTATCACGACCACCAAGAAAATCCAAATTTTCGTTCGACGAAAATTCACTCGGCCGACATTTTTTTTCACTCGTTCATAATCGATTGTGTCCACCAATGGAGATTATTTACAACCAATCCGATCAGAATTTCTGATCGCTCGAACGATTTTTCGCTAGAAATTGGACCGTTAGTGGCCAGCTTTAGACTAAGGAGTCGGAGTTGAAGTCTGAGCCATTTTGGGTATCCGGAGTGGAAGTTGGAGTCGGAGTCGGTGGTTTCATAAACTGAGGAGTCGGAAGATTTCTGTACCGACTCCACGGCCCTGCTGACATGTCCAATCTCCCTTTCGATCCTTTCACCGCTCGATTTCTGATAGAAGTGGATGGAAAAAGATAAGAAAAACAAGCGGAAGATAAGAGAATCAACTGCAGAATCGAGCTGCAAAAACAATCGAGAGGAGAAATGCACGGCAGAAATGAACCGTGTATTCCCAGCATTAAAAACATGTTTGGGGATTAAATCTTCTCACTGGCATAAACTCCTGCCCATTATATTTATTCTGATTCTGTAGAGTTTAGGCTCGATGCACATCCAGACAGATCACTAATGGCCTATTTGAAGCTTACAGTGCAGTGTCTGTTCTAATGGTTGGAGTCTGGAACAGATGCTTTTCCACTGCAGGCTTCTGTGGGAAACTCATCCAATGTCTGGAAAAATGCAGGTTGAGAGTTTGAGTTGCATTTACAGGAAGGGATCAAATAGATTTGTTATAGACTGACAACTGTGAACAGATCCTATTAACAACATAGGATCTTTTCACCATTCGTCTTTGTGATCTGTTGTGAACTAGCAAAATTGACCGTTTTGCACTGCAGTGTGAACCAGCCCTCATGATGACCTCTAGTACATGTTCCTTCTTACCTGCTGTCGTTAGGGTTAAGCTACATACACTCTCTGGACTGAATTTGACTGTCGGCCAATAAATCTGGCGTGAATTCAGTTTGAGAACAGCAGCAGTCCGATGTCTGCTAGAGATCCAGACCTTTAGTTACCCCTGAGCGCCACCTCCCCCCCCCCCCCCCCCTAAGCCCTTTGGAGAACCAAAACAAGCAAGCTCCCCAACAGTAACTAAAGGAAATCAGCCAGCACCATACATGGATTGTTCCTAAATGACACCTAAAAATGTTCTACAGGAGCTAATAATCCAATCAAAACCTACAAAAATGTAGCTCAAAACAGCACCAAATAATACCATATAGACCATGTATAATCAAGACTTTACTGAACACATTTGAAAACCAAAAATTAAAATCACCAACAGATGAATCAAATGGGAAGCAAGGCAGGGATCCATCAAATCATATTGATCAATCAAACATGGATATACATTTGTATCGTAAACATCAGAGCAGGAGCGCAATAGCGAACAGCAGCAGCCAAGGTGAGCTCAGGGCCAGTACTCATGCCCTAAACAGGAGAAATGGGAGAAAATAATGGAGCACCTGGAGCTTACAATAATGGTACAGATCAATATGATCAAGTTCGTCCATCCAGAAAAACTGCGCACTGCAAATACTCATGGACAACAATTCCTGAGAGACAGTTCATATGTGTGGCACAGTACCTTTTGGGAGTATGGAAATACCTCCCTATCAGTGTGCAGCGTCCTCCGTATATTGCGTACGGGGTCCGCATGGATAGCGGAGCTGTATGCACGCGGATGGTCGCACGGAGATGCGGAAACCGTCTCCTTCCCCTTGGGAATACTTTTAGATATGCAATAAACACAAGAATTTGTAAGTGCAATTTTGTGTGGGTCTGTCAACTTTGGGCGCAGTCTGTCTCTCAGGAATTGTTGTCCACGAGTATTTGCAGTGCGCAGTTTTTCTGGATGGACGAACTTGATCATATTGATCTGTACCATTATTGTAAGCGCCAGGTGCTCCATTATTTTCTCCCATAATATTTGTATCCAACAATATATACTAGAGATAACCATCCAGGGAGTAGAAGGGTAAAATATTCCAATGATTGAAAACAATTAAACACTCATGTCACAAAGCCTAAAGTGCAATAAATATTGCCATTAATGATGTGATTGAGTCACAGGGCTAATAAGATAAAAAAAAAAATTAAGCAAAAGATAATTGATAATGAATCCTGTAGTCTCAACCACAGAAGGTGCATGTACAGTGGGTGTGTAATCGTAATCCTAAAACACTGGTGCAGTTGCAAAATAGAAATAACATCAATAGTGAAAGTGTCAACTATAAGCGCAGTAAATAAAAAGAAAACACAGGGACACTGGTGTACAAAAAAGTAGTAGGTTTAGAGAGAAGTAAAGATATAGTTTTACCCGGAGGACGTGTAGAGCAAGATCAGCTGGCTGGAGACCCCCAACACTCCTAAGCTCACCGATGATAAAGGATGGTTTATTAAAACTTTGCAATCAAACTTTTTGGAACATCTATGTGTCATTTTTTAAGAAAAATAAAAAAGATCCAGAATGTGAATCTGGTCAAAGTAAAGCACTGGCCAACAGGCGATGTGCATGCTTCCAGCGTGGCTTAGCCTGTTGGCGAGTGCTTTACTACTATCCCTGCCTATGGTAAACTGCTTTGTCATGCATCGCTCATTATCCCTCCACCCCCTTCCATTGCAATAGAGGCGTAGCTAGCCTGGAGGCTAGCAACGCATATATACAGCATCGGCTCTACATGATCACCCAAGGGATCCAGTTCAGATCCCTGCCAGGAGACTTGTCTTCTGCGGGTCTACAAGGCTTCTGTCACAGCCACATCAACTCTTATGACTTTTAGAATTGCAAAACAGTCTGATTTCATCCAACTGCTGACAGACTAGGATTTATAGCACTTGTTAAAAAGCGGTATTCTCTAAGCATACATGTTTATTTCATCACATTAGATGCCTCGTCACTCCATGTACCCTTTAAAGATGATTTATTCAGTACTTTCGACATCAGCAAATCTCACCGCTTATATGCCAGTAGACAGAAAAGTAGCTCTGGCAAAGAGCATGAATTTATATCCAGGAATGTATTTGTCAGGTAGTATTTCTGTACATCACTAAACCATGATAATAACAAGAAAGCAAAGCCTTAAAATCACTTTCAGTTTTAGAAAAATCATGATTAAAATACGTGTACACAAATAGAGTACAGAAAAACGCCTACATCAAATTAAATGAAAAAAAAAAATATGGACATTTACAAGATAAAACCAGTGCAGCCTCGCAGCTCCGATTGAGAAAAAAATATTATCTTTCCCTGCCGCCGATTTGCTGCATGACCATTTTCCATTTCACAGTGGAAGGAATAAGAATTGGCTTCAGATGAAAATGACATCATTCTTTAAATGAAGATTGCGTTTTACCGGCGGGGGGAAAAAAAATGCAAACAGAGATGACACACTTAACCGGATGACAAATAGGTCTGCCGTTATGTTAAATGGATGAGCACAGCCCTACTTGATGGGCTTGGCACATGTATGGTTGGTGATTTTTTTTTTCCTCCGCCTCACTCTAAAAGAGAAAATAATTGACTGAAATATTGGTTACATTGTGCAGAATAGGAGCAGTGCATTTCTAAACATGGGAAAAGGAAGAGGGAGAAAGAGACAAAATAGGCATCAAATAGGGTGAATGCTGTTCTCAAAGCAAGTTAGCTTGGAAAACACCATGGAAAACACCATGGGAAAACTGAAGTCCCTAAACCACAAAAAAATGGAAGTGCGCTACTCAAGGAACTGTTTTCTGTATATAGAGAGACATATGTATTACAGTCTGCCAGGAGAAAGGTTTGATACAAATGTTGTGTGTCTTGTCTTAACTAATTGCTGTGTTGGCCAAATACCGCCTTTTGCTGGTAACATTATCTCAAGTACAAATAATTATAATTTTTTTAATGAAATATACACACATGCATATATACACACACACCCACCTAAAGGATTATTGGGAACACCTGTTCAATTTCTCATTAATACAATTATCTAATCAAACAATCACATGGCAGTTGCTGCAATGCATTTAGGGGTGTCATCCTGGTCAAGACTATCTCCTGAACTCCAAACTGAATGTCAGAATGGGAAAGGAAGGTGATTTAAGCAATTTTGAGCGTGGCATGGTTGTTGGTGCCAGACAGGCCGGTCTGAGTATTTCACAATCTGCTCAGTTACTGGGATTTTCACGCACAACCATTTTTAGGGTTTACAAAGAATGGTGTGAAAAGGGAAAAACATCCAGTATGTGGCAGTCCTGTGGAGTAAAATGCCTTGTTGAAGCTAGAGGTCAGAGGAGAATGGGCTGACTGATTCAAGCTGATAGAAGAGCAATGTTGACTGAAACAACCACTCGTTACAATCGAGGTATGCAGCAAAGCATTTGTGAAGCCACAACACGCACAACCTTGAGGCGGATGGGCTACAACAGCAGAAGACCCCACTGGGTACCACTCATCTCCTCTACAAATAAGAAAAAGAGGCTACAAATTCCACAAGCTCACCAAAATTGGACAGTTGAAGACTGGAAAAATGTTGCCTGGTCTGATGAGTCTCGATAGAGTCAGAATTTGACGTAAACAGAATGAGAACATGGACCCATCATGCCTCGTTACCACTGTGCAGGCTGGTGGTGGTGTAATGGTGTGGGGGATGTTTTCTTGGCACACTTTAGGCCCCTTAGTGCCAATTGGACATCGTTTAAATGCCACGGGCTACCTGTGCATTATTTCTGACCATGTCCATCCCTTCATGACCACCATGTACCCATCCTCTGATGGCTACTTCCAGCAGGAAGTCACCTGTCACAAGGCTCAAATCATTTCAAATTGGTTTCTTGAACATGACAATGAGTTTGCTGTACTAAAATGGCCCCCACAGTCACCAGATCTCAACCCAATAGAGCATCTTTGGGATGTGATGGAACGGGAGCTTTGTGCCCTGGATGTGCATCCCACAAATCTCCATCAACTGCAAGATGCTATCCTATCAATATGGGCCAACATTTCTAAAGAATGCTTTCAGCAACTTGTTGAATCAATGCCACGTAGAATTAACCACTTCCCGACCGCCGTATATACAATTGGCGGCCGGGAAGTGCACCCCGCAAGGACCGCCGTATAGACAAATGGCGGCGGTCCTTGTAGGGGCATGGGCGGAGCGATCGCGTCATCCGTGACGCGATCCTCCGCCTCCGCCTGGCGCCGCTCACCCGCCGCAACATCCCGCCGGCCATACGGAAGCGCCGGCGGGATGTTAACCCGACGATCGCCGCATACAAAGTGTATAATACACTTTGTAATGTTTACAAAGTGTATTATACAGGCTGCCTCCTGCCCTGGTGGTCCCAGTGTCCGAGGGACCACCAGGGCAGGCTGCAGCCACCCTAGTCTGCACCCAAGCACACTGATTTCTCCCCCCGCTGCCCCAGATCGCCCACAGCACCCATCAGACCCCCCCCTGCCCACCCCCCAGACCCCTGTTTGCACCCAATCACCCCCCTAATCACCCCCTGTCACTATCTATCTGTCAACGCTATTTTTTTTATCCCCCCCCCCTGCCCCCTGCTCCCTCCTGATCACCCCCCCCACCCCTCAGATTCTCCCCAGACCCCCCCCCCCCCCATGTACTGTATGCATCTATCCCCCCTGATCACCTGTCAATCACCTGTCAATCACCCATCAATCACCCCCTGTCACTGCCACCCATCAATCAGCCCCTAACCTGCCCCTTGCGGGCAATCTGATCACCCCCCACACCAATAGATCGCCCGCAGATCCGACATCAGATTACCTCCCAAATGTATTGTTTACATCTGTTATCTTCTCTAAACACCCACTAATTACCCATCAATCACCCCCTATCACCACCTGTCACTGTTACCTATCAGATCAGACCCTAATCTGCCCCTTGCGGGCACCCAATCACCCGCCCACACGCTCAGATTGCCCTCAGACCCCCCCCCCCCCCCTTATCAATTCGTCAGTGCATTAATTACATCTGTCCTTCCCTGTAATAACCCACTGATCACCTGTCAATCACCTGCCAATCACCTATCACCCATCAATCACCCCCTGTCACTGCCACCCAACAATCAGCCCCTAACCTGCCCCTTGCGGGCAAACTGATCACCCACCCACACCAATAGATCACCCGCAGATCCGACATCAGATCACCACCCAAGCGCAGTGTTTCCATCTATTCTCTCCTCTAAACACCCACTAACTACCCATCAATCACCCATCAATCACCCCCTATCACCACCTGTCACTGTTACCCATCAGATCAGACCCTAATCTGCCCCTTGCGGGCACCCAATCACCCGCCTACACGCTCAGATTGCCCTCAGACCCCCCCTTATCAATTCGCCAGTGCAATATATACATCTGTTCTCCCCTGTAATAACCCACTGATTACCTGTCAATCACCTATCAATCACCCATCAATCACCCCCTGTCACTGCCACCCATCAATCACCCCCTGTCACTGCCACCCATCAATCACCCGCTGTCACTGCCACCCATCAATCAGCCCCTAACCTGCCCCTTGCGGGCAATCTGATCACCCACACCAATAGATCGCCCGCAGATCCGACGTCCGATCACCTCCCAAGTGCAGTGTTTACATCTGTTCTCTACCCTAAACACCCACTAATTACCCATCAATCACCCCCTGTCACTGCTACCTATCAGATTAGACCCCTATCTGCCCCTAGGGCACTCAATCACCCGCCCACACCCTCAGAATGCCCTCAGACCCCAGCCCTGATCACCTCGCCAGTGCATTGCTTGCATCTATTCCCCCCTCTAATCACACCTTGAGACACCCATCAATCACCTCCTGTCACCCCCTAGCACACCTACCCATCAGATCAGGCCCTAATTTGCCCCGTGTGGGCTCCTGATCACTCGGCCAAACCCTCAGATCCCCCTCAGACCCCCTTCCGATCACCTCCCCAGTGCATTGATTGCATCTATTTTCCCCTCTAACCACCCCCTGAGACACCCATCAATCACCTCCTGTCACCCCCCTAAGCACTCCTATCCATCAGATCAGGCCCAATACAACCTGTCATCTAAAAGGCCACCCTGCTTATGACCGGTTCCACAAAATTCGCCCCCTCATAGACCACCTGTCATCAAAATTTGCAGATGCTTATACCCCTGAACAGTCATTTTGAGACATTTGGTTTCCAGACTACTCACGGTTTTGGGCCCGTAAAATGCCAGGGCGGTATAGGAACCCCACAAGTGACCCCATTTTAGAAAAAAAGACACCCCAAGGTATTCTGTTAGGTGTATGACGAGTTCATAGAAGATTTTATTTTTTGTCAAAAGTTAGCGGAAATTGATTTTTAGTGTTTTTTTTTCACAAAGTGTCATTTTTCACTAACTTGTGACAAAAAATAAAATCTTCTATGAACTCGCCATACACCTAACGGAATACCTTGGGGTGTCTTCTTTCTAAAATGGGGTCACTTGTGGGGTTCCTATACTGCCCTGGCATTTTAGGGGCCCTAAACCGCGAGGAGTAGTCTAGAAAACAAATGCCTCAAAATGACCTGTGAATAGGACGTTGGGCCCCTTAGCGCACCTAGGCTGCAAAAAAGTGTCACACATGTGGTACCGCCGTACTCAGGAAAAGTGGTATAATGTGTTTTGAGGTGTATTTTTACACATACCCATGCTGGGTGGGAGAAATTTCTATGTAAATGGACAATTGTGTGTAAAAAAAATCAAACAATTGCCATTTACAGAGATATTTCTCCCACTTAGCATGGGTATGTGTAAAAATACACCCCAAAACGCATTATACTACTTCTCCTGAGTACGGCGGTACCACATGTGTGGCACTTTTTTACACCCTAAGTACGCTAAGGGGCCCAAAGTCCAATGAGTACCTTTAGGATTTCACAGGTCATTTTGCGACATTTGGTTTCAAGACTACTCCTCACGGTTTAGGGCCCCTAAAATGCCAGGGCAGTATAGGAACCCCACAAATGACCCCATTCTAGAAAGAAGACACCCAAAGGTATTCCGTACGGAGTATGGTGAGTTCATAGAAGATTTTATTTTTTGTCACAAGTTAGCGGAAAATGACACTTTGTGAAAAAAAACAATTAAAATCAATTTCCGCTAACTTGTGACAAAAAAATAAAAACTTCTATGAACTCACCATACTCCTAACGGAATACCTTGGGGTGTCTTCTTTCTAAAATGGGGTCATTAGTGGGGTTCCTATACTGCCCTGGTATTTTAGGGGCCCTAAACCGTGAGGAGTAGTCTTGAAGCAAAAATGACCTGTGAAATCCTAAAGGTACTCATTGGACTTTGGGCCCCTTAGTGCAGTTAGGGTGCAAAAAAGTGCCACACGTGGTATCGCCGTACTCGGGAGAAGTAGTATAATGTGTTTTGGGGTGTATTTTTACACATACCCATGCTGGGTGGGAGAAATACCTATGTAAATGACAATCCTTTGATTTTTTTACACACAATTGTCCATTTACAGAGGTATTTCTCCCACCCAGCATGGGTATGTGTAAAAATACACCCCAAAACACATTGTACTACTTCTCCCGAGTACGGCGATACCACGTGTGGCACTTTTTTGCACCCTAACTGCGCTAAAGGGTCCAAAGTCCAATGAGTACCTTTAGGATTTCACAGGTCATTTTGAGAAATTTCGTTTCAAGACTACTCCTCACGGTTTAGGGCCCCTAAAATGCCAGGGCAGTATAGGAACCCCACAAATGACTAGGCCTGAACGATTTTAGGAAAAAATTGAATTGAGCAATTTCTGTCTGAAATTGCGATTTCGATTCAATTCACGATTTCCTTCAAATCAAGCTTTGTTCCCCCTCTTTCCCCCTGTATCACTTTGTGCCCCCTTTGCCTCTTTATGCCTTCTCTGGGTCTCTCTCTTGCCCCCTTTGTGTCTCTGTGCCCCCTCTGTGTATCCTGTGTCTCCCTCTGTGCCCGCACTGTCTCTGTGTCCGCTCTGTGTCTCTCTGTGCCTCCTCTGTCCTCCAAGCTTCATCAGTTCTGGACATAGCTTCAAGCACGAGTCTAGCGATGGCCGTCTATCCACTCCTCCTTCAGGCTCTAATGCACGGAATACTTCCTGTATGTCATGTGACAGAGTAACCCAGAGTTTTGCCAAGCACCAGGACGGACAGCGTTAGACTCGTGCGGAAGGTATGTCCAACGCTGCGGGCCGCACATGCCGGGACTTTGGAGAGGTTTAAAGCCATTTCTTCAAACTTCCCCATGGGGAAATTATGTGATCGCGATAATTGTCACTTTGACGATTCCGAAATTGTGATGTTGGTGATCGCGATTTCGATTTAAATTCGATTTATCTTTCAGGACTACAAATGACCCCATTTTAGAAAGAAGACACCCCAAGGTATTCCGTTAGTAGTATAGCGAGTTCATAGAAGATTTTATTTTTTGTCACAAGTTAGCGGAAATTGATTTTAATTGTGTTTTTTCACAAAGTGTCATTTTCCGCTAACTTGTGACAAAAAATAAAATCTTCTATGAACTCACCGTACTACTAACGGAATACCTTGGGGTGTCTTCTTTCTAAAATGGGGTCATTTGTGGGGTTCCTATACTGCCCTGGCATTTTAGGGGCCCTAAACCGTGAGGAGTAGTCTTGAAACGAAATTTCTCAAAATGACCTGTGAAATCCTAAAGGTACTCATTGGACTTTGGGCCCTTTAGTGCAGTTAGGGTGCAAAAAAGTGCCACACATGTGGTATCGCCGTACTCAGAAGTAGTATAATGTGTTTTGGGGTGTATTTTTACACATACCCATGCTGAGTGGGAGAAAGATCTCTGTAAATGGACAATTGTGTGTAAAAAAATTTAAAAAATTGTCATTTACAGAGATATTTCTCCCACCCAGCATGGGTATGTGTAAAAATACACCCCAAAACACATTATACTACTTCTCCTGAGTATGGCAATACCACATGTGTGGCACTTTTTTGCAGCCTAACTGCGCTAAGGGGTCCAAAGTCCAATGAGCACCTTTAGGCTTTACAGGGGTGCTTACAATTTAGCACCCCCCAAAATGTCAGGACAGTAAACACACCCCACAAATGACCCATTTTGGAAAGTAGACCCTTCAAGGTATTCAGAGAGGGGCATGGTGAGTCCGTGGCAGATTTCATTTTTTTTTGTCGCAAGTTAGAAGAAATGGAAACTTTTTTTTTTTTTTGTCACAAAGTGTCATTTTCCGCTTACTTGTGACAAAAAATAATATCTTCTATGAACTCATTATGCCTCTCAGTGAATACTTTGGGATGTCTTCTTTCCAAAATGGGGTCATTTGGGGGGTATTTATAGTATCCTGGAATTCTAGCCCCTCATGAAACATGACAGGGGGTCAGAAAAGTCATAGATGCTTGAAAATGGGAAAATTCACTTTTTGCACCATAGTTTGTAAACGCTATAACTTTTACCCAAACCAATAAATATACACTGAATGGTTTTTTTTTATCCAAAACATGTTTGTCCACATTTTTTGCGCTGCATGTATACATAAATTTTACTTTATTTGAAAAATGTCAGCACAGAAAGTTAAAAAAATCATTTTTTTGCCAAAATTTATGTCTTTTTTGATGAATATAATAAAAAGTAAAAATCGCAGGAGCAATCAAATAGCACCAAAAGAAAGCTTTATTAGTGACAAGAAAAGGAGCCAAAATACATTTAGGTAGTAGGTTGTATGAGCGAGCAATAAACCGTGAAAGCTGCAGTGGTCTGAATGGAAAAAAAAGTGGCCGGTCCTTAAGGGGTAGAAAGCCCTAGGTCCTCAAGTGGTTAAGGCAGTTTTGAAGGCGAAAGGGGGTCAATTAGTATCGTGTTCATAATAATGGTGTTCCTTATAATCATAGTCATGGTCCCGCCAATGAAATAATCGGCTCCAGTAAAAATACAAGTTGGCGTACTTCTTTACCATAGGCTGAAGATTGGGGACACAGCAGCAATGGAGCTGGGGGGAAGAAGAGGATTAGGGGGGACATTGCAGGACACTGGGGACAGCATGACATGGAGCGAGGGGTAAAAGGAGGATGCTGGAGGACATTGGGTTAGATGGGACACAGAACTACAGGGGATAGTAGGAGGACACTGGGACAGAGGGGGACACCAGGAGGACACTAAATGTACAAGAGGGACACGGGCACACAAGATTAGTATTATGATAGAGAACAGAGGCGCCAAAAGAATAAAAACAATATTTAAAAGTTTAAAACTATTGCTTAGGAGGCAGTGGTGGACTCACCTCCCACAAGCAGACACAACAACTGTGTATTCACAGAAGGAACATTTATTGGTATACTCCAAAAAAGATCGCAACGCGTTTCGCAGGTCAAACCCGCTTCATCAGGCAATTAAAGGAAGGAGCACACAACAGCAGTATGTCCAGATAGCACCATATCGGGCTCTCGGTTCTCCTTTTCTTCATACGGGCACACAAGAGGTGGATCAAGCGAAGGAAGTGGTGGCACAGTGGGGAAGGCAGGAGGACACACAGCACAGGAACTTGTGTGTTCATAGAAATATAAGACATCCCCTGAAAATAAGCCCTAGCACAACATTTGGAGCTAAAATTAATATAAGACACTGTCCTATTTTCGGGGAAACACGATATATAATATATACATATATATCTCTTTTTAGTCTCAAAACTTACTATATTAGATGCATATGCAAAGCTCAAGTACCCCTAATGCCCACTACACTACCAAGTGTTAAGAACTCTATACCAGGGGTGTCAAACTCAATCATGCAAGGAGTCAAAATGTAAAACACAGTCTAAGTCACGGGCCAAATCGTTTATTAAGAACAGAAGAGAAATGACGCAGTGCTGAGGCAGGTAAATATTAAACTGCTGCTCTGTTATGTAGGGAGATTTTGTATGTGATTTGTGTTTGGTGTGTGTGTTGGTTTCTTTCCAGCCACACGGGAGGGGGTTGGATCCCAGGAGTGGGCCCAAAGGGACATTCGCTGAAGGGCCCCATGGGTTGTTGCTGCACCCTGGTTCAAACTGACAATGTTTAAAGAGATACACTGTCACCGGTAAGCTCCTCTGGATGTGAAGGCAGTGTGCTCTTGTTCTTTTCCTGCTTACAATGATGCACATTTGAAGCATTTTGAGGGCCACAAGGCCTTGAGTTTGACACCTGTGCTCTAGTCTAATGAGTGACACCCAGAAGACTGCATCATTTCTAATGACGCATGGTTGCTGATTAGTAGGTCCAGGCAACAGACCATAGCATTTGGATATCAGTTACTAGGAGGGTTTTGAGATATAGGTAAAACGGGCTTGTGTGGTGGCAGAACCCAATTATTTCATGGCGGCAGGCACATTTCCCAGATATGGCAGAGAGATATATAAATGTGCCTTAAGGTCCAATATTAATTGTTGCAATAACATTTCTGCCCATAGAAATGCTTTAAGGTGTTTATTACCTGTGGCAAAACGCGGGCTCTGGAGATTTACAGCAAATTGCAGAGAATGTCTAGACTGTTTAACCTTGAGATATCATAACCTCTACAACTCAGTAGTTCGGTGAAGACAAACATATCTATAGTTAGATGACCCAAATGTGCGGCACACAGAGAGTTATAATAGCAGTCAGAGATCAGTAATGCGTTCTAGAAAATACAGCAACAGGGATGTGACCTTTAGGTATCGGCACACTTGCTAATGACCACAGACAGTTCTGCCACACAGAATCTCCCCTCACCTTTCACACAGCTGTCATACTTCATGGAAACCGGAAGAGAAGGACTGGCAGCAACCTGCCGCACTTCACTCTAAACTATTTCTAGAGGTATGTAGTGCGTGTTCTACTAATTACCCAAATTAAGCCGTCGCAGCTGGGGACCCTGAAATGTGAACTATTCCATTTACAGGCAACATTTGTGACCGCCACGCAGCTAGCTCCCTGTACATTTAAGGTCACAAGTATTTGACGTATGCTAGCAACACAGAATTACAGCTTTCACTGACACTGCAAGGAAAGGAAGTCAAAGAAATACAATCAATACATCATAAATAAAACCAATCACCAAAGACTGCGGCAAACAATAAATACTCATTGGCAGCTTAACAACCGGAAGATGAATGTAGCTTGCATTACAGGCGGCATGACAATAAAAAAAGGCAAAATCCACAACAGATTATAAGGAGAGGTTTACATTTCAATCAGTAGGCAATCTCGGAAGAGAGGACATAAAGATAGACGGCCTGGAAGTGTCTATAGATATGAGAGGACTTAACGAAGGCTCTGTTTGGGAAGATCAGGAGAGTTAGCAACACCAAAGGAGTGATTTTGTTTTCTTTATAAAACTAAAAATTAAACAGGGTGGAAAACATTAATCTGTATCATTTTATGCTTCCCAGCATCTTATAAATGCAGCAGAGTTTCAATGCAGAATTTATATTTACTTGCAGAGAGAGAAGCAAGTACAAGACTGGCTAGACCAAGCATGGGCTAACAACTGCCCACATCCGACCCAGTTAGATTTCTTAATATGGCCCATGACAAGGTAGAGGCTTTGGAGGCTCTCCCAACCCACCTCTAACCTCCGCCTCTCCTGTGCTTAACACTAACCTCCCATCTCCTCTGCCTAATACTAACTTCCACCTCTCCAGTGGCTAACACTAACCTATCTCCTCTGCCCACCTCTCCAGTGGCTAATGCCTGGTACACACCATGCAATTTCCCATTAGATAGATGGGTCGATAATTTCCCACAGATCCGATCGGATTTCCGATCGTTTTTCTGATCGTTTTTCGTTTCACCTATATGCAAATCGATCAGAAAAAATGGAAATCAGATCAGACCTGTCGGAAATTAACTATTCGACCCATCTATCTGATGGGAAATTGCATGGTGTGTACCAGGCTTAACACTTACCTCCCATCTCCTTTGCCTAACACTACCAAATCCCCCACCCCAGCCCTAAAGAATAGGGAAAAAAAGGCCCCTGGGGGGTACTTACCTCAGGAGAGGGAAGCTTCTGGATCCAATTAAAATGGATTCCGAAAATCGGAAAATGTAAAAACCGATTAAAAAGCGGAATCGGAATCGCATGCAGTGTGCAGGGAGCTTAAAGAGGACATTTGTACATCAATTTGTGTATCCAAATTACAGGATATCTTTGTGTCTAATAAAAACCCACTGGTTTTTAGACTGGCCATTAGGAAGGCAACAGTGTTCTATTTCTAACTGAAGACAAACATTAAATACATATATTCAAAAACCAAACTATAGAAATTTAGAATCCCATATATATACAAATCAACTGTTCCGTGGCAAAATATTATCCTAAGGTTACTAGCCATTTATAACACAATGCAGATGCTCAGCGCACTGAAATGGCCAACAAATACATATACAATCTATTCAATATCAATATATACCCACTTAATTCCTTGGGTGACAGTTTGGGCCCAATGCTGTACAGACGTGTTGCTAGTAGGGTTAATCAATGAGATGGAAATTACTCATTGCATTCAAATTTACTGTAAATGATATGCAGCTTGAACAAATAAAATTGACAGGAAATTACTCTGATAATGCAAGGAGAAATGATTTGTATCTCATTGGTCAAGAGTAAATTGTATCTAGGTGGCGCCAAAGAGGTGAACTGCAGCTGCCGATGGAATATGTAAATAATCCCCACTTTGCTATATCTAAAATGTCTTGATACAATTCCACAGCGCTCAGATCAAATGCTAAATCTCTTTAACAAGCATAAAACCGTGAAAATAAAAGACCATTCATGCTCAGATGAATAAATGAATATTCCTTGCATTGAAGATTTTCTCACAGATAGATTGCGAAGTTCAAGGATGCAGCTTGCAAATCGTGCTGATACTTGTAGTTTGTGTTAGATCAAGTGATTAACGTCAGATGAGGTGGTCGATATTGACTGCCTCTACCATTAATCCAGCGTGTGTACAGCAGCCTCCAACCACCACTTGGCCAGCGATCCGCCAGGTGGATGAATGTGGCTGAGTGACGGCTGATAGCGTGGCTCTACCTGGTTGCCGCCACATCTACGCTGCTCTGTTGGTCCTCCCCCCTGCATTGCAGCAGAACACATCCTTATTACACATCTGTACCGCCTGGCCCATTCATGTTTCCCGATTACCGCCAGGCGACACCAATTAATGTGTGTACAGGCCTTAAGAGAACAATGTCCAAGGTCTGTGCTCAGCCAAGATGATCTGCCAGGCTGACCACTGTGGGTGGGGTATTTAGGTGTCACTGCTGTGGGGTATGGCACACCTGAGGAAGGGCGACGCCCGAAACATATTGTATGCCTCTGTATGCTGACAATACAGTCTTTTTGCTGAGCCATTTGTGTGCCATCTCCATTTTGTTACTACACATGGAGTTGCAGGTGTGGTGTACCTGCAGGATTCGGGCACCGGCTTACGGGTCTAAGCCATAGACTTACCCAGTGGATGAAGTGTGAATTTGATAACAGGCTGACCACTAGCTGATACATCAAGGTGGATCGGAGGCTACACACATAGTAGATTCTTGGCAGAGGTGTTCCTGACTGGATGGCTTGGCCAAAAACCATCTAGTGTACGTACAAGGCTTTAAGTTGAATTCTTCGTCAATTAACTTTTCCAAGCAGTTTCACTATTTACAGCTAGTGTTGCCCATGTGTACTACAACCCATAGTTTAGCACATAATCACATTGGTCACCTTTATGGGTTTTATTTGCTGTAAACAATTTATGTGGCTTTGAAGAGTTGATTGACGTGTGCCTTTCGATTGCTCTATCCTACTTTGGTTTTTGCATTGTAAACAATTTGTGTTTAATGCTGGGAATACACGGTTTGTTTCTGCGGTGCGTTTCTCCTCTCGATTTTTGTCACTCGATTCTGCAGTCGCTTGTCTTATCTTTCGCTCAATTTCTTATCTTTTTCCATTCACGTCCATCAGAAATCGAGCGGCGAAACAATCGAAAAGGAGATCGGACATGTCGGAAATTATATATCGAACCATCTAATCACCTAAAAAACGAACCGTGTATTCCCAGCATTAGTACATGATCATGAATGGCAAGTCAGAGCCTTACAAATCTGCTGATCAAGCTAATCACATATTATTCTACGCGTTCTGCTATTCACAAGCAATATAATTTCAAGCAGGCTAATCAATCCTAATAATGTAAAGAGAGCCCTAACATGAGTTTAGTTTGGACTAGGTTTTCATTCAGGGATGTTTGCACTTTAAAATCAGACCACTAGGCAGCATCTAAATGCACCAGATGACAATAGCATATCCCGCTAAAGTCAATTTCTGAATGATGGATCATTTCCCTTAATGACTATGCTGTGATTGATCATCAAATCAATGTACAGTATACCTCTGAAAGCTGTTGCCATCGCATACATTGACACCGGAGAGTTTTTCCAGCAAGTAGTAAATGTGCTAAAATCTTCACATTATTCCCAATGCTATCAAAGGACGCCGAATGTTATGACTAACATACCACTCCAAGTATATGAGTAATCGATGTTTGAGAAGGCACGTAGTAACACATCAAACCTTATTTAGAAATTAGGGCACCTGTCATAACTTAATTACGAGCTCTGTTGTGCGGCACGCACTCTTCTTGTCAATCTGTGCTTTGATTGAGATCTGCAAATGCAGTCATTCTGCCCACACAAATCACACATTAGGTGCTTCAGGACCTGAGGCAAATCTTCATTATTAGCAATGGCAGTCATGCACGCCTTCCTCTCTCCAGCATTCTCCATGCTATTTGCTTTTATTATTATTTTAACAAGTCTCTTCTCAAAAAAATTTATATAGATAATGAGGTCAAAGTAATTCTTTTCTAACTGAGCTGGAACACACATATTCCTTCGAAAAGTGACAGCAGTACTGAATCTAAACCTGGAGCAATTTACTGCATTCTGGCAACTCCCTTAATGCAGCAAATTAAGCAAAGCAATTATAATATACAGACACACACTCAGTATATCTCACATCTGCAGCAGTGCTTCACAGATCCCATCATCTAGTGTCTCACAGCGAGGCCCTGTCCATACCATAGGACAACTTTAGGGGAAGACAGCATGGTGGCTTAGTAGTTAGCTATATTGCCTTGCAGCGATTTGTCCCTGGTTCAAATCCCAGCCAGGGCACAGAGTTTGTATGTTCTCCCCGTTGACTGTGTGGGTATCCTCTGGGCACTCCGGTTTCCTCCCACATCCCAAAACATACAGATAACATAATTGGCTTCCCCCTAAATTGGCCCTAGACTACGATACCTACACTTCACGATACATACATATCTTATGTATTAGATTAGATTACATTGTGAGCCCCTCTGAGGGACAGGGACAAGACAATTTACTCTATACAGTGCTGCGGAAGAGGTCAGCACTATATAAATAGTAAATAATAATAAATAATAAGACAACCTATTAATATGTTCTTGGGGCTTAGGAGGAAACCCATGCAAACATGGGGTGAACATCCAAGCTCCATGCAGATAGTGTCCGTTCCTGGTAAATGCCCTTTTCTTTAAAGACTCATCCAAGGTGAACTCTCAGATGCAATGTAACTAGCCAGTAACTAACAGCAAACCCAACAACAACAGAAACTGAGCAGTACAGGAAGAAAATAGTGGACAAAAGCACATAACCCCCAAATGCATGCAGAAGACTCTCTTCCAGACTGGCTAACCCAATACAGAAAAGTGCTAATCATGAAATATCCCCACAAGGGAACATCTTTATCAAACTACTGACCTATAACCTGCCTCCTGACTACATGGTTAGTTTAAAGGGGAACTGAAGAGAGAGGTATATGGAGGCTGTCATGTTTATTTCCTTTTAATCAATACCAGTTGCCTGGCAGCCCTGCTGGTCTATTTCTCTGCAGTAGTATCTGATTAAAACCAGAAACAAGCATGCAGCTAGTCTTGTCAGATCAGACTTATAAGTCTGAACCACTGAAACACCTGATCTGCTGCATGCTTGTTCAGGGGCTATGGCTAATAGTATTAGAGGCAGAGGATCAGCAGGGCTGCCAGGCAACTGGTATTGATTAAAAGGAAATAAACATGACAGCCTCCATATACCTCTCTCTTCAGTTCCCCTTTAATCTAGCATCATAACCACTATGCTGCAGCACCATATGGGCCAAATGAGCACAGGAAGCAACTCTATAGTCTCAAAACCAGGGCTGTGGAGTCGGAGTCGGAGTCAGAGCAATTTTGGGTGCCTGGAGTCGGAGTCAGAAAAAAAATGCACCGACTCCCGACTCCTAATTAATTTGTAACTGTAATTAAAATAGAAAATATGATAAAATGTTCTATTTCTCAGATAATAGTCATTAAAAATAATGTATATATACAGTATATATACAGTATATATACAGTAATAGCTGTGTTCAGTCCACAAAAATGAAATAAACCAATCAAAATGAGTTACTTGCGCTGCTTCAATAAAGCAGTCCCCGTATTTTTAACGTCAGATATACACATCTGATTGCGACTGTGTACATGATGTGTACACAGGAATCTCTTATATATACGAAATAACATCTATGCTGTAAGTATAAAGCCTAATGTGTAGCCGTGTCACTAATAGAGATGGTCAATGAGATGGAAATAATTCTGCATTGATGCTAGTTTATGCAAATGTATGCACGCTCTTTGCTCATGAAATCAAATAAATTGATATGTTGTTAAAATTTGGTTTGGTGACTATGAATTAAAGGGTACCTGAAGCGAATTAAAAGAAAAGCTTTATACATACCTGGGGCTTCCTCCAGCCCCCTTCAGGCCATTCGGTCCCTCGCTGTCCTCCTCCAACACCTGGATCTTCTGCTATGAATCCAGGTAATTCAGCCAGTCAGAGCAGTCTGGCTACTTGCCGCTTCCACAGCCAGGAGCGTTCTGCACCTGCACAATAGTGTTGCGCAGGTGTAGTATGCTCCCGGCGGCGGAGTGTGTGCATGCGCACTTCACCAGACTGGCTCAAGTACCTGGACTCATAGCGGAAGATTCAGGTGGCGGAGGAGGACAGCATGGGACTGATTAGCCTGAAGGGGGCTGGAGGAAGCCCCAGGTATGTATAAAACTTTAATTTCATCTGTCTCAGGTTTACTTTATTACACAGTAGTACTATACTCTACATATGCACTCCCCACAGAGCTGCAGGGAATCCACTGAGAATGTTGTGCACATTGAACACAGAGGTGTTGTCTATCACCCATAAACCTGGTTTAGATTGTACATGAAGAATGTGTAACAGAGGAAGAATCTCCTCATTCCTCTGCAGAGTACCTGTACATCATTCTTACATGTACCCACAGTTACATTGCCTAGTGCCTGATAGATGTTCTTTGTTCCGGTCTGTACCTTTTACAAGTACTCTTAACAAGGACTAGTTTTAGCCTAAAGGGAATAAATATAGTAGTCTACATATTCTTCTCACTTCAGTTGTCTTGTAAAATTCCTAAGCGTTGGCAGTTAAGAGACGAATTTCACGTTACATACTGTTAATCAACAAAATTGTAATATGCAAATTAGAGGAGTCGGAGCCGAGGAGTCGGAGTCGGTGGAATCCTAAACTGAGGAGTCGGAGTCTGTGGATTTTTGGACCGACTCCACAGCCCTGCTCAAAACGGTAGTAAAGTCAAGTCACTAAAGGTCTAGATAGAGCAACCTGATTGGCTATAGGAAAGCATACAACTCCCTGCCACACATGAAACTATTAATGTTTGCCACTGTACAAAGTCTACAAGACACAAAGAACTTTACTCAAAAATTTAGTTAGATGGAGGAAGACAACACACTAACTCAAAACAAAAACAGAACAAGTGGCCAAAAAGTGTCATACTAAAATGCTGCACTGTCCTTTCTGCTGTTCTGCACAGATTTGAATCAAGTTCAAGAGAATTTACCATCAACCATTTCCTGCAAGTGGATGAGAATAATCTGTATGTCAAGTTACTAAAAATACCTTGTTATCACAGAGTCGCAAAGGGAACCATTGAAGAAACCAGGAAGACGCCAATATTCAAGAACTACCAAAGGTTAAAGGACCACTACCACGAAAAAAGTAGGCAGTTAAAATCTGACGAAACCAACAGGTTTTGGGCTAGTCCATCTCCTCATGGGGGATTCTCTGGGTTTTCTTTGTTTTCAGCATTTCCCAAATGTTAGTTGCAAAGTCTGACAAAATAGTGTTCAAGGGAGTAGGCAGGCTGGCTGGTATCTTACTGTTTTGGCAATTAAACTGCTGTTCAGGAAATGCTTTTAAAAAATAAAACCCTGAGAATGCCCCATGAGGAGATGAACTGGCTCAAAACCTGTCGGTTCTGTCAGATTTTAACTGCCTAGACTGGTCCTCAAGAGCCTGCTCAATATGAAGAACAAGATCCATTCAATTCACATGTACACCATTGCCAGTCATCAGATACCCAGCCTGTATGGTGAGCTAGCCAAAGGAAGACATGTAGGCTGCCCAGGTGAAAGCTTAGAAGCCCCCAGAATGTACAGGGGCTTCCCATTCCAAGGCTAACACCAACCTACTGTACAACAGCTGCAACAGCTGGAAGATGTGTACTTTAATCTATCCAGAAAAGTTTGAGTTTTCCCTGCATAATGCAGATTTACATACACTTACGCAATCCACACTGACACAGAAGGCTACGTTTTTTTACCACCTAATAAAATCCAGTCCAGATTTGCAGGATCTCTAACAATTTCTACACTGAAGATGCACAAACATTTCTGAAGAGGTCTTTATAAATCAGAGCCTAATCTACACGATACAATTCTTTATACGATTCTATTTACGATCCGGTTAAATCCGACATGTCCGATCGGGATTCAATTCAATTCGATTTGCCATTGTTTTGCAATAGCAAATCGAATTGAATCGAATCCCGATCGGACATGTCGGATTTAATCGGATCGTAAATAGAATCGTATAAAGAATCGTATCGTGTAGATTGGACTTAAGGAAAGAAAACCTTTTTGCCTGGAGTTAGGATCTGAATCTACTGGCTGTGTTTCTATTCAATTTCAACATATAAGCCAAAGCAGTGCATGCCGCATTTTTCCAGTGAAACGCAAATATTTCCAAGTTAATACAGGATTTTATGTACAGTATGTGTAACTTGAAAATGAACCAATCAAATGAAGCCAAGGTTGGATCTGACTGGTTCATTTTCAAGCTGGCTACATTTGTATAATCCTGCATCAGTTTAGAATTATTTGCATCTCACTTGACCATCTCTAGCCAGCACTTGTCAGCAGCAGTACCCACAGGCCTGTCAGACTAAGCCTTACCCAACATCTTTCAGTACCACCAGCTCTTCTGCAAACACAGATAGACTAAATGGCCAACACTTGATAGTAGACGTACCCTCAGGCCTACCAGACTGAGTCTATCCTACCACTCAACATCCTTCAGTACCACCAGCTACTATGCAAACACCGTTAGACAGAACGGCCAGCACCTATTAGTGGAAATACCTTTAGGCCTATGAGCTGAGCATCACCTATCCTTTATTCCTTTAGTACCGCCAGCTACTCTGCAAACACTGAATAGCCTGTGCTTATTAGCAGCAGCACCTTCAGGCCTAGCAGACTGAACCTCACCGACCAAACATCCTTCAGTGCCTCCAGCTATTCTGTAAACACTGGCCATCCAACTTGCTGCAAGACCCACTTGATATTCAGCATCAGCGAACATTCACCATCCCAAAATGGCCTTATTACTTAAAAGTTTATTAAAAGTTCATACAATAAAGCCTACCTTTCAAGCCAAGCCACTAATTACTGTGACGGAGACCAAAAGGATTTTTCCCCTTGTATGTAATAGTGCATTTTCTTTCGCTTTCAGCTTTTGACATTGCTTCTGTTTGAAGTTAATAAAAGAATAAGCCTTAAGGTTTGCTGCATTGGATTACCTAAAATCACTGTGTTCAATCAGCTCCTTTGTACTCTGCATCTCATAATAGCTAGTCGAAAGGACAATAAAGATTGCCTCTGAGTGATACATGCATTAAAATATCTTGTGGCTTGCTTGGATTTCTCTATAATTGCTGGCCTTAGACCACATATATTCACAGTCAAGAGCATCGAGTGCTCAGCAGTATAGTTTTACAGGTCAATGCGTTTTCTATTGAGCCACTGCCGAGAACTACTTCCTGCATGTCTGAGCCAGTATGTCTGTCACCTACTAAGGGACAGCACAGAAAGGCTCCTGCTCAGAAGCTAGCTACTTATTTTTATTTAGGATCATACCACTTTCTTTTATGTGCTGATCTGGTTTATATCGTCTGGATTGGAGTAAAGTGTAATGAGAGAGGGCACCAAGTGAAACACCAACTTAAGATATTCTAATTACTAATGATTTTAGCCCACTACGTAATGGGCGCTGAACAGTGGCGCACCCGCAACCCTATACGCACATCCGCTGCTCCACGCATGCGCACTTGGCTGACATGGATGCAGCCGATGAACGCAGAAACCTAGAGGAATTATTAGGTAAGATACACTATAATAGTGCAGTGTTAAATATTTATGGGTAGAGTGGAGTGCAGGGTTCTGCCATATTTGGCTGAGTAGTGTGGCCCGCAATCTGGGACAGACTCTCATTCATGGTTGTCATGAAAACAGCAGCACCAAGACGTCGCAAAACTGGCATGCTCTTATTTGTGTGGCTGGGACCCACAGGAGCTGTTTTAGCTGCCCTTTGTAATCGCAGGTGATTCCAGAAGTGCCAGGGCTAATGGAAACAGAATTTTACCCAAAATTCTAATTGTTATGCCTGCAGTATTTTTGGAGCATTTCCGCTTCCTTCAATACAAAGTATAGGATTCCACCCAAATTGGCTCTAAACTTTGGAAGAGACACTAGATTGGGAGCTAAGTGATTCTGGTGCAACAGGAACACACATTTTAATAATAAATGATCCTTAACCACGTGTGCTTTTGTCTACCTGCATCCCAGTTTAGGGGAATTAATTCATAACTAGGGAAAAAATACAATTTATAGTTGCATGGTTATTTAGATTGAAAAGAAACCATATATTCATCGAGTTCAACCAGAAAATATGGTACAACACGATCCTGACCCTCACATATCCCTGCTGATTCAGAGAAAGGTGAAAAACCCTTACAAAGTATGGTCCAATTAGCCCCAAAAGGAAAAAAAATCCTTCCTGACTTCAGATGGCAATTTGATATAATACCTGGACCAACACCACTGGGAACTACCTAGTAAGTATAGCCCCTCTTGAACACAGATATAGAATTTGCCATAATTAATTCCTGTGAAAATGCATTGCACATTTGAATCACTCTTACTGTAAAAGAGCCCTTACCCAAAAAATTGCTAAAACTTTCTTCCTCCATGCGCAGATCATGTCCCCTAGTCCTGATCACCTCTAAGGCATCTTTTCTCTAGACTAAATAAGCCCAGTTAATCTAACCTTTCTTGGCAAGTGAGACCTTCCATCCCTCCAATCAATTGTGATGCTCATCTCGGCACCTGCTCTAAAACTGCAATATCCTTTCTGTAATGTGGGTGCCCAGAACTGATTTCCATTCTCCAAATGCAACCTTCCTGGAAAGTTAAAGCAGGAGGATCAGCCATACTATGCCAGGGAAAAAACCGCATATATAAGTAGATAAATACTTGATCTACTTACATAACAGATGTATTGTATAGTCCTCATTTTGATTTCAGTGAATTTTATATAGTAAATGAAGAGAATTCTGTTCCTGGTGCAAACCATGTCTTTTGCCCAAAGTGTGCGGCTAACTCCTGATGTCATTTCTTCCCTTAATTTTTTTCATCTTCTCTCCTCCAATCACTGAGTCACCTCAGCCTTGCTTGTAAACACGAGTGAGCAGAGGATCATGTTTCAGCTAGCCAGCCGTCTGGTCCGCCAATCAGTGAGAAGCAGGAAGGTGGTGGTGGTGGTGGTGGTGGTGGTGGTGGTGGGGGCATTGGCAATGGCACAGAAAAGAGTCTGGGGGACTGAGAAAATATAATAAAAGCAGAGAGATTACAGAATAGATTGGAGAGCTTGTACTTGCAGGGAGAGATTTCTGGCAGCATTTTAAACATACTGCAGTGTTTAAATAGAATTTGTTTTGTGTGTCTGACAATCCTGCTTTAAAAAAAAGGGCAGCATTATGCTAGCACCCTAAGTGTTTATTTCCCCTTTAATGCATTACAAAATGTTATTTGCTCTAGCTGTAGCAGCTTGGCATTGAATATTATGACTATGACTGACGCATTGACGAGTACTCTCAAGTCCTTCTCCAAGTTTGATGTCCCTATCTGTATCCCATTTATTTTATATGGTGCTAGGCCAGGCATGGGCAAACTTGGCCATCCAGCTGTTAAGGAACAACAAATCCCACAATGCATTTGCCTTTATGAGTCATGACTGTGGCTGTCAGACTCCTGCAATGCATTGTGGGACTTGTAGTTCCTCAACAGCTGGAGGGCCAAGTTTGCCCATGCCTGTGCTAGACCATTGATACGACCAAAATGCATGACTTAATATTATAAGACTAAATTTCATCTGACATTTATGTGCCCATATAGCTGTTCTATCCAGATCCTTCTGAAATATGTCTGTATCTTCCTGAGAGTCGTTAACCGTTAAACTTTCATTCAGGAACATGGCAGCTTAATTGACAGCCATAGCAACAGGATTCTAGTTTTTCTTCCCTTTTCCCTACCATTAAAACCTTATTTTCCCCCCTGGAGGTGTGCAGTGTGGTCCGGTGTAACCTGGTACATTGGTGCGGGTCGTAGGGAGTCCGGGACCTGGAGTTTTTTTCACCTTGCCGCTGCCTGGGTCCATTATCTGTGCAGGTGCAGGCCTTGTGGAGTCAACCGCTGCTACACAGGAGATCAGGGCTCCACTAAGGTAGTAAGACACTGCACAGATCAGGAAACCTTTGGCCTTGCAGTATGCCGGCTCCATCCATCTATCGGCTGCTGCTGCTTCACCACAGCAGGAATACCTCTGGTTCAGCCCCTCTATGATGCCAGCCACTAAACTGGAAGTAAGGGCTGCCACAGCTGGATACTTCTGTTACAGCCAGATTATCTTGACTAGTCCTGCTGAATGCTGCCCAGGAGTCGGGACCCACCACAGAAATGAACACTACTTCACCTTTTGAGCTGGAACACCATGGCCAGCACTGCCAGATGTCAGCAATCGGGATCCTTTGCAGCATCAGTCATGAAGAACTGGGTCATCACTTCTGTACCTTCGCCTCCCTAAGGTGACAAGGGCGACTGGTGGTGCCGTAGCATGGCAGCCTCGGCTCTTGGCCTTTGGACAGTATGCCCCCCATCCTTCCAGAACCAGTATGAGCCAAAACCAATTCCGGGTACAGCCCCCCCCTCTCCCCCCCCCCATTTGTATTTGGCGAAATACATAAATTATTCTGATAATTCTGCACAATTTTTTTTATCATCTGCAAAAATAGCAACATTACTTTCTACTGAGAAAAAAGATTATTCTCTGCTATGAAGTCTTGTATAGCATTTCTTAGTAAATAGTTTGCACACAACTGATGTTAAGCTTACAGGTCTAATTTATCCGATCTGATTTTTTACCCGTCTTAAATAACGGAAAAACACAGGCTGTACGCCAATATATTGTAACTATCCCACTTAAAGCGGACCTGAACTCAGAACATTTTCTATGCTGTAAGAGATAAGCAACAGCATAATAACTTTTTAAGAAAATAGTTTCTTTGTTACAGCTAACACAACTCCTGCAATAAATCTGCTGTGTGTCTCCTTCCTGGTTTCATGGAAGCAGACACAGTGTTAACATCCTGTGTTTAAAAATTAGCTGCTCTGCTGAGATTCCTGAGTTGGCACAGCTGAGAGATCAAAACACACTTGTGATTAGTCACAGGTGAGGGGGAATTAGACAGGCTAAACTCTCTAAATACATACAGGGTGCATTTCTCTAGGTTTTCCCTTCTGTATTGTGCAAGAGTTCAGGTCCACAGGTACGGCCTGTCCAGCACCCAGACAAGCACGTGAGTGAGCGCCCTACGAGACGCAAGACAGCCATAGTAGCAGTCTGCTTTTTTTACCTAGCACTCACCCCCTCAACACTGTCCACTTACCACATTGTGTCCTATAAAAGCAAATTGCTTGGATGATGCCAGCACTTCCTTATGTATGCATGTCATCTTCAGAGCTTCTCTGTTGCCTCCAGATAAAGCACATCTGAATCAAGGCTGAATCTGCATGGTGGTGTGGGGAGTCTGTGTCAAATTCTACTAATTAGTACAGAGTGCGGAGTTCTTTTTTTTCTTGGTTTATTCACAATATTCCCTGTGTCCAGAATAAAGAGAAGGTGAAATAGCTGACTGGCATGTCCACGCTTGTTTTATAGCCTCCCTAGGCATTCCTGTGCAGTGGAGTTGAAGGCACCTCAGGTTCAGCTTTCTTCACATGTGGTTATATAAAGACACTAAAATGAAATCGGATATTCAACAACAGAAGTGTGCTTCTAACGTTTACAAGCTATTAGGGAGGTAGTTGTACCCAAGAGTAGTCCAAGGACTTTCTAATGGAAAAAACAGAAACACCAGGAGCCTCTTAGGGCTGGAACCCACAGGAGCGCTTTTGGCAGCGTTTTGGCAGCACTGCGATACGCTAGCAGTTTGCCAAAACGCTGGGCTAATGTTAATGGATGGGGCAACTTCCACAGGAGCGTTTGCGTTTCTCAGAAACGCAAACGCAGGACATGCAGCATTTTGGGAGCGTTAGCGCTTCAATGCAAAGTATTGAAACGCTAGCAGAAACGCTCAGCAAAACCTAAACTGCGCGGTTTTGCTAGCGTTTTGCGGTTCAGCACACTGTAACAAAATGAAAAATAATTCACAGGACCAATCAGGATAAAAACGCAAAACGCAAAACGCTAGGCACCCGCTGGGGAAAAAAATACAATGTTGCAAAACACGACCAAAAACGCGCATGAATCCGCTTGCAAACCGCTCAGACAAAACGCTAGCGGTTGCGTTTAGCGTTTGCGGTTTGCAGTGGGTTCCAGGCCTAATGGTGTAGTTGTAGTATATCAGGAGCAAATCACGGACTAAAAAGGAGTAAAAAGAAGATACTCAAAAGTGTGGGTAGCAAGACCAGCAACCACAGTGGTTAAGTCCCGCCCCACTCGGGCTATGTGTGTTCTTCAATAACTGGGTCACACTCCAAAGTAAAAACCGTTGTTCAGGTTTGGTGAACGTAAACAAACAACATCCCCCCAAAAAGAGTTGTGAGGCTGTATAGGCTACAATAAAAATAGAAGAAAATAAATAAACGTTAAAATAGCTGGACATAAAATAGAGGAAATAAATGATAAAATAGTTGGCTTTCCTCTAAAAAAACAAGGGGAGGCAACACCAATATTCAAAATGGGGTTTATTAGTCAGGCACTTTAAACGTTGACTAATAAACCCGATTTTGAATATTGATGTTGCCCCTTCGAGAGGTAAACTAGTCATTTTATTGTTTACTAGTGACTGAACACGTTTAATACCGGGCTAGGTCTGTCCCTATTGCGCTGCGCGTTTGCGCGTGCCCACCTCGCACCCATCGCGGGTAAGCCAGTCGCGCGCGACGCACACATGCCCGTCACTCCTGGTCCTGTCCTCCTCTAGCTCTTGGCCGTATCTCTGCCTCTTGTCCTTGCACATGCGCAGTGCTAAAAAGCACTGACACAGGGATGGACGCAGGGATATTAGGGTTTTATTATAGAGGATTTCCTCCATTTTGTGCAGCTGTTCATGGCTGATAATTACAGGATTTGTTAAACAGAGATGGTCAATGAGATGTAAATAATTCCAACTTGCATGCAAATGAATATCAGCAGGAAATGCATTTGATTGGACCAACTACAAGCTGCATACAATTTGCATTAAAAGTGCATGCAAGTTGGAGTTATTTGAATTAGAGGCCTGCATCGGGTCAGGTCCCTGCGGGTTACCAGAAATGCAGGTCCGGTTCAGGTACCCATTTTGATTTTAACCGGGTTGCAGATCGGGTGCAGGTAGCAGGACTACAGGTGCGGGTCTGAAAAATTACACCCGCACAGGGCATAAGGTCGGGTACCCAAATGCGGGTCGGGTTTGGGTGCCTGTTTTGATTTTAAATCGGATTGTGGGTCATGTGTGAGTAGCAGGTCTGCAATGAGAGTACCAGATTCACCAGAAAGCTGGCTGTGGGTCGGGTGCGGGTATCGGGGCTGCGGGGCTGAAAAATTAGACCAACGCAGGCCTCTAATTTGAATCATATTGACCATCTCTACTAATAAAAAGTATTTTTCTTCATTTTGTACACTACTGCACTATACATTTTTACTTACAGTATTGGACATCAGCCTGCACTCTCCTCAGCTCTGTCTCTACATGCACATTTTAGATATTCCTTGGACAAAATGGTTGTTCATATTCAGCAAGAAGTCCTTGGGCAAGACTCGCTAATACTGCTACTACCTACTGAGCGCACCCTAGTGGTTGCAGCGCAAGCGTTTCCAGACTGCCAGAAGAAAAGCGCAATATAAATGTTATTTGTCTAATAATCTCAGCTGTGTACAGGCGTTCCCAAAGTCGCTGACCTACCCTTCAGGAAGAAAGTTCCATTTAACTTATCCCAGGGTGTTATACACTTGTCCACCCCTTCCCCCCCCCCCCACTCAAGTAGAACATACTGCTTGGCCAGGAGCCAAACAGCATGTATGTACAGTGATCATGTTGAATCTCATACGAAATGATCCTTATCCACCATTCTGGGTAGCACTAGCAACTGTTAAAAAAATGTATATGTGCCTTAAAGATACACTGGAGCGACTTACAAAAAGAGTCATATATTCCCCTATGGATCTCATACCACCTTCCTGGTCCTCTCTAGGTGACTTTGTTCCAGCGCTATCACCCCAGTTTAAGTTATTTAATATGAATGTGCCTCTGGAGATTAAGCTGTTTGCAGAATAAGACTGAAAGGTGGATCATCAATAACAAATTCCCCTCACAAACACAATCCCATGCTTGCGCTAGCTTGCACATCTGCAGCTGTTTTATAAGATAATGACCTTTTTTTCATTATTGACTTCTACATTGAAGAGCCATTTCAACAAAGCTGAATGAATGATCTTACTGGGACACCCTTAGAGGAGCTTAGGGTCAAGGATAACCTAGTGTCAAATGCTACTTGCAATCCCACATTATGCAGGACTTGCCATTTTCAAAGTAAACAGAAAACAAAATGAATCCCCCATGAAACAAACGCCTGCATGTTCTATGATAATGTACATTATCAGTAATACTAGATCATTGGGTATGTAGAGAACGATGGGGATGAGGACAATACAAGAAGAAAAAAAGCTCCCCATACAAAGTCTCTAAAAAAAAAAAAAAAGTATAGTCGGCACAAAAATTCATTAACAAAATGTTTTCACGGTTCCTCTATTGGCCCCACGGTAGGATAACCTCTGGCAAAAGATAGAAATAAAGCGTATGCTTTTGTACAAACACAGTGTTTGCTATGTCTTGGAAGAACTAATAGAGAACCAATAAAGCAAACCAACACCCCCCCCCCATACTTGGCTGGTAAATAAATTAAGGATGACTACATTATTCAATTTAGATGCAAAACTGAAGTTGTGTTCATGAATTCAAAGTAAATCAAAGGCTCCCTTATAGTGCCTAAGCACAACCTCTCTCATAGGGGTGTATTGTAAGAAGATACCGGACCCTGGGAGTGTGGATGGCAGACTCTTGTAGTCCGCAAATGAGAACCTGTCTGTCACTGATGAACGAGGTTCAGCAGCAGGCATGTGACTATTTTAAACTACGTAAAGGTAGCTAGCAGTACATGTATTAAAAAGATTATTATTTTAATAAAACTATGAGGAGGGGAAGGAAAGTGTTACTTTAAGGATTAAATCTATTTTACTTTTTTTAAATTAGACTGCCGCTAACATCTATAGGTGTTTTCGCATCCATATGCCACAGACCTCTAAATTCATATGCCATGCCTGCAGTGGATGACGATTGGCAATTTTTGTGCCCATATATTCCTTTGCCACAGATGTCTAAAAGGCGTTTAGTACAGAGTTTTCGCTCAGTGCCAACTTCCTACTTTACCTGAAATAATTCTTGTTTGATACAGAAATGTGCAAATGTTACTGCAAATCTATTTAGCTTAGTATGGGCCAGTGAAATGCTTTCTATGCAAGATCGGGCTAGTCCATTTTGCAATAGATTTTAATAATTACTATAATTCTGTACCATAATTAGAATAATTCTCAATCAGCCCAAATTGATTTGTCCCTTAATAACAATCTTACTGACTAATTTGGACTTTGGTACATGTAGATTAAGGACATTTAAACACAATACAAACATAGCTGGCATTGGCATGTAGCTTTTGTAAACAAAAAAAAACAAAAAAAAATAGCCCCACCTTTTGGATTGGTGTAACAAATGGATGACAAAACCCACCCGGCCTTTATGAAACACAAAAACTATCGATAAAGATCATAACTTAGGTCGATGATCACGTTTAGTCTAATTAATGCAATACATTTATAAGCGTGGGTGTTTAGTTATAAAATGTACCCAGCTATGATCATTTAAAAAAAAAAATATTAATTTCTATTCATTTAAAAAAGCAGTTCAATCATGTCAATGGAGGCTAGCCATGCTGCTATTCATAAAAGTTGAATTAGTCGTAGTTCTCCAACTCTAGTCTGTTCTACCAGGTGGACAACACAGAATGTATGCCTACAAAAACTGATGTGAAGAAAATGCCCTCCAGTGGCTGTGTCCAGAAATGTATTCCAAGTATTTAACCGTTTCCAGACCAACGCAGTTGGAATCTACGTCCTGCATGTGGCAGCACGGATCTGGCAGGACGTAGATTTCAACAATTGTCGTAGCGCAATCCCGCCGTTCTCTCCCCGACACAATACACTCGCTCTGCCGTCTCTATGACAGGAGAGCTCTGTGAGCCAGTCAGGAGCCCTTTTCATTGGCTCCTGACCCAGTCATCACTGTAAGCCAATCCCATTGGCTTACATTCATTGACAGGGTCAGGAGCCAATGAAAGCAGCTACTGACTGGCTCACAGCGCTTTGCCGTCAGAGAAACCTGCAACGATGGGCGAGGGGTTGAGACCGGCGGGACTGTGCAGAGATTCGTCAGTAAGTGCAGCTTTGCTGTACCCAGCAGTCTCTGGTCCTTAAAGAGAATCTGTATTGTTAAAATCGCACAAAAGTAAACATACCAGTGTGTTAGGGGACATCTCCTATTACCCTCTGTCACAATTTCGCCGCTCCCCGCCGCATTAAAAGTAGTCAAAAACAGTTTTAAAAAGTTTGTTTATAAACAAACAAAATGGCCACCGAAACAGGAAGTAGATTGATGTACAGTATGTCCACACATAGAAAATACATCCATACACAAGCAGGCTGTATACAGCCTTCCTTTTGAATCTCAAAAGATCATTTGTGTGTTTACCTTCTGTCCCCTTCTTCTCTCATGCACTGAACATTACAGGCTTCCTGCAGACAGCTCTGCCTGTGTTTGTAATTCCTCAGTATGTGTCAGCCAGCTACTTTCACAGCCAGAGGAGGATTTTTATCCAGCTCTCTTCTATCACTGATAAGATAGCAGAGAAGCTGCTGGCTTATGTAAATAAAACACACACTGGAGTGTGCATAGAGGAACAGACCAGCACAGAAGAGTTGGCAGCCTTCCAGACACAGGCCGACAAGTCTGACAGGGGAAAGATACATTGATTTATTACAGAGACTGTCATAGTACAAAGTGCTGCAGTTAGCCAGAACACATTAGAATAGGTTTAGGAACTTGTAGGATGGTAGAAAAAACGTTGTAATTTTTGTTACAGAGTCACTTTAAAGGGAAACTGAACTGAGTAAAAATGTATTAAAATAAACACATGATGTAGCTGTAAATCAATATTACATACCAACCTCGCCATCAGTTCCTCTCAGAAGCTCATTATTTTCTTCTAATAGTGATCCCTTCCAGTTCTGACAAGATTTTGTCAGATCTGAAATATACAAGTTGCTGTCAGTTATATAACAACAGCTGTCAGTTACAACTGAATGTGCAAGGTAATGTCCATGTTTCCCTATGGCTCAAGTGGGCTATATAACAGTTTAACAGTATGCTGACCAGGAAGCTGTTATGGGGTAATGTGGGTAATGTTGCCTTCTAGGCAGCTTTACATTCACTTTGAATTTGTTTTCAAGTTCAGATCCACTTTAAAGTGAACCTGAAGCAAGGAAAATTATTTAAAATAAACACATGACATAGCTGCAAATGAATATTACATACTTACCTCACCATCAGTTCCTCTCAGAAGCTCACCATTTTCTTCTTACACTGATCCCTTTCAGTTCTGACAATATTTTGTCAGAACTGAAATATACCAGTTGCTGTCAGTTATATATTAGCAGCTGTCAGTTACAACTGAATGTGCAAGGTAATGTGCATGTTTCCCAATGGCTTAAGTGGGTGATATTACAGTTTAACAGTGTTCTGACCAGGAAGCTGTTATGGGGTAATGACCATTTTTAAAATGGAGGACGGAGAAATCCATTGATCACAGTGGACAAATGGGATGCAGGAGAGGAGAAAGATATTGAGGAGTAGACTACACAGGAGGTAAGAATAACCTGTGTATGGTTATTTTGACTTTTTATTTTCAGTTCAGGTTCTCTTGAAAGAGGAACTCCAGTGAAAATAATGTAATAAAAAAGTGCTTCATTTTTACAATAATTATGTATAAATGATTTAGTCAGTGTTTGCACATTGTAAAATGTTTTAAATCCCTGATTTACATTCTGACATTTAGTACATAGTGACATTTTTTACTGTGGACAGGTGATGTAGATGCTGCATGCTTTTTTGGCAGTTGGAAACAGCTGTAAACAAACAGCCATTTCCCACAATGCAGCAAGGTTCACAGTCAGGAAACTGCCAAGAGTACATACTCAGAGTTTCTTGTGGGAGGGGTTTCACCACAATATCAGCCATACAGCGCCCCCTGATGGTCTGTTTATGAAAAGGAATACATTTTTCATGTAAAAGGGGGTATCAGCTACTGATTGGGATAAAGTTCATTTCTTGATCGGAGTTTCTCTTTAAGTAAACTGCTGAACACATCTTTACAGGATTTATTTGGTAATTGGTTTATACAGCACACCTTTCTGCAATTCATTTTTATGGAGACTTACAGTACTTCAAAGTTGCATATTTTAACAGTTCTCTGCTGAATGTGGATCTGGGAAATAATGTCTTGTGTCTACATATGGCAACATATAATTAGGGTGAAAGAACAACTTCATTAATGCAGTCTGGTAGTCAGCATAGATGCAGTGTAATTTATTCACTGACTGAGGCCCCATTTAAATATGATCCCTCTTGCGGTTATTAATATCAAAGTGTTGAATTTCAAGGTGCCTCTTAGCACAGTATTGCCCTAAACATGGTCCGTTTTCTTCAATAACACAGAGACAGCTAGGCTGGTTAGGAAACTAAGTGCTAATGTAAAGCTTTCCAAGAGAAAATGATTTACCTTCTTTCATTAGACTAGACATTACAGGATGATTAACTGGAAGTCAGATATGGACATTAAACTAGAACTACATTCTGTAGACTGTTTCGGCCTGTGCAGGATTTGCTATGCTGATACTAAAGAGGAAACTTGAAAGAAGTAAAATAAAAGTGTGTGTGTTCGAGTGTTTAAGGGGTGGTGGTGGTGGTGGGGGGATTACAATCCTCCTAGGTTAAAATGCACTATAAATTACTTTTCTCTTAAGGTGCCCATACACTCGTCAGATTGGCAGCAGATAGATAAGAAATGCATCTGATGATCTATCTGATGCGTTTTTAGAACATTTTTTACCAGGATAGAATTCCAATAGATTTCAGTTTGAAATCTATTGAAATTCGATCTGATGGCATTTTTTTGCCATCAGATTTCCATTAAGGCCAATGCAAACTGATAAGCAATCTCATCAGATCGACCTAAATTTTCCACCCTGCCAGTTCGATGGAAATCCATCGAAATCGGCCGTCGATCGGTCGATTGGCCAACCGATTTGCAATCGATCTATCGATCGATCGATCGGGATCGATCGGTCGGCCAGAAAATCGGCTGAGTGTATGGGCCCCTTTATGTTGCTGTCACTAACAGTAGGCAGTAAAACTGACAGATCTGACAGGTTTTGGACTAGTCCATCTTCTGATGGGGGATTCTCTGTATTTTCTTTCTTTTTTTTTTTTATAAAAGAAACCCCTGGAAAGGATCTATACAAAATATGTCAGCATTTCTACTAACTTGCACACTAATATGGCAGTTAACTTGAGCAACTGCCATTCAGAAAACCCTGATAATGAACTAGAATGAACTAGTTGGAAACCTGTCAGATCTGTCAGTTTTTCAATGCATACTGTAAGCGACAGGAACATAGGAGGCAAGTAATTTAAAGCACATTTTACTGAGGGAGAAATGTACTTCTTATATATACGTATTTTTTACTTTTTTACAATAGTGGTTCTTTAATCACCACTAGGGACTATGCGAAGTGCAGTCCTGTATCCAATAGGTAGTGATTACAGGTCATAGCATTAATCCATTCCAAATGCCCTCCGACTAGTATATTGTAGGTTGGCCTTGATGAATTAATTGGGATATTAAAAATTGTAAAAAGTATGTGCAAGCTTTATTGCAAATTTTTAAAGAGAACCTAAACTGAGGAGGGTGTATGACTGATTGATAAATATAAATTTGCCTTCTTAAAACACAAGGTATATTCAATTATTTTTAGCTTTATGTGATCAAGAAAGATCTCCCATGATGCATCACTTCTGAATATGCAAATCACACCTTATGAGTAAGAGATATTTTCTAGACGCGCGGATTTCCCCAGGAAATTCAGGCAGAATTTTAGTGCCATGGGGTTTGGAACTCAGATTCATCTATATTCATATTGCGATTTCCTGTCACTTCCTGACAGAATGTTAAATGGTACCCTAAAAAAGAAGTGAGGAGAAAAGCTCACACAAGAATAAAAACAATATTTTTTTTACATTTCTTATATACTCTTTATTTCAAAATCACGACACAACCATACCTGACACTCACTTTAGCTAGCCTAACAATGTTCCCCCCACTCCTTAGATGTCCTCAATTTTGAGGGCCATGTGACCCAACAAAGGAGAAAAAAAAACACAATTCTCAGATTACTTCACCATCTCCTAATCTCATCAGACATTGCCACACCCCATGTTGAAGACATTAATACAGCCAATAAAAACACAGGGGAGATGAGGAATGGTTAACATGCCCCTAATTGGTAGTGGAGATGTGAGTGCCACACCTATTTTGAAAAGGGACCACAGAAGGCTGGACTGCCACAACAACAATGTGGCCAACCATCAGAGGCCAACAAACACAGAAGGAAGCCCAAGCATGGCATGGATTCTCTGAAACATCAGGGATAGGCGAGTGTATAACATGGGGGGGGGTTGACTGGGGCAAGGAGACCCCTTTTTAAAGTGGTATGAAACTCAGCATTTCCTCTTTGCTCTAAAAGTTTATTTACATCATAAAATCTACTACCACCACTACTAGCAGAACAGCATTTTTAAACAGTTAAAGAGACACTGAAGCGAAAAAAAAATATATGATATAATGCATTGGTTGTGTACTATGAATAATTACTAGAAGATTAGCAGCAAAGGAAATATTCTCATACTTTTATTTTCAGGTATATGGTGTTTTTTCTAACATTGCATTATTCTATAATATGTGCAAATTACACAACACTCAGCATTCAAAATTATTCTTTCAGAGCAGTCTGTGAAGTAATGACCTCTCCTCTAGCAGAGGAAAAGTAAACAGTTCAATTACAGTTGAGATAATAAAAGTCAGATAACAGCCCTCTCCGGAGAGCTTAATGGCTTGTTTGCATAGAGATAACAACTGGAGTTTCTCAACTCTTCCTGTACTGGAAACAATTAGACTGATGTATCTGATCTTAATGTTTTATTTCTTAGCTGTACTACACATACAAATCATAATATCATAATTTTTTTTTCGCTTCAGTGTCTCTTTAAACACTCTTCAGTGAAAAGCTCCTTGCTTCAGTGGGCAACTTCTGACCTCATCCAAATAGGTGAGAACACTAGATTTTGTTTACATTCCTTTGTCAGATACATTTAGTAAACATTAGCAAACTGCATAAACTGATCTGTACTGAGCTGAGGAGCAGAAAGAGCCGAGAAGTGATCACTAGATTTTAATATTATAAATACAACAGCTATGCAATAAAACGCAATGGCAGCTTTTAGAGCAGATAAAATGTACTTTGGGAATTTGTCATTTGTAGACAGACAACAGTGTTCTCCTCAGAAATTTTTTCCAGCCGGGTGGCATGGAAAAGTAGCCGGGTGGGGCAAGATGAGGGAATACTGGGCCAGCGCTTCTCTGCACAACTCAGAAGAGATGACAGCCGGGTGCTCACCAAAACTAGCCGGGTGGAGCACCCGGCTAAAAGAGCCTGGGGAGAACACTGAGACAATATTACTTGCACACAAAAGCAAATATGATAACTGTATGGGTAATACAAAGTAGGAAAACACATTTTTACTGAATGCTATGTCCGAGTTGTATCCCACTTTAATATTATTCGAGTAATGGGAAGAAGGAGTCAAAGTAAAAAAAAAAAAAAAAAAAAAGATGCACTTTAACGTTACAACATACAGCTAGTGACTGCTAATACCAAAAGAAGAACATCAAGCATAGGTGATCATGCGGAAAACTAACAAATCTTAATTTTAATTACATATCCCCCCTCCACCCGATGGACACAAACAAGACTGCACCACCAACTCTGCATAAGAACAACAATAAGGTCACATTCACAGTGGCCATTGTATTATGCTCCATGTGATACCAGGAACACAACATTATGGATCTGGACTGCAGCACCATGTTATCCGCATGTTGCAGCGGGTAATACGATACCGCAACAATTATACCTTATTCATCACAGGCAAAGAAAACCGTGGGCACCAGTAAACTGCACACCTCTGTGTTTAATGATGCATTTTTTTTTCTGACCCATCATGTGACGTTGTCTTTTTTTTTCTGTTTTTTTTGTTTTTCTGACCCTTCATGTGACGTTGTCTGACGTTCATGTGACGTTGTCAACAATTATACCGCAACGTACTAGCCGCACTGCGAACATCCCATAGTTGGTGAATTGCAGCGCGGTAACCCACGCTATAGAGCTGCCATTATGCTGCATCTCAACGCACCATCATGAATGGGGCCTGACAATCTATGTTTTCATTACTAATACAAACATAAAAATCTATATAGATATCAAAGTAGACAGAATATTGCTATTAAAGATAACAAATTCTACAGCTTAAAAATAAAAAATATTGACAAACTAAGAAAGATCAATTTAGCCATAAAAATAGAAATCTCAGCTTATTAAAATGTAAAAGCTTAAAAGAGAACAACACATTAGATAGCTAAGCACTAATAATGATAGACTGCTGATGTTTGGGCTTTGACCCCTCATGTCAACAGAATCTCTCACTGGAGACCTTGCTAAATCAATGGCAGCAATAGGTTGAAGGGTTTAATCTCAGTGATTGGCATATTCCTGTCCCCACTAGACAAGAAACCGCGTCTCGCCAGCCAAAAAAAAAGCTAAAGTCTTTGAAAGCTTGAAGGGTAGATGGACAGGCTGTGCCGCTTCAAGGATCAGCAATTTGCACAAGTGTTCATTTTAATGATCATATTAGGTTAAGCCCTATTCTCTGCTAGCTAATCATGCTTGTTACCTAAACATGGCTAATTAGGAGGTCCTGCAAACTCCATCCGCCTCTTAAATTAAGTGGACGGTGTTCAATCCAATCACGAAAGCATATAAGATGGTGATTAAAACTATTTACACTAAACCTTCCTCAATCAGGATGAAACAGACAAACCACACAACTTTAGTTTCATATTCCAATAATGCAAGTACAATTGTCTCACAAAACGGGTGGACAGTTTCTGTATGAATAATATGAAATATGATTTTTATATCGATTACGGTTCACCTCCTGCTCAAAAGGATTCTTTTAGGTTTATATATTTATTTATGGGTCCATTTTTCTGCACAACCAATTGTTTTCATCAAATTGCTGTGAAATTGGATCAATTTATTGTATTGCGAGTGGCTACCTTGGTAGTTTGTACACAGGATCAGCTGGATAAGATATTGGTTAAAGGTATTGGTGTAAGGTTTGAGCCTTTGAACAGGATTCAAATCCCGGCTCAAGCCAGTATGTAAAACAGTAAGGAGTCTATGGGCAAAACTCACTTATGATCCTGGTCACCCATGGAGTGCACCCCAAGTGGTTGCAGCTCTGATGCACTAAGTCTGGAGAGAAAAGTGCGATAAAAATGTGTCTTGTCTACACAAACTATATTGGCTGCCTCAGCCAAATGTAATCTCAATTGCCTTGGATGAGAATCTAGAATGTGTAAGGTGGTCCTAATGAGTCACCGACAGATCTGGCTTGCTGGATCATCTCGCCCGGATACAGCCAGACATTACTGTTCACCCTACATGCCACTCCTGCTCTGTGCCCCTCCGTCATGTGCAACACATCGTGCCACTGCTCTCCTCTGGGACAACAGAACACAACACTAGCCTGCATGTAAGGGATGCATATGTAAAGCCTCAGCTATGTAGGAAGCCTTAATCCAGGTACATGCATGCTTCTGGTGAAAATCTAGCGGGTGAACAGTCACTCCAATGCATTGCCTAGAGTTGGGTCATCTTGGACAAAACGTACTGTAAAGGTAGCCATACACTGGTCGATTTGCCATTAGATCGACCAACTGACAGATCCCTATCTGATCGAATCTGATCAGAGAGGGATCGTATGGCTGCCTTCACTGCAAACAGATTGTGAATCGATATCAGCCTGAAACCGATCACAATCTGTTGAGCTGCTCCTGCCGCCTGTCCCCCTCCCCCCCCCCCCCCCCCCCCGTATACATTACCTGAAGCTGGCTCCGGGTCCTCTTCTCCGCGCTGCACCGCACCCCAGCGTACACTGTGTCACTCCGTGACCAGGAAGTTCAAATAAAGCGCCCTCTATTTGAACTTCCTGGTCACTGGCGTGACACAGGAAGTTAATGTACGCTGGGATGGAAGCAGGAACAGAGTGGTGCAGCGCAGAGAAGATGCCCGGGAGCCAGCGTCAGGTAATGTATACCTGTATCGGATCGGCCGCCGCTAGCGGCGCGCTCCCTACCCGCGGGCGATCGACGGTAATTTCCCGCACAGCGCGATCGACGGACCGATCCGATTCCGGGAGGAAATCGGATCGGCGGGTGCGTTTAGCACGAACGATTGGCAGCAGATTCGATCCCAGTGATCGAATCTGCTGTCACAACGGCGGCAAATCGGGCCAGTGTATGGCCAGCTTAAAGCTTAGTGGGGGAAATGTTCTAGGCAGGGGCTGCTCTGCAGCATTAGGGCTTGAGGAATTCATCATGTCAAAATTTATTGTGAATTCTGCATTGTACAAGGATTATTTTTTAATCAGTACCAGAGGATTCTTGATGTGAAAACACGTGTCAGAAGACTGAAGCTCAAGCAACAGCTGGCCTTACAATCGTGATGCTAAACATTCCAGTGACTCCTTCGAAAAATGACTGCAAAAAAAAAAAAAAAAAAAAATAACTCAATATAAAAAAAATGAAAGGAGTCAGGATGGTTAAGTCAAAGAGTATCCAGCAAGCTCACGGTGAACCAAAAAACCTAGGGAATACAATGGACCAAAAAGCCCTCTCACTAAAATGCTATGGAAAACAAAAAAGTTTGCCTTCTTAAAACAGAAAGCATTTGTAATAATTCAGGTTGAAGTGAGTTCCGAAGTGTCTCCCAGTGCATCCCTGCTGAAATATGCAAATTACCCATTGTTGTCCCTGTAAGCTAACCACACCTCCAGATCCGCTGGAATGTAATGATGTTTCAGCTTGTTAAATATACAGTCACAATAATCATCATGCATACAGACTGAAACAGTCTGTATGCATGTTGGAGTATTCTGGCTCTGTATATTTAACAAGCTGACACATTACATTCCAGCGATTATGGAGGTGTGGTTAGCTTACAAGGACATTAAAGAGATGATTTGCATATTTCAGCAGTAATGTGCTGGGAGACATCTTGGAGCTCACTCCAACCTGAATTATTGCATATACTTTCTGTTTTAAGAAAGCAAACTTTTGTTTTCTATAGACATACTGCAAAGTGAGTTAAAACCAGTCAAACATCGCGCAACTTAATTTTTATTTATTTATTTTTACACAAGACTCTAAATATCTTCTTCCAGACCATGCCAGAGACTGGTAGACTATTACACGGAATAGGTATCAGCGGGCGTTTCTGCCAAGGAAGGCATCATCAAGTACTATTACACAAGATGTACTTATTTATAGTTATTGTTTAGTTACACCACCTTCATGTACTATTGGAATGTAAATAAAATACTGATATGTCAAAAAAAATAATCACAATCCTTAAATCCTGTGTACTTTACCACATGACTGTAGTTCCTGCATAGCCATCATCTGTCCCTATTTTGGGTGGCAAACCCTCCTTCAGAACCAAAACCCTTTTTCTACCAGAGTTATTTCTTTTTCAGGCCTGGTGCAGATTTCTCTAAAAAATGTATTTGAATACTATGAAGGATGTTTATAACGTGTCAAATTATATTACTGACCTCTCAATCATTGTTTTACTCATTTTCAAAACCTAACAAAGGAAACAGATAAAAAAAAAATTAAAAAAGGACAAGATTGATTATAAAAATTAAAAGGAGAGGGGTGCGTGGTGGTGTAGCTACAAAGTTTAGAGCTTCAGTGCATGTTAAAGTCTCTGACAGTACTGTATGTATATTAATCAGATGCATCCTCCAAAACTTATGATCCTAGCAGGATTACTGCATGAAAAATGTTTGTTAATTATCACCATTCAAAGTACATAGAGATGATAATACCACTACTGCACCAATACGGCACTAATGGAGTGACTGATGAGGGCACCATGTGTAGTCACAACCTCAGCATCCACTATTACTATACCAGGCGTACTGCTAAGAGGTGTCGTACTTTCTCATCATAGAAAGTTGAGAGGTATGGGGTACTGTGCTCTGTTATGGGTGTTAAAAAAAAAAAAAAAGAAAGAAAAGAAACCCCATCTGTAACTTAGCCTGCTGTGTCTTGAGCCTACCGGAAACTCAGACATCTGTGATAGGGATCATGTCCGCCTACCTAAAAAAAGCAAGCTTAAAAGAGATTAGAACAGCAAATTATAATTAGCAGGAGGAAGACGGTAACAATTTATAGATCACTGGCAAGATGTCAGCTGCTAAGTTAAGTTCCACTAGCCACATGTCCTGAAAGACAAGGATACAGGGAGAATGTACACAGAGTAAAAGTGGCAAGGCTCTATAAAACCACACAACTGAGGAAAGAATTAATGACCCCAAACCCTGGAGGAAGGAGATTATACGTCTCTACTTTAGTGATCCATAAAGCTCAAACCAAGGTCGTGTAACTGTGTGATGGATACAAAAGCTGTCAATAGAACCAAGTTGGAAGTGATGCAGATTATCTTCAGCACCGGACTTGCATTCAGAAATTGTACACCGATGTAACAGCAGCACGAGAGACCTGACAATGCATTTATCAGGGGATAAGTGACAGTATAGCTGAAGTTTCCTCTGTTCAGGTGGCCACTAACTATACAAATTGACAAATGACCATCTACAAATGATTCTTCATACAAACGATTGGAAATGATCGTTTATATGAAGTAATGGCCCAAAATCTCCTAATGGATCCAAAAATCGGCTCGATTCAATTAATCTGATCAGATTGGCTAGGACATTATTGTCCATTAGTGGTTCCAAATGAACATTTTTGATGATTGTATCATTATCATTGATTGTATCAAATTGTATCATTAATGGCCACCTTTAGAAGGTCTACCAATTTCAATCAATAAAATGAAAGAACAGAAAAGGTGGACTAAATAAAACACAAACAGAAATTAGAACATCTGTAAATCCTGTAATGGAGCAGTGACATACAATTTAATATTGTACACATTCATCCCCTGTAAGAGGGGGGTATTTTGAAATTTCCATCTCCAGACCACACACCTACTGCACTCATTGCTAAATGGTAACCAATTTTGTCTTGTATCAATGCTACAAACTGAAATTTACAATGTTAAATTTTTTGTACTCCTGCACAGCTGCTTGTACACGAGCTACAGCGCAAGCACATCTGTACTTGTGCAGGCAGGCCACACGCAGGATAACACAACAGGAATCTTAAAGAGAACCCGAGGTGTGTTTAAAGAATGTTATCTGCATACAGAGGCTGGATCTGCCTATACAGCCCAGCCTCTGTTGCTATCCCAAACCCCACTAAGGTCCCCCTGCACTCAGCAATCCCTCATCAATCACAGCCATGCTGTGAGGCTGTGTTTACATCTGTAGTGTCAGTCTCAGCTGCTCCCCTGCCTCCTGCATAGCTCCGGTCCCTGCCCCCGTCCCTTCCCTCCAATCAGCAGGGAGGGAAGGGATGCAGGCGGGGACTGGAGTTCTGCAGGAGGCGGGGAGTGCAGCAGACTGACACTATAGAGATAAACACAGCCAGCTCTGACAAGCTGTTTGTCAGCAGCGTGGCTGTGATTTATGAGGGATTGCAGAGTGCAGGGGGACCTTAGGGGGGTTTGGGATAGCAACAGAGGCTGGACTGTATAGGCAGATCCAGCCTATGTATGCAGGTAATATTCTTCAAACCCACCTCGGGTTCTCTTTAAGGAGGGCCCGGGCGAGATCTGGGGAATACAAAAGCTTCCCTTTTCTTATCAAACTTTTTTTTTTTTAAATGTTGGCTTAGGTTTGCTTTACGCAACGGCAGGGTTGGAGAAATTGACATGAAATCCAGCCAGTAGAAAATGCTTAGGAGCCAGCTGCGCCAACAACAATTACTCAAAACTTAGGTGCCAGCTGTAATTATTAAAGAGCCTTGGCAACCTGTTCCTGGCATTCGTCCATCTCTGGTAAAGCACTGCCTTGAACTGCAGGTGCTGAAAATAAGGTTTTCTTCTTCATGTTAAACATTTCTGTTTAAACAGATAGGAAATAATATGGAGGGGTATGTGAAAGCAGACCTATTCTTTTAAACACTACAAAAGTACCAACCTGTTTGTAACTGGCACACACCGCTACCCAATCAGCAAATATTAAGTCACCAAGATCCATTTATTAATGTCGCAATCACATAATCACAGATCAGAACATTTCGTATGTAAATTAAAATGTAAAAAGAGCAAAAATACTACATGAGTGCAAAGAAGAACATAATCAAGTTGAAAGAACAGAAGTTGTGAACAGCTGCAAAACCACCTGCATACCTTCACAGGATAGTATTTGCTCTGGCTATCTGTCCAAAATCAAACTCAACCACGCTACAGAATGACCGATAAGCCTAAAGCAATTTGCTGACATAATTACTTCTGCCAAGTACGCAGAAAAAAAAAAGTACAAGAATGAAATATTCAAGTCATTTCATATCCAGGGAATCTGTGTCTGCTAATAATGCCTAAAGCATTTGGAGGTGTTGGGGAATTTTAAAAATATTTGAGTCCCTGCAGCAGCAGTCATAAGAACAATACTTACTAAAACACACACTCCTTTTTCCTAGACCGGTTGAGCATTTTCCAGCTCACTGAAGATAAAAGAATTGAGAGGCATAAAATACTGTGACTCCCCGCATGGTGAAATTCTTTTGAGATATATGGGGGGGCTGGATAAATGTACTGGCTAAAGGGAACCCAAGAACCCAAGGTGAAAAGGACAAAGGCTGACATTTTTTTTTAAACAATGCACATTGCCTGGCTGTCCTGCTGATTCACTGCCTATAATACGTTTATAAGCATGCAGATTAGATGTTTCTCACAGAAATCTGACAAGATTAGTTGCATGCTTGTTTCAGGTGTGCGACTCAGACATTACTGGACTGGACACTACTAGAAAGATCAACGGCACTACTAAGCAACTGGGAAAAGGAAATAAAACATGGCAGCCTCCACATGCCTCTCACCTTTGGTTCCTTTTTTAAGAGAGCACTTGACTCAGGAGATGGGGGTTTGAATCCTGGCTGATGCCAGTACGTATCCAGTAGGAGTCCTGTTACAATGGTGCGCTGCTATATAGGTGCTGAAAAGTTGCCCAGCATCTTATAGGCACCATGCGACCAAAGGAAAAAAATAACATGCGACTTCTGATGCACTTCAGGTAATACTGCAGAAGTTGCAGGGTAACACTGCAGCTTTACTTCTGCGGTGCCTGGAGTACTTCCGTCACATCGCAGGCAGTGTGCCATATGTCTCATTGACTTTGGTGGAAAAAAGACACAACACAATAAGTGTAAAAAGGGCCTAAGGAGTACTTCGGTAAAACTCCCAAATGCTCCAGGGTGGCTTACTGGTGTCCATTCTTCATTGCCTCTATTCTCTTTTTATTGCCAAGACTTCTTTTTCTGCAATATCCCATCATATTCCGTCTCCCATTCTCACACTCACCTTCCCCCCTTTTAACGCCTAACCCTAACTTGCCACACCAAATCCTAACCTTCCCCTCTTGACTCCTAACTCTACTCTTCCCCTTTCCGTGCACCACAAACGCCTGCTTCAGGCCTACTAAGCCCTTAGTGGCTGCAGCTCTCAAGCGTTTTGAGTCTAATAGGAAAAAAAGTGCTATACAAATGTTTACATTTGTATTACTATTACTTTTATTACTATATATGATGCAATCATGTTCTACAATCTCATCAATCATTATTTCATATGAGGAGCAACATTCTGTTTGCAATTTGGATAGATTGTTCAGGAAGGACTTTATTCTGCATAAAAATAAGATTAGATAAAGATTGTACATTCAGATGGTACAGTTAATATCCAGCTTCACTGAGGGGATAATACATGCAACCATGATAGAATCACTTTGAGAATGTAAATAGCTTTACAATAACTTCCCTTTCTAAGAAGACTTGCCATCTCCAAATGGCTAATCCACAAGACAAACATTTGTGCACTGTACTTGTCCCAATACACTTATATGGCCAGGCTCCGTAATACTCGATAACAAAATCAACCAAATGGCAGCAGCGAGGTAATAGCTAGCCAAGAGACCATCTAAGCAGTTATTAAAAAGATTATATTTTTCCTCAAAGATGAAGTTCTTCAGAAAGTGTTGTGCTGGGAATTAGCAGTTATCGCTTGGAAGATATAAATTCAGCCTGAAGGAAAAATAACAAAATCACAAAAATGCCTGCCGGCCACACATTCACACGTGTCACATGTTCACCAACTCTCTTTCATGACTGACAAGATTCCAATTTAGGTATAATCACTTTACAAGGGCCACATTATTATGAAGTGGTTTGACCTATTGCAATTATGACTGGAAATTATTATCAGAATGATGTCAGGCTTAGATTTATTTATTTTAAAGATTCTTTTGATGTTCACCAACCTGTCCTTAGGTGACACCGATTGATTTATTTGGAAGAAGGCAGGAAATCTATACACCTTAATCAATCAGCGATTAAAGCCTTAGGCCTGGGACCCACTGGGAGTGATTTTGCAGGAGTCTTTAACTTTGGCATTAAAGCGGACCCAAACCAAACATTTTTTTAATTAAAAATATTTAGTTGGACCACTCTGACACATACAAAGATAAATAAACACTCCTTCAAACCTATGATCATTTCATTGCATGCTTTTCACCTTTCTAGGGTTATACTGGGGAGCGCAATTAGCAATTTCTCCATTGCCGGACACCATCTACTCCATCAGGAGTAAGAGGACCACCTGGCTACTCGTCACACTCCTTTTTGGCCCAACTGTTAAATGCCACTCCTTGTCACCCCTTGTCTGGCCTCTCTCCGTACATTAACACACCAGGAAGGCTCCATGGCAGAACACCCCCCTCCCAAGACACTTCAAAAAGCTGAGCGATTGCATGGTGGCTCACCTACAGAAGACCCCAGCCAGAAGGAACACTGGGACCCCAGCCAGAAGTTTCTTTGACTGGTGCTAACGGTTAATTGTCGGGCAGGGGGACCCCGAGGTAATATGAAGGTAAAAAAAAAACAAAAACAAAAAAAACACTTTTGCCATATACTTTATCCATTTATTTATTTATTTTTAATGAGAGGACATCAGCAACACTACCAGTTCAGAACAATGAAGCCAAATGGAGTAAAGCGCTAGCAAAAGCCAAGATTGCTCACACAAACAGATTCATCTCATAAACCTGATCTTGCGCACAATAGGATTGTGACCTGTGGTCTTTAAGGAGAACTACCAGCAGCATTCTATTAATAAAGCATGGATCAGTACTATGGCTGGCTATTCTGGCCTTTCTTGATTAACAACAATTCCTAACTCCTCATATCGAGTAAATATTAAAATGAGATGATATGGAGGATGCCATATTTATTTTTAACACCACCACTTGCCTGGCATCATTTAGGAGTTACATAACAGGACTGTCCCGTTATAAACCTGTCTGGTTTCCAGGCCAATGAGCCCAATTATTTCCAGGGCTTTGGACCACAAGCATTCATACCAGAAAAAGTTCAGCCAGATGGGACTGTAACCTGGGGAAGTGGCCTGATTTTCACAAAACATAATATTTTTTGTGTCAATACACACCTTGCTTGCTTTCTCTCCAGTACCGGCTCTTCTTATCTCAGGAGAAAAGTGGCATCTCTTAAGAGAACTAGGTTCTCTAGTCCTGTTAGATACTACGACATTCTACCTGCAACTTCCTAGTGGGCAACGGCAGTTGCCATCGGTAACCCCAGCTGTGAGTAAAATATCCTTTTATTCTATCTGCCATGGAGTAAATAATATTACACTTAGTTGCTCCTTCGGACCCGTGTTTTATTTCCCTTTTCTGAGGTCCTCGACTGAGCATATAACCCTGAACTATAGCTTTACAATGAATAACACTACCGTGCTTTCAGGGGAGGGTAAGCAGTTAACCTCTCACAGAGGTATCAATTATATTATTTAAATGAATATGAAATCTGAGTTTCCGACAATAAAGAAAGAGTTAAATTAGGCACAATAGGTGGGGGTTTGCAAACAAGGATAATGGAATAAGAGATATACTGGATTCTAAATCTGGCATCCAAAGGCTTTAATCATAAATGCGATGTTAATCCTTTTTATTGATATAGGCAATTTGGAAGATGCTTTGCCATTTCATTTTGCAATATGCTTAGTCATGTAAAAATGTTCTGTTTTCTCATATTGTTGCGCACCCTTCGTACAAGTTGGTAATTTGATTAATAGACGTAATTAAAGTGTATCCGCGGCGATATGTGACACGATAAGATAAACGTGTGTGTACAGTACAAAACATTAATAACCAGGCTGTTTTACTTGTTTTATTTTGCTGCCTGAAAGAATTAATTTTAGGCATGGAAGTGACAGCTTCTGTCTTGTTGGTACCTGGTCGGGAATATAGTAAACATCACTGATAAGCAAATTACAACCATAAAGGTTTTCCTGGCAGAATACAACTTCTGAGAGCTGGAAGAAATAAAGTACTATTGACCTTTTTCTAACTCTGGGACACTTAATAGGCTGCCACTGATTAGAGACAGTAACACATTCAACCTAATTTGTAAATATTTGAAGAGTAACTGTCAGGCTGCAAAAGCTAATTTAAACCTCTATTCTCCTGTGTTAAACAGTTTAGAAGGAAGCCAAAAAGGCAATACTGAAGTTAAAAATCTCTCTTACTTTTGATGTGTGCTGACAGCAAGGCTCTGTATTCCCAAGCCCTTAAAAAGGATGAGAGGCCGCATACCATACTGCAAAGCATTCTGGGGCCCTCCCCTCGGCTGCTAGTAAGAAGTTACAGGGTTAAGTTACAACAGCATGTAATGCTGGGCTGCTCACAGCACCGATAAATCTCCGGGCAGAGTACACTGCAGGAGTCTGCTATTGTTCCTAGCCACATGGCTAATTAATATTCACTGCACAGTAGTGTTATTCATTATGAGGTTTTTTTGTGAGTGGAATCATCAGGAAGCAGGGAGGACATGACGACACATTTGGCTTCATAGGAGACAGACAAACATGGAACCTGCCATGAGCTGTCAGGAGCATCATTCTCTGCAAATACTATATAAAGATTCTGTGAAGTACAAACGTGGGCAGTGAAATGCATATGTAGTGTAAGTAGAGCCAATATTTAGCTACTGATATATGGGTTTATTTTCTCTGAGACCCTATACATAACAGCTCCTCTTTAAAAATAAAAGAAAACTATGAGTCATGTTTAAGAGGAGGAGGATATATATAATTGTTTATCTCATCTGTTTATTTTCACCTCTGGTTCACTTTAAATCCTGTATCTATATATTGGGAGGTCAAGCTCTGTACAGATTTGCTATGATTAAAAGAAACCCGAGGTGAGAGACATAGCAGGTGACATATTTCCTTTTAAACAATGCACATTTCCTGGCAGTCCTGCTGATCCTCTAATACTTTTAGCCATAGTCTCTCAACAAGCATGCAGATCAGATATTTCTGTCTGAACCCTGACTGGATTAGCTGCATGCTTGTTTCAGGTGTCAGATTCAGACACTACTGACCAGAAAGATCAGCAGGACTGCCAGGCAACTGGAATTGTTTAAAAGGAAATAAATAAGGCAGCCTCAATATGTCTCTTACCTCTGTTTCTTTTTAAGAACCATTGCGCTCCAATAAGCTGTATGTCTTAGTGAGGGAAATACAGTTGATGTTTTAAGCTTGGAGTTAGAGATGTGCTCACCAGTAGTGAGGTAGTCAAATCCGTGATTAATATGAGGCTTGAAGGAGGAAGTGCGTGTAGCGAGTCTTGCAACGCGTCCAATAGGACGCCTGCAAGACGTTTGGAACGCATAGAAGACCGACTTATGGGTAAGTAACCCCCTCTCTCCCAGCCGCACACCTGAGGCAATCAAGCCTCATTTTAATCACGGATTCGACTAGCTCACTACTCGTGAGCGCATCACTACTTGCAGTAAAGATCCTGTCTTCTGTTGGTTGACACTGAGCTGCAAACTTTCAGTGCCCAGAGAAAAGAGCACCACATCCCATGAGAGGAACATGGTACCTATTAAACGGGACTCCAAGCACCTCTCATGGGTATGCCTTTCAAACTGACGACTTACTACAAAGGAAAGCACATGCTACAGAAAGGTATGCATCTTTAAGTACTTTGCAGTACTGGTCGGAGCCGATAGGCATACCCATGAGAGGTGCTCGGAGTCCATTTAACTCTTACTAGCAAAGATGTGCTATAGATTTATGAAGAGCGGGATCTATTACTGCCACACACTGCACATCCTTTTTCAATATAACAGTATTGCCATGTCAAAATCTATTAAAAATGTATAGTACCTCCGCACACCAAGCCAGTGACAGACCCCACCCCCAGCTATACTACTCCTCCTGCAGAGTATTAGCACAGCGGAGGACACTCTCACACACACACAGGAGGGAGCGCTCCAGCCAGACAGGCAAGTGTGGCTGCGCTAGTACGCTGCAGGGAATCTGGAGAGCAGAATAGGCGGGAGAGGCCTGGGGGGCCCCTTCACTGGCTCTAGGCCCCCAGCCTAGTTTTCGCTGCATCCCTGTCTGACCCCCTTCCAACCACAAGGGAAAAAAAACATCCTGTCCAATCTGTAAAGTCAAATCAATTTCAGCTGGAAATTGATGGAAAATAGAAAGAGGCATCCAAATACGGCAGATTCGATCAGCAGAAATGATAGTTTGTGGCGCCTAATGGGAAAAAAAAAAAAATCGAACCAATCCGATCAGATCAATGAGATTTTCAGATCGATCCCTTAATTCTGATCGAAAGGTCTATGAGAGTTTTTTGTCCATTAGTGGTGCAAAACGATAATTTCTGATCATTCATACGAAGAATTGTTCGTAAACGATTGTTTGGCAAACTATAGCTTAGCGGTCACCTTTAGGAGGGAGAGGTTTATGCTATACTTCTGGCAGAGATTATCCAGATAGGCTCTCCTACACACAATAAATATGGGAGTTGCCAGATGTATATTGTGGCTGCATCTACCTTTAACGTTACAGTGCACTTATTCACTACCATCTGACTCAAGAGGAGAAACTGCTTGTAGCTAACTCTCTGGGTCCCCTACAGAGATCTCGCCATCCTCCACACAACACTGTGTAATCACATCTCCTGTGTGTTCTATCTATCCATCTACTCTCATATCAGGATAAATTACATTCATCTGCTGCCCACACCTTGCCGGCAGCTACACAAAGGGATTCCTATTATAGCATTACCAGGCAGGAGCATAGGCAGAGAGTCGGTCAGAAGGTGGACTTCCAAGCAGCATATGATGGGAGGTGGACAGGATCATTGAATGAAGGTGATGAGGAATCAGTAATAAAGCTAGGTGAAAAACCTACACATACCAACTGTCTGGTTTGCTGTACCAGCCTATATGAAATGGTACCCTGTAGAGCCAGTGTATAATAAATAGCCTACATACAGTTATTCTGTACATCAGGTACCCAGTCCTCTGCAGATCTGGCATATAAGTAGCTGACGTTAGCTAACATGAGTCTTCATGTATAGTCTGATTCATAGCCCAAAACGGTCCCTCTCTTGGCAAATTCCCATCCCGATTTGATCTTCTAATGTCCCATTTATTTCTGCTTGTTGTATAGCACCATATAAATAAATGTATGTATCTCTTAAAGTGGACCAAAATTACAAATATAAGATTTCAGAAATATAATCTATTTTCTAACTTATAATAATAAATAGCAGCCTTTTTTCAGCTGCATGATGACAAATATAAAATATTTTACATTTATTGGAGGAACCCCTCCTTTCCTTTCATATTGACAGGACAGAATCCGGCAGACTGGTGGAGGGGATAAAAAACCAAAAACAAAACACAGGCTGTTACTGATGAAGTCACAGGGGAGGCAATCTCAGCTTGTGTGAGATTCAACATAGACGCCCCTGTGAGGGAGGGTAGCTGATGACAAACACACTCATGATCTAAAACCTCCTACTAAGCTCAGAAGTAATGGCTGCCACCTGTATAACCCTAGTTATGAAAAGAGAAGGGCGAAATGCATGCACTGAAATGCTCATAGGCTTGAAGGAGTGTTTATTTATCTTTGTATGTGTCAGAGTAGTGCAACTAAATATTTTCAATAAATAAAAAATGTTTGATTTGGGTCCACTTTAAAAAGAGGTTGCATTATGTTAAATGTTATACATATCCGGCACAGGTGGGATTGCCTGATGCTGGATATGTGCGCTGGTTGTTACAGCAAGAAGCCGAAAATTGCACTAACCTCCTCCCCCCCCCCCCGTGCAGCAGAAGCAACCTACAGATCCTCCGGGCTTTCTTCTACACTTCCTGTAGCTTCCATCGGCTTTCATCTGTGTACGGCTCCCAAACAGTTCATGTGACCCGACATGCTGGGACCTGTACATGGATGCAGGCAAGCTGCTGGTAGCTGCAGAAGTGTGAAAGACAGCGCCTGGAGGACCGGTAATTTGCTTCTGCTGCACCAAAACTCTGCAAATTGCAAAAGTGCTGTCCCATTGTCCACCTCAGGCATGCCAGTTAGATGAGATTTCCGACTGACTGAGTCCTGGAAAACAGGGGTTTTACTGTAGAAGGCAATTTAAAAAAATCATATTTGTCTTTCTCCTGAATTATTAATAATGAGCAGTTACGATGCCCAAGGGCAAAAAGACCAGTAACCACTTTTGCAGCAACTGAACACTGGAATCAGGAATAAGTGAATGATTTTTATTAAAGGGGCACTACAGCGAAAAACTGTCAAATGTAAAATATGTGCAAACATGTACAAATAAGTACTTTTTTCCCCAGAGTAAAATGAGCCATAAATTACTTTTCTCCTATGTTGCTGTCACTTACAGTAGGTAGTAGAAATCTGACAGAAGCGACAGGTTTTGGACTAGTCCATCTCTTCATAGGGGTTCTCAGCAAGGCTTTTTGGCAGTTGGACAGAGCAACTGCCATTCACTAAGTGCTTTTGAAAATTAATATATCCCTAAGAATCCCCTATAAAGCGATGGGCTAGTCCAAAACCTGTCACTTCTCTCAGATCTCTACTACCTACTGTAAGTGACAGCAACATAGGAGAAAAGTAATTTATGGCTCATTTTACTCTGGAAAAATGTAGTACTTATTTGTATATGTTTGCACATATTTTACAGTTTTTCGCTGTAGTGTCCCTTTAATAAAAGTGCAACTATACAAATGAAACAGGTGAACATATACAAAGATAAAGGATTCTAGACCTTGCTTCAAATCTTCACTTATCTTAGTCATTATCTTATTATAAAGCATCACTAGCAGAAGATTAAAAACATAGGAAAGTACACTCCGTGATGTCAAAACTAGCACAGCTGGCTGTACTTTAGCCACTTAAAACCATCAACCATGCATATCACACCTGGGATCCCACAACACATGCATCAACTATTTTGAACACGCACACACATGACCACCAATCTTATCTAACTAGTGCAACACAACAGCAATATATACAGATATATACATACATACATGTACAGCTGGTATATAATACACAAACAGGAAGCCAGGTCAAACTCCATAATATAAATCAAAAACCAGAGCAAAGTCAGGGACAGGCCAAATATTGATACCAAAAGTTCAAACAGGTTCAGAAACAAACAGGAACAGGTTCAGGAGGACCAGAATCAGCAGCGCTCAAGAAGGACTACAATGTTCTGGCAACATGTTGCAAGAGAGTCCTGTCATATAGACTGCTCTGCTGATGGTAGTACTCCAAGCTGTGGAAGGACGTCTGCTGGTGGGAGGTGGAATAACCAGAAAACAGCTCAAAAGCCAGACACTCCCTGTAGGCAAGTTGGGGAATTGCAGGCCATACAAGCACAAGCTGGACCTGCTGGTGGACAGTGAAAGGTCAACAATTAAGCAAACCGTGCCAACAGCAGGTAGGATCAAATACTTCACAATTCCTGACAGTGCCTGACTAGAGGTGTGAAAGAGACATATTTTGCTCAAATGTATAATTGTACTAAAAAGTGTCCTTCCTTTGTTTCAGAAGACTGGGAGGTATGTAGACTAGATAGATGGAGAAATATTCAGGAATTGGCAGCATGGCATCATTCATACACTGGCATCATGATCAAACAAGCCAACGGATAGTAAAGTCAAACAATAATTACATGACACCATGACAGACATGCAAGGCTGAAAATACACTGAGGCATGGTGACTCCCACATTTGCTCTTACAGGTTCACCTTGAAACTTTGATGTAAAGATCGTGCTGCTAAACACACTTACATGCTTCCTTAACGGGATTCACCAAGGTTACATACAGTCAGGAGAGGAATCTCAGTATTGAGTGGACAGACCCTTTAAGAACAAGAGCCCTTGAAGAAAATCCGCAGGATCTTCATTTTCTGCTACATGCAAGATGCCATTCGATGGTGATGGGAGAAGTGTGAACAAACTAGTACAAGATGTGGATATTCAGCAGCTTAGATAGATGAGCTTGGCAGATAAAGCACACACAATCATCCATCATATATATCTTACATGCGCGCTTTCAGGTTAAGCTCTTTGCAAGTTCTATTCACCAGGGACTGAAGACCTTGAGACAAGAATATTACAGAGTAAACGACTTTCTGAGATGCAGGAGCTTTCTACAAATCCCACATATGTGTGCAGAGTGGCGGCGGGTTTCTCAGCTTTTCACCGCATGAAAAACAATACAAGAGATATGAAGTTGTTTTGCCATGGTAACAAGTTTCAAAATTCAAAACAGATCGCTGCCTAAATTGGAGAATAAATGCAAAGTGGCGTAAGCTGGCACTGTGACTGACAAGTGCTCAATCTGCAGCTATTACCGGCAGCTTATCATGATAAGGATGTATGACAGTACCAACTGCCAAACTGAATTTTAACTCAAAAGACAGCTTCCTAAAAAAAAGTTTTTAGATTTATTTCAATCAGTGACAAAGGTCATGTGTAAAATGACTGGTAAATGTCACACTAGCAACAAAATGTGTATTTTCACAGGGAAGTCACGAAATATCAAAAAAGAAATACAATAAAAAAAGCAACTAAAAAAGGGTAAGGTGTTTTGTTTTGTTTTTATGAACACCCCAATTATTCTACTTTTTCATTGGAATTCAAACAGTTTAATGTCTAAAGCTGGCCACTAACGGTCCAATTTCTAGCGAAAAATCGTTCGAGCGATCAGACATTCTGATCGGATGAAAAATCGTTCACTACACCATCAACTAACCAATCATTGCTTCCTATCTATCGCGACCACCAAGAAAATCCAAATTTTCGTTTGACGAAAATTCATTCAGGCGATATTTATTTCACTCGTTTATAATCGATTGTGTCCACCAATGGAGATTATTTACAACCAATCCGATCAGAATTTCTGATCGCTCAAACGATTTTTCGCTAGAAATTGGACCGTTAGTGGCCAGCTTAATTGTACTCTAATATAAAAGCATGGAACAAATACAATTTCAGTTTTAAAAATATCATGGAATCACTGTATAAACCAATGTATTCTAAAGTTTTGACTCATCGAAGTAGCCACCGTTGGCAGATATAACTGCCGAACACAATCTAGATTTTGTTTTCTGCAATGGAAATAACATTATCTTCAGAAAGTTCTTCCCAACTCTGATGCAGATGTTCTCATAAATGTGTGGCGCTTTCAGGCCTATTGGGTTTAAAGGGAACCTGAAGTGAGGGGGATATGGAGTCAGACATACCGGTATGTATTTCCTTTTAAACAATACTGGTTGCTTGGCAGTCCTGCTGATTGACTGAGCTTAATACTTTTAGGCCTGAGACACACTGCAGAGCGCTTTGCTGACTGTCAGCAATGAGTTTGCAGTTTTTAATTAGAGGCAAAATCGCCACAATCACAATTTTTCAAAAAATTGCAATCACAGTGATTTTGCCGCGGTTTTAATGCAAATCAATGGGAGTGTTTTTTAAAAACGCACACGCAGTGCTGACGGTCAGCAAAGCGCTCTGCAGTGTGTCTCAGGCTTAAGTCATAGACCCTGAACAAGCATGCAGATCAAAAGGTTCCTGAGATAATTACTGTACTTTTCGCCATATAAGACACACTTTTTCTCCCCAAAAAATGGGGAGAAAAAGTCCCTGCGTCTTATATGGCAAAGGCAGGGAATCCCCGACTTCCATACGCCCACGGATGCGAACCGCCGACCCGCCGCCATCGGGGATTCCCTGCCTGTGTCCCCTCCAGCATCCTCATGTGTCCCCGCTGGCCTGGCCTGCCCCCCGCTTATGTCTTCGCCCCCCCCCCGCATACTCCGGGTCCCCGTGCAGTTTAGCGGCAGCAGTTTACCTCCTCCATCTTGCCCGCGGCGATTGAAGACATCCAGCTTCAGTGTGCGGCTTCCTCTAGTGCTGGCTTCTAATGACGCGTCATCAATGACGCGTCATTAGACGCCGGCACTAGAGGAAGCCGCACACTGAAGCCGGATGTCTTCAATCGCCGCGGGCAAGATGGAGGAGGTAAGCTGCTGCAGCTAAACTGCACGGGGACCCGAAAACGGAAGCGGGGGGGGGGGGCGAGACATAAGGGGGGGGGGGGGGGGGCAGGCCAGGCCAGCGGGGTCACATGAGGACACTGCGGGGGGGACAAGAGGACACAGGAGGGCGACCACATGGGGGACCAGAGGACACAGGGGGAACACAGGGTACAGAGGGGGGAACAAGAGGACACAGCAGGGCGACCACATGGGGGACCAGAGGACACAGGAGGGACCTCAGGGTACAGGGGGGGGGGGGGACAAGAGGACACAGGAGGGCGACCACATGGGGGACCAGAGGACACAGGGGGGACAAGAGGACACAGGAGGGCGACCACATGGGGGACCAGAGGACACAGGGGGGACCACAGGGTACAGGGGGGGACAAGAGGACACAGGAGGGCGACCACATTGGGGACCAGAGGACACAGGGGGGACCACAGGGTACAGGGGGGGACAAGAGGACACAGGAGGGCGACCACATGGGGGACCAGAGGACACAGAGGGAACCACAGGGTACAGAGGGGGGGACAAGAAGACACAGGAGGGTGACCACAGGGTACAGGGGGGCGACCACATGGGGGACCAGAGGACACAGGGGGGACCACAGGGTACAGGGGGGACAAGAGGACACAGGAGGGCGACCACATGGGGGACCAGAGGACCCAGGGGGGGGACGGACAAGAGGACACAGGAGGGCGGCCACATGGGGGACCAGAGGACATGGGGGGACCACAGGGTACAGGGGGGACAAGAGGACACAGGGGGGACAAGAGGACACAGGGGGGCAACCACAGGGCACAGGGGGGACCAGAGGACACAGGAGGGCAACCACAGGGCATAAAGGGAGACCACAGGGCGCAGGGTGGAGACCACAGGGCACAGGGGGGAGACCAGAGGACACAGGGAGGAGACCAGAGGACACTTTAGGTAGACAGGGTGAGATAAGAGGGCACATGGAGGTACACAGGACGACAGCATTTGAGGGACGGCATGTACAAGACACTCCTGAAATATGGACGCACCAGGTTTAGTTTATTTTTTTTCCTGTTTTTTGCCCTCTAAACCTGGGTGCGTCTTATATTCTGGAGCGTCTTATACGCTGCGAAATATGGTAGCTGCATGCTTATTTCTGGTGAGTGATTGAGACACCACTGATGCCAGACAGATCAGCAGGACTGCCAAGCAACTGGTAATGTTTAAAAGAAAATAAATATAGCAGCCTCCATATAACTCTCGCATCAGGACCCCTTTTAATCTGGAGACTAATCTGGCTACTCCATGTTACTTATTTCCTAAGGGCTGTTCCACACTGGCTGCGTTCTGCGCTGCATTTTGCAAAACGCATTCTCATTCACTTGAATGAAAATTGTGGCAAAATCGCAGGAGACTCACCTCAATCGTTTTGTTGTCACAGTTCTCATTCAAGTGAATGAGAATGCATTTCTCAAAACGCAGATGCAGCCAGTGTGGTTCAGCCCTAAAGTAGTTTTAGCACAGCTTGGACTGATATTTTGAGTCAATATCTTGCTGTAAGATGAACCCCTGAGCCATTACATTTGCATATACCAGAGGGATGCTTACCATTGATGCTGCAGATTCCTGTGGTAGCCATTCTGGTTCACACTGCAAAAGTCACCAACCCTGGATCCAACAAGACAGCCCCAGAACATCACACCAGGTTTGACAGTTAATGTCAGGCAGTGAGGAATCATCACTACACCTACTTGACAGCATAAAAAAATCCTGTATGGTAAACCGAAGATGTTAAATTTTAATGCATCAGTCCATGACAGATTCTTCCAAGTCTTCAGTAGCCCTTTGGCAGTGTTTCATGGCCCAGGCTCTTATTCTGACATCTTAGCAATGGTTTGCTTTCTTGCTACAACTTCACTTGTCAAATGTACATCTCAAAGCCTTCTTTTTTTCAGCTGAAACTAAGATTTGCTTACTATAGCAACTATTAATCTGCACTTAAAGTAATAAACTGTCGATCCCACATGAGGTTGACTCTCAGAAACTTGTCTTCTGATACGGTTCTGACTTTTAGTCTGACAGACCTTTTTCGGTCAGAGGTTCCTCTAGTTTCATTCTGAGTACCTTTTTCACAAGGAAGGAGACTGTGCTTACTGCCCCCTTGACTTTCTTCACAATTTTCTCTGTAGGAAAGACCTCCTGCCCTTTTAAGTGTTATGAAAGTCAGTCTCTCTTCCATTGTTACTGCCTGTGCCTTTCTCTAACCATTTTTATAGCAGAGTAACCAAGCAGCTCAGAGTGACCCAAACCACTAGGAATGTATAGGGGGATAAGAGAGACTGAAAAGCCCTCCTACTAATAAGCAATGTTTGGTGAAATTTGCCTTCTTAAAACAGAAGGAAATTTGCAATAATTCAGCTATAAGTGAACATTTGTGGTTACCCACAATGCACCACTACTGAATATTAAATGATCTATTTTCGGCCCTGTAAGTAAGGCAAGCATCCAGAACCGCTGGTGTATAGCAAGTCTATAGCTTTAAATATTACACAGCCACACCAACCCCACATGTAGACAGCCTGTTTTTGGCTTTTGGCCCTCATCAGTACATGGCAGGGATTGATATGGCTGTATGGGATAGGGCTTGGACCAGTACAACAGAGTAACCAAGCAGATCGGGGTGACCCAAACCACTAGGAATGTGTAGAGGGATAAAAGAGATTGAAAAGCCCTCCTATTAATAAGCAATGCTTGGTAAAATTTGCCTTCTTAAAACAGAAGGAAATTTGCAATAATTCAGCTATAAGTGACCCATTGCATTGTTATATATATATACATACTTGGTGCAATTTCTGTGATTATACAGTAGCTGATTCTAGAAAAATAGACACGTATGTCCCTCTGTTTTTGACCACTTTCACTGAGTAATTGTAGGGACACGAAAGGTAGGGGACCAGAGCTCAGCTGCGGGTTTAGATCACTTGTGAGGGATGGTAGGCCAGAGTGAAAAGGTGAGTTTAGAGGGCCTTCTTGAAGATGTTGAAGGAGGGGGCTCCCCCAATGGGTGGAAGTAGGGAGTTCCACAGTGTTGGAGCAGCTCTTGAGAAGTCCTGGAGGCGTGCATGGGACTGGGTAATGCGGGGGGGGGGGGGGGGGGGGTCAGGCAAAGTTCATTCGAGGAGCGGAGTGAGTGGCTATGTGTGTACCTCTGAGTAAGATCGGAAATATAGGTTGGACAGGTTTTGTGGATAGATTTGTAGGTCAGACACAGTATCTTGAATCTGATTCTGGACTGTATAGGAAGCCAGTGGAAGGATTCACGGAGGGGAGCCGCCGCGGTGGAGCGATAGGAGGAGTGGATCATTCTGGCTGCCACATTCATGATGGACTGCAGCGGAGATATTTGGGTCATATGGAGACCAGACAAAAGGGCATTGTAGTAGTCAAGGCGGGAAATTATGAGGTCATGGATGAGGAGTTTGGTGGTGGCAGAGGTCAGGAAAGGGCAGATTTTGCATATGTTACGAAGGTGGAAGTTGCAGGACTTTGTGATGTTTTGGATGTGGGGAGTGAAGGAGAGTGCGGAGTCCAGGGTGACACCCACACAGCGGGCTTGAGAGGTAGGGCGAATGGTAGTGTGGTTAACAGTGACATGCACATCTGGGAGGTTCAGGGATGGCCGGGGTGGGAAGATCATAAATTCCATTTTGTCTAGATTTAGTTTCAGGAACCTAGCAGACATCCAAGAGGAGATGGCTGACAGGCAGGAGGAGACCTTGTCCATGGTAGTGGGGGATATGTCAGGAGTGTGGAGGTAGATCTGGGTGTCATCAGCATACAGATGATCGTTAAAACCCATGGAGGAGATAACCTTGCCAATGGAGGATGTGTATAGGGTGAACAGTAGGGGGCCAAGGAACGAGCCTTGGGGGACTCCCCCTGAGAGGTGGTTGGGGGTGGACGAGGACTCATTGAAGGTGGTTGTGAAGGAGCGGTTGGAGAGGTAGGATGAAAGCCAGGTCAGGGCGAGGTCGTGAATGCCCATGGACTGAAGGAGTAGGGAATGATCCACTGTATCAAAAGCTGCTGAAAGGTCAAGGAGGAGGAGAATGGAGTATTTACCTTCAGGTTTAGCTAAGGCAAGGTCATTGACCACTTTGGTGAGGGCATTTTCGGTTGAGTTGGCAGGCCGAAATCCAGATTGCAGTAGGTCCAGCAGTGAGTTGGCATTGAGGTACTGGGTCAGGCGTTTGTGAACCAGACGCTCATGGAGTTTTGAGGCAAAGGGGAGGAGGGAGATAGGGCGGTAGTTGGAGGGTAGTGAGGGGTCAAGGGAGGGTTTCTTGAGCAGGGGTAGTAAAGTGGCCTGCTTGAAGTCTGAGGGGGAGGTGCCTGTGGATAGGGAGAGGTTAAACAGGGTAGTGAGGACTGGGGCCAAATCCGTGATGTAAGGCTGGAGTAAATCAGAAGGGATGGGGTCAAGGGGGGAGGTAGTGGTATGGGAAGTCTGCATTAGGTGGTTGACTTCCTCGTGGTAGTAGGAGTGAAGGAGGTGAGGGGAGGATAGGGTGGAGAAAGAGCTGGTTGGGAGGGGGTAGGAGGTGATGACTGAAGATTGGATTTTTCCTGACGGATGGAGACAATTTTGTTGGTGAAGTGGGTGGCTAAATCTGTGGCAGAGAGGGAGGAAACGGAGGTTGGGGGGTTGAGTTTAAGTAGGGAGATGAAAGTGGCAAAAAGACGCCGGGGATTGGAAGCTTGTACTCTGATGAGCTTGATAAAGTATTCTTGCTTCGCTTCAGCAAGGGTAGTGTGGAACTGCAGCAGGTTAGTCTTGTACTGTAGAAAATCCTGTTTTTTTTCTTATTTGTTACATTTCCTTGCTACTAATTAGTACTGCTGCAATGTGTATTTATAGCCACTTGTCACTAATGGACAGTGTGAGACAATAACAGATGACTTCTGCTTTCAGTTTCTATATCCTCTGCTAGCAGAGAGACATCAAAGCATTTCAAGAATTTACAGATCTGCCGACTGAAGTCAAAAGCAGTGGACCTATCTCAAACAAGATATTTCTTTCAAACCTGCTTAATGGGTCAATAAGACAAAACTTTACGCTATATGTTGGTTCCTTTAGCCCTGTCACAAAATCCAAATGGTGGTCTATGTAGCAAAACTGACAAAAAGCAATGATAGCATCCCTAAAAAAAAACAAAAAACCTTGCTTTTCTAACAATAGCAGTATAACTACGTTTTTATAGAACGCCAAGCTCAAAACCATTACATGTTATAAAAAAAAAGCAGATGCCAGAGACAGATGCGAGTTAGGGCAAAAGGGGAAAGTGCTAGCTGCTGGAGCATGCATTTTAGAATCAAAACAACTGCAAATTGTCAAGCACTCAATACAGTGCATAATTGTCATTTCCAATGTTTACTGTCTATATAACAAACCATTGATGAGACCCAGCAGCCTGCCAACACCGTCCTTACAGTGATGTCAACTGCTTTGAAACTCCCGAAGTGAAATGACCTCTAATTTACTCTCAGAAGCCGGCCTGCCATTCAATAATAACATCAAAATTCCATCCCAGCGTTCCTGCTAACAAAGGTAAAACAGAGGAAATAGAAGTTACAGTAAGGCTGGAATGAAATAAACCCCCTGTTTAATGCTACATTACTGGAAGAGAAGAAGTCTTCTGGGCTAGTTTATGAATATAAAGAGGAGACCGTAATTATCAAAGCATGTGCAACATAAAGTGGTTTTACTTTAGCGGTTACTGAATCAATAGAGCAAGACCAGAACAGAAGACTGATGTTTGAAAGAAAATAGCTTATCTTTGTAGACGCACAAAAACCTGGATCAATAAGCAATGTCTCTTTACAGATGTATGAAATGTTGCCATCTAAACAAGCTCTTCTACATGCTTTCCCCTTTCACAAAAGCAGCCACGGCTGCACCAGCTGTGTGTTGAAATAGGCTGGTTAGTGCTGAGTAAGGGTTATATAAGCAGCTTCCAGGATGAAACCATATTAAGACTTAGACAAGTAGTGAAATAGACTGCGTTAAATCTCTCTCGTCTGCCTGCTGTACTAATTTGCCTTCAATGCACAGAGATGGAAAGATTGGTCATATGAACCTGTAGTTCAAACATACAAAAAAAAAACCACAATGACAGCAAGTGATGACATTGATTTACCTCCACTATAAGTTCACTAGCAGAAACAACTCAATTCAATGTGATTTTTTTTTTTTTGGGGGGGGGGGGGGGGGGGGGGTCGTACCAATGATCTAGCACTATACAAAATAAACTGTATACAAAAGGGGTCATCAACCATGGAGAGGAACTTAGTACTGGTTGATAAATTAAATAATCATATTCCATGTCAAGCAGCTGCTGCTAAAGCAAACTAAATTTTGTGATGCATTTAAAAAGGTAATAAAAACTTGTGATGCTAGTATAATAGTGCCCCCGCAAATACAGGAGAGACATTCCAGTTTTACAGCAGGTGCAGAGACGAGCAACAAAATTAGAGGCATGGAAGGTCTCACTTACAAGGAAAGTTTAGATAAACTGTGCTTATTTAGTCTGGAGAAAGAAGAATTAAAATGCAAATACATCAAAGGGCAATGTAAAATCTTGGCAGTTGAACATTTTGTCCCTAGTCTTGGGACTGGGAACAAGATCTGCACATGGAGAAATCCATCTATTTAGGAAAAGAGTGATTAAAATGTGGAATATCTTACCATAGGAATTAGTTATGGCAAATTCGATATATGCGATTAAAGGGTACTTGGATGCTTTCCTTGCATTGAAGGACAGCCATGGCTATAATTACTAGGTAATTCCTGGCAGTGTTGATCCATGGATTTTCTGATTGCCATCTGGTGTAGAGAAGGATCTTTTTCCCCTTTAGGGAAGAGTGGTCCATGCCTTGTAAGGGTTTTTCGCATTCCGTTGGATCAACTGCGATATGCAAGGGTGCATGCTAAAGCTGTACCATATTTTCTGGTTCTCAATGGACGTATGGCTTTTCTAAAGCCCATCTAACTCCGTAACTATGAATTAATGATATTGCATGGAAGACTGTACCTGCATCAGTGCTATTTTAAGATAAAGATTGGCCAAAGAACTCTACCATCTGTATAACAAATACTATTGCAGAGCTCATCTCCTAGGTGTGAGGATCCGCGTGGCTGCCTGCACAGGCAGGCAGCCTTTCGACCACTGTTCAGGTCTGCATTCTGCAGGTCTCTGGAAGAGAGACCTTTTGTCAGTATTGCAGCTTGCTGCTGCTGAAGAATTTGCATACGTTTGTCATGCAAATTGCCTAGCCACATCCCTTGTAGGCCTGCTCTATATATACCATGTGATATCACAGACCTTGGCTGGTCATAAGGATTCTTCCTGTGAAACACTCGAGAGTGTCAGCCTTGCTCATTGTTTGAATAGTAGCTTAGAGTAATTCCTGGGACTGCACTCGGCAGGTTCCCTAGGGCAGTTAGGATTGCATATCTGTTTTGTCTGTCTGTTGCGATTGTCCTGTCCCTGCGGTGGTCGACAGGAAGTCATTCTGATCTTTGTTCTTGGAGTATATCTGGAGCAGCGGTTGCTACCAGCTATCTCCTCTATCTGTCTTGCCTGGATCGCACTCGCCTAGCGCTAGTGCTGTGGATCCGTCTGATCTCCATCTCTCTGTCTCCCTGGATCGCACTGGCCTCTTTTCGCTAGTGCTGTGGATCCTATCTCTTGCCTGTTCCTGTTTCCGTGTGTCTGTCTTGTCTGCTACGAACGCTTGCTGGAGGCTCGGTGAGGTAACCGTTAAGCAAGCGCTCGCGTTCTCTGTTTCATGTTTGTCTGTCGGTGGTTAGTTAGGCGTGTTTGTCTCTATTGTGCTTATCACGCAGGGAACACGCATAAACGCGTGCACTGTTGCGAATGAGTGCGGTGTTCGCGTTTAGCTAGCGTTTGTTATTTTCCGTATCTCCTCATTGTATGATTTGCTGTGCCTTTGCTACTCTCATGCTCTGCCTTGCTGTAGCCTTGTGTCACGTCTGGCGATTGCACCTCTCGCGATGGCGTTCCTGCTTCATATCTGCTGTGGTTTGTGCACTGTCGCGGGTTGGCGACTAGTTTGGTGCACACACTTACAATCTGTCTCTGTGCTCATTCTCAATCGCCTCTCTTGCGATTGCGTTTCTTCCCTTCGTACAATTCCTGTCTGGCGTGTGTGGTAGGGCAGAGGAGCTGTTCCTCTGCACACCACAGCTCCACCTGCCGACAGGAATTTCCCTCTACAGGTGCATTGCACCTTCTGCTGGGTTTTCTCAAATTACACGCTTGTGGAGAATTTCCGCAGTGTCAGCGCACGTCTTGTGCGCTGATCACGGAGAGAATCCCACAATCGTTACACTAGGGTAAGATTTGTGTTTTAACTCACTGTGTGCTGAAAGACTAGATCATACTGGATCATGAGGGGTACTATGGCTGTAGTTAGCAGCTTGCGCTGGGCTCACCATTAACACCACTATGGCCCCACAGGGGTTTTAATCCAGAAAAATGTGCACCCTCTGCGAAAAACATCTATCAATGTATACACTGCGCCACAGGAAAGCAAAGTTGGAATCACAGCAGGTAACCGAAGCAGAACTAACATAAATAAACCATAATATGGCATGCAGCAGTGGCTCTGTGGTCTATGATGCTTAAAGGAGACTCTGTATAACAAAAAATGTCCTCTGGGGGAGTACTTGCCTCGGGAGGGGGAAGCCTCAGGGTCCCAATGAGGCTTCCCCCATCCTTGTAGGGTCAGGGAATCCAGCGCTGGATCCCTCTAATCCTCCCCCAACAAGGCTTAATTTATTTATCTCTCGGGATCCAGCGCAGGCGCAGTAGTGTTATTTGTTCAGGCTAGGTGGAAATAGCCTAGCTCGATAGTTTCCGCTCTGCTGCGCAGACATAAAAGGACTTGCACCTGCACAGTAGAGTGGATCAATCGGGTCCAGCTATTTCCCCCTTAATCGGAAGAGCGGCTAGTGCACCTGCGCAGGATCACGGAAGGTACATACTGTATTTACATTGCCGCACTTTGGGGGCTGCAGCAGGAGATTGTCGGAACACCAGAGGACGGTGGAAGCCTTGGTAGGATCCAGAGGGTTAACACTCCCAAGGTAAGTACCACCCAGGGGACGGTTTTCTTAATAGAGTCTCTTTAAGGACAGTTTGAATATTAAGCCTCATTCTAACTTCAACTCAAACTGGAAAATCTAAGCAAATTGCTTCAAACTGCAGGAAACTTGCAGATGATCGACGCTGAAGCCACTGTTAAAGTGACAGGACTGAACATCCTCCCAATCAGTAGCCAATACCCCTTTTCCAAAGCGAAATCTTTACCTTTTCTGGAAGAGATCATCAGGAGGGACTGTATGGCTGATATTATAGTGAAACCCCTCCAACAGTGTGATGTCAGGGCCATGGTCCTGACAGTTTGCAGTCTGTGAACCTTTTTGCATTGTGGGAAATAACAGATGTGTCTAACCGCAAGCAGTTTCTCCCTCTGTGCACAGAACTCTCAGTAACGAACATTCCACAGAGATCACCTGCCAGCAGATGTCACCACCAGTGATACATTTCGGAATGTAAATCAGAGAGAGGAAAGATTTTACAATGGGCAATCACTAACTAAATCTATAAATGAATATTGAAAAAAAAGCAATTTTATTAGTTTTTATTAGTTTATTAGTTATTATTAGTTTTATTAATTATTTTCACTACAGTTGCCATCTATGAGGTCTGAAGCGAGATTTATTCTCGCTTCAGATTCTCTTTAAGTTGCCTGTGAAATAAAATGTAACAACCTTTGCAGGTACATGTTTATCCTCTTGATAAAGTTTCTCTAATCTTTGGGAGCAGATGACCACACAACCTGTAAATGTAAGGGTTTGTATGAAACAAACATTCCTCATTAATAAAATAGGACTTGTTCCTGTAGCAGCAATCAAACATGGTACAGAATGGAGACAGTATTTAATCAGGTGACATGCACAGTCAACCTCAGAAAAGCAGGCTACCTCTGTGAAGAAAAACCTTGGAATATGATTTGGACAACAGTAGCTGGAGGAGGAAAATGCAGGCAGGAGAAGAAGTCTATGACCTTTACTTTGAAATGACTCATGGGCACACTGTTCACAAAACTAGCGAAAGATTCCACAAGAAAAAAAAACATCCAAGGAGAATTTATAGTGTATATGCTGCAGGAGGAAGAGTGTCCCATCACCCACCAAAGCCAGGTGCAAGCAGTAGCAGGAGTCACTATTTAAAGGAATCAAATTCAAAATAGCACAGTAGTAGCATACCTCCAAATGTTGAAACATAGCTGTTGCAACTGTAACAGCAACAAACACTGCATAAAGTTATAAATAAAACCATTCAAATGCAGGCACAGCAACAAAAACATCTTCCTATACACCGATTCTGCATGTCTAATACTTGTAAACATAAAAAAAAAATGTATCTGTATTATTATTATTATTATTATTAGTTTACAGTGTCAACTTCATTTGCAAGGTAGAGTAACGAGAAAACATGGATGCATAGAAATAAAAGACAATGATACATGATAGGGTTGGAGGACAACAAACGTCACGGGCAGATTTATCAAAGCAATTACAACAGTTTTTCCGTATTTCCCACGTTTTTAATCTCAATTGTAATCTGCATGTGTTCTGAGACTAAATTCGTTATATACAAAATAAGACTTTTGCATTAGTTTTGTATGAATTTCTAGAAAAGTCACACTGGCAGAATGATGCAAAACCAGTGCTAATCTGTCATAGAAGTAATAAGGGGTTGATCTTCTAAAACTCCTGCAGGTGCCATGCTGGGGATTGAACTGTCATCGTGTGCTGTATGTGTTGTTCTATTCCTCTTACAACTAAATTAAGGGTCTATTTCACAGTTGTCAGTCACATCTCTCCCTTGTGTAGCAGCTATACTGTAAGATTACTTTTTTTTTTATGAAGCAGCAGGGATGCTCATCCGGATTCAGAATATCCGAACTTTTTTTTTAAGCTATCGGATTCGGATTCCGGATTTTTAAAAAAATCCCAATAGCTATCTGCGGATATTTGGACGCATGACACGGATATCCGTGGATATTGCAGATATCCGGATCCGAAATCAATTACAAAGTATAAAAATCCTCCTCTTTGTAGGATGTCAAAAGCAAGTTCACATACAATGGCCAGGAATCGAACCCAGGTCAACTGCTTGGAAGGCAGCTATGCTCACCACTATACTGCCACACAGTGAATGCTTTAATGTAGGAGAAAGTGGTGTTAAACTTCTTGGAGCAGACCTACTTTCTCCCGCCAAAAGACACACATACAGTGGGTTGCAAAAGTATTCGGGTCCCTTAACCACTTGAGGACCTAGGGCTTTCTACCCCTTAAGGACCGGCCACTTTTTTTCCATTCAGACCACTGCAGCTTTCACGGTTTATTGCTCGCTCATACAACCTACCACCTAAATGAATTTTGGCTCCTTTTCTTGTCACTAATAAAGCTTTCTTTTGGTGCTATTTGATTGCTCCTGCGATTTTTACTTTTTATTATATTCATCAAAAAAGACATGAATTTTGGCAAAAAAATGATTTTTTTTAACTTTCTGTGCTGACATTTTTCAAATAAAGTAAAATTTCTGTATACATGCAGCGCGAAAAATGTGGACAAACATGTTTTTGATTAAAAAAAACCCATTCAGTGTATATTTATTGGTTTGGGTAAAAGTTATAGCGTTTACAAACTATGGTGCAAAAAGTGAATTTTCCCATTTTCAAGCATCTCTGACTTTTCTGACCCCCTGTCATGTTTCATGAGGGGCTAGAATTCCAGGATAGTATAAATACCCCCCAAATGACCCCATTTTGGAAAGAAGACATCCCAAAGTATTCACTGAGAGGCATAGTGAGTTCATAGAAGATATTTTTTGTCACAAGTAAGCGGAAAATGACACTTTGTGAGAAAAAAAAAAAAAAAAAAAAAGTTTCCATTTCTTCTAACTTGCGACAAAAAAAAATGAAATCTGCCACGTACTCACCATGCCCCTCTCTGAATACCTTGAAGGGTCTACTTTCCAAAATGGGGTAATTTGTGGGGTGTGTTTACTGTCCTGACATTTTGGTGGGTGCTAAATTGTAAGCACCCCTGTAAAGCCTAAAGGTGCTCATTGGACTTTGGACCCCTTAGCGCAGTTAGGCTGCAAAAAAGTGCCACACATGTGGTATTGCCATACTCAGGAGAAGTAGTATAATGTGTTTTGGGGTGTATTTTTACACATACCCATGCTGGGTGGGAGAAATATCTCTGTAAATGACAATTTGTTAATTTTTATAACACACAATTGTCCATTTACAGAGATCTTTCTCCCACTCAGCATGGGTATGTGTAAAAATACACCACAAAACACATTATACTACTTCTCCTGAGTACGGCGATACCACATGTGTGGCACTTTTTTGCACCCTAACTGCGCTAAAGGGCCCAAAGTCCAATGAGTACCTTTAGGATTTCACAGGTCATTTTGAGAAATTTCGTTTCAAGACTACTCCTCACGGTTTAGGGCCCCTAAAATGCCAGGGCAGTATAGGAACCCCACAAATGACCCCATTCTAGAAAGAAGACACCCAAAGGTATTCCGTACGGAGTATGGTGAGTTCATAGAAGATTTTATTTTTTGTCAAAAGTTAGCGGAAAATGACACTTTGTGAAAAAACACAATTAAAATCAATTTCCGCTAACTTGTGACAAAAAATAAAATCTTCTATGAACTCGCCATACTACTAACGGAATACCTTGGGGTGTCTTCTTTCTAAAATGGGGTCATTTGTGGGGTTCCTATACTGCCCTGGCATTTTAGGGGCCCTAAACCATGAGGAGTAGTCTTGAAACGAAATTTCTCAAAATGACCTGTGAAATCCTAAAGGTACTCATTGGACTTTGGGCCCTTTAGCGCAGTTAGGGTGCAAAAAAGTGCCACACATGTGGTATCGCCATACTCGGGAGAAGTAGTACAATGTGTTTTGGGGTGTATTTTTACACATACCCATGCTGGGTGGGAGAAATACCTCTGTAAATGGACAATTGTGTGTAAAAAAATCAAAAGATTGTCATTTACAGAGATATTTCTCCCACCCAGCATGGGTATGTGTAAAAATACACTCCAAAACACATTATACTACTTCTCCCGAGTACGGCGATACCACATGTGTGGCACTTTTTTGCACCCTAACTGCACTAAGGGGCCCAAAGTCCAATGAGTAACTTTAGGATTTCACAGGTCATTTTTGTTTCAAGACTACTCCTCGCGGTTTAGGGCCCCTAAAATGCCAGGGCAGTATAGGAACCCCACTAATGACCCCATTTTAGAAAGAAGACACCCCAAGGTATTCCGTTAGGAGTATGGTGAGTTCATAGAAGTTTTTATTTTTTTGTCACAAGTTAGCGGACATTGGCCTCGATTCACAAAGCGGTGATAACCCAGTTATCACGCCTAAAAGACTTTAGGCGTGATGACCTTTTCACCACTGAGTTATCACCGCTTTTTCCTGCTCTTCGCGCGAAGTTACCGCGCGTACGCGCGTGAGAGCGCGCGCAAAGTCCCATAGGGTTTAATGGGAGCTTCGCGCGAAGCGTCGGGTGCTGCGCGCGCACTTACGCGCGTACGCGCGGTAACTTCGCGCGAGTTTCTTCTTATCACGCCTAAAGTGAGTTTAGGCGTGATAAGGGGCTTTTCACTGGCGTGCAAACACTTTGCACCGCTTTGTGAATCGAGCCCATTGATTTTAATAGTTTTTTTTCACAAAGTGTCATTTTCCGCTAACTTGTGACAAAAAATAAAATCTTCTATGAACTCACCATACTCCGTACGGAATACCTTTGGGTGTCTTCTTTCTAGAATGGGGTCATTTGTGGGGTTCCTATACTGCCCTGGCATTTTAGGGGCCCTAAACCGTGAGTAGTCTTGAAACCAAATGTCGCAAAATGACCTGTGAAATCCTAAAGGTACTCATTGGACTTTGGGCCCCTTAGCGTACTTAGGGTGTAAAAAAGTGCCACACATGTGGTACCGCCGTACTCAGGAGAAGTAGTATAATGCGTTTTGGGGTGTATTTTTACACATACCCATGCTAAGTGGGAGAAATATCTCTGTAAATGACAATTGTTTGATTTTTTTACACACAATTGTCCATTTACATAGAAATTTCTCCCACCCAGCATGGGTATGTGTAAAAATACACCCTAAAACACATTATACTACTTTTCCTGAGTACGGCGGTACCACATGTGTGACACTTTTTTGCAGCCTAGGTGCGCTAAGGGGCCCAACGTCCTATTCACAGATCATTTTGAAGCATTTGTTTTCTAGACTACTCCTCGCGGTTTAGGGGCCCTAAAATGCCAGGGCAGTATAGGAACCCCACAAGTGACCCCATTTTAGAAAGAAGACACCCCAAGGTATTCTGTTAGGTGTATGGCGAGTTCATAGAAGATTTTATTTTTTGTCACAAGTTAGTGAAAAATGACACTTTGGGAAAAAAAAACCAATAAAAATTAATTTCCGCTAACTTTTGACAAAAAATAAAATCTTCTATGAACTCGTCATACACCTAACAGAATACCTTGGGGTGTCTTCTTTCTAAAATGGGGTCACTTGTGGGGTTCCTATACCGCCCTGGCATTTTACAGGCCCAACACCGTGAGTAGTCTGGAAACCAAATGTCTCAAAATGACTGTTCAGGGGTATAAGCATCTGCAAATTTTGATGACAGGTGGTCTATGAGGGGGCGAATTTTGTGGAACCGGTCATAAGCAGGGTGGCCTTTTAGATGACAGGTTGTATTGGGCCTGATCTGATGGATAGGAGTGCTAGGGGGGGGGTGACAGGAGGTGATTGATGGGTGTCTCAGGGGGTGGTTAGAGGGGAAAATAGATGCAATCAATGCACTGGGGAGGTGATCGGAAGGGGTCTGAGGGGGATCTGAGGGTTTGGCTGAGTGATCAGGAGCCCACACGGGGCAAATTGGGGCCTGATCTGATGGGTAGGTGTGCTAGGGGGTGACAGGAGGTGATTGATGGGTGTCTCAAGGTGTGATTAGAGGGGGGAATAGATGCAAGCAATGCACTGGCGAGGTGATCAGGGCTGGGGTCTGAGGGCATTCTGAGGGTGTGGGCGGGTGATTGAGTGCCCTAGGGGCAGATAGGGGTCTAATCTGATAGGTAGCATTGACAGGGGGTGATTGATGGGTAATTAGTGGGTGTTTAGGGTAGAGAATAGATGGAAACACTGCGCTTGGGTGGTGATCTGATGTCGGATCTGCGGGCGATCTATTGGTGTGGGTGGGTGATCAGTTTGCCCGCAAGGGGCAGGTTAGGGGCTGATTGATGGGTGGCAGTGACAGCGGGTGATTGATGGGTGGCAGTGACAGGGGGTGATTGATGGGTGGCAGTGACAGGGGGTGATTGATGGGTGATAGGTGATTGGCAGGTGATTGACAGGTGATCAGTGGGTTATTACAGGGAAGGACAGATGTAAATATTGCACTGGCGAATTGATAAGGGGGGGTCTGAGGGCAATCTGAGCGTGTAGGCGGGTGATTGGGTGCCCGCAAGGGGCAGATTAGGGTCTGATCTGATAGGTAAAAGTGACAGGTGGTGATAGGGGGTGATTGATGGGTAATTAGTGGGTGTTTAGAGAAGATAACAGATGTAAACGATACATTTGGGAGGTAATCTGACGGCGGGTTTGCGGGCGATCTAATGGTGTGGGTGGGTGATCAGATTGCCCGCAAGGGGCAGGTTAGGGGCTGATTGATGGGTGCCAGTGACAGGGGGTGACAGGGGGTGATTGATGGGTGATAGGTGATTGGCAGGTGATTGACAGGTGATCAGTGGGTTATTACAGGGAAGAACAGATGTAATTAATGCACTGGTGAATTGATAAGGGGGGGTCAGAGGGCAATCTGAGCGTGTGGGCGGGTGATTGGGTGCCCGCAAGGGGCAGATTAGGGTCTGATCTGATAGGTAAAAGTGACAGGTGGTGATAGGGGGTGATTGATGGGTGATTGATGGGTAATTAGTGGGTGTTTAGAGGAGAGAATAGATGTAAACAATGGATTTGGGAGGTGATCTGATGTCGGATCTGCGGGCGATCTATTGGTGTGGGGGAGTGATCAGATTGCCCGCAAGGGGCAGGTTAGGGGCTGATTGATGGGTGGCAGTGACAGGGGGTGATTGATGGGTGATTGACAGGTGATTGACAGGTGATCAGGGGGGATAGATGCATACAGTACATGGGGGGGGTCTGGGGAGAATCTGAGGGGTGGGGGGTGATCAGGAGGGAGCAGTGGGCAGGGGGGGGATAAAAAAAAAATAGCGTTGACAGATAGTGACAGGGAGTGATTGATGGGTGATTAGGGGGGTGATTGGGTGCAAACAGGGGTCTGGGGGGTGGGCAGGGGGGGGTCTGATGGGTGCTGTGGGGGATCTGGGGCAGGGGGGTAAAAAATCAGTGTGCTTGGTGCAGACTAGGGTGGCTGCAGCCTGCCCTGGTGGTCCCTCGGACACTGGGACCACCAGGGCAGGAGGCAGCCTGTATAATACACTTTGTAAACATTACAAAGTGTATTATACACTTTGTATGCGGCGATCGTCGGGTTAACATCCCGCCGGCGCTTCCGTATGGCCGGCGGGATGTTGCGGCGGGTGAGCGGCGCCAGGCGGAGGATCGCGTCACGGATGACGCGATCGCTCCGCCCATGCCCCTACAAGGACCGCCGCCAATTGTCAATACGGCGGTCCTTGCGGGGTGCACTTCCCGGCCGCCAATTGTCAATACGGCGGTCGGGAAGTGGTTAAAGTTTTCCACATTTTGTCCCATTAATGCCACAAACATGTATCAATTTTATTGGCATTCCACGTGAAAGATCAATACAAAGTGGTGTACATGTGAGAAGTGGATCGAAAATCATACATCATTCCAAACATTTTTTACAAATAAATAACTGCAAAGTGGGGTGTGCGTAATTATTCCGCCCCCCGAGTCAATATTTTGTAGAACCACCTTTTGCTGCAATTACAGCTGCCAGTCTATTAGGGTATGTCTCTACCAGCTTTGCACATCTAGAGACTGAAATCCTTGCCCATACTTCTTTGCAAAACAGCTCCAGCTCAGTCAGATTAGATGGACAGCGTTTGTGAACAGCAGTTTTCAGATCTTGCCACAGATTCTTGATTGGATTTAGATCTGGACTTTGACTGGGCCATTCTAACACATAGATATGTTTTGTTTTAAACCATTCCATTGTTTCCCTGGCTTTATGTTTAGGGTCATTGTCCTGCTGGAAGGTGAACCTCCGCCCCAGTCTCAAGTCTTTTGCAGTCTCCAAGAGGTTTTCTTCCAAGTTTGCCCTGTATTTGGCTCCATCCATCTTACCATCAACTCTGACCAGCTTCCCTGTCCCTGTTGAATAGATGCACCCCCAGAGCATGATGCTGCCACCACCATATTTGACAGTGGGGATGGTGTGTTCAGAGTGATGTGCAGTGTTAGTTTTCTGCCACACATAGCGTTTTGCATTTTGGCCAAAAAGTTCCATTTTGGTCTCCTCTGACCAGAGCACATTCTTCCACACATTTGCTGTGTCCCCCACATGGCTTGTGGCAAACTGCAAACGGGACTTCTTATGCTTTCTGTGAACACTTGTTTTTCTGCTTGCCACTCTTCCATAAAGGCCAACTTTGTACAGTGCATGACTAATAGTTGTCCTATGGACAGAGTCTCCCACCTGAGCTGTAGATCTCTGCAGCTCGTCCAGAGTCACTATAGGTCTCTTGACTGCATTTCTGATCAGCACTCTCCTTGTTCAGCCTGTGAGTTTAGGTGGATGGCCTTGTCTTGGTAGGTTTACAGTTGTGCCATACTCCTTCAATTTCTGAATGATCGCTTGAACAGTGCTCCTTGGGATGTTCAAGGCTTTGGAAATCTTTTTGTAGCCTAAGCCTGCTTTAAATTTCTCAATAACTTGATCCCTGACCTGTCTTGGACCTGTCTTGTGTGTTCTTTGGACTTCACAGTGTTGTCGCTCCCAATATTCTCTTAGACAACCTCTGAGGCCCTCACAGAGCAGCTGTATTTGTACTGACATTAGATTACACACAGGTGCACTCTATTTAGTCATTAGCACTCATCAGGCAATGTCTATAGGCAACTGACTGCACTCAGATCAAAGGGGGCCGAATAATTATGCACACACCACTTTGCAGTTATTTATTTGTAAAAAATGTTTGGAATCATGTATGATTTTCCTTCCACTTCTCATGTGTACACCACTTTGTGTTGGTCTTTCATGTGGAATTCCAATAAAATTGATTCATGTTTGTGGCAGTAATATGACAAAATGTGGAAAACTTCAAGGGGGCCGAATACTTTTGCAACCCACTGTGCATCCCCATAAAATCATTTAGCAGCAACTGCGTGCACAGTCTCTGTGGCACAATTGGTTAGCGCATTTGGCTGTTAACAGAAAGGTTGGTGGTTCAAGCCCACCTAGGGACGGCCTTGCCTTTTGTGTTGTGTTGTGTTTTTCACCTTACAAAATGGTTTGGAAGCATTTAAAATGGCACTTCCGTTTTTTTATCCAGATATCCGAATAGGTCGGATATCCGTGGATAATGCGTCCGGATATCCGCGTTCACGCAGATATTTAAAAGGTCAAATTCGGGTATCTGAACCGGATCCGGATATCTGGATCAATTCGGATTTTAAAAAGTACTATCCGAGCACCCCTGCCACCACACATCTCTCACTCAAAGTATCAACCTCCCCCCGGACTGCATCACTTCTGAGAATCCTACCTATCTCCTCTTGGTTCAGTGTTTTTAAAATTTTAAAATTTTTCTTAGACACTTTTGATAAATCTGCCCCACAGTCACTAAACCTGTGTGACTAGCAAAATGTACAAACTGCAAAAAATTAAAGCAAAGAAAGTCTTAGGTTATATCGTTTGTTTGTGTGATAAAGTGAGTTTTAATGGAGTTCCTTAAAATGATTCAAGGGATGTAGAACCCCAGATGTGTTCTGGAAGTGAATTCCAGAGGAAAGGAGAAGCTTGTGAGAAGTTCTGTATATACAAAGATGAGGAGGTGAAGATTGTTGAGTGCAGAGCAGCGATTGCAGGAGCATAAGTATCTGGAAACTAGTGAGATGTAGGGGTGAGAAAGACTGTGGAGAACTTTGCAGGTTAGAGTACGGAGTTGGAAGTGAAGTTTATTGACATCCAATAGAGCTTTGCAGAGAGGAACAATTAAGGAACGATATGCAAGTTGGATAGTTGAGCAGTCAATTTCAGTATAGATTTGAGGGATGCTGGTTGGTTAACTTGACAAGACACAGAGTATGCGATCGCAGTAAACAAGGTGAGATATTAGGGCATGCACAAGCATTTTAGTATTGTTCTGAGTAATAAAGGGCCAGGTAAGAGATGGGTTCTTAAATTGGAGAAAATAGGAACTGGTCAGATTGTGAATGTATAATAAAGAAGAATGATGTCCGATATTACCCCCAAGCAACCTGCTTGGTGATCCAAAGTTATAGGGGTGTTCACATTTATTGATGGTGGAGAAATGATCAGCTTTGTCTTACGCATGTTGAATTTTAGGAGGCAGAAGGTAATGGGAAAAGATAGACCAGAAAAGCAATCAGGAACTTGAAACAGCAGATAATAAAGAGCAGAGAGGTACTGAAAAACAAACAAATGTAATTATACATTTCTCAAGACCGTGCATATAAAATGGAGAAAAGTAGATGACCAAGCACTATTGCCCTGCAGGACACCCAACAGAAAGAGGAGATATGGTTTGAATAAGTAACAGTGAAAGACCTTACAGACAAGGCGGGAAGTTATCCAAGAAATAACGAAGACCTCTAGATCAGGTATGTTAAACCGGTCCTACGAGGGCTGAGATCCTCACACATTTTTGATACAGCTCAAATGAATTGATGGGTCTAAATCAGGAAAGGTGTGGTCCATCAGGTAGAACACATTCCTCTCTTTCTCAGTCCAGCCTAAACACTGGCATGGATCTGGCCCTCCAGGCCTGGAGTTCGACACATGTGCTCTAGATCCTAGGTTCTCAACGTGTGGTAGGTGTACCCCAGGGGGTACTTCTGATGGTGCCAGGGGGTACTCGGACTTGATATACTTCACCAAGAATAACAAATTAAGAGTCTTAGAAAATGATAAAATCTTATTTAAACAACACCAAATTAGTGTGTTGGCTAATTAAAAGCAATGGTAAATGCTTGGAAATTGTTAAGAACCAATTATCATGTACTACAATTAAATATATATTTGTCAAGGGGTACTTGTGATAATGTTTACTATGCTAGGGGGTACTTGGTGAGTACAAGGTTTTAAAAGGGGTACATGCCAAAAAAAGGTTGAGAAACACTGCTCTAGATCAATGGTTACCTTAATTAGGGCAATTTCCGTGAAGTGGTTGGTGCAGAACACAGACTGCAGCAGTTAAAACAGGAAAAAGAGAAGTCATTGTCACTGCAGGGATACGTTGTTCCAGCAATTTTTTTCATTTTTTTTTTTTACGTGAAGCAGAGAAGTGAAACAGGGCAGTAGCTGGGAAAGGCTATGGGATCTAGAGTTTAAGTATTTGTGTTATGATAGCCTGTTTTTATTTGTTTTGCTGCTTAATCTAGGGTGGATGACAAATGCTAGTAGAAAGGGATAGGTTAAAAGGAGATGTATGTGAAAGTATAAAGGATGAAGACAGCTGGGGAATGAGGTGAGAGAGAACACTAAGATCTAAAGCACAGGTAGAGAATGGGTTTTGTAGGCTAGAGAGATTTGAAACTCATCATATAGTAATAGTGTATCGTACCTTGCAAATGTAATGCTAACAAGCTTAAAAAACATTTTTATTTTTTTTAAAAATATATTTTCTTTCTGAAAAAAATGGACCTCTTTCCCAGAATCAAAATTCACACTTTCAGGCCTTTATCAGTGAGTTGTTTGTACTTTGATGTTTACCCGTACTACAGTTCCAAGCATGTATGGCTAATGTAAAAAGGTATTCTGTCCAGCACTTTTGCTTATACTTAGTTTATATTTACTTATCCTCCTGACTGCTATTAGAATTTGCCCTGTTCCATTTTGAGATTAGCTGATCTAGCAAGCGCAGTGCAGGACAGGTGTTCAAATGCTGTCAAGTCATCCATTGTGTGCATCAGGAGGAGAGAGGAAGACGGTTCATTACATAAATCAGTTGGATTGCTGGATAGTGCTTCCCTGTAAAGCAAACCTTTCACACCTCTAGTAAAACGCCTGCTGATATAGTCAAATTCTTTTCATTTCCTCTCTCTGAAGCAACCTGGTGCTCAATGGCTGATTACATCATTATGCAAATTGGAATTCCTAAATCTCAGCAGCAGAAGGTCCATATAAAGAAATTAATAACATTTAATCATGAATTTGTGCTGTGCATTGAGATCTTCCACCATAAAAGCAGAAGCCGTTGCAGTTCTTATTATAAGAATAAACAACTTTGTGAATTATATCACTAGATTAAGGGGGGACCACATTTTACATCAGATTCACATCTACATCCCATATGCTTCTAATTTCTTCAATTATGCTTTTAATTACTATAATGGATAAGCGTACGACATTGCTTCAACAATCCAATACAGGATTTACGATTTCTATTTTGCCAAATTATTAGGTATGTCCTTTTTTGTGTTGGCAAAACTGAAGCTGTGCAGTTGAGCCATTGGTCGCCCAGCAACAAGAAGATGCGCTGACACAGGGTGTAACCAAACTTCAAACATTGCCAGTCCTGATATGGATAGTAATTGGTAAGTATTGGTGCTAGGTGAAGGAAACTGAGGGAGTGGGGTGAATAGATTAAAGTGCAGACTGAAGGAGATCTTGCCTGTCCAACAGAGTTTGCTTCTGTGTCTTCACCACTGGCGATTCTCCATCTCTTCTCTCCCGGGGTGCCAGTGTCCCATGACAAAACACTTGAGGCCAAACACTAGGAGCGCCGTGGCTCATACATTACATGACCACTAGAGGCCTCTGATGTTTGACCTCTAGCATTTGTCACGTAACACAGGCACCTCGGAGGTGAAGAGACAGGGGGAAGTCCCAGCAGTGGAGAGAAGAGTAAGCTTCGCTCATCGCTAGAGACGCCCTCCTGACCCGCCTCAAAAAAAAAAAAAAAAAAAAGGTATCTTCCATCTGGCGTTATGGGCCAAATCGATCAGCCTAGATTTCAAGCAGATTCGATCAACTCAGAGAGCCACTTTTAGAGCCAAATTATCAGCGGGACAGCTAGGCATTCAGAATTGTTTAAATAAAAGGAAAAATGGTGGGGTGGGGGGAGCGGAGGGGAAGAGATAGTGCAGGGTGTCAACAGTAAGGGGGAAAAAAGAAGCTGCAACCTCATATGACCAGTTCTAGGATATTGGCATGTTTTCATTGTCTTGGTGAAGAACATACCAGTCAGTAGGTTATATGCCTGTAATGAATAAATAGGGACACATGAAAGAGGATGCACACTGAAGGCATAATATGAATAGTACAGGATGATAGTAAAATGTAGAAGACATGGAAGGCTAAATTCTCCCATACTCACTACTAGCCAGTGGCAGCACCAAGATTTTACATTTATGCTGTGGACATTCTAGTTAAAAGCAACACTCTGCAACAAATCACTGATTGCTAGTGGTAATAAAAATATTTGATTGCTAGGGGGAAAAAATACCAGGGTGAAGCTTAGGTACATTTCATCATCATGATGGAAATGTCCATCTATACATCTAAAGCCTTGTACACACTTTTCCTACATAAGGCCAGGGCTGGTCTATTGTGAAGGCCACAAAGGCCCTGGCCTGAGGCGAGAACTATTACATAACATAAAGCAGCAAAAACTCATCTCACCAATTCAGGTGTGAAGAGAAGTCACTGGCAGCATCACGTGACGTTTCTTACTTAAAGAGCAACCGGGACAAAGAATTGAACTTCATCCCAATCAGTAGCTTATACCCCATTTTACATGAGAAAGCTATTCCTTTTCACAAATGGATCATCAGGGGGCTCTGTATGGCTGATATTGTGGTGAAGCCCCACAGGAGACTGAGGACCATTTTCCTGGCAGTTTCTTGTCTGTGAACCACGTTGCACTGTGGGAAATAGCTGTTTACAGCTGTTTCCAACTGCCAAAAAAGCAAGCAGCAGCTACATCACCTGCCAGCAGTAAAAATGTCACCATGTGATAAATGTCAGAATGTAAATCAAGGAGCGGAAAGCTTATACAATGGGCAAACTGACTAAATCATTTATACATAATTATTGTAAAAATGAAGCACTTTTTATTACATAATTTTCACTGGAGTTCCTCTTTAAGAATACTTTTTTTTTCTCCATTTGTTTTTCATTCTTTTTAAAGAAAATGTATTCTAATCCATCCAACTTGCTTTTTATTTTGTCACACATTGGATCCTCCCACCTTCACCCCACACACACTATTATAATAATGACAAAAACTCAACAGATATACCCAGAGGAATGGTATCAAAAAGTGTTTATTGACATCATAAATAAGAGCCTGAGATATATATGAGGTTTCTTATGGTATTTCGCATGGCACCAACTCTATAACACCATCCATCCAATAAAACGCTGAAATGATGAAAAGACTCACTTTGGCAGATTACGTGCGAGTTGCAGTCACCAAGCCCCACCACCCTCGCCAGAAAACCCATTACTTTGCTACAATCATGTCAGAGCTGGTGGTAGATGCGTCAGCTCCAGCTCATACATACACAGTGGGAGATACAGGATGTGTTGCTCCTGCAGAATGGACAGTTCACATATCCTGGAGGAGAATGACATAAATGGCTTTAGTAAGGAGCAGAAATAAAATCTCTTACAGATTTGATTTATCATGTTCTTAACAAGGTCAGAAAGTCTCTATCCTTCCCTGTCTATACCCACCAGTCCCTACATATAACTCAGCGTGCATGTATTCTCTGCAGTGTAATGCACATGCTATTGCATAAGGACATGGTATAATGGATTTACACTGCAGCACAGCACACATACCCAGTCATCAATAACAGGCGACACACAAAGCGATAACTGTCTTATCACGTCCGCCGGGCAATTGCCTTGACTAGCAAGAAAGGAATGCTGACAATCTGGCTAGGCGGCATCAGAAATAAAGCAAATTCCAGTATTTATACTGCAAATATGATTGCATCAAAGTGCTGATTTCCTGAGAGTCTTTTCACACTTCCCATTCACTGCTGAGGAAAGCTTTTAATCATTCATGATTTTCTATACACCAGCCCCGGGTCCCCAAGGCTTTTCTGCTATCATGTAAACTGGAAGATAACCAGCCATTGCAGGCAATGTGATGTGCTATTCATTGGAGGGAAATATCACCATTTAAAGATGGACCAGAGAAGTTCAGGAAAACAAATTCTGAGCTTAGCTTATTCATTTTAATGCACAGATCAAACAGCTTGACGGATGTAATTTGATCTGAGGAATAGCTTCGGAATCAGCAATGGGCCTGTCAGCTAGATAAAAGGAAAGGGCTTTGAAAAGCACATCACTCTCAAGCAAAAATCAAAGATATTATATTATACATACATAGACCTATATAAATAAATACGCACAAATACATAAAACCACCCAGGGCTCTATCTGCATGGATTACATATGTTGTTGTTTCAGTTTACTTCCCCAAGCTATAAATATACTGATAAGTTAAAGAGGAACTGATACCCCCTTTCCCACGAGAAATCTTTACCTTTTCTCAAATAGATCATCAGGGTGTCTCTGTTGCTAATGTTGTGGTACACCCCCCCCCCCCCCCAACCCCCCCACAGTGTGATGTCATGACCATGGTCCTGACAGTTTGCTGCCTGTGAACCTAGTTGCATTGTGGGAAATAAAGGCTTCTTCCAACCGCCAAGCAAGCCCCATCTCCCTCTGTGCATAGAACTCTCAATAAACTAACATTCTGTAAAAATCCCCTGACAGAACTAAGGATGTCACCAGCAGTGATAAATTTCAGAATGTAAATCAGTGAGAGGAAAGATCTTACAAAGGGCAAACACTGACTAAATCGCCCCCTGAAGAAGCCGGAAGCCGGCGAAACTGTCGGGAACAGCACGCGTCTCGCCTGCATGGGACGCCACGCCACCCCGTAGCCTCCACGGAGTTAAGGCTAATACCATCTGCCCAGCATGACTGCCTGCAACGCACCGGGCCGTCAGAGCTGATCCGGGAACGCCACATTGCCTGTGTGCCACCACCGCAGCACACCGCTGACCTCTGGTGAGCCTCTGATGAACTCCACACTTCATACTGCTTTCATGGAGTCGGTGATGCAGAGCATGAGATGCAGGATCCTGCACCGATGAACTGGTGAGATCTGCACAATCATATACGTTGCTATCCATGGAGTCTGCTTTGCTTGTTTGACTAACACTTGCTGCTGCCTCTGCTGGCTGTAGTATTGTGAGGCTGTTATGACCTATGGCTTTCTTTCCTCATGTGGCAATGCATCTAGACTGTTACTGCCTACCGCTTATGTAACCTTGTCAGTCTGCACGGTCTTATTGACTGTTTAACGCTGCTTCTGCTGTCTGCGTTGCTGGGAGTCCATAAGGATCTGTGACTATCTCTAAAACGGCAGTGTATCTGCCTGCCAGCTTCAAGCTTTGCATCAACATCTTAGAACTCTGCCTTTTGCTCAAAATCTGGGCCCCATTACAAGCTTGTAGTCAGTGGCTAGTGTGAGTGGTGCACCTGGTGTGGGTGATTCTGGAGGTTTGCGTGGTGGGATGGCCATCCCATGTGCTTTTAAAACAATGTATTCTAGATGTTATTTGTATTAATAAATATTTTCTATTTCTTAATTAACTAATGGTCATACTTCATATATCGCACTAGTCAATATTATATACCACTTCCTACATTTTTGGTACATAAATCTATAAATTAATATTAAATAAAGTTAACAATTTTATTCATTACGTTCTATTCACTACAGATCCATTTTAACTGCCTTCTATAAAAAAAAAAAAAAAAAAAAAAAAAAGGGGGCAGCGAAATGCGGTAGTGTCAGATTAGCACAGTGAGATTATGGAAGGAAACCTGATTATGGAACTCTCAGAACAGCCACTGGGAATGGTGAACATAAAAAGAACAAAACCTCTACCCAGCATGTCGATTAGTCATTTAAGAAATGACGTCTTTAGTATGATTTTTACTATTTGAAGTGGAGACCTTAGTTCTTCTTGGTAGATGAGTAATAATGCAGGTTTGATTTTCTCTGCATTTTTAGAAACTGGTTCCAATGACAACAAATTAAGTTAGAATTAAAAGTTAGTCACCAGCTGTTATGTGTGTTGATGGATCCCCATCTTCCTATATCTGTGTTTTCCCGGGGAAGGGAGTAAAGATGGGGGACATGGTATGACAGGTAGCTGCTCCCCCAATGTATATACACCTGCCTGTGCTCAGGATTAAATGAAAGGTACAGAATATCACCATGGATAAGCTGACTTTTGGGGACCAAAAAAAAAAAAAAAAAACCTAAAAAAAGTGTGTGCTTGTGTGCGAGTGTGTGCATGGAGTCAACTTATCCAAGGGTGAAATACTGCAAGAGACATGTACAAGCCCCCCCCCCTCCCCCCTCAATGCAGAGCTGCCATGCCATTCGAGCATGCCAGGGAAAGCATAGCTACCAGTCCTCACTCCTGCTTGCATCCTTTTGTCTCCCCGATAGCCTCTGATTGAACACCAGAGCTCCAGGCTCACTGAAGTCCTATGGCAGTGAGCCTAGAGCTTTAGCAGCTGGTACAGAAGCTGCTGAGGAAATGTGAGGATGCAAGCTGGAGGAGGACAGGTAACAATGTTTTCCCCAGCATGCTCCAACTCATGCTCTGCATCAATCCGCACGTTCCAATGCGCACTCTGCATGGGGGGCTATGGCGGCACATTCAGGGGTTAGCGCATCATAGCTTTCAGCCTATATCTTTAGGTCAAATGTTTGGGGTGGCTTATCCATGGGCAAGCTTACACACAGGGATATATGGTAAAGTGCATAAAGAGGATGCAAAGATAAAATGTAACTGTGACCTTGGCAGGTATAGACTTGCCACCTCCATTTTCACAGTATTCACACTCATGTGCTGTGCTATTTCCTATAAGTCATTTTCATACTGCTTCAGCTGCAACTACAAAAAACACTTACAGGCAATTATTGGCGTTTCTTGTGAGAGCTAATACTCAGAATGCCACACCTGACAAGTCTCCAAGCAATGCATTCTAACAAGGCACAGCTATTTCTCAGGAACGATTGATTTAAGACAACCTTTTTTTCAATACCCAAGTAGAAAATGTTCTGTGAATCAATCTATTTAAAAATCATTTATAGCCGTGTGGTTTTCTTCCCCCTCCTCCAGTTTTCTTCTATTCTTTATCAATGACAGATTCAAGTAAAACCAACTATAGGCACACTTAATAGCTTTTAATTGCAAGTACAGATACCTACAACAAAACAAGGTCCATTTCTATGACACTTGTCATAAATATATAGGATGTAGCAGAAAGTGAATCATACTAGTCATGCTTTAGAAACGTATTCATTATCAACCCAATTGTAGTCTTGCCATTCAAAAATGTGCAGTAACGTCATAGGCTTCTCTCCTGGAAATAAAAGACTCATCGCAACACCATACATGGCAAAGTTGAAAAAAAAGGTGCCATAAGAAGTCCACGTTGCCTCTTAACATGCAAGTCAGAGTGTGTATTATTGATTGGGGACCTGAAAAGGTTTGAGAACCCCCCAGCTTCCTGTTTTCCGATTTCCAGCAGTCCTTCAAATCGCTTTCACATTCGCTAACGCGCGCACAAACCTGATTTCTTGCACACGTTAAGATGAATGGCATGATGTCGGGAAGTTGCAGTTAGGTGCACATCAGTGGCACTAGTTCTAATTAACACGATGGGAAAATGCCTGCGTCGTACGATTAAAAGCTTCCAGAAGTGTTACAATGTAACGCTCTGGAACGCTTTCTCTAATGTGAATGGTAACATGAAAGATAACAGACTTTCATGTGACCCCGCTTACCCCAACCAAGGAGTGATCCATCAAAAGGGACATAACAGCTCCTAATGTGAAAGAGCACTACATGTGCACTAGGAATGCTGGTGTGTGCTACCTGCTGATGTGACAGCGCCCGTGCCACAGAAGATATTAGTAAAGCAGCATTGCTTTGACAGAACACTATAGTCACTTGCACTGTAGAGATGTGGCCATTGTGAGAGTGTCAAGTGATGAAGTGTTCTCTCCTCTCCAATAAGCTCACATGCATTGCAGCATCATTAGCTGCAGTCATACATAACACTTCCCAGAACCATCTAATTACCTCAGATTTACAACCCATCCTGATTACCCTGATTGCATATTACAAATTGCTGTTCCATATTGACATTTTAATTCCTTTTTGGTGATGACCTTTCAAAGCTAATTAGACCCTTGATTAAAATAGGGGGAGAGAAATAATGCTATCTGAGGCCTATTTAAACACACATGTGCTGACCAAGGAGAATGCTAAGAATAAGCTTTAGAACATAGTGATGATTCCAGATAATGACACTAATCATCGATAATTGTCTGTCTTACTCCAAAACCATTAAACCACTGTTTTACAGAGGGACTGAGCATATTATAATAAGGGAAACACTGACAACGTCATGTTACTAGACCGTGTTCTCCTAAGGCAAGTGAGAAGCTACTAGATCAATGTGTAAATGAATTACATTCAAGGTATCTAACTAGCTGGGTATTGACCAGGAGAAGAGTGTCATGGCCTCACAGGCAGCACATTAGTATGCAAGATACAGTAGTATGAGAGTTGTGTTGGGAGATATAAAAATGTTGCAATTCCAAATATTCCAGCATTGTGACCAGTTGGTTAGCACTCTGCTAACCTCCGTATGAAACCCAACAAGACCACTGTCTGCATGAAGCGGATATTGGTCTCCCAGTGCTTGTGAAGATCTCCTCCCCCATACATGCTAGTAAGTTAACTGGTACCAAATTTGGATGAAGTACTATGACAAGAAACTCAATGGTCAAAGACCCACAAAAATGTATGCACATTTTTGCAGCTTGAGCTTTTGAGATTTTCACTCATGCATGGTACACAATGACACCTGTTTGGAGGTAAGCCAACACTTTCACCCCCTTATAAAGGGATCTTATCTGTTTTACATTTTTGGAAGCCTCCTACCTTCTCATCCTAGTTTTTGTGTCTACACCTTTGTGGGAAGGGCGATATTTTATATTACACATCATTTATCTTTTAACTTTGGGTTGCATCTGGATCACCAGAGAAGAACCTGGGTGTGGATGAGTCAATCTTTTTACCTGCCTTTACAGTGGTTGCTGATTTTATCAGTACCTTCATTTTTTGATTACGTAAACTTATTTGGCAGTATGTTTTACACTAGATTGGGTTCTCTCCAGTTTTTGTTTTTTGTTTCTTAATTTAAAAGGTGCGACACCTTCGTAATCTCGGCAGTACTGATTAACGAGGAAATCAAGAATGCATTCTATTACAAGATCATAAAATCACCTCAGTCACACTGTCCCAACACAAAAATTAATTAACCTTTACAGCTAGAACTCACCAGACAGGGTATCCTTTAGCAACTTTGTGCCAAATGCTTTCCCAGTACCCCCTGCCAGGTTAAGTAGTCATCTATCTCAGATCAAGGTTGACTAAGTCCAATATGTGTTCCCCTTTTCAGACTTTAGGTCTCAGGTAGTCCTGTAGTCAAGAGAGTTTTCACACCTCTAGCAGATCTATTGGCTTTAACAGACTCAGATTTGTACGTACCCAGCTGCTTTCACCAGGAAAAGCTGACCTGACTAACCCAAGAATTAATATTTTTTTCTATATTTTCTTCATATTTCATGGGTTAGGAGAAACCCAGGTTCCACCTCTTTGCAAAGGTTGTTGGGCTCAGCCATAAAGCAGTTCTTGGACGTTTCCAGACACCCTGGACTTCCAAACCTGGAATAATATGGGTTCAAAGGAAACCTGTAATAATACTCATATAATAGCACTCATGTCTCATATCTGCAGACTCGTGGTGCCCCACTGAATGCAGGTTTGCAGTCCGTTTGATATGACCTACGGGCCTAGAGAGACTGAAAAAGTAGGAATTCTGCCAGATTTTTACTCTTTGGGTCAAGCCCTGCCCTCCTGTTCCAATTACACAGGGCTGGACTTTGCCTGTCACAGCCCTCCCACCAGGATGAGCAGGTTAAAGTGAACCCGAGGTGAGAGTGATATGGAGGCCGCCATATTTATTTCTTTTTAAACAATACTAGTTGCCCGGCAGCCCTGCTGATCTATTTGGCTGCAGTAGTGAACTGAATTAAACCAGAAACGAGCATGCATCTAATCTTTTCAGTTCTAACAAGAGTGTCAGAAACCCCTGACCTGCTGCATGTTTGTTCAGGGTCTATGGTTGAAAGTATTAGAGGCAGAGGACCAGCAGGGCAGCCAGGAAACTGGCATTGCTTAAAGCCGCATCTACACGCGTAGATGCGGCCGCGATGCTCCTTATCAATCGAGCCGCTGATGCGGCTCGATTGATAAGATCCGACAGGACGGATCTCCGCACCGCCGATTCCCTGCTCGATCCCCGCGAGGGGACAATGGCAGGGAATCGTGCGGGAGATAAGCGGCGCCGGCGGGGACGAGCGGGGAATCGAATGCGGCGCACGCGCGGCGAGCGGGGACGCGGCGGGGACGCGCAAGAGGCCGCCGATCGCCACAACATCTCCCCGTGTAGACGGGGCTTAACAGAAAATAAATATGGCAGCCTCCTCGGGTTCCCTTTAAGAGACCTGGCACAACAGATCTCTGGGTCCTTGTTCACCTGTTGTCGAATTTCCATCAGTTGACAGAAAGACACTGGCCAAAACGCAATACTTTGGATTATTTCAGTGCAAACACTCCATCGCTTACTGGACTGCAACACTGTTTTTTTTTAACTAGAATCTCTTGTTTATCCTGTTAAACCAATCTCTTCAGCTGCTAGATAGATTTGCCAGTGCATATTTTTTGTGTATAGTTTTATAATAAACTATTAATTTAACTGTTCCTGTTTTGCCCTTGTTACCAGATTACTCTGATCTATGGTAAGAACTTTATGTCCTCAACATTGACATACTACTGCATGGTATTATTTTTATAAATTGTTGATTTGGCTAGTTATGTTGCAATTAACCGCTTTCTTTCTTTTAGGAATAATTAGCTTTTGAGATCTCTATCTCATCAATCTAGAGAGTGGTGGCAGCATTAACCTCAATTTCCAGCGCAAAATCAATAATTTTATTTTACCAATTGTACATACAATCGAGATTGTGTCATTTAGGGGTACACAAACGAATGTTAAACGTTTATTGTGCTCACAGTGGATTCGCCTCCAGAAGTCTAGTGGAGGAAACCTTTAAGGCAACTGTGGGATAGTACGATGGGATTGGCAGGTATTTGTCCCAGAAGGTTCCTAATCCTACCAAATATCCCATTGTGTAGATTGTGGTAGAAATATTAGACTGTGATTGTGGTATGAACATTATATTTTGCGCTCCACATTAAAGCGGAATATAACCCTGCATTTCAACTTTGCTCTAAAACATTATTTACAGTATATTATATGCAACCAGCATTTTTTTTTTTACTAGACCAGCATTGGAAGGGTTACACAGGGCTTTAAAGTCCCTGGAGATTTTTGCAGACGCATCCGAACTTGAGTTAGATACTTTTTGTTTACACAAATGTATCTAAGTGTTTTTTGTGACTCATCTCTCTCACTGAGAAGGAGTTGGAGGACAGCCAAAGAGTGTGTAACATTTCTAAATATATACATATAACTAAATAGAATGTAACTATCTGAACGTCTGCACGGAACTTAAAACCTCTGTGTTTAACCCTTCCAATGCTGGTCTAGTAAAAAAAAATGTTTTTTGCATATAATATGCTGTAAATAATGTTTTAGAGCAAAGTTGAAATGCTGGGTTATATTCCGCATTAAGGAATAGTTGGTGACGTGAATTATTCAGTGTTCTTCGTAGAGCATTGTGGAAGCACTATGTAAAAGTATAAGACTAGAGTGGTAAATTATATCTTGCATTTTGTTCATGTAGTGTAATAGGCACGCCACTGTACACCTTGTGGTGAGATATTCCTTGGAATACTATAACAATATACTGTATAGCAATGCTCTTCTCCACAATGTCATGTTTATGCAACACCAGATGTTCATAGCCAGGTCAGATCTAATGCAAATGTATCTTAGTCACCCATTTATGCCAAGCATAAAGAGTATTCACTTTGAGAGTAACATCTAATGGTGGAGGCATCAAGCTCTCACAAAGAACAGTGCTATGGGCCCTTTCCCACTTGTGCAATGCATGTGTGCATCTGTTAACGCATGAATTTTTTTACTAATTTCACATGTGCATTTTTTGTGCACTCCTGCTTTTCTCTCAGCTCTTAATTACCTTAAAACACATGCTTTTAATAATGCAATCTGCAGCATTTTTTGGGGAAAACGCAACACCAAGCAAAAAAAACAAACATACCTGTGTAATAGCTACAGTGATTTTCTCACAAAACACCATATGCCATGCATTTTTAAAACCGGCGTTTTTGCAAAAAAAATCCTGCAAACAGAAGTGTGAAAGGGCCCTAAAAGGAAAATAGAAGATTGATAGACCGGAACCACACAGAGACACAAACGTGCAGTCACAAGCCATGACATATCACAGGTTCTCAAGCAACATGCGGAGAATGCTGTAAGCAGGACTTGACTTGCGACAAACAAAAACATCTAACACGTCTAGAATATAACAATCTAACGAGATACCTAAAAAGTATATAATTATTTTTATCAGGCCTCAGTAAGGAAATTGTGAACTACAGAAAATATATATACTGTATATGCACCCAAGAAACTATTTTCTATAGTGTAGCTTCACAAGATTTTTCTATTTACAAATATGTATTAAATAGATGCCAATCATGGGACTTAAAGTACCCCTGTACTGACAAGGAGGTTGGTCTGTAATCCATACGTGTGTATGTGTGAGTGGTGTCACAGCACAGTTCTTAACCAATATGGGTCCCCCCCAATTCCAGTCACAAGTTTTCAACTGCTACTATGGACAAGGAAGAAGAGGCAGTCTTCCTTCTCTGTCTGTGCCCAGTCCATCAATAAACACGCTCCCTCTGCTCCCACTACATGGCGCCTGTGCTCTGGTAACCGCCCCTTGTATGCTCGCTCCCGAAAGCCCTGTGTGTATTGAGTCAGTGACGGAGCGCTGACCCAGAAGTACTTCCAGGGTTAGCACCATTTTGTTGATAACACCCAGTAGTTCCCGAACGGGTGTTGCAGCGAAATGGAACCATGGGCAGAGGTAAGAAGAAAGTGAGATTTGGCCGTTGGTAAGTTATGCAATGCTTTTTTTTCTCCAACAGGACTATTTAATTATCAGTTATCAGGCTAGGTTACTGAAATGCTAGAACCAGGTTTTCTACAGCAGTAAAACAATGCAGTTCTAGCCATTCTGTATGCTGTGAAAAAAATAATTTAAAAAATGCTTTTATCTTCAACATGGATGTGAAACTCGAGCAAAAACTTTAGCCTTTTGGTCTTTGACTACGTTCACAGTGGGCATTGCATTCCCTGTAAAAGCAGGAACAAAACAGAATAGAAAAGTTGCACCAACGTTATGCAGCAACACACTGCATGTAGTGCATTACAATGCCACACACCGTTATACTGCACTGTGAACTTCGCATAGGTTGTGCATTGTGGCAAGCGTGGCGTGTTAGAATGCGGCCGTTATGCACCATTTTGAACGTAGCCTAAAACTTAAAAATTCACCTTACTTTTGCCCTAGGAGATCTATAACAAGGTCAGGAAGTGAATGGATATCTGTAAAACACAGACAACTGAAATGACCAATATGTTCTAATTCTTATGCTGAAGCTATCCAGTTTGGAAAATGGCTGGTGTTCCACTGCAGCTTCACTTTCAGTTGATAAAACAGTACAGTGAAACCAAAATAAAGTCAAGGTACATCTATCACAAACCTGGGAAATACGGAGTACCTACATAGCTCAAGGTGACCTTGGACAACTAGGAAATTGTAAGGGGCCCATGGGGATCAAAAAGCCCTCTTACTCTTACAAGAAAAGCTTCCATAAGCAAAGGGCATTTTCAATAATTAAATTTTAGGTCAGCAGGAAAGATCTTCCATGATGCATCAATACTCAATATACAAATTGCCCCTTTGTGCCTCTAAAAACCAGAGGAAAAAGTATAGACCGCCACCATCTAAATGATTGATCTTTTAAACATCAACACTTACAGTACGAACATGCTAAAAGCCAGAAACACATCCAAAACCACTTGTGTGAAATAGGATGGTCAATGAGATGTGAATAATTCTGAGCTGATACAGGATTATGAACATTTTGTATACAAATGTATGCAGCTTAAAAACGGCCCGATTGAATTCCACGTCAGTGGGATCTGATTGGTCCATTTTAGAGCTGCATGCATTGTCATACAAAGTCTGCGTAATCAACTTGAGGCTATTTGCATCTCACTGACCATCCCCAATGTGCGGTGTGCCTATAGCCTATTCAACTACGGCACCGGTGTGAGAGTCCTGCGCATGCGCAGTTCAATATTAGAGAACCGCACATGCATAGGACTCTCACACCGGCAGGAGTGATGACGTGTAGCCGGCCAGCTTGATTACGCATATCGGCAAAGCAGAAAGCAGCGCTGACGACTTCAGGCCAAAGTCGTACCATAACGGAGCCTCCAGTGGGACCAGGACGACGCCGGAGGACCTTGTGGCCAACGGTCGGCTGGGGGAAGCTCACAATTTCATTTTAAATGAGTGTTCGGGGTCCCTTTAAGAGTGTATTTCCTAGCAGCACATTGCTAGATCATTCTGGTACCTTTGCAGTGTTGTGACTCTGGACTCCCGGTATTGACCCTTGCTAGTCTGACTATTCTTGTCTTCTGATATATTAATTCCCTGGTTTAATTATTGCCTATCTGACTTCTCTCTTGCTTGCTGATTAAGCTTATCCACTCCTGTAAATATCTGTGTTTGTGTATTGCTACATGTACATGGTATTGTGGTTCATCATGCTTCTCTGGTTGTATGATTGCAAGTTGTATTGGTTGTACGTTTGAATAGCTGCACCTCTGTAAATAAACACGTTTTCACCTCTAAATCCAGCCTGTGCAGACCTCTGTATTTTCTTATATGTGACTTCTTGTCTTGATAAGAATCTGCAAGTGCAGATCCTTACAGACAGATAGTTTCTGGGGAAAAAAAGGGTAGGGAAAAGGTACCCAATAGAGACACATCTGAGAGAGGTGCTGACTCTTTCCCCCACTATCCAAAGCTAAAATAATGTATTTTCCTGGATTAAGGCTTAAAAAAAAATACATGTAACAGCATAAAGCTATTTACGGTTTTGTTTTGGCTACATAATACATTTTCAGCAATTTCTGTTGTAAATTTAATTAAAGTATTCCTCTGGTCTTCCTCCACCAATAACAGCAGTCCCTACACTCCTCAATTATCCACATGCCTTGGCTGCCTGACTAATGATAGGCTTATAATTGCATCCCTAAGGGGAGAAAAGGAATAAACTTTGGGAGGTCCCACAAAAAGCCATGCCATGTGTTTAATTAAACAGTAATTGAAAAAGTTTCCAAAGCAAGGATAACCTGAACATATCTCAATATATATATATATATATGAACAAGAAAAAAACAAAAACAAAAAAAAGTTGAAGCAGGAATACCAATCATCTTCAAATAACTGCACAAAGTCATTGCACTAAGGCGAGAGAAAGGAAAATAAAACCTTTAAAGTCACACAGCAGCAGAAAAAAACAAAAAATGAAAAAACAAACATGATAAATTGCATGTGTAGTACAGATAATTAATATGGGGGCTGCGTAGATAAAAAGCGAAAAAAACACAGACACCGGGAGCCCCTATAGTATATTATCTTTGCAAGCTGGTCTAAGTATAAGAGTAATGCTACTCACAAGTGTAGGTTGCTAACAAGGCAACCACTCAGATAAGCATGTGGGGAAAGCACGTCCCCACTCGGTCTTTTCGATGGATGGTCGCAGCTCCTTCAGAAAAAACTTTTTTACCACGAGCTTGTGGTAAAAATAACATTCCCACAATGTGGGATGCTATACCTTGGATATTAACACGGTAGGAGGCGCCCTTGTTGTTTGATCAGCAATTCTGCATAGAATGTAGTATATAAGATATAATGTAAATCGCCTACCTTATGAATGGACACTCCACTCAGTAGGGAAGATGAATAAATGTATTGGTAACAAGCACTTAGGACAACGCGTTTCGCGGCATAAACCGCTTCATCAGGTCAATATGGTGCTGGTTGATCGGTATGAATAGTCTGGGCGCCAAAAGATTTACATTATATCTTATATACTACATTCTATGCAGAATTGCTGATCAAACAACAAGGGCGCCTCCTACCGTGTTCATATCCCAGATAATTAATAGAACATTAGTGGCAAAGAAAAAAAAAAAAAAAAAAAGAGTCATTTTTATTTTCAGTTATATAACTTTTCTTTTTAATAACATTGCATCATTCTGTCATATTTGCAATTACAAATCACATACTGTATTTTAAACTATGAAACAAAGCAGAGCCACTGACCCATTGTATTCCCCTGCAGTAAAACCTCATCTAAAGCTGCCTCTCACTGTTTCTTGGATGTATTGGTGCTTCAGGAAATAGGACTGTATCAGGCCCTACTTGGGTCTGAGAGCTCAGAGAGGCCCTTTTGCATAGATTTGAAGTTTCTTAACACTTCCTGTACTGGAAACAATACCAGACTCTGTTCTTTGCTACTAATATCCTATTTCTAAGCTGTACTATACACATACAATTCATCATATCATAAGTTTATTTTCACTTCAGATTCCCTTTAAAAGGGACACTTAAGACTAAAAAAAAAAAATGAGTTTTACTAACCTGGAGCTTCTCTCAGCCCCCTGAAGCTGTTCGGTGCCCTCGCAGCCTCGCTCCAATCTTCCTGTCCCCACCGGCGGCTACTTCTGTTTTCGGCGACAGGCCTGGGAACGTGAGTGATTCTTCACGTTCCTGGCCGCAATAGCAGTATAGAGGACGCTATTGTGGCCAGGAACGCGAATAATCACTCGCATTCCCAGTCCTGTCGGACCTGTCGCCAGAAACGGAAGTATCTGCCGGTGGGACAGGAGGATCCGAGCCAGACTGCGTGGGCATAGGACAGCTGCAGGGGGCTGGTAGAAGCTCCAGGTTAGTAAAACTTTTTTTAGCCTTAAGTGACCCTTTAAAGGAAGAATTACCACGTTTCACCCTCATAAAAAAAGCAACAAAAAAACGCTCCATCCATTATGCAAACACCAATGTCTATTTTTATTTGCGGTACAAAACTTTTTTGTTGTAGAATAGCTGTAGTA